>NC_139500.1:11370128-11976692 GCF_008360975.1 Lichenostomus cassidix | reverse complement strand
CAAAAGTATACCCTTTTATTGCTCTGAAATTCCAAATCTCAATTCCCATGAAATTTCCTGATGGAGCTGTTCTCACTTGTGTATTCCATGCACTTTTATACTTTCAATTCTTTTATTTGCCTCCTTCTTAAACTGTGCATCTGCCATCGCAGAGGATCTTTTCAGACCAATGATCATTTCTGTTCTTATTCTTTAAGCCTCTTTTTTTCCTTCCCCTTGCTTGAGATGGGATGACCAACACAGAACAGTGTACAACTCTCTAGACCACCCCCCTCCATAAGTTTCTCCTGTATTCTAACTCATTATCCCTCCACAAGTTTTTTTGAGGTGCTTTCTGGCAGTCAAACCAGAGCACTGCAAGCTTTACAAACAGTGAATATTTTTCTCCTCAACATGCATTAATTCCACATTTATCGATGCTGAACAAACTGCCTTTGCAATCTTGCAGTCCATTCCCCTCCTATGTTTACATCTCTATGAATTTCCTTTCTCCTGTCCCAAATATGTCCAAGTTCTTCATGTCACCCTCCAGTTTTATCCCTCACTGCCTGCAATCAGCATCGTTAATACAAAAGCATAAACAACAGAGCATCCAGGGTAATGACAAAACCTTGAGAGACCCTCCCCCAAATCATGAGGTGCATGAGTCTTTAATAATAATAATAATAATAATAATAATAATAATAATAAACCTTCACTGCTTTTTCTAGTGTTTGCCAAATAACATAAAGAATGGAAGAGATTGGCAAAAAACGCTTTTCCTCTAAGAAAAATGTCCTGGGTCAGGGCAGCAACTCTCTGACTCTTTGATAATCTCTTTTTCTGTGGCAACACCTCCAATTGCCCTGATTTCATCCACTTCTGCCTCTGTCAGCTCAAGGAGAAGCAATGTTCCTCCCACTTTGCCACTCCCACCAGCTCTGCCTGCCCTGCTGCCCATTTCCACAGGGACCAGACAGGTATCCATGGAGGGAATCATGTCCAACACAGCCCGGGTGGGATGGGACTGCTCATGTTGGCCACTACATACCTACTTTTGGCCTCTTTTAACTCCAAATTAGCACCCAAGCTTCGCACCAAAGGCCATTGGGACCTGCCCTGGGAAAGGGAGCAGACCCCACTCCCTCCAGCAGCACCCTGGTGTCCTACAGCACCCTGGTGTCCTACAGGTTCCAGCACATGTGGATTGCTGAGAAGCAATGCCCACCGCAGCAGAGATAAGTGAGAAATATAACGGCGGCGATTCCCGTGGATGTTGAAGGATTGCAGCAATACCCTCAGAGAGACCAAACAATTTCCATGGTGTAAACCAACGGCTCCTAATGGGATTCTGCAGAGCTGGGAGACAAATGGAACAGCCAGGCAGAGCATTAAGGAATGCTTTCCAGCCAGCAGAGCTCGAGTGGAACACTCGGACATATAACATTACCAACTGGCTCGCTGCCATGCATCAGATGCAGAAACATTTTTCTCTTTCTGTGACAAGCTGCATCTGTAGCAATCATTATAATTTCTCTTGACATTGCATCCCACACCTCTTCACAGAGGCAGGACTCAAGTAGCACTCTTCATTTAAATGGTAACTTTGATTTCTCGGGGCTACAGGGATGTGAAGTGGTTCAGCCTGTACCACTCAGAAGCAGGGGCTGCTGGAGCTTTTTCTAGGGTGTGCTTCCCACATTCAGAGCTTTCAGTCTTCTGGGCTGGGGTCTGAATTCAGCAGCTGGACCTTCCCAGATCCACACCCAAAATGCAGGTAGAGACTAGGGGTGTTTGTTGAAGAAAGGGAAATCTGCCTTAAGATCACTGTTTGTGTTCCCCCTTGCTCTGCACCATCACTCACACTCACAGCAAACCCCACCGAGGCCACTGGCAGGGGAAATCTCCTCTGAAAGGGCTGGGATTACCATTTCTATTTACCAGCTGAGGAAATCTTACCTACCAATTAGAGCCCATTCCTCCTGTCGCTCAGCGCTCAGCCGAGTGGCTGATGTGGCTCTTTGATCTCCTCATTGCATAACAAAGCCTGTTACAGCCCATTATTTTTATTGTAAGCACTTTCTGTTATTTGCCTCTAAAAACGGCTCCCGTTTAAATAATACAAAAAGACTCACTCAACGTGCACACACCTACAGCAGCGAACAGTCATCATAACTTCTACAGCTGAAACAAAAGCTGTGGAAATTTCCATCCTTTTGTGCTCTCCTGCCCCGGGCGGGATGGGAACAGCACCAACACCACTCACTGCAAGGCCATTTGGGGCTGAAACTTCTGGAAAAGTGATGGAAAGCCAATCACGTGTGTGATTGGGAATGAATCTCAGAGTTACCCAGCCCCTCCTTGTCCCGGGCAGTGAGTAATTGCTGGAGCAAGTTAATGCACCCTGGAAACATGCAAAGGGGAGGCCAGTGACAGCTGTGAGATAAATATGATTGATCTAAGGGATAAGGGCAATTAAAGATGGGCTGCAACATTGATCAAAATGCCCAAGATGGATGGCAAAGGGTTGCCAGACATGCTACTTTGGTTTTGCTTGTATCAGAGGTGCTTCTGGTTAAAAAGTGGCAAAAAAATTGTTCTATTTTCAGCTGCCTGATGCACTTCAAAGAAGACTTCATGTCACATTCTGATGTGGGGTGTGAACACACATGGGAACGTGAACACTTGATGGTGTGGCAAAGGTTTTGATTGAAATTAAAACCCTTCACTTGTCTTCTGGAGGCTCTTTGCACTGCCACTGACCCACAGCCACCACATCTCCTTGTTATTCCCATGGAAATGAGAAAAAAGAGGAGAGGCCCAGGACAGAAGGGACAGCAGACAAGGTGGGCATATGGTGCCAGCCCCATGGAGGATGTCATCTCTTTGGCAAAACCACTTTCCTTTCCTCACATTAGACCCTTGCTGTCAGCTCAGAGGTGGCAATGAAAGCTCAGCTTGGTTTGCAGAGTCAGGGAGCAGGAATGGGATGCAGGAGAAGGTGCAGAGACATGTGCCTTGGGGATTATTCCTGCTTGGAAACGTCTCTGTTTTCCTGTGTGTGACCCAGACAGAAATGAGTCCTCAGATGACCTGCACTGTTGGGTCACATGCACTAAATAAGGCACAAAGGCAGCATTTTGGGGAGGGTGAAGCAGCTTCTGGTTAATCGGCTATGAGAGGGCTGAGTACATTCAGCAAGAGGCAAGGAAATCACAGAATGGTTAGGTTTTGAAAGGACCTTAAATCTCATCTAGTTGCACTCTCCAGCCATGGGCAGGGACACCTTCCACTAGACCAGGTTGCTCTAAGCCCTGTCCAACACCTCAAGGAAGGAGGAAGATCTGTTTGCAGCTCTTACACAAACCTTTTGCAGTGCTGGTACACACAGAGCCCTGGCTGCCGGTGAAAGCCACGTCCTGTTAGCAGAGAGACCCTGGAACATCCCTGTTTCCTTTACCTCCTGTTCCCAAGGGGACTGGGATCCCCCAGGTTCAATGACACCTAAAACCACCGCACCAAAGACAATCGATCTTTAGGCAGAGATGATCTGGCATCATTTATCTCATGCTGCAACTAAAGGCAAGGCATGTCACAGTGCCCCAAATTAGTCAGCATGGACAAGGGTAACCCCAACACTCTCTGAATGCTATCTGTTCAATTTTTTAATCTTTTCTCACACGAACTTTTGACATAATTCCCTGTTATTGTTACAAATTATGATAGGGAGGAAGAAGATGGCAGAGATAGTCCCACAGTACACCAGAGCCCAAGCAGCTGGGGAAAGCCCATCCATGCACCAACCCCATCTCCTGGGGCCAAAGTGACAAATCCTCCACCAGGAAATGGGGAATTGCTCATGCTGGAACAGTTTTTTCCCAAAGCCACATCCCAGACTCCAAAGAAACTCTCTTCCAAACCACTAGATCATTTTCCAAAGCACATTCTCATTGAAGATTTTTTTGATGGGGGCAAAATGGACTTTTAACCTTACCCAGGAAAATCGCTGAAGTGGGGTTTTTAGCTTAGAACGGGAAAAAATGTTGTCCTGCAGATGGACACAACCTAAATCTAAAGGGTTAAAACTGAGCTAAGAACAGGCATCCACCTGCAGGTCTGCACACCAGAGACAAACACATTTGAGATCACAATCGGGTCTTTAAAAGGATCCATCCCATTCCTTGAACACATTTACTGCAGTTATTAGATATTGTTCTGAAAACCTCCTGCACGCTGCATTCATCTCATCTGCTCCCATAATTCAGAGATTTTATTTTCCACTATATTTTTAATTTATATCATGTTTTATTTATACCACTGCCTTTTATGAAACCCCAAATTTCAAAACTGACACAGGCATTACGCACATAAAGTAGACTTCTTATTATCAACATGGCAGAGGAGACAAAAAAATGACAGGAATAAATCTCCAGTTTTACGCCGGCGAGATGCTCTGCAAAGTAAGTGACATTGCTCAGCAATACAAATTGTACATTAAAAGATAATTTCCAGAACATGATACCGTTACACAACGCAACATCTAAGCCGTGGTTTAGCCAGCGCCGGGTTCGTGCTGTGTTTGGCACCGCGGTGCGTCAGGCCTTGTGAGGAGACTTTGGAGCGATTCAGTTTAGTGCACACGCGAGGCAGGTCTTTGGCACGCTGTCAACACGGCGTAATTGATATTTTAATTACCCCACTAATACACACACGCTGCTCACAGCGAGCCTCCTCCTCCCCAGCGATGCGCGAACCGCGCTGATTACAGCTCCGAACCAGTTTGCTTAAGCGCGGCTTAAGCGCAGTCAGTGCTCTCTGAAAGTGCTGTAAATGCAAAGCAAATTGTGTCACCAGCGCTCAGTGGTGGCAGCTCAGGCAGGCACAGCGCAAAGGAGAGGGATCGTCTCACTTGGCATCTGATACGGGATAACGCCGAGGATTTTATGGCTGATAAGGAGACTTTCACTGCTGGGACTGTCAGAGAGTGACCAACTGGAGGAGAAGGAGAAGGAGAAGGAGAAGGAGAAGGAGAAGGAGAAGGAGAGGGAGAAGGAGAGGGAGAGGGAGAGGGAGAGGGAGAGGGAGAGGGAGGAGGAGGAGGAGGAGGAGGAGAAGGAGAAGGAGAAGGAGAAGGAGAAGGAGAAGGAGAAGGAGAAGGAGAAGGAGTAGGAGAAGGAGAAGGAGAAGGAGAAGGAGAAGGAGAAGGAGAAGGAGAAGGAAGAAGAGGAAAGGAGAAGGAGAAAGAAGGAGGAGGAGGAGAAGGAGAAAGAAGGAGGAGGAGGAAAAGGAGAAAGGAGGAGGAGGAGAAGGAGAAAGGAGGAGAAGGAGAAGGAGGGTGAATTTCCATGGAACAATTAAAAGGCAGAATGCAAACAGTGATGCAGAGATGCTGGTTCATTGAGAGCAGCAATTGCACCACCTCGGGATGGGACCTGCTGGCTTCAGGGCAAGTCATGAGTAGGCAGAAAAAAGACCCATTTTGCAGCCTAAAATCAAGAGGCACAGGCAGAAGAGACACTTCTGCAGCCACACACATACCCACCCATTGGGTCACTGTGCAGGGCCCTTCCACTACGGTACAATGTGGTGCTGTGGGTAATTCACACCTGAATGCTCTCCTGCATCCCCTTGCTCTGGGACATGGACTCCTGGAATGGTTTGGGTTGGAAGGGATCTCCTGCTGAGAAGCATTCTCCTGCAGGGAAGTGGCTCTGAGAGGTTTTCAGGGAAAAACGCAGATTCCCATGTGAGATTCCCACCCTGGCAGGTGGCAGTCACTCTCTGCCAGCTCAAGTGACACCTTGTCTTCTTCCTTTATCTTTTTCAGGGAGTTCTTTCATTACCAACCAAAATCCACATCTGCTTTGCTTCTCAGCTGTCACAACAGTTCCTTTGTATCTTGTGCAACTTGTGAAAAGTGTATCATGATGCCCTGGTTACTCATATCTCAGAAATGGGATACCCATGGGTGAACCTAAACACCAACCACACAACCACACTGGTTCCTCTGGTTCACTGTTCTCCTGCACAGCTCAGTCCTCATGAGCTCTGCTGCTTTCTGAGCACTCTCAGAGCCAGGTCCTGACAGGGACCCACATCACCCCAGCTCTGTCCCTGCAGCACTTGGCTAGGCACCACGCAGAAGGTGCCTCAGTCATGTGGAAAGAGGGGCTGCTGCTGCACAGAGAACTTGGAATGGTGTTCAGGGTGACTGGGAAGTTCAGGAAGGATCTCTCCCACAGAAGAGGGCCTGTCTTCATAGAATGGTAGAATTGTTTGGGTTGGATGGACCTTTAAAGGTCATCTAGTCCAACTCCCTGCCATGGGCAGGGACACCTTCCACTATCCCAGGTGGCTCCAAGCCCTGTCCAGACTGGCCTTAGACACTTCCAGGGATCCAGGGCATTCAGCTTCTCTGGGCACCCTGTGCCAGGGCCTCACCAGCCTCACTGTGAAAAACTTCTCCCTTATATCTAATTTAAACTAATTCTCTTTAAAACCATTCCCCCTTGTCCTATTGCTACAAGCCCTGATAAAGGTCTGTCCCCATTTTTCTTTTTGCCCTTCAGGCCCTAGATGGGGGAAAGGTTTCTCCAGAACCTTCTCTCTTCCAGCTGAACACCCCCAGCTCTCCCAGCCTGTCTCCATAGCTCCAGTCCTTGGATCATCTTTGTGGCCTCTTCTGGACTTGCTCCAGAGGAGTGTTGTTGTTCCCCTGAGCTGGAGGCAGCTCTGCAGGTGGGGTCTCACCTGAGCAGGGCAGAGGTGCAGAATCCCCCCTTCCCTGCTGCCAAACTTGGGGGGTTTCTGGGCACACACAGCTGGGGCATGTCCAGTCTCACCCACCAGCACCCCAAAGTCTCTCTCCCAGAGCAGTTTCTGGTCTGTTCATCCCAGCCTTGGCACTCCCAGATTCTCCATCCATCCTGCCCACAGGCAGCAGCTCTACCCCTGTACCTCCAGCACCAGCAGCTGCTCTGCTCCCCCTGAGCACAGACAGCCCAGCCACGATTGCTCAAAGTTCAGAAAACACCTCTCCACACAAACCCCTTCCTCTGAGAAAGCAAGCTTTGAACACACACGAGAACAATTTACTCTTTGATTGGGAATCTTGTCTCCCAAGTTCCGACCTGGAGCGAAATTTTATGCCCAAGCCCTGCAGCTCGGGGGGAGGTGTGGAGGGAAGGAAGGGGCTTCCAAGTGAAAATGCCAACAGATACTTAAAGCCAGAAGCGTGTGTGGGTGTTGCTAAATTAAGCTCGCAAGTAGGTGGGGCAAAGGCATTAAACGAGTTTGTGAAGGTAAAATAATGTTCATTAAAAATAGAAAAACAACTGAAAAAATATCCTTTGTATTCAACTTCACACTCGTACATCATAATGTTCCAGTAAAAGCCCATTTTCCCTTGAGATAATAAAAGAATTGAATTTTTCCTTATCGGTCATCTATTTTTCTAGCTAAAGCTATTACTCCCTCTCTGTGGTTGCCAGGCAACAAGAAATATTAATAGCAGCTTTTATTAGCTTAGCTTTAGCAGTGGAGTACCAGAATGAGAAAATGGAAAACATAAATGTGTTACATAAATCTTTCAACCTTTCAGGGTTTGTGTTAGTCTCTGTTTTCATAATGATTTATTGAAGTGATGGTTCATTTATGAGAAAAAGGAGTGTGAAATAAGAAAACGGAACATTACCCTGAAGGACTGTTTGAAAATAAATAATTATAGGAGGTGAAGAAAAGCTGTTTAAAACCATTTTTCTGAGTTTTATAAAATTTAAAAAGACATATTTCTTTCATTTATTGCCTCTGAGAAAAACACTAGCAGGGAATTGCAAACAGGGCTCTGCTTAATACAAAGAGCCCTTCATGTAGGGTTGTGTTATTACTATTTTCCACCTCATGTTTGGGAGTTTAGTTTTTAAATACTGACCCATTAATAAGCAGAAAGCTGAATTAGTCAAAATCTTAAAGCACACACCACAAAATTGCCAGTGAAAACTTATCCAGGACTGAAACAAGGGGAATTCAGGGAAGTTTTTGCTGCTGGTGACCTGACCAGCGCCCTTGCTGGTTTATTTATTTATAAAGTCTCTTCTGAAGAGCATGAACTTGCTTTGAAGGGCACTGCTGCCTGTACACTGCACTGGGATATGGGTTATTTAAAATAACTTATTTTAACAGGCAGTGATTCAAAATTATTGAAATATTGATGCATTGGAAGTATTTGCCCACAGCATGTACACTGCTCTGCCTGCAGGGATCATGGATTTCCAAAGGCCTGGAGGAAAGACTGGCACATCTTACTTGGCTTTTGTGACAATATTTAATCGACATAAAGGAGTGTTTTTATAATGAAGGTGGTAAAAAATGCCCCAGGTTGGATGGGTTTTGGAGCAATCTGTGTCTGGCCTTGCAACCTGCCTGCAGGACAACCTCACTGAAGGTCTGATGAGCACCAAATGCTTGTCCTTGGAGCCCTACAGCACCCCAGGCATGTACATCCCAGCTCTGGGAAGGGGCTTTTTTCCTCTCAGTTCCTCACATGGGACACAGACAGCTGGGTTACAGCTGATTTGTTTTACTGGTCTCCTCTCTGTTCCACACCAAAGCCCCATCATGTTGGGAAGCAGCTATTCAATGGCAACTGGAAACTCCAGGAATTGCAGGGTGGCACTTGTCTTGCTACTGCAATTCACCCCCATTTACTGTTTTACTCTCTCACCTCTACCTAAACAGGTTCCATAGCTCCCTGGAAATTCGATCTTTTACACCACAAATGTCCTCTTTGCAACTGAGGATTTGAAATATCTCGTTCCACTCAACAAACTGACATGAAGACCTTCCAGGCTGTGGTCAAAGCCTTTTTGCCCTTGCAGCAGCTTGCTGTGAGCAGGAAGAAGTCACCCCAGTGGGCTGAAGGAAATGTGAGTGGCTTTAAAGGAGTCACAAGGATCTCTCATGGTGAGAAGCAAGGGGAAGATGCAGACACAGGGAGAGGTGTCAGTCTGTCCAGCCAACCCTGTACATCTACAGAGGCTGTGTTGGCTCCTAACAGCAGCCAAAGTGATGCAGAAATCCACGGCTATGCCCACGTTCCCCTGGCCACAGCAGAGCAGGGTGGTTGATTTTTCAGAATGTGTATCTGCATCCTGTGAGCAGGCTTGGGGGAGCACAGCTTTGGGGTCCTGGAGCAGTGCTGGACCCCTGTCAGGGGCTCCTTGTTCTCCTCACCCGGCACTGTCCCACCCCATGAGCAGAGGCACCCCCAGCCCTCTTGGCTGCTATTCAGTATTTATGGTAATACCTTTGTTCAGCGTTGGAGATTCGTGGGCTCTGACCTTGGTCGCCCTTTGTTTCTGTCAAAAATGTTCTGCCAAATCCACTCTGAAATCTCATTTATTCCCAGCAGCTCTTTAGCCCAGCAGGCGCCCACCTCACCAGCGATCCACAGCTCATCTCTGCCCCCTCCCCTGCTTTCCCCACATCCCCAAATCCCAGTCCAGAGTGATCCCAGCCCGGCAGGACTCCCTGTGGATCCCTGGAAAGCTCAGCTGCTGTTTGTCCACACTGTATCACTGCTGGGATGTTCACAGCAAGCAAAGTTATTCTCTTCCCAAGGAAAAAATGTTTTTTCCTCTTTGATTAATTTTCCCTGATTACTCCCATTTCTCAGTGACAGTCACATCTCTCCTATTTTCCTTCCCTCCTGCCATTCATCCTCTTTCCCTTCTCTTTCCTTCCTTTTTTTCCCATAGGAAAAGAGAGATCAGTATAGGTGGAAAAAAAATCCACAGTAGTAAGAATTTTCTGTTTGTTTCTTCTTACCAACACAAAAAATAACAAACCTTCCCCAAACGAGCCAGCTCTGCCTCCTCCCCACCTTCCCCTTTCCAGGAGTTCTCCACACATCACCTCTTGTGCCATCTCTGCTCAGGGGACAGCAACCTGCACCTGGATTTTCTTTATTCACTTCTGAGCTTTCAAGAAAAAATATCAATCCCATGGCTCTCAGTGGGTCCTGGCTCATGTCTGATCAGCACTTAGAAATTTGTTCATTTTCTTTTCTTTCTGATTTAACAAAATCTCAAGCCTCAAGTTGAATTTTTAGAGCAAAAGTCTGACCAATGTCTAAAGATTTTACCCCCAATTGCTTGTTGTCTGTCACTGTATTCAGACCTACAGACATGGCAACCAAGGCAGGAAATAGCTGTGTGTGCAGAAACCTGTAGGAAGTACAGCAAAGAGCAGCAGGGAGGAGAGAGGCTCCAGCATTTGCATGAGCAGTGTGGCTCCTGGAACAAAACCAAAACCTCTGCACACTGAGCCACCTCCTCCACGCCCTGCACATGCAGGGCTCAGTCCCAGAGTGCCTGGGTGAAATAAACCCTCTCTTTTCTGGAAACACTGGCAAACAAGCCCCAGAGTGGGTTGGGTTGGAAGGACCTTCAAGATCATCTCATTCCACCCCTGCCACGGGCAGGGACACCTTCCACTATCCCAGGCTGCTCCAAGCCCTGTCCAGCCTGGCCTTGGACACTTCCAGGGATCCAGGGGCAGCCACAGCTTCTCTGGCATCCTCCACCCTCACAGGGAACAATTCCTTCTCACTATTCCATCTCTCCCTGCCCTCTGGCAGTGGGAAGCCATTCCCTGTATCCTGTCCCTCCATCCTTTGTCCAAAGTCCCTCTCCAGCTCTCCTGGAGCTCCTTGAGGCACTGGAAGATGTTATGAGGTATCAACCAGAGGAGTTTAAAATGTGCTTTCTCAGCAGGATTTTTCTGTGCCCTCACATGAATGTTCTGCTGCCCTCAGCACTAACGGGAGCTCTGGGTGTGCTTTGGAGCCAACACTGCCATCGTGGGCTGACGCTGGAGGAAAGGGAGACTCAACTCCCCACCAAAAGGGACAGAAGGTGCTCCTTTTCAGTGGAAAACAAGCTGTGATGGGAGGGTGAGGCAGGATTTAATTCTGACCTAAAGCTGCCCCACAGGTCCCTCCCTGATCCCTTTGCTGCCAGGACCTCTGAAGATGTATCACAGCTCTGAGGGTTTCCACAACTCAACAGTTTCAATTCACTCTCAGCTGGGAAATTCAGGGTTCGCTGGACTCTTTTTATTTTCATGGTAAGGGGCAAACAAATCTTAATCTCTCTATTCTATGTTTACAGCCCACTAAGTCCCCTTCTTATCTTCTCTGGCTCAGCCCTGATTTATCATCACCGCGCTGAATTTGTAAAACAGTACCATAAAGTAAGAAAGAGAACATTTCCCAAGGACTACTCCAAAATAAATTATTTCAGACGCAGAGAAGCTGCTTAATAAATCCCCTTCTTTTTTTCTTTAGGTATTTTAGAAAGTGATTTATAAGTGCAATATCACCTCTCAAAAATGAGACAATCAACACAGGATAAAATTATCATGTTATGAAAATAGGGGTCAGGCAAAGGGGCTGTGCTTTAAATTAAACCACGGAAAAATATTTCATCTGAAATTGACTCTTTTTGTCTCAGAAATGAATGTTTTAATCACCTAAGAACCTAAAAGGTAACACAGAGCTCTAAGTAATATTTAATTCCATAGAAATATGCCTCTGTTCAATATTGATGGGCAGAACATGATATTTCTCTTAAACACACTAACAATGAAACTCAGAGACTCATCAGGACTTCAGAAAGCCTTGGGATTTTCCTAGACTAAGAGATAATATCCCATTTAAATATTTAAATATCACTACCTTTCAGACCCTTATCTATTCAAGCAATCGACACCAAGCCTTCCCCAGCTAGGCAGGGCCAGGCTCCCAGCCATGCTCTTTAAGTAAAATTAACTCTGTTTGATATCAATGCCATTCAAAATCAATGATCTCAGAGAGAAACAATGTGGAAAACCAACGATGGGGCTGAATCTGCTAAAGAGGAAAATGGCATTAAACAGCAACAGTATTAATTCAATATCACTGTCAAAATCAAGCCACAACCCTTCCTCGGTGCTGCTGATGCAGAGGAATTATAAGGTCTAATTAGCCCTGGAGTTTCTTCCCAGAGCTTCACTTTACTTTATTATCCCTGCCCTGTTTATCCCTGTATATCAGTAATTTGAAACTCCACGAGGTATCCCCTTCCCACGGCATGAGCCAGGAGGCAATTTGAGTTTGTGAGTGCAGGGAGGGATCCTGTTCCCCCTGAAATCAATAGGGCAGCTTTCCCTCCAGGGAGCATCCCTGCTCCTCCTGCTGGTGCCACCCGGGCGGTGGGACAGGGGTGACAGGGAGGAAGGGGAAGGACACAGGGCGTTGGGGCTTTGGCTGGTCACCTTGGGATGGAGCACAGGCACTTTGCCTGGATGGAGGAAAACAGCCATCCCCTGATCCTGAGAGGTTAATGGGGCTCAGGAGGACACCCAACTAAACATAAAACTGCCACCACGAGCATGGTGACTGCAGTCTCTGCCAGCACACCCTGTGCTTGGTGGCAGCACCCGCTCATCCCAACCCTCATGGCCAACAGCTCATCACCAACACCTTCTCTGCTTAGCTGCTGACTGGAAATACAGAGCAGCTCTGAGGAAAGGGAGAGAGAGGGGAAAGGCACTGACCGTGGGGAGCTGGCTGGAAAGGAGGTGCCCATCCTGACTCAACATGTTGGAGACCATGATGGCTGGCAGGTCCATGTTCTGGTAGGGGTAGGCTGGGATCAGGCTGTTCGGAGGGAGGCTGTGGCACAAGGAGTGGTATCCAGTCTCGTGGTCCACCAGGTGCAGGAGGGATGGGTCTGGGAGATTGGGAGGTGTGATGGGAGGGATCTCGTAGTCCTCGTTGTTCTCACTCTGGCTGTTGTACGTCTGAAACACGAAAGAGACATTTTGCAACGTGTCACTACTTTGCTGCTTCATCAACGAGAAAGGATTATTTCTCCAAGAAACACAGATTCCAGTGGAAATGGGCTGGTTGTAATAAAAAAGGCATTTCCAGTCCTCCACATCAGGCTGAGGTAGGAGCCAGGGTGTGAGGGTGGCAGAGCTGCACCATCCCTCAGGGACACCACAGCTCCTCACACACCTTGGATCCACTCAGGGCATCCTCTCTCCCATGCTGCATTCCTGCTCACCTTCAACTCCCCAAAACCTCAGCAGAAACTTCCATACCTGGACCACAGCCATGGAAGGGCACAGCTGCTTCCCAACTAGCTGTGGCCTTCCTGAGTCAAAGTCCCTCTTTGGCCACCCAGCTCATCTCTCAACCTGCAGTTGGTATTTTTAAGAGTTTTTGAGAGAATTACGGCTGTAGAAATAACAATTACTTGGCATCAAAATTCATAAAACTATGGAACAGTTTGGGTTGCAAGGAACCTTAAAGCCCATCCAGTTCCCTAGCCATGGGCAGGGACACCTTCCACTATCCCAGGTTGCTCCAAGCCCTGTCCCTGACCCAGGGGATGGGGGAATCACATCTCCTCTGGGCAACCTGTGCCAGAGCCTCACCACCCTCCCAGTAAAGCATTATCCCCTAATATCTAATCAAACCCTGCCCTCTGTCAGGTTAAAGCCATTTCCTTTTGTCCTAACTCCTGCTGAATCCTCAAAAACTCCAGCACAGAAGCTACAACCAGGGAGGGAGATTTGGAAACACAGTCATCAGTTTTAGAAAATCCTTTAAAGAAAGCCTGCATGACTTCACCACACATGGAGATTTGTCCTTGCTTGTATGCTTTCCCAAATTTCATCTGGAAAAGCATTTCCTCACCTCCCTACCAAAGCTGCCTTGAGGTGACACGAACACACAGAGATGTCAGTGCTCTGTCTGCTCCCCATGTTTCCTCATGTCTTGTTTACTTCTAAGCATTCCCATTTGTATAAAAAATGTCATTGCACCTGTGCAATCATTTTCACTTCAGACAAAACCATTTTTTCTTTATAATGTGTGAATCTATCCAAAATTATTAATTACCAACGCAGAATATAATGAGTCTCTGGCAGAGGAGGTTTATTCTAAACATCTACTGTTTCACATATTATTACAGCATATGAAATTCTGATTAGCTATAGTATTATACACATGCTAAAGCTAAATTTCCCAGATCACCTAGTTTCATGGTTGGATTTGGACTTAATACTCTTGATTTAAGAGCAAAACCCCAGATGTTAAAAAACCAGTTAAGCACTGTAGGCTTTAATAATCCATTGTCCCAGAGCTCACCCCCGGATTCATGCTCTTCATCACCACAGACTGTGGGGAGAAAGTCCTTAATAAAATAAAATAAAGCCTGTATTTAACTGAGCACAGGAGTCAGTGGGAGAGGCAGCAGGGAGCAAGGAGGGATCTGTGAAAGGGCACTGCCAGCGAGAACCATGGCTCTGTGGGGTGGCAGAGCAGGCGGTCACTCCTGCCTCACCCCAAAACTGGGGCTGGAAGAGACTCATCCTCTGCTAATCTGAACCCTCACCTCTCACCTTCCCTCACCCCACTGCAGAAAAAGACAAAGAAAAGAAGTGCTGACATAACAGAAGGACAGGATGTCACCCAGGACAAGCTGGAGAAGGTGGTCAACAGGAACTTAATGAGGTTCAACAAATTCAGGCTCAAGATGCTGCTCCTGTGTGAGGGTGATCCAGGCAGGAGCACAGACTGGGAGAGGTAAGCATTGAGAACAGCTCTGTGAGAGGAGACTTGGGGATTCTGGTGGAGGAAAGGCTGGACTGACCCAGCCCTGTGCCCTGTTAGCCCGGACACCCCCTGTGCCAGGCTCAGCCCACAGCGTGGGCAGCAGGGCAGCCAGGGGATCCTCTCCTCTCCTCCCATCAGGACACCAAACCTGCAGGGCTGGGGGCCCAAAGAGAAGGACATGGAACTGCTGGAGCAAGTCCAGAGGAGGCAATGGAGATGTTCAAGGGCTGGGGCACCTCTGCTCTGGAGCCAGGCTGGGAGAGCTGGGGGTGTTCAACCTGGAGAAGAGAAGGCTCCAGGGAGAGTTTAGAGCCACTTCCAGTGCCTAAAGGGGATCCAAGAGAGCTGCAGAGGGACTGAGGACAAGGGCCTGAAGAAACAGGACAAGGGGAATGGCTTCCCATTGCCAGAGGGCAGGGTTAGATGGGATATTGGGAAGGAATTCCTCCCTGTGAGGGTGGGCAGGCCCTGGCACAGGGTGCCCAGAGAAGCTGTGGCTGCCCCTGGATCCCTGGCAGTGTCCAAGGCCAAGCTGGACAAGGCTTGGAGCAACCTGGGATAGTGGAAGGTGTCCCTGCCCATAGCTGGGGATGGAAGGAGATGAGCTTTAAGGTTTCTTCCAACCCAAACCATTCAGTCATTCCATGATTCCAGAGCAGGTTCTGCATACCTGACCCAAACCTTCGAGTCTGCCTGAGATTCCCACAGGCTGTAGGGAAACAGGAGCATGACAGAAACACGAGACAGAGCCTGGGCCCTGACAGCTCTGTGCCAACTGTTACAGTTCAGGGGAAATTCAAACCCAGCTCTTTTTCCAGTCAGCTTCTGCCTAACATTGTTATTATACAGGGAAGGCAGCGGGCTGAGGGGATGTACACAAGGCAGACAGAGAGATCCCATTTAATACATCTCGTAGCTAGGTTTCCTTTTGGGCTATGCTCCTCGAGGTACACTGATTCTTTCCCAGTTATTTAAGAGGATTTCACTCCATGCTTTACAGAAAGGGATTTAAATAAATCATCGCACAGCAAACTTGTTCCTCCAACTGGTTTATTTTGGTATCAGGTATATAAGCAAGTGGCTTTGCTGTACTTAACTAAATTATGTAAAACCCACTCAAAGTTTCCTAAAGCTCTCTTCAAAACTACAAGTCCCCTGTGTTGCTGCAGAGCAGCTCACCCAAGGGCTTTGAGGTGGTTTTGTACAGAGTGCCAAAGCCCCAGCGCCCTGCTCACCCCCAGGCACGTTTCTGCCTCTGTTCTATTCAACCCAGGGGGAAAAAAAAAAGAGAAAAGAAAAAAAGACCTGTTTAAATCACAAAGCTTTCCGAACAGCTACAGCATTTTGCAGACGTATCAAAATTACAATCAAAGCTGTACACAATCAAAATCAGATTAGACAATATCCAATCAACATAATCAGACTCGGCGCCTGCCAGCTTTCACACCCTGTCGCTACCGAGCTTTCCAAAGCGAGCCTCCCTCACTCTATGTGTGTTTTAAATAGATGGCCAGAAAGATAAGGAAGAGAAATGAGGCACCCAGACACTCAGAAAGCTGGGGAAAGCGGTGATTTATTGTCACACACACGGTGCCTGTTGACATGCCCACGATGACACCTCTGTCCCCACAAGGAGTGGTGTCACATCAAGTGCACAGCGCTGTGCCCTCAACCCCTCTGCAGAAACACCCCACGCTCCTCTCCACCACCATGTGGACTCTGTGGCAGATTATATTTCCTATTCTTATGTTAATTTGAATTAAATTAAACAGCCAATTATACGTTCTGAGGATACATTACAAATTAGATTAGCGGGCTGGTCTGAAGCCATTCATCCCACCAGGACTCCGAGCGGCGAGCAGCTCGTGCTGCTGAATGGCTGCCCATTTACAGCGCACAAAAAAAGCTCTAGGATTTTCCACTGTCAAACAGATGACAGTTGTTGTGATTACACATTATTCCTCTTCAAATTAAAACACTGAAATCAGCTGAAACAGGAAGCCTCTTCTTGCAAACCCTCTCGTGGCTGGTGCTGCTTGGAGCAGGGAAGCCCTGCCTGCAGGGGGATGGACACAGGATGGAGCCAGGCCCTGTCAGAGAGGGCACAGAGACCCTTCTCTGCATCCCTCCCTGCCCTCAGCCCCCCAGGTACCCCTGTGAACCAGCCTTGGGATTATATGGGATCTAACTGCCCTGAGCACAGCCCCAGGGTTATTGCAGAATCATCAAATAGCTTGGGTTGGAAGAGACCTTAAGGATCATCTTGTTCCAGCCCTCCTGCTGCATGCAGGGACACATTTCACCAGACCAGCCTGCTCCAAGCCCTGTCCAACCTGGCCTTGGACACTGCCAGGGATCCAGGGGCAGCCACAGCTTCTCTGGGCACCCTGTGCCAGGGGCTCCCCACCCTCATAAAAACAATTATGCCCCATGCTTGCACAGTGATGGCACAGGATGGCATTGCATTGTAAAAATAACCTCCAACAGCAGCAAAAGCATGATGTAAAACTATTCTTCCATCTTGAAATCCAAGTTGGATGAGGGGTCCAAGCACCATCTCCATCCAGCTGCAGATTCTGGGTCAGAAGAGTGGAGTGGAGGGGAGGTGATGTGGGGGGATTGTAATGGGGAGAAAGGGTCTGGTCCTGGCAAGATGACAGCCAGGCCATACTCAGGACCAGGTGTCCCTCACCCCTGCACTGCAAGATGGCCTGATGGGTACAGACCCTGTCACCCTCTGCCATGGCACCCAAAACCACCCTTGATGCTGCTGCTGCTTCACCTTTTGCTCCTGGGCTGCACCTCCTCCTGGACTGCAAAAAAAGCCAAGCCCTGGCAAGCTCCCACAACCACCCCAGAACAGACCCTCCTGAGCCTCGGGGAGCATTCCCAGACCAGCAGAAAAGAGGAGGATGGAGCAAGGGACATCCAGATGTGTAAATGCCATGCAGCTCTCAGTGCCCAGCTGTGACTCAGCCAAAGCCATGACCCAGCTGTGTTCTAAAGGACACCACAAATCCTCATGCAGGTGACCCAGAGGGAATGACAAGTGCTGAGCACGTCTATAAATGATGCCTCTGGCTTTCTCCTGCCTTTTCCCTCCTGGAAGGGGAGGAAAGCACTGTCTTCCTTTACAGAACACTCCACAGCCAGGCAGCACCATCCCTGCACTGCATGTTGGTATTAATCACAGAGGACATGACTTGACCAAGGACCTGGGAAACCATTCTCCTCCTCAGCAGCATGGCAAATGTCCAGTGACCCCAATTCTCCACTGAGTCATGTTCTGTGTGATTATCCATGAGGATCCAGGAGTTGCAGCCAAGCATTGATTCAGAGAAATATTGTTCACAGTGAGAAGGATAAAGATTTGTGGTATTATTGCAGGTAAATATTTGCCCTGTCAAAAAGCATTCAACAGTAAATACGAGCCTGAGAGAGAACATTTGTTCTTGGGAAGGTACAAGGAAATACAGAGGCTGCTGCAATCTATCCTGGTGACACAAACCACCACAGACCCTGTGCCATCCCTCATCTGACTGGGTTTTTCCTGAGGCTAATGCAAAAGCCCAGTGACCCTCCTGACACTTCAGAGACAAGATGGGTCTAAAGAGACCCAAACTAGCCTGGCAACTCAGCAAAGTGAGAAAAACATTGACATTTGTGAGGCTGAGAGGTGCTACAGCTTGAACTCCTGGTGTGCATGAGGAGCACATGGAGGTTATGGGGTGCCCACACCATCCCACAAGAGATGATCCCCCCAATCCCATCAGGACCCCAATCCCAGGGCTGAGGGCAGTGTCCCAGGGAGAGCACTCTCCCACCAGCATCACCCAGGGAAGGACCTGCAGAGAGCCAGCCAGGTGCTTTTGGGGGTGTCTCGATTTTTCCAAAGCTGGATGAGGTGTCAGATTGAGTCAGGAGGCAGAGAAGCACATGGATGGCTTTGTCATGCTGCCACATTCCCTATTTTTCTCTTACACAAGTCTAAAGGATTCACCATGTGCCACTGGTCACACCAACTACAGGGAATGCTGGGCTGAGAGAATATCCTGGTCCAAATGCAATGGAAAAGGTAAAATTGAAGCTTCCTGAAGACCAACTGTCCATATTTCCCCAAAAGCCTCTGAACTCCTCTCCTGCCACACCCATTACTCACAGGCACAACCCTATTTGCAAGAAGGGGATTTTGATATGTTTCTCCAGCACATGAACCAGGGGGGTTTTCTGCTCACCTCCAGGAACTGAAGCCACAGTGACAGAAACATCAGTTGAGGTGGCAGGAGAAAGTGGCAGTCATTTGGCCATTGCGAACTCCAGAGAGATGCTGAGGCCAGGAAGGGCAATGGATGGGTGCTCACTGTTGGGTGGCCCAGGGGCTGTCCCTTTCCTCACCCCTTCTCCAGGCAGGGATGGCAGAGATATTCACACCTGGGATTCCCAAAGCCCTGTGCCAAGAAGTGAAGCAGTGCTGATTTTCTGCGTCAGCAGCTCTGGGTCTTGGGAATGGAAATTGATTTGCCTCATCCCTGCACACGGAGATCTGTGTGAATACCAGGGCCAATGAATTATGTGGGGAGAGGTGGATAAATACTGGAAAGAAGTATTTATTAACAGCCAGTCACATACAATCTACAAATTGTCTTTGAAGTGTTCCCAGCCCCTGCTACATTAATTTTCACATGCTCAGGTTTTTTACTAGGGGAACACTGTGGAAAAGGGAAAAAGGAGTTCTTGCATTAACAGAAATGCGCCCTGGAAGTGTCTGCACAATATTCAGCAAGAGGTTGGGAGCTCAGCAGAGCAGCAGGAAACCTGTGGGAAAGTGAACTCTTCCTACCTCTGTGTGTGTTCCTCTTTCATACCAAGAGTAGTGGGGTTTAAAACCATAGAATCCCAGAATAGGTTGGGTTGGAAGGGACCTTAAAGATCCTCTTATTCCAAGCCCCCTGCCATGGGCAGGGACACCTTCCACTATCCCAGGTTGCTCCAAGCCCTGTCCAACTTGGCCTTGGACACTGCCAGGGATCCAGGGGCAGCCACAGCTTCTCTGGGCACTCTGTGCCAGGGCCTCACCACCCTCACAGGGAAGGATTTCTTCCCAATATCCCATCTTTCCCTGCCCTCTGGCAGTGGGAAGCCATTCCCTGTGTCCTGTCCCTCCATCTCTTGTCCAAAGTCCCTCTCCAGCTGTCTCAGAACCCCTTTAGGCACTGGAAGCTGCTCTAAGGTCTCCCCAGAGCCTTCTTTTCTCCCTGAACAACCCCAGCTCTCCCAGCCTGGCTCCAGAGCAGAGATTATTGTGTTTAAAAATCCCAAACTAGCATTGGTTGTCCCAAAGACCACACCCACTCCTCCACACTCCCTTTTTCTCTCCATTTCTCCCACTGTGGGCACTGCTCTGATGCAGACTCTGCACAGTGTAACAACTGCAGCACAAAGCCAACCCTCAGCTCAACCCCAGCACTTCTGCATGGCTTCACCTTTGAATTTGATGGATGTTTCTGCCTTTAAACTTTCCATGAGTTGACCTTCTCCCATCTCCTACAGATCCCATGCAGTCCTGGAGCCAGAGCTCTTCCCAAATCCAGCCTGCTGGATGGTTTCAACCAAATCTGACAGCTCAAAAAAGGCCTCTTTTCTACAAATTTTACAAAAATATGTGTTTCATAAAACCATTTGTGCACAGAGGGTCCTAAACACCCTTGCTTGCCCTAATAACCTTTGGTGTCCTTGGGAAGTTGCCACAGTGGCAAAGGGAAAGCTGGGATGTGGAGCTGTGGTGCTCAGCAGGATGGGGCTGGGGAGGAAACAACATCCACAGCGAACAGGAAATCTCTGTTCACTCTGAAATAATCATCTTTTGAGAGGCATGCACCCAATTCTGCACTTTGGGGGGTTCTTTTCCATGCTACCAAAGCCAGAAATGACATTCTTGTGCCTCTTTGGCCTCAGCCTGTCTGTTGTGTGGGTGGCAAATGAAGAACAAGCTACCAATCATTAATATTTTAATTTTTACCAGTCACCTGAAGGATGGAAAATACCTGGGATTCAACCTGAGCATTCTGCTGCATGCCATCCTCCTGGGCACCACAAGCTCACAGTCTGGTTTGATATTGTCCAAGCTGCTCTTGACCTGCATCACCACTTCACAAAAAAACCAAAAAGCTAAAAATAATGGAGTTCCATGAACAATTTATAGCAAAAGAAATCAGCCTTATTGTAGGCTTTTAAAAAGGCTCCTGACTCTCTCTCTCCCCCTCTATTTTTATTTTTTTTTAATCAGTATCTTATCCAGAACTGGAATCCTGTCAAGAATAGTGGATAGCAGAGAACTATAACTTCTTATTATGTGTATAGTGATTTTATGAATTCAGTGGGGAATGAAATGCAATTTTGTCAGACTTGTCTGTGTTCATAATGACCAAGTCAAATTAATCATCGTGGATAATACTCCTGTGTCAGCCATTCAAGAGATTTTTTAATAGAATTTTTCTGATTCATGTCTTGCAGTACATCAGATCTGTAGTAATGCAGGCACTTCTAAAAATCAGTGCAATTATGGCTTCTTGTTGGCCTGTCATTTTCCTGGAATAAAAATGTCTCTGCAGAAGTCATGCACTGTACATAAACCAAAATGGAAAACAAAAATATAGTTACAATTAGGCTTGATTTTTTCTAAAGATTTAATATCTTTTCGAGGCCATTATTTATAGGCAATACATAAAGCTCCAGAGCACGACGTGAAGATGGACTGGTTTATCACAACACAGACCAATTTTATCCTGCTTGTCATTCCCCCTTTGATTGCCCTGTGAGTTAGTGGCTTTTGCAGGCATGGAAATGACTATCCCATAGAACAAACAGGGGATAGGTAATGGGTTTGCAGTCAAATTATTGTGTTTATTAAAAATGTATCCAGGAAAGCCCACTCAGATCCCAAAGGGCCCTTGCTCAGGAAAATCTCTGGTTCAAGCAAAGGTTACGGTTTCCATAAAGGCAGATAGACATGGAAGGGGCAGCAGTGCAGCAGGCTGTGGGATAGAAAGGATTAGGAATGCTGTGTTTATCCTTCTGAGGAAAGAGAGACAGACAGACCTCTAATTCCCTGGTGACACAGACAAAAATGAGTTTTGGAAGAAGATACCCCCAGGAATAAAGAGGAAGAAAAATGTGATCAGATATCTCAGCCTTTCTTGCTTTCCTGGCAAGGCAGCAGCTGCCTTGTAGGGCAGGGCAGGGCTGTGCCAGAGCCCCACATGTGCCACAGGGAGCTCCACGAGAGCTGCTGGGACAAATGTCCCTCCAGACCCAGCTCCTTGTGCCACCAAGAACCCCCTCTGCATGGTCCTGTAACAAACACCTTCAAATCCCAAATAACTGGATCATGGAGTCCCAGAATGGTTGGGGTTGGGAGCAACCCTAAAGCTCATCCAGTTCCACTCCCTGCCACAAGCAGGGACACCTTCCACTAGACCAGGCTGCTCAAAGCCCTGCCCAGATGGGATATTAAGGCTCAGTTCCTGCTGGCAGCATTTTCAGGAGAATTCAATATTGGTTTACACAAGCATCAGCAACAACCAGGGCTCCTGAAAATCCTTTGTTGCATCTCCCCATGCAGGGCCAGGGCTGTGGGACACATTGGATGCACAGTAGCTCCTGGATGACCCACAATAGCAGCTCACCTCACCTATTTTTTCCTTACTTACCCACACTGACAAGGGAACTGTTTCCTCTCTCTGAGTGTTTTTGTGGCTGTTCTCCCCCAGCCTCTCACAGCAATCGTGGCAGTGCTCCAGGGAAATCCAGGAGATGTGCAAGCTCTGCTCCACGTTGGCAGAGAGCAGCCTCTGTCATCTGCCTCACAATCAGCCTCCTTAAAATTGTTTATAATGATTTTTGCCTGGTTTTAAAATGTATTAAAGGCATTGTACATCCAGTGAGACAGCAGCCAATGGGATCTAAAATTAGACTGACTAGGCCAGACAAATATAAATCCATTTCTCTTCTTTCCTAGGATCTCGCCTGGAAGTGAATACAAGGAATATCATATTCTACTCAAGAACATCATGCATTTCAGGGAATTATTTGAGTACAGGTTTTACATAATTGCCTTTTTTGTCTCATGGCATACTGAACTTGCATAATGAGCTCAGTGCACTCACAGCAATCCATTGTTGGGCTGGATGGATTTGTGGGGTGTGTTGAGCCCAGGGTATGTTACACAATGCTGGATAATGCACTGTAAGCAGGTCAGGAGGTAAGGCAGCCCAAAAACACGCACAGGCAAGGAAGAATTAGCAAAAAGCACTCTAAGAAATTAATTCAACCTGCCTTCAGCTGAGCCAGAAGGACCCAGAGCAGGAAGTACTAGACTGTACCACACTCATTCCCTTTCAGATTTTGCTTGAGAGTATTTCCCTTGTGCTCCAAACTGGGGAGTTAAGGATTAAACAAAGCCTTTGTGCCACGCTTTGCATGGATGATTCGTTTGCACCACGTTTTTCAGAGTTTCATCTCAAAATACGTGTCCTGCTCGTGGCACATGGCTGTCACAGCCACCCTCTGCCCTGGACTGTTGTGGTCTGCAGCAAGATCCCCCAGCAAAGCCACAATGGCAGCACCTTTGACCCAGAGATTTTTGGCCCAAATGTATCCTGCTTGGGTTTTTTTTCCCTTCTCATCAGCAAAGAGGAATTTTCCTCAGAAGTCCTGCATGGCCTTCACCACCCAGGGCACACCAGGAGTGCTGTGGGCAAAGCACAGAGCACAACCAAGAGCCTGTGAAGCCAACACTGAGAATCCCATGCTGGAGCTAAAGGGACAATCACAATTTTTTCCTAAATTCCCCTCACTATCCCCAATTTGCTCCTCTTGCACCATCTTTCCACATGGACCCAAAGCACTTAGTGTGCTTTTAGTCTGGGAACTCCACAGCATTCAGAGCATTTTCCTGCTCATGGCCCCAGCCCTATAAAGGCAAAGAGCCCTAGCAGCTCTTGGGACCCTTTCCTTCAAAGTGTAGCTATCAGCCAGATTAAATCATCACCAGCTGGGTCAGACCCTGTACTTGAGCTAAATTTCTCATTATTTCCTGTTGCCAGCACCTCTGAAGCACAAAGCATCACCACAAATCCACTAGGATTTGAACCCTCACGATTCCCAAGCCAGGCTTGGGACCCCAAATCAAATTGACAGAAAAACTGTAGATACTAAAAAATCAAAAAGTAATAAAGCCCAGCAGAAGCAGTGTCCCCCTCCCCATCACCCAGATTTGATGTGTGTGATTAGCACGAGGAAGGCTGGGATGTGGGGATGGCTTGCATAATGTGGTGCAATCTAGCACCTCCCCCAGGGTGCCCAGCTGCTGCAGAAGCAATTTCACAGCTCATCATCCATTATGAGATTAAAATAATTTTTTTTTCCTCCCGTGAAGTATTAATAAATTGTGCAGGCAGACCAGAGTTAGTGCCATTTACACAAATGGTACTGAATCACCCACCTAGTTATTTCTTAATGGATTGAGTATCTGTGTTCCTCCTTAGCCTGTAATTTAAAAACCTAAATACACAAACCTGTTTATTTGTCTCATCAGGCCCTGAGCCAGCACTTGCTGAGCCTGGGGACAGCAGGACAAAGGCAGAGCTGCTGCCTCCCCTGGACCTGCCCCAGCACTTCACGAGGGAACAATACCAAAATAACCACATTGAAAATAGGAAAAGGGAAATGCACCACAAAATAAACCCAAGCCCACGCTGAAATCCCTCCCAGAATTCACTTACTTTCCCTTCTGGGGGCAAAACTCACTGAGGCATTGCTGATGTAATGCAGGTTCTTTGGTACATGAGTGAAGATGTAAAGCTGTAGTCAGAGCACCACTAATGGCTCTTTGAACATCCCTGCTTTATTATGGTATCAGACGAAGAAGGCATGTTTAATGTTTAAACTTCCAACAACAAATGCCTTCAGCAAATATGGTTTATGTATTTATTCAATGCTTCTTAAGCGCCTGTCGCCTCAGCAGCTGAGGTGCTGCTTACCTCTTTTTTATATTTATTTTATTAAAATTAAGAATGTACCAACGCTTTGTAAAAGGCCACCTTCTTCCCTCCCTTCTCCACTCTTCATCCCCAAGAGCAGCTTGAAATTCTTCACTCATCCATCCTCTGCCAAATATTTCAGGCTGCCAGGAAGTTGCCGAAATGGGGAAAGGAAATGAACTGAAATCACCAGGGTGATAAATCAGTTTCCCACATTATCCCAAAGACCCTCAGCCCCTGAATCTGGCTCTGGCATGTGGAAAAAGTGCCAAAGGCAGATTCCTCTGAGTCAGCTCTGCCAAAGCTAACCCTGAGGTGGGATGGGAAGAGCATTAACCCAATTCCAGTGTCAGTGATGGGGTTTGGTTGCCCAGGGAGGTCAATGACAGATTACCCATGGGACTGGGATGTCTCACTCCTTGCAGATCCTAAATAGGCAGAACTCAGCAATGTGCCAGTCCCAGAATCACAGAACTATAGAATCACTGAGATTGGAAAAGACCTCCATGATCACCGAGCCCAACCTTCTACTGACCATGCCCCCTGAATTCAGTGCTCCCAGGCCATGGCATGTCAAGGTAACAGAAGCTGTGGCTGCCCCTGGATCCCTGGAAGTGTCCAAGGACAGACTGGACAGGGGCTTGGAGCAACCTAGGACAGTGGAAGGTGCCCACAGCAGGGGCTTTCAGGAAAATGAGCTTCAAGGTCCCTTCAACCCAAAGCATTCCATGATAATCACACAGGATCTCTCTCTGCCTCCTTCACATTTACTGAGCTGCCAAGCACCACAATTGTGACTCTTCCTCCACAACCCCAGCTCTGAGAATTTTGTTCTTCTCCTCACTTATCCAAAGCAGAAGCTGTCATGTCACAGGAGCACAAAGGTGCTGGGGCTGTTAGGGAAAGCAGGAAGCACCAAGGGACTCGTGACAGAACTGTGAGAACTGGAACATGGTGCATGGCCAATATCCAACTCCCCAGTGTAGGCGTGAAAATCTCAGCCTTGAGCCTCCAATATGTGAATTTTGGGAAACAAACAGATTTTATCTTTAACAATTTTAACAACTTTTTTTTTCTTTAATAAAACCAGGCTTATATATGGTATCTAAAAAAAGGCAGGAACTCACACATGGCTGTGAGAGGCTCATCCATGTCCTAAATCAAGACACTCATCAAATTCTTTCTGAAGCATTAAGCAACCTGGACAAAATGAGCAGTGAGACTAGGAACCATCCTTTCAGGAGGAAGGCAAAAGGGAAAACCACCACATTAACAATCAAAATAGCAGTGTTCCCCTAAAGTAATGAACACTGTCCATCTAGAAGGACAGCAGGACATCATTCTGCTGCTCACAGCCAGGAGCCTGTGTCAGGGATGAACTCCAACACTGGCACTGGCAGCTCTAGATGCCATGGACTACATTTGTGGACACAGGGAATGGCTTTGCAGAGGAAATGAAGGTCCAAGAGGGCTCACATCAACACCAGCACAACCTTCATCACACGACCACAAGGCCAAACCAACACACAAGGCATGAGGTGGGAAGAGAAACCCAGACCCAGCTCTCCAGAGGCCAAAGCAACTGAAACCCTCCATCCATTGAGCAGCTGGAGAGGTTTTCCTGTTATTTTCACTGCTTTAGATACACCAGGCGGAACCTGAACTGTTCCAAGAAAAAGGGGCAGAAGTGGAAGAGTCAAAATGAGAGGGAGATGCTGATGGAGAGGAGGGGGAAGCTCTGAGCACAACAGGGCTGCACGTAACAAAGCCAAAACATCAACTCCGTGGTAAAAATTCACATTTTCCCAGTGTACTCAAGGGCTGCAGCTGCTATCTGTCAAATCCAAGCCCACACAAGGCCTAGATATTTCCATAAATCTGATGACTCAGAGCCAAGTGCTTCTATTGCCAATTCTAGCACCAAACTGGGTACCTCAAGTCCCACTTGGAGTTACCAAAAAACCATCAGCTCAGTCTGACCCCAAATACAATCAAAATGGGATAAACCTTTTCAAGGGAGATTACTGGAGAAGTCTGTGTGCAAGCTAAGCTGCATCAGCTTTCACCACTTCTCCTCCCATCCCAATTCTTGATATCAAATATCAGGAATCTCTTTCCAGACTGAAGCAGTGTGAGGAAGAAGTCAAAAATCAAGGACTGCATGGACAAAAGGAGAGGAAAGCAAGTGTCTCTAACAGGGATATAGCAGCAGCACTCAGTGCAGAAGTCTGGAAATCAGGACAAGCAGAATTCCACTCGCGGTGCTTCAAAAATTAAACACCATCGCATGAGCTGCTCAGTGCACTCCAGAGTTTCCTGTGCTTTACAGAGAAGCTTCCCCCCCACCTTTATTTTTTTTTTTGGATCTCCAGCATCTCTGTGTGATTCATTCCAGGCTTGCAGCACCCTGATCTGCACACAGAACATGAGCTGCTGCTATCTGGTGCCCCAACTGCTTGCAGAAGTGATGGGCATCCTCCTCCAGCCAGGTCCAGAGGCTGGAAAAAAGCAGCTTTTTGGATATTAACTTCCAAACTGCACTAGGAATTCATGAAGCCTGGGAAAAAAGGCTCCTCAAGAGAAAAGCAGCTCCCATGGGGAGACAGAGCCCTCAGTGCCACGTAGGTGTGTGGTTTTGTTTAGAAGTCATCTGGAATTCTTAAAATAAATTTGCTAAATTGTCTTCCAGAGACTGATGGGGTTTTTTTTCCCCTCTTTAATAAACTTTCAGGGGTATCTTTATTGTTATGTCTAATTTTAGCCAAAACGAACATTTCCTGAGATTCAATTTCTCTCATAATTGTTGGAAGGAAACTGAACTGTCTGCTGTAAACATTCACTGTATTGTGTGAAAAGTATCTTTATTACAGCCCACTGGGAATACTAATAAAATTCCCAATCCTGTCCCTTCCTCACTTTTTTTTTTTTAGAGCTCACTCTTTTCTCTTATATACCCATTAGTGTCAGTTCAAACATTCTGCAGGCAAGATTTGAGAACTTAAAATATATTATTTAACAATCAAGGGTGGAATAAAGACTTGTGAGCAGTAAGATCCTTTCTGCCTTCTCTTTCTATGCTTTCTATTATAGAAAATGAGGATGGCTATTCCATTTGTCTGTGTTCGTGCTCAGAGTTGATGTAAAAAATCTCATTAGTTTAGTCTGACATATATTCAATACAGTCTATGTACATATTTTTTTCATTCTATTCTACAGCTGCAAAATGATACTAAATTTCATCAGATTGGAATGAAAACTGTGGTCCTGGAAAATTTCCCTTTAAGGGTCTTATATTTATTCAGAACTCATGAATCATTTTCCAGTAATACAACTATAATTATTCTTAAAGTGTTATGTTTGAAGGTTTAATATGAAATACTTGCAAAAGGCTCTTTTTCACTTTGATAGTTTGTAATCTTCATGGTAATCAGACCAGTTAGCTCCTTCCCACAGCAGCCAGGAAAATACAATTTAATATGAGTCTCATACTCTTCACTCATGTTTTAATTAAAGTAATAAAAGCCAAGTCATATTTTGCCCTTTACAGTGTACACAGATGTATAGACCTGAGCTAGACAGCACCAGATCTGGCACTTTTGATGGCAGCTGATGGATTTGCTAGTGTGAGATAAATTTAACTCAGGCTGGCTCCGAGGCTGCTGATCACTGGTGTCAGTGATGGGTGAGACCCTTGGCAGAAGTGCCAAACAGGTGATGGGAGCACGGATGGAGCTGCTGTGACAACCATCCTCCAGCTGGCTGCTGTGTCACAGCTCACCTCCCTGAGGAAGATCCCTGCCTGACTGCATTTTTTGGTTCCCACCATGGCTCTGAGCAGCCTGGCCTCATGTGGCACCTGAGAAGGAAGGATCTGAACCTTCCCCAAAGGAGCAGAACCACAAGGGGCTGGTGGAATTCTCTTCCCAGCCAGCTCAGGGCCCTGCTGTGCCCAACCTCTGGAGCAAAGAGAGGTTGCAGTGAACACCTGACTCTGAGCAAAAGGAGCTGGATAGTTGCACGTGGGATGCACAGCCCTCATCATCCTCCAGAGCCCTGAGATCGTGGAGTTGTTCAGGCTGGAAAACACCTCCAAGATCATCAAGTGCAGCCATTGAATCTCCACTGTGTCACCAGCCCAGAGCACTGAGTGCCATGCCCAGTTGTTCCTTGGACACCTCAAGGGATGGGGACTCCAAACCTCCCTGAGCAGCCCCTGCCAATGCCTGACAACTCTTCCAGTGAAGAAATTCCTCCTGATATCCAATCTAATTCTCCCTTGGCACAGCTTGAGGCTGTTTCCTTTGTTCTATCGATATTTGCCTGGAAGAAGAGCCCAACCCACACCTGGCTGTCCCTCCTGTCAGGAGTTGTGCAGAGCCACAAGGTCCCCCTGAACCTCCTTCTCCCCAGGCTGAGCTCTCCCAGCTTCCTCAGCTGCTCCTGGTGCTCCATTCCATTCCCTGGACAGTCCAGCCCCTCAATGCCTGCCTTGTGAGGAGCCCAAAACTGGGCACAGCACTCGAGGTGCCCCAGCAGTGCCAGCACAAGGGACAATCACCTCCCCAGTCCTGCTGGCCACTCTGGTTTGGATCCAGCTGCTCTGCTGATGGTTCTGCCCTCGTTGGCTGGAATGGAGCCCAACCCTGCATGTGCCATGGCAGCCCCAGGGCTGACACGAGAGAAGGGCTCATTCGGCCACCAGCCAAGGCTACAGAGGGGCTTTCCTTTCTGCCCAGGCCTGCATCCAAATGCTGAAGTGGAAAATAACATTTTCCTGCTGGCAGTAAGTGGCTCCTCAGTTAATCACTGTGTTGTGACAGCAGGCCCAAACACCAGCTCGGGCTGGGTCTCCGATGAGAAAGGAAGGAGTAATCAATCAGTTGGGAAAGGAAATCCCAGGAGCAACAGGCTGGGTATTTTCTTCCACACTGCTGTGGCCCACGGAGCTGCATTTCCACAAATAAACAGAGTTTTGCTGAGTGACTCCCCAGAGGTCCATTAGAGGAGCAAACCATCCCCTGCAGGAGCCAAACCCAACCTCCCCAACAGGACAGGAGGAAATCCTTGCTCATCACAGCTCCCTGGGAGCCATGGGGCTGCACTGTCAGAGCTCAGCATCAATCCCTGCCATGCACAGCCCTGGCTCCCTGTCACAGTGTCACAGTGGGAATTCGGGACACATGTGGTGAGGAATTAGCTCAGCACAAGGAGCTGGAGGATCTGAGGGCAGGAACAGCTTGTGGATAAAAGCTCCAGGATTGCCTTTGGCTGACAGTCACCACTCAAGGCCAGCCCAGGAGCTGAGCAGAGGGGCCCTGGTGAGGTTTAAAGCACACAGTAGCACCACATTCACCTGAAAGCTGTGCTTTAAAGGGGATCTGCTCCCTCCAGAGCTGCTCCAGGTTCTCCCCATGCAGGTGTCCACCTTGCCCTGGGCCATATTGCCGTCAAAGACAGTGGCTCTGGTGACACCATTTGCACTCCCTTTGCAGCAGTGTTGAGCACATGGGAAATCCTTGATAAAGTGACGCTTTCTTAGCTAAAGCACACCACCTTCCTCTACCATTAGCTGCTCTTTTATGAGTCAGTGGTTTTACAAGCCCAGCAGCATTGCTGGACAGCCAGCCCATATGTCCTCATGCCACAGGAGTCACCCTGAAGAGCACCAGACGCTGGTCAGTCTGACTGGACCTCAGCTGTGCCCCACAGTGCTCTGAAGCAGTCCCAGTTACTCCATCTCCTTCACCCTCCAGTACACAGGGTGCATTTCTGGGATCTGGGGTACACTTCTCCTTCAGCCCCACGGGTGGGCATGGCAGCATTTTGGCACCAAGAACCACCCATGTCCAATCCTCTAGCAGAACTCATCTTGGTATCAGCATTTTCTGTATGGAAACCTTCAGATCAGGATGCTGCAGTTTCTCAGGGTGGTGGACATGATCCTGTTCCTGCCCTCTCTGCCAGCCCCTGGGCTCCCATCACTGCAGCTCTGCTGCCTCAAGCCCTGGGCCACTCTCCTGCACAGACTGGATTTTCGTTATTAATTTTTAAATGTTTCACTGCTTACAGACTTCTTCACTGTCGCTGTTGAGCAGCTAGCAGAGTAAAGAACTCTGTTCTCAGTGGCAAGAAGGAAAGACCTTTATTGTTTTGATTTCATCATATATATAGAGTTTTCAAAAGTCACCCAGATTGGTCAGCCAGAAACCTCCCCCTAGGCCTGATTGGCCAGGCCTGCACCGTCCAGATCTTGGGACACTGTTTTTAATAACATCCAAACTTTATCTTTAATCATAAAACACAAAAAGAATTCTCATGGGAAAAGCTGTGCTAGCCACACTTCACTGCTAAAGAAGTCCCAGCTCTGGCTGAAGGTCCTCAGGCACATTTTGATCACACACCTCACAGACCAAAGGCTACAGCCAGATGTGCTGCTTAATACATACACCCTTTAGCATTGGGTCTAAAACAGTCTCTGAGCTGACTGGTATCCCAGAAAACCTCGGAAAGTCTTGGGAAAGACAAGGAAAGGGAACTGCTGGGACTGCCAGAGCTGGCTGTGGTCTCCAGAGAGACCCTGGAGGGTGGTGGATGCTGTGCCCTCCCTCAGGCTGTCAAGTGTGGTGTGTGTCCTCCACTGCACCTGAGGATCGCCTTCCCCCTCCTGCCTTGGCCCCTAAATCTAAACCTATTCAGGAATTGATGAAATAGATGAAATTCAGCCACCACAACAGTTTCAGTGTTTCCCATCCCTAGCAGATGCTCTGTGGCACCTGAGAGGTGCCTTCAGCTGCTTAAGGTACTAATTCTTTCTCCCTTTTTTCCCCAGAGTGAGTGCAGTAGAAGCAGAGAACATCCATTTTGGTCTAGGAACTGCTCAGTTACATTAGTTTTTCATTCTGGGATGCTAGGTGGTTGTTTTTCAAACACTCTATTGCTAAAAGCTTGGGAGTCCCTTGAGAGCAAGGGTTGAAACTGATGTTCATTCTGCTTGTAATGCCAAGGGATTTATTATTATCATTTTATTTAAGCACTACAGCTGGCCTTGCACCAGCAGTAAAACCTTCTCTTGCTATGACTAAGCTACAGGAATTGCTTCCTGACTGCACCTTTCAAAAATTTCACTGTCACACAGGAGTTCATGCAAAATTCACAAGCCTGGATCATCAGCTGTAGTTGTGCTCAACTCCCAAACCCCGCCTGGAAGGGTTTCCATTAGCTGCTGATTATAATAAATGACATGTAACACTCTATTGTTCATTCTAAAATAGTACATGAGATTCTTCCTGAATCGTCTTCTGAGAAAGGCATTTAGTATCTATCAATGTCTCCCTTCTATTTTTTATTCTCCAGCACAACATATGAAATTATACAGTATTACTCAAAGAACAGCAGGGAGAGAGCAAAATCTGTATCTTAGCATGGGGGCCTGCAGTGCACACTCCCAAACTCTGTGTAATCCTCTTTCAATCCTGAGTCTATACAAACCTTTCTCTTCTCTTCACTAGGGGTCTTTTATACACAGATATCTGTATGTTCCTGCAGTATTTGCAATTTATCATTGTGAAGGGACTGGGGAGTCATCAGTTATTTACTTTCAGGTGTGCTCTGCCCCTGTTGGGGCTAATTTTAGACTTCAAAAATAGAGAGTATTTGCAGATTGGAAGAGACCAAGATGCTGCACAGGCACAAGAGAGTAAAGTCCAGAGAGCACAAGATTGCTGGAGATTCAAGAGCACCAGAGTTCTCCATGTCCCCCTTAAAAAGGGGGATTTATTCCCCCCTTTTTAAAGCCTTCACTTATATAAGTGATTTTCTCTGATGTTGCTCTATCATCTGTTCCTGTGATCAACAGATCAAGCCAAAAGTCAACAGAATACGGTGACCCCAAAACTTGTCTCCTCAGTTATTCACTCAGAGGGTGGTGAAACACATGTTGCCCAGAGAAACTGTGGATGTCCCATCCATGGGAACATCCAAGGTCAGCTTGGACAGTGCCCTGAGCAACCTGATCTACTTGGGGATGTCCCTGCTCATTGCAGAGGGTTTGAACTAGATGATTTTAAGGGTGCCTTCCATCCCAAACCATTCATTCTGTGATTCTATGAAACTTAAGTTTTTTCCATGTGCAAAGGATTAATTAGAAACACCAAAGTTCATCAGGAGACTTGAGCGGGAATTGCACAAATAACCTCACCATAAGCTCTGATTTTCTGTGCAGACCTTACTATGAGACTCAAGAGGAGAATCACCCTTAAGAATTGCTCAGCCACATGCGTGATCTCCTGGGTTCTTCCTGCCTTTTGCCTGGAGCAATCCTGGGTTCGAGGCAGTGGCTGTGGTGACCATGAGCAACCTTCTGCATTTTATGGGACAAAGAAAGTGCTGGGAACTCCTCCAGATTCAATCATCTGGTAGGTCAGGGAGCACCTGCTGTAAGAACATCTCACACCTGAGCAATCTCACGTTGCTGCTTCACTGCCAGCGACAGAACAGCACCACCACTGATGGAGGGAAAACCAAAATCCACCTTGGCTCCATTTTACAGCTTCCTACTCTGGAGGAAGGAGCCAGAACGAGGGGAGGGTGACCCACACCCTCATTAGCAGCACCCAATCACCCTCACTCTGCCCAGGCCACTCCAGTCATTGTGTGGCCCCGTGGTCCCCAGCAGGGATGGGGAAGCCCTCACACGTGGATCTGCCCCAGCCCCAGGTTTATTTTATCAAGTGTTGACATTTTGCTGCGATTCACTCAAGATTGGTGGGAGGACAACACGTCTGCCAGTATTGTGACAAGGTTTGAAGGCATATTTTATAGCAGAGGCTGCCAAGATGAGCTCTGTCTCGTCTGGAGCGTTAGCAGAACATGAGGAAGGTATCCATTGCTTCTCACAGATCATTAATTTCTAATTATCCTATCCTTGCTTTCTGCATTATCACTTATTTACCAAACACTGCTCTATTGGACCGCCCAGTTCCTTATAACCAGCAAAGCCATTGTTATGTTAAAAACGATGTTCTAAATGTTATTTATTATTTGATAAACCTTGTGTAACCCTGAATGAGGACATTAAACGGCAAGAACACTACTTCAAAATCCCATTTTAAATAAGTCACCAAGACAGCTGTGCCTTTATAAAACACATTAGAGTGGCACTCAGAGCACATATGGCTCAGGGATATATACAAATTATACAATTTCTGTCATTCGATCAAATAAGAGGGACGTTTTGACCCCAGAAATGAGTCAAATGTAAGTTGTAATTCCAGCCCCACCGGAGGCCCTGGTGGTAATGGATCCTGACGGCTGATCAAAGAGCCCTGACCATTTGACCCACCAGATCAGCGACTCACTGTATCTATTATGGCTAATACACACCCCAGCTCGGAGATATATGGAGGCAGAGAGATAAAGGGCAAGAGATGCAGTAGATAAATGTTGATTTATACACATCCAGGGTACATCCGCAGATGGATCCCACGTGTGTGGCAAGGGGCAGGTGTGGCCAAGCCACACTAACATTTGTACAGCTGAACACAGATGCTGTGGATGGGTGTGCACATGATAAATATAACCTCTCTTAGCTGCCTCTCCCTTGGGGTGTCAGCAAAACCTCTGCACCCGGTGGGGCTCCCTGATTTTCCTCTCACAGCCAGGGAAAAGCCACCTTCTGTTTCACAGACATGATGCCATGGACTGCTCTCTTGGCAGTGTAAGTGTGAGCAATCCCACCCACAAGTCACCCAGTGTCAACCTAATGCCCAGAGCCCAAATTAACCCCCTTTTCCCACCCACAAGTCACCCAGTGTCAACCTAATGCCCAGAGCCCAAATTAAACCCCTCTGTGCTGCTCTACACATCAGGTGAGATGTCATCAGCATCAGGTGTCTCACCAGGGCTGGGTGAAATCCTGCCTTTTTCAGTCATAGAATCCCAGAATGGTTTGGGTTGGAAGGGACCTTGAAGGTCATCTCATCCCACCCCTGCCATGGGCAGGGACATCTTCCACTGTCCCAGGTTGCTCAATGCTGCTGTGCAAACCTGCAGCCCCCAGCACATCACAGGACAGATTTGGTTCCTGTCAGCCAAGACCTGATGCTTTCGATACACAGACAGGCAGCATGAGCTCCTCATATTCCTTTGAAGAATGGCATCAGAAGGAGGAAATAATATGCAAATAATTTTGCCAATTTAACTTTCCTGTTTTCAATTTAACTCTCAAATTTTCAACAATTTACAGCAGTGGGTCTTGTCTGTGCCCTCACTTCCAAAAGCCAAGAGCTACTTAAGCAGCTCTCCCTGGCCTGAATAAACCACACTGGTGTTGAACAGCCTTTACATGAGAAGTCACATAAATTAACTTGGGACAGAAACAGGTTGCTCAGCTGGAATAAGCCATGCCCTGAAATCTCCTGGGATTAGGCAGAGCACAGGATCCAAACTATCCCGTGATAAATAACCAGCTCTTTCCTCCTTCAAGCTGCCTGTTGCCCTGCCAGCAGCCAGAGATATTCCCACAACCTCATCACATCACCCCCAGCTCCCTGATGAGGCATTTATTCACCCAGAACATGGGATGATGATATCTTCTCAGAAGGTATTCCCAGTTAATCCCTGTCTATAAAGCACCCATGGACTCTTCCTGTGAGTGCTGAAGTCTTGATGCCAAATAAAACCAACCTCATTCCTGTCCTGGAATTTCCCAACATTTCCCTTTCCTGGTGTTACTCTGCTTCTCACAAAGACCTTAATAAATGTCTTTTCCTACTGATTTTGCAGGTGTTTTTATTTCTTTTACCAGCACCATTGCATTTTTGCTCATCTTTCGGAGCACTTTGTATGGTTGGGAATCTGTCCATTTCTTGGGATTTTTTGCATTACCTAATTCCTTGTCTTTGTCTGGGGAGGAGGGGGGTAAAGAAAGAAGGAAAATTGAAAGGGGTGAGGAATGATGCTCTGCTGACTCCGTGAGACACAAGAGATACCTCACTCATCTCGGGGGTCAAATGTCTGCCATGGCTTGATCAGATGTCAACCTGCATTTATACTCTGGCCTCTGCTGGAGGTTGAATTACATTTCACATTTGACTCACTTCTGGGGTCAAATGTCCCTCCTATTTGATGGAACAAGAGGAATTATTTTCCCCAAGCAGGTTGTGCTGGCGTGAGCTGTCAGTGCTCTCATTATGCTTTAGGCTCCTTTATTTCTGCATTTTGTCCTTGCTGAGTCCAACCCTTCTGGGATGACAAGAGCTGCAGCAATGGCACAAAAGCCATCCCAGCAAGGAAGATGAAGGGAAGGAAGAATTCACCTGGTTCCACATGTCTTGGATGGTGTTTTGTGGGGGTTTTATAAAGGTTTTTTGTGGGTTTTTGTTCCTTCTTCCCCCAAGTTGGCAGCTGTAGAGGGCAGGCAATAATGAAGAAGAGGCAAGTGGACCCTGATCCTGATTTTACCACAGTCTTGCCATGTGAAACTGCAGAAACCTAGAAAAGTTTGGGTTGGAAGGGATATTAAAGCTCATCTCATCCCACCCCAGCCATGGGCAGGGTCACCTTCCTCTGTCCCAGGTTGCTCCAAGCTCTGTCCAATCTGGCCTTGGACACTTCCAGGGATCCAGGGGCAGCCACAGCTTCTCTGGGCACCCTGTGCCAGGGCCTGCCCACCCTCATAGCCAGGAATTCCTTCCCAATATCCCATCTATCCCTGCCCTCTGGCAGTGGGAAGCCATTCCCTCTTGTCCTGTCCCTCCATCCCTTGTCCCAAGTCCCTCTCCAGCTCTCTTGGAGCCCCTTTAGGCCCTGGAAGTGGCTCTAAGCTCTCCCTGGAGCTTTCTCTTCTCCACGCTGAACTTAAGATCAAAAACCAGACAAGGGGCTGGGATAAAGCTGCTGTCAGGGAGCTGTAGGATCACGATGGAGAAAAAACCCAACCCACCAGGCCCATCTATTGCAGTGTCAGGTTCCAGTCCTGAGTCTGCATGATTTGCCTTTCTCCCAAGGGATCCCAAGGGCTGCTGGATGTCCCATGTGTGCTGTAAAGGTATCTCAGGGCTGGTGGTTCAGCAGCCTCTGAGGTGAGATTGTGAAACCTCCCTCCTGCTGTTTAATGTACTCCTTCAGCTTACAACAGGTTTAGCAAACAATAAAAAGCCATCTGGAACCCCCACTTAAATAACAGAGTTATTTAGTCATTAGTCATTATTCCTGAAGTCATGGCTGGGGCTGTAAAAGCAGCAAACAAGTGCTGATGTGCAGATAAATAAATGGAGGTGATGCACTGAGGAGGAAGCTGCTCCCCATTCTCCTTGGCCAAAGCTCATGCTGGGTGTGAACCACCACTGACACTCCTGCAGGGCATGAACTGGGATCCTCACCTTCCCTCCCAGTTACCCTCCTGCTACCCCAGATGAGATTATTGGGTGTCACTGCAGCATCCCACAGAGCCCCAGGTGCCACCCTGCACTCCTTGGTCCCACTGCCAGCTCCTCTCTGACTGTCCCACACTAGCACAGGGAACTGGGGATGACAGACAAGGCAAACTTCCCCAGTAATTTTCCATGTTACTCCCTACAGTGCTTTTTCTGATGGAGAAAACAGCAGCACAGCCTCTGTGCACAAAACCTGCAATAGGGGGAACCTACCCTCCTCTGCCAAGGGAAAGAGCCTTCCTCAATTTCCATCCTTAATTGCTACCCCAAAATGGGAAATAGAGGTCAGCAAGGAAACAGAGATCAAATGAAGAGTAAACTCCTATTGCCCAGGTTACAGGGATCTAAACTGGTTGATTCTTGTCAAGTACATGAATCCTCCAGCACAGGATATTCCCTGCTTTCCTTTGGAACACAGCCCTCCTCCTTGAGGTGCAGCAAAGCATTCCCAACCCCACAGCATCCCTTCTGCCTTCCCTCCCATGCCCACCCATGGGGAAAGTGGGATGAGAGAGGTGGCAAGAAGGAAACACAAATAGTTCAAATTTTGGCTCTGCCCAAGTCTAGTCTGATGAGGCTGTGAAATCTTTGTCCCTTGGGGGTTTTTAAAGGCAGAATATCTACAACTGCCCCATGGGCATCCACTACTTGTGCTTGGCTGGGGCACCTCGGGGTCACCCCCTTCCTTCCCCTATTTACTCACCCTCTGGCAATTCCTGGCTCTAATGATCAACCCCACGCCATTGTTGATTGAACACATATTTGTTTCTGCTGAATCACTCAACAGCACAAAGTTTGCTGTTCCTTCCCCACCCTGGAAATCCTCCTCTTGCAAGAACAACCTCTCCCCACGAGGAATGGTGACAGCTTCCAGTGCCAACTTCCAGAGCCAAGGCAGGAATAACTCTCCCAAGCAATGTTCCAAGGAGGCAAACGATAGGATTTCATCCCATTTCCAGTGCCATCTGCACAGAGTTTAATCCCTGCTGCTATTGGAGCACCAGGGATGATGCAGCAGCCTTGTAATCCATAGTGATGTCCCAAACCCTAGGGTTTGGGACATCCAGACTGGGACATCCAGGGTTTGGGCCCCCAGACTCTGTGGCCCACAGGGCTGTGTCTGTAGCCAACAAAATAGCCCAACACAACCAAAAATGGGCTGCTGGAACATGCCAGCAAGGAGCTGCCACCTTCCCTAGCAAGGCTGCATGTGCTGAGGGTGCAGCACCTCTCACCGTGCCAGGCCACCACAGAGGGATGTTTAAGGGACAACCTCTCATCTCCAGGTCAGGAGGACAGAAAAGCATGTGCTGAAGTCCTCCCCTCCCAGCAGGACCTAAACATTGGCTTAATTTTATATGGAATTGTTTGGGTTGGAGGATCATCTTAAAGATAATCTTGTTCCAACCCATACACAGGTTTAGGGCCCCACTCCATGTCTTTTCCATGTGTATCCAAGCCCAGAGAAAGCTCAGGCACCTGCAAGACATGAACACTTCTATTCTGGTCCCCCACATATGGGTTTCTAGCTCCAAAACAGGAAACCTTTGATTCCTTTTTCTCCCCTGACTGTTAAATCTATTTAGCTACAGGAAATACTCCACATGAGGGAAGGAGACACCTGAACTGCACACAATACTTGGAAACTTCACTGCGTCCAGAAACACCAAATGCACCTTCATTTTGAGTGAGGGATGCTGAGGCAAAGCTTTGCAGCATCTGTCCTGGCAGGGCCAGGCTGGAATTGCATCCAACTCCCTCTACCACGTGCATCCACTGCTCCTCAGCAGCAGCTTGGCTCTGACCTCCTCCATGGGCACTCCTGATGTCCCAGGAGGGCAGATTCACAGAGAGCTCCTAGAATCTGTGCTTGGCCATAGCCTAAATCCCCTAAAAATCTCACCCCAGCATAACAAGGCTTACCTGGTTGGCTGATAGAAAATCCTGGGCGTTGTCGTTCATCCCCATGTACATGTTCTCCCCATCAAACTAGAAAGGCAAAAGAAAGAGTTAATGAAGTGCCATCTGCACACCATGCTCCTGTGCATCCCAAATGCCTTCCTGGCTCTCCACATCAAGAGCCAGAATTCCCAGAAAAAAATGCTGAGCTGCTGTTTTAACACTTTGGAGCGTGTATGAGCACACCTTTGTCCTGGTTATTGCAGTGGGAGATGCTAATATAGCATGGGAATGGGATTTTTTCAGGGAAATTAGGAATGAATGGCTCCAATTTAAACAAATAACCCAAAGGTGTGTGAACCCACAGATGTAACCCCTCAGCAAAGATCATCCAAAGGAAGCTGTTGCTAAAATCCCTACTGGACCATCAATCAGACGTAAAAAGCCAACTTCTGTCAATGGAAATGTCCAGGACAGGCAGGTCCCACTCAATTCTCTTACAGACCTCTGCACACCCCTCAACACCAAAGCAAAGCTCCTGCAGCAATGCAGAATCCCTGTGGAGCATTCAGGAGGGGTCTCTGTGCACAGGCTGATTCCTGCCATCCTGCCACATCCATCCCCTCATCTCCTGCTCTCCTGCCTGCCTTGCCAGGACTGCTCCATAGGCTGAGCACAGCACAGCCCCTCCACCTCTGTCCCCGCAGCTCCACCACACACCCAGCTCCCAGCTGCTAATCCACTTACAGCCTACAAAACCCCCATGGAGAGCTACAACCCTTCTCACTAATTAGCTACAACGGGAGCTTTTCACTCACTCCCATTCCAAAGGAAGGAAAAAAGCCCTCCAGTATTGTCTCCGGCTCGAAGTAGGGCTGGGGCAGGCGGCGAGGCTGAGTTCACAAATTAATTACAGCAATAAAAACGGGCTGTGCCATAAAACACTCCCCAGACGAGGATGGAGGTGCCAGCTGTGAGTGACACCTTGCACTTAACAAGGGGAAGAGCCAACCCTCCTGCCCTTACCAGCAGGATGATGAATTGGAGATCACTCACCCCTTGCCTGTTCTCTCACTCTCTGATATGAAGCTGATTCCAGTTATGCCTTAACAGAAATTGGCCATATTAAGAGCAATAAAAGCGAAATCTAAATAAAACCAGGTGAAGATTTTCAGCCTAGACAATTAATTACACTCCCATTTCTCAGGATTAGCTATTAAAGGCAGCAGAGTTAGTAAAGCCAAGTGTGGGTAACACAGCTCTGCTTGGCCTCAGACACCCTCTAATTGCCAAACCATCCTCTGGCACAGCAGAGCAAACCAATTAAAAGCTGCAAAATTGGAGCAGGTATTGTGACACTCATTAAGGGACACCAGCTGCAGCAGGGTGGGAGAGGATTCCTGTGCAACTGCTGGACTCAGTGAAATCCATCCGTGGGGCGGGAGCTGTGGGACAAACAACTCTCACAGAAGGCAGCACCATCCACTTGAAAGTTGATTTTCCTCCACCTGTTAGATGATGACTGGCACAGCACAGTTCCAGCTGGAGCTGCTGTGCTTCCAGGCATGGAGATCCAACCAGCTCTGCAGCCTGAACACCCTCTGACAACCCAGCCAGCCCCAGCAGGCCCACCTGAATGGGCAGCACAGGTGCCAGAGGATGGTGCAGAATCACAGAATCACTCAGGTTGGAAAAGGCCTCTAAGACCATTGAGTCCAACATTCTCCCAGCACTGCCAAGGCCACCACTAAATGATGTCCCCAAGTGCCACAGCCACATATTTTTAAAATCTCTCTGGGTGACTCCACCACTGCCCTGGGCCAGCTGTTTCAGTACCTGACAACCCTTTCAGTGAAGACATTTTCCCCAATATCCAATTTAAATCTGCCCTGGTGCCCATGAAGCTGATTCCTCTCATTCTACCCCTTGTCACCCATGAGAAGAGACCAACCCACACTTGCTACAACCTTTTTCCCCAGAAAAAAAAATTACCTTGAAAGTTACATTTGGCATACTTCACTGGGAAGGCCCAGGGCAGGACAAACACTCTCTCCATATCCTTCTGTTTGTCAGAATCTATTTCTTTATGGCTTTCTACTGTTTCTCTACCTCCATTCTGCAATTCCTTCTGCCCTTGATGCCTTCATAACAACTGTAATGAATCCTGCCTTCAAAATTACTGTTCCTCTGATTGCCAGGCTGAGCAGCGAGCCTGAAAATCAAGACTCAAAATGCAATGGAAACTTTGGAACTTCCCCACTGCTGATTGGATTTTTTTGCCTCTCCTCCAGGCTATGAGGGTGCAAACAAATTTATTAGAAATTCTCCCATCAGGATATTTTTTCAATTAGATGTTTGCCAGTTATGCAGCAGCCAGGTAGAGCAGATAAGTAATGTGCTCTCCCTCTTCTCATTATTGTTTTGCTATGGAATGCACTTCAAAACAATCAAGCCCATCATTCCAGGTAGATTTATGGTAGAAACAGAGATTTTAATATTTCCCTTTGGTTGTATATGCTTCCTCCTTTTTTTCGTTCACTCTAGCTCCTGTTCTAGACCTGGACACAGCCATTCATCACCCTCCTTACCCCCAGCTCAATCCAACCTGCACTGAAGGATGTGGCAGGGATAATTTTCCAGTCCTAATTCAAAAGGAACATCCTCTTGTGCAGTTGTCTTAATCACCCTTTTGCTCTGTTGCAATTACTTAATTTTATTATTCTTTGGCTAATAGGAGCAGCCTATTAAACAAATCAGTGGCTGTGGCTGATTCTCACCCTCTCCTGCATGAAATGAGCACGAAGATGAGGAGGGAAGGGAAAAGAGGGAAAGAAAAAGGGAAGGGGAAGAAAAAGGGGGAAGGGAAAGGGTGGGAGAGAAGGAAAAAGAGAAGAGAAAGTGCCCCAAATTCTACCAATTTTGGCAAGCAAGCCAAATGAACACCATCGAACTGCCTTGGTCTGGAGGTGACAGGAACTCCAAGCCAAAGGACAGGCAAGACTCCATCTCATGCCACAGGAGGTGACTTTGCCTGGCACGGATGGATAAGGACATGGATGCTGCCAACCCCATTCAGAGCAGGAGTGCCAAGGGCATCAAGGCTGATGGACACCAACTGCCCCCCTCCGTGGGATGTGATACTGTATATTATGGGCCCAAGCAAAAGATAAAAAAAAAGGTTTTATTCTGTGAGAAAACAACCTCTGCAATGTAGTTTTTCATGGAGAATTTAATTAAAAATGTAATTCTTTTACTACAGCTCTTTGAGGGGAGCTGCAGCTGGCACTGCTGCTCTATCAGCCCATACACGGAGCTCGACTCAGATGTTGTTGAACAAAGCGCTTTTAATATTTTTATTGCTTTTCTAGACTCACTTTGGTTTGTTATTTTTGCTCCACAGTATTATTTTCAAACCTGCAAATGTGCCCAGAGGTCACACAGGTCCTGTGTTAGCAAGATGAATATGAATAAGAAAAACAAATGCAGGCAGCAGGCTGGGACAGACCCCAAAGTGCAGCAGCTGTGGGATCTCCAGCTCTGTGCAAACATGGAGAACAAATGTTTGCTAACTGGGAAGGGCCCAGTGGAAAGAAACACAACCTCCTGCCAAGATTCCAAGAAGGTGTTACTTTTTCCTGGATGGCACTGCCAGCTTGTGCAATTTTATTATGAATCCCATCAGATCCTTTTTATTTCCTGAGAGCCACAAACTGAGATGGAAACTTCAGCTGTGTGAGAAATCATGGAATCACAGATTGGTTTGGGTTGGAAGGAACCTTAAAGATCACCCAGTTCAACTCCCCTGACATGAGTAAGGCCACCTTCCACTAGACCAGAATATGTTGGTTGGGTTTTTTTGGGGTTTTTTTTGGCGGGGTCTTACCTAAATTCTGGCACTCATTGCTGGCAATACTAGACCAGAGCACCTTAACTGGAAGCCCACTGAGGTTCTAGGGCTTGAAAATGTGGCCTGTGAATGCAAATCCAGCTCTAATTAAGAGCCATCATCATCAAGGAGCTACTAAATGACCAGTTAAGAAGGAATTGGATGCCTCCAGTGGTTCCTACTGCTCAGAGCTGTGAACCCTTGCATGTTTTGCCTCCTTTGACACAGGATGGGCAGCAGATTCCCCCTCATGACAACCTCATTTCCAAACTGGGTGTACTGGGGATGTCACCTTTCACTGCAGATTCTTGGAATGCAGCTGGGTTTGTTTCCCAGCAAGCTACACCTCAGCTGCAACTAGCACCAAGACAGAGTGACCCAAAATAATGCCATGCAAGAAACGCCTTTAGGTTTTTAGTAAATAAAAGTTAGGACCTAATAATAATAATAATAATAATAATAGCAGCCCATGTGTTGCTGGGGTTCATTCAGCTGCCTCCGATGGCACCATGCCCACCATAGGGAAACAGAACTCTTCTTTAGAGAGAGTTACAGAAGTAGTGTTATCCACAATTCATTTTTATCAGCATTATTTCAGTGGCACATTCTGCTGTAAGTGCATTTTGGTACTTCCAGCCCTGCAATGCTGCTGCTGCACATCAGGCTCAGCCCTTTGAGGGATCCAGACCCAAGGATGCTGGTGCAGGCAAGGATCCTCTCTGTATACATCTCTGGGATGTGGAATATTCACTTCAGCCCTGCCCCTGCCAGCGCTGCTGCTGGCTGAGCCACCACTGCAAATTCCTGCAGGAGCAATTTAGCATCCCACCTCTTCAGGGAATACATGGCTGAGGTTAGCTTAATCTCTTTAACTGCATTTCCCCCATTAAGGTCTTTACACAACCTCTGGCCCGGAGTGATCTACTTAGCATTATTTATTTGTGCTCTGAAATGCTTGGCTAGCCCCTCGGTTGATCCTGTCAGGGAGGGTCAGGAGTTCAGCACGAGATTTACAGCTCCCCCCAGGAGTGCCCTGCGAGGGAAGCTCAGTGTCTCCAGCCTGGCCGTGCACTGTGATTTGTTTGGGGACAAATGGCATTAACAGGGAGCACAACCCCTCAGCAGGTGTCAAAGGCAGAACACAAACGCAGCATCCACAGGAGCCACCGGGGCTTTGAGGGGCTGAGTTTTCTACAGTCAATATTCTCATACATTATCCCAGAGGAAATTCAGATTGATAGAGCTGAAATCTTGAGTCTTAAAGCCTTACAGTAAAAAGTGGTTTGTTTCGTTGATTTGTTTGTTTTAAGAGCAATTTACAAGTAGGATAAATGGTAGCAGTTATTTCTCAAATACAGCAGGAGCAGGTGAGGCCCAGGTTTGGTAGAGGCTGTCAAGAGGCTACAACCAGGTGGGAAAGAAAGGAATGACCTGCAGTAGCCTGGACACTGATGGAGTGAGTATTCAGAAATGCCCAGACTCCCTTGGAAAGACCCATTTGAGAAGCTCTCACACTGGGCTGGCCAGAAGGAAAACACATAAAACCAACCAAGGAAATCCTAAGGAACCCCCATGGCCAAGTGACATTGACCCAGTGCTCTAAAGCAATGCAAGGGAAGCTTGGGCCTCTCATGACAACGGAGCTGGGAAGGGCCTGGAGCACCAGGAGTGGCTGAGGGAGCTGGGAAAAGAGCTCAGCCTGGAGCAAAGGAGGCTCAGGGGGGCCTTGTGGCTCTGCACAACTCCTGACAGGAGGGGACACCAGGGGGGTCAGGCTGTGCTCCCAGGGAATAAGCAACAGGATGAGGGGAAATGGCCTCAAGTTGTATTAGGGCAGGTTGAGTTTGGAGATGAGGCAAAGTTTCTTCACTGAAAGGCTTGTCCAGCTCTAGCACAGCTGCCCAGGGCAGGGGTGGAGTCCCCATCCCTGGAGAGATTTAAAAGATGTGACACTGGGGGACATGGCTTAGTGGTGGCCTTGGCAGTGCTGGGTCAATGGCTGGGCCCACAGCTCTTTTCCAACCTGAATGATTCAATGATTTCCAATGTCTGGCCTTCTGTCTCTGCTCCCAAACAGGAGTGGGAAGGGGAAGGTTCCACACCAGCACATCCAACTCCCTCAGTGCAGACCCATCCCACTCCAACACACTCCAAAGGAGCTGAAATGAGGGACCTTGTACCTCACAGCCCACTCAGAGCTTGCTGAATGGTCAACAAGTCCCTAGGAAAGGTGAACTGATCTCTCTGGTTGAACTTCCCCCAAGGTTCCTCAAAAACCAGCTCTAAACCCCAAAACCCAACACACATGGGACCCACAGGAAAAGTTCTCTTGCTCACAACAAGACACTCAGCAGGTTTTAGCAAGCAGAGGATCATGGCCCATGATCCATCTGCACTAAAATCTATCCTGCTCATAATGTAACTGATCTGGAAGGGCTCAGTTTATTAATGAGACAGAAATTATTCAGGCCAGCCAAAACTAAAAGCGACTTTGAATAGCTCTGCATTAGGACTCTCGCTGCACTAAGTGGCACTGAGGAAATGGAAGATTAAATTTAATGTCAATAAATGCAAAGTAATGCACTGAAGAAAAGCAGTCCCAATGACAGACATGACAATGGGCCTTAAAATAGCTGCTGCTGTCCAGAAGAGAAACTGTTCTGGAGAATTCACTTCCAACTTTTGCTCAGTCCTCAGCAGCTGCCAAAAATGCCATTCAAGTTTTAGAAGCAATCAGGAAAAGAGCAAAGAATGGAAGATCAAGAATTATTTTGCCATCTGTACTGTCAGAAGGAAAGAGGGCAACTGCAAGGGGATCCAAGTTGTGGAATGGCAGAGGTGGATGAGGAAAAGGGGGTGATGAAGGGCTAGGAGGGTGTTAGATGGACTCAGCAAAGATGTACATGAAAAAATGAAATGAGAGTGGGGTTCTAACAGCCTAAAATCAAGGCACTGAAATTATTAGCAAGTGAAATTTAACTCTTCCACAGAAGTTCTTCATACTGGGGCCAACAACAAAGCCTCTTGCTGCAGGACTCTGTGGCCTAGAAGGATCCAGAACAGCAACTGGACAAATGGAATAATAAATCCCAACCTGTGGGGTCCTGGGAGACCTGTGGGCAAACACAATCCCATTTCTTAGCACGTGGGTGGTCAAATGTCATTGTGAGATCTCCATCCCTGGAGATACTCAGAGCTCAGCTGGTCCAGGCACTGCACAACCCCATGTGGGCAGGCCAGCTTTGCCTGGGGGGCTCAGGCCATGCCGCTGTCCCTCAGGACTGGCAATAGCTGGTGTTTGGGGGCTTCTGTGGCACGTGATCATGTGATAGTCACACAGCCCTCCACCCCAAAAACATCTCCAGCATCCCCTTTTATTCTCCTGAGCTCGAGACTGGAGAAGTCTGAAATGCCACCACTATTCGAGTGACAGCATTCATTTATCTAGGAGACTGGCTGGCTTTCTGTCAACACTGCACACAAAATTATTGTTATTACATTATTTCGGGGGGAATGAGGCCTTAAACTCATTTACCTGGATCTTTCAGAGCCTTGCAAAGGAGTTCAAGCTCTTCACATGCACACACAAAAACCCTGTCCACTGAAAGCTACAGGGAGCAGCAGAATTTAGTCTTAAGACTGACATGGAAATAGATTAATTTTTTTTTCCCATTTCATATTCTAATTACAATTCTTCTCCCCCTACTATTTTCTGTTCTCATTACAGTCTTAAAATTGCTCTGCAAATTCTGTACCTTATTCTTCTCTTCCTACCATCTTTGTCATGGAAATGAGAAACGGAATGTATAAGCATGAAAATATTGCAGAGATCAAAATTCTGCTTAACCCTTTCTCGTGCGATTTCAAAAAGAAGCACAGAGCAGCTAATCCTCCAGCCAGCCTCCTCCTCTTCTCCCAGCTGCACTGAGGGGAAAGATGCTCAGAAAAAAGGTGATTAATTTAAAGGCCAAAGTCGCTCACGGTTACACCTTGCTGTGTGTGGAGGGGTTGGGGTTTCAGCTTAGCAGGTTTTGCCCCTGAGGGCAGATGTTGAGCTAATACATTTTGACTGTGTTCAGATGATTGTGTTTAGGTTTTAGCCTGGTGTAAAGCTGCTGCTGCTGGTGCTCCCAGCTGCCCTGATGCACTGGGAGATCTCCATCCTTTCCCGTGGCACCAAGAGCTCACCAGAGCTGCAGCCAAGAACCAAATCCCTCCTGATTTCTCTCCCAGTCTGGGCATGGATAAGGAAAAGAGGGAGGTGAGCAGCACCCCTGCTCTCACCCAGGACCTCCCCAGCCCGATGCTGACCAGCTCAATGCTGTTTATTCTGCAGCAATATCGCTGCAAGGCTCAGGCATGTACATCACTTCCTTCTCGAAACCAAACAACAAGCACATCCGGAGCTGTTTATCACAGGTGCTCGAGGAGTTTATCTGCAGAAAAATATAAATATCAGGCCCTTCATGAGCAGATTCTTCAGCCACCAGCAGCTGAAGGAGCAGGAGAGCTGAAGGAACCTAGTGAGGGGAGGAAGGAGGGTACAGGGATGCAAATCAATCCTGGCACTGGCCTGGGGTGTATTAAATAAATACAACAAGTGACAATGAGCAATAACGGTGCTTCCTGCTCCTCCAGCAACACTTGTAATTCACAGGAAACTGAGAGAGGCAGAAAACACGCAAAGATCTAAAAGAAGCCGTGGAGACTCTGTGCTAGAACAGTGCCAGCGTCAAAGGCACCAAGGAACATTGTTTTCTGCAAGATAAAACCTCAGGGCTGAGATAAAAATAGAGCTGATACCTGTCTGCCTGGGACGCAGCTACCAGCCTGGCTTTGCTCTGGGAGTCTTTTCTGGAGATGCTGATTTGGACAGCAGAACATCAGCCCTGGCTGCAGCCAGGGTACCAATGCAGAGGAACTCCACAGCCACTGGGATGGCCAAGGAGCCCAGGGAGCAGCTGGGAATGAAGAAACCTTGAGCAGGGAGGTTTACCCTCCCTATAATTTGGTCCCCTTTGCCCAGGGAGCGTGCAGCATGGACAGCAATGCTCAGCCACACTCCCAAAGTGAATTCCTGGGTGGAATCAAAGCAATTCCTTGGGGAGTGAAGGTGGCAGCTGCCAGTGGCTGGGTGACGCTGGGTTTGACGTGCACAGAGCAGGAATGGGTTTGGAAACCTCTATTTATCTTTTCTTGACTGCACAGAGAGTGAATAACGAAGTGAGGGACAGAGCTGTGAGGGGAGCAGGGAGGAGATGCCTGAAAGCTGTGCCCTTTTTCTAAGGCCATGTATTTTGCTTCCCATCCCAATGCCTTGCTGGCAGCTGTACAGGTAGACATCCCAAATATCTCCTAATCCACTCCAATAATTCATAAAATCACATGTGCTACTCAATTGATATTCACAAAGAAAAACAGTAGCTTTAATTCACACCCCAGCCCCTGTTCTTTCAGCACAGATTAAATATTACAAGGAAATTCCTTACTCAAGAGGGTGGGGAGCCCCTGGCATGGGGAGCCCCTGGCACAGGTTGCCCAGAGAAGCTGTGGTTTCCCCTGGATCCCTGGAAGTGTCCATGGCCAGGCTGGAGCAGTCTGTGATAGTGGAAGGTGTCCCTTCCCATGGCAGGGGGTGAACAAGATGAGCTTTAGGGTCCCTTCGAACCTAAACCTTTTTCCAAGCAAAAGTACATTTTTGCCCCCCAGAATTCAAGATCTTGTCTGTTTTCTTCTCTTGCAAAGAAAAAGGGAAAAGAATAATCGATTTTTTGAGACCATGGGGAACATTATGCAAAACCAGCTAGTTGGGAGGGAAAAAAATAAATAAATCAGAGATCTTCCATGCCAGTCATTTAGAAAATAGTTTCCAACACACAGATATTTGGCACCAGCAAAAACCTGCTTTCTGTGGTTCTGCACTCCACTTTGTATGCAAATTTACTCTAGCAGTGGTACATAGAATGACTTGCAAAAAAAAAAAAAAGCTGACAAAGTACAACCCATTTCACAATGTTTGGACATGTTCCTGACTCAAAAAGAATAAAACCAATGAAATGGAGTGAGATCTTGAAAGACAAAATAAAACCCAACCCCCAAACAAGGATGAGAGGAAAATAATTTCTGAAATCATAAGGTCAGGTTGGATGGAGCAAGCTGATCCAGAGGAACCATGTGGCTTCTTGTCCCTGAGAGGGGCAAAACCCTGAGAAGCAGTGGATGGAGCAGCTCAGGAGCAGGGTGGGAAGTTGCAAAGCTGAACAGGATCCCATCACTTTTGGGGAGGTTGTTAACTCCATTTGTTTCGGGGTTAACTGCAAATCCACAGAATGGTTTGGCTCAGGAGGCCTTAAAATATCATTTATTTCCAACAGCCCACCTTGGGCAGGTGGAGGGGAGCAGGGAGGAGCCCTGGGATGGGAGGGGGAATGGGATGGATGCTTTTCATGGGGAGTAAAGGCTCCTCAAGGCTGAGGCTGGAGCTGCACAGCCCAAGCTGCAAACCCAGCAGCAGGGCTGGAGCTTCACACGCCGGGGAGCCAAGCCATGCAAACGCAAGGTTTGACAGAAGCTGAAGCTCAGCAGCATTTCCCACGGGCCACAGCATCACATGGGAAAGGTGCCTCCCCAGGCAGCGTCACCACATCCTTGTGGCCCTGCCTCATGAAGTGCTGAGTTAGGTTGGTCACACGAAGCTGCTGAGTTGTGTTTCCAGCCCCACCACCCCATCACCCTGGCCTCGATCCCCTTGGGCCACGTGTTGCACCTGCAGCTTCATTCCCAACCTCAACTATTAAATATGAAACCTCCCCCCCAGCCATTTCCCTCAAGTCTAATTTCAGCTTTTCTTCCTTGTTTTGCTACCTCTCTGTTCACTGTATCAATCTTTCCACCAGATTTACTGTCCTCTAGTATTTTCATTAGGGCTAAAGGTGTTCTGTGCTTACTGGAGCCAAGCTGGCCTCAGGTTTACTTGTTAAATATCTCCCTTGGTGCTGAAAATTGCCAACATGTTAGAAAGACAGTTAAAAACTCATTAAAATTAATGAAACTAATCAGAAAGAAGCACCTCTGATTATTATTATTATGCCCCTGCCTCACTGTAAATAATTGAATAAAGATATTATTATGACTATTATTATTATTATTATTACTATTATTAACCCTAACAAGAAGTTTAAAGCATGTTGATGAGAAAGAGAAAACAGCAGCTTTGCCTGACTAATTAATGACTTAAATAAAAATAAACAAAGGGAGTCTTCCCAATTTTAGGAAAGTCCTGCCTTTTTCCAAGCAGTTAAAAGCAAGACTGACAGCTTTATAGATAGGGAAATGGGCAGATAAGATAAACACGCACAATACAAACTTGTCCAAAGCTTTTACAATCTTTCTCTGCACCACTTCCAGCTCATTAAATTACAGTATTACTATAGATTTTGCAGCAAAATTATCTTTTATCTCGTCTTCTTTTAAAGCTATTTGGCATTTGCTGGTATTTTCTATTATAAATCTAATTGCAGATTCCAAACAGACAAGGGCTCATTAAGCCTTAATTATGCACATGTTGTTTTCAACAAACATTTTCATTTGGACTGCTGTGAGCTGTAATTGTTCCGAAGGCACTGCAGCCTCCCATTACCCACTTCCCTGGGATGGCAAAAGCTACTTTCAAGTAGGTCAGGGCTGGGCTGAAAATCCCATGTGGGACCTGTGGAGTTTAGGTTGTGCTGCTCTGGTGGGAATGTTGGGATGACCATGGTGGTGGCACCCACCTGCACCCAGCCCTGTTGTTGTGGGGTAAACTGCAAATTCATGGAATGGCTGGGCTTGGGAGGCCTTAAAAGATCATTTATTTCCAACACCCCACCTTGGGCAGGTGGAGGGGAGCAGGGAGGGCAGGGATGGGGAATGGGATGGATGCTCTTCATGGGGAGTAAAGCCAGTGGGGGTGATATGCCAACAGCTTGCCTTTGGCTACACTGAGGAATCAGGACTTCTGCTTGGGAGTTCCTGCTGGGAACAGGCTGCCCAGAGCAGTGGTGGATCACCATCCTTGGAAGTGTTAAAAAAACAAGGGATGTGGCACTTCCAGGCTTCATGGGCACGGTGGTCCTCAGTGGAAGGTTGCATTTGATGATCTTGGATGTCTTTTCCAATATTAATAATTCCACGGTTCAGGCACCCCTGAGGATACTGCCAGCTCAGCCCAACATCTGCCAACAGCTGGGCTCCAGCCCAACCCCAGCTCCTCATCCAGCCACATCTCACAGCATGGCCACAAGCACCACAGGACAAAACCAGTTCAGCCCACCCAAAACCAAGTGAGGGTGGTGGGGAGCCCTCTGCACTCCTGGTTGGAGCTCTAGTTATGTTACGTTTGCACTCTGACCTAGGTAACCCACAAAAACAGCTGAGCTTTTATTAGCAGCTCAGGCTTCCTCCTAACAGCACGAAAGCTGCATTTGCTCACACTCAGGAGTTACCAGAGCAGGCAGGAGCTGCAGGAGGTCAAGGTCCTTCCAAGGTCCTTCCAAGCTCACCCACCCCTGTGACTCTGGGGCTGGAGCGCCCAGGTCAGCAGAGAGTGGCTGTGCCCCATCCCAATGCTCTGCTGAGGAGCCATCAAATGCAAACCTCACCAGCCTCCCTCGGAGCTCTTCAGGGAAGAAAAAGCTCCTGATAAATAATTTCCTGTCTTACAAAGTGTTGGAGCTCCAAAGGTAGGCTGGAGATGCTGGTTGCTGCTGGACCCAGCAGTTTGACAGGTTTTAGGACCACTGGAAACACCAGTGTGAATACAGTTGGTGTTGCAACTTCTGCCCTAAATTCCTGCCAGCCAGGCATCCAACCTTCTATCTCAGGACAACAGAGGTGCCAAGGAAACACCTTGCTTCTTAAAAAAAGTAATATCCTACTCCTTCAGGTTTCTTTCTTTCTTCTCAGTGTAGGACATGACAAATCCTGTCCTGAAGACTCATGTTGCCCTGTTAGAAGGCAAATGTTTCAGAGTAAGCATGAAAACTTATGGCCTTGCCTTTGAAAAAGAGAAGTTTTCAAGCAATAATTTGACCTAGAAAGGTTTTCTGGGTCATTTTGACTTGGCATGTATATGTCTGACCTACTAAATCTACCACAATAAAATTACAGAGCTCGTTCCAGCCTGTCGGTGTCAAATCATTCATAAATTCAGATGCACTGTTTACCCAACTGCTATTCATATATTCACAGGGAAGGTCTTGCCAGGCTCCTTCTAGGGGGAAGGATTTGCCCTGTTCAACATCAGCTCACGCTGACAAAGGGAAAATGTAAAAGCTGCCCTGACAAGCTGAGCTCCCTTCTTTCTCCCTCAGCGCTCACCCTTGGATAACGCAGGATTTATGGCTGTGCCACCCTTCCAGGGCTGGTGAAACTCTCCAGACTGGCCTGCTGTGGATTTGCCACAGGGAGGGAACACTAAGGCCTGGCTGTTGTCTCTCGAGTGGGTGCAGGCACTAATCAGCACAGCCACACTAATGAAGAAACATTAACCCCTGCTGAAATCCTTGTGCTCCAGCACACTGCATCCCAGCTGAGGAACCACAGAGGTGACACTGGAGCTGCCACCAGCGTGGCCCTGAGGAGTCCAACATGGGCTTTACAAGAAAAGAAGCTCAAGCTCAGCCTGCCAGGACACACAGAGGAGCTGTGCTCAGTGGTGCTGGCTGCCAGTTGCAATTCCCAACACCAAAGGGTTTTCTCAAATCCACTTTCTTAAATCCACTCTAATATTTATTAATTCCACTACATAATCCAAGCAACGCCTGTTAAAGGAACAATTGTGAGGGGTATTATGGAATATTGCTGTCCATGACCATGTGGGCTGGGCTGTCACAGCAATCACCTGCATGGGCTTCATCCCTTCCAGAGGGGAAAACATCACCTGAAGAACCAAAGGGACTCCAGGGCCAAGTCCTTGCAAGCAGCCCTCCGCACCATGGGCCACTTCCCACTGGCACACGTGAGGAGTGTTGTGTATGGATTTGCTGGATGGGGTTTTTATCCACAAAAGCACAGTTTTGGCCCTGGGATGGATCCTGGCCCCGAACATGCTTGTAGCCAACACCTCCAAACAGGGGTTGAAGGCCAGGTGCCATGGAAAGCCTGAGGAGACAGATGCCCAGCCCCACTGCCACCTCCCAGGATGTCCATCCCATTTGCACCAGTGGGACTGTCCCCTAACTGCTGTGTCCATGACACTGCCCCACTGTCCCCTAACTGCTGTGTCCATGGACTGCCCACTGTCCCGTAACAGGAGTGTCCATGCATTGCCCCTCTGTCCCCTAACTGCTGTGTCCACGGCACTGCCCCACTGTCCCCTAACTGCTGTGTCCATGGACTGCCCCACTCCAGCCAGGCACCAGGAAGACTTTACCAGGCACTGCACAAAGGCACAAACCCTGCTGCACACAGCTCACGCTCTTGGTTTGGAAACTTATCCTGCTGGCTCAACCCAGGAGAGCCCAGGTGACCAGGCAGGCTGGCACAGGACCAAACCAGCAGCTTTTCCCTCTTCCTTGGCTGCAATTCCTTCCCAAACCCCAGGATTTCCAAAGGCACATCCAGCTCAGGAAGGGTGGATGCACTGACCAAAGAGCTCACAAAGCAGCAGTTATCTGCACAGTGCCACCAGGAAGTGTGGCCTTGGGCAAGGAGTTGCTTACAAGGTCAAGGCACAGGTGAGAAAACCCATTTTTCCTTCCTCACCACAGCAGAGTGGAGACAAGGGACCTCCTTATGTGTCACCCCACAAGCATGTAGATGTAGAGGTAGGACTGTGGCAATAGGGACAACCAGCTGAGTTGCACCCAGTCCTGCTGCTTCCTAAACTAGTGTGATGCCACCCAAGAGCACACAGGGGACAGGTGCCACCTCATGGGACAGGTACCACATCATGGGATGGGTACCACCCCACAGCTGGATTGCTCAAAACATTCAGAGGGGTTTCCTGGTCCTTCTGCAGCACAGAAGGATGTGCTGTAAAAACAGATGAAGACACAACACCCCCAAACCCAAGGTTTAATGAGATACTTGAGCTCAGCTTTGACATCTTCTGAGATCATTTTGAGCCCTGTATTTCCAGAGAAAAGGACTCTCTGCTCAGGTTTCTACCATGCCTAAGTTAGATGCCTTAAAAAAAATCCCATTTACTACCCAACAAGATTAGTATCCTACACTTTCTCCAAAACCATTTAGTGGGGGAATGAGATTTCCACCAACACTGTGCATCCTGATTCAGGAAGTGATGCTGAGATTTCAGGCCCTCCAGTGAATATGTTCCATTTTCTATTTCAGCCACACCTCTATAAAAAATACCTTCTTTTCCCCACTTCCAAAATTTTCGTAACTGTTAAGAGAAAGACTCCTCCTTGTTCCAATAGGGAGCAGCAGGAATTACGCCACTGCTACATGTTATGTGGAACCACAAGCCACAGACTCTGTTTCGGTTGAACTCTTTTATATCAATGAAGCTTTTCTTTATTCGCGTTTGTATTATAGAGATTTAAGCATCCTGGAGAGATGAAAACACTTAATTTGTTACCGCCTGGGCCTAATCTTTTGTTTCCCTTGGTTGCCCTGCAACCTGTCCCTCTGTGATCCTCTAATGCTCCACGTGCAGCATCTTCTCCACCTGCTAATTACAGGCTCCATTGTGCCAGATAATTCAGCCCCAGCGAGGCTGCAGGGTGGTTCTGCATCTCCAGCCTGTGTTTCGCTGCTGCCTCCAAAACCAGAGGAATTAATCACCTTCTCCAGCCTGTAAGTGGGACCAGGCACTCGTGTGCTCATTGGAAAGGAAAACAACTTTGGTTCCTTTAAGCAAAACATAATGAATCTCCCAGAGAGCAGGAAGCTCATAGTTTATATTTCTTGGAAAAGAGTGTATTAATATATTAAGTCTAAAAATACATCTATAAATCTTTGCAAGTCAGAGCGGAAACAAGAGAAAACGTGGCTGGCTCTGAAGGAGCTGCGAGTGCTGATGCAGATGAGCCCCCAGCAAACACCTTCTGTGCAGATCACATTTACTTTTGCTGCCTGTCAGGGCTGTAGATTCAGCCTGTGTGGAGATATTTACTGCAGGCAGCCCAGAAAACATTGTTTGGGTACATCATTTCCATCCATCCATCCATCCATCCATCCATCCATCCATCCACTGGCTGTCAGAGCAGCCTGGGACATGGCACCCAACAGTCCCAGCACAACAGCTGAGTGCATTTAATTATTTTCCACTGAATTCAGAAATTAGGCTCCTCATGCCCCACTCGGGGGAGTTTCTGCTCTCCCACCACTCCTAAGCCATGGTCCCATTAGAAGAGCATCAATCACATCCCTCTGCCCTTCTCCAAGGCTTCCCAGCCACGTTTTCCAATGGTGTTGGGGAATAGGGATGCAGACCACCTGCCCCAAACATCCTATTAGGACAGGATTTTATCACCACCTTAAACTCCAGCTTATGTCACAGCAAGAGCATTTTTAGCTTTGCCTCTCCAAGCACAAGAGTCCCAAAGGAGTCTGTAAAATGTGACAGGCACAAAATCACCAGCAAAATCAGCTGCTCTGCAAAAGAGCTCAGGGCTGGCAAATGCCACATCTGTCCCTAAGAGAGACCTGGAAGCAAACCTGAAAATAGGGACAACTGTGGTAGGGTGAGGAAGACTGGGGACAATAAAGAGAGCCAGAGGAGGTGTGAGAGATCACGATGGTCCCACAGAGCAACCTGGGGCTCACCCTGAGCCACTGAGGGCTCTGAGAGAGTTGATGCTTTCCAAGGTTTCTTCTCAGAGCTCTCTACAAAGCAAATGCAAAGCTTTGAACCCACCTCAAGTCGAGTTTCAGCCCCTTTCAATAAAGGTTCACTTTCGTTGCACCAACCTCACTGCTGTGGATGCTCTCAACTGAAATTTCATTTCAATACAGCTGCTCTGTGAGGAACTGACTCAGGCCTAAATTATTACCAGACTGATCTCAACTGTGTGAAGAGCTCCCATACTAAGCTGAGCTTTGGTTTAACCAAACTGGGCTTTAGATGTGGCTGACACTGAACACAGACCTGATGCTGCTGAGGGCCTTGGCAAGACTAAGGGACTCGTTTTTCAAGAGGGAAATAATTAACAACACACCAGCAGAAGTATTTAACCAAGTCTCCTGTTGCTCAAGATCTTTATTAATGACCTGAAAACTAGGCTGCAGACTGAAACAAAGTTTGCAGATGAAAAGAACATTATTTAGGTTAATTACAAATGACGAAGTCTTGGGAATTTCTGAGCCACCTAACCAAGCAGAAGGGAACATCAGAGCAGGAGAAATCCTGTGCTGGAAAATCCAGAACAGTCCATGCAGGAAGGAAAGGTTTGAAATCCTTCTAGACTTTAGCAGGAGGTACATTAACTGAGAATTAAGTGATAAGACCAACTATCATGTCAGCTGCCCCATGCAAACCTCCACTGAAAGCACAGTAATATCAAAATGATAGAGAGCAAAAATAACAGGTCAGAAGAGAACACAGAAAATCCTGTAACATTGTAATCCCAACTGTCAGCACACTCTTGCTCCAGGTGCTGAATTCAGTTCCACTCCCCCTGCTTCTTAGCAGAGAGAGATGAGAAAAGAAGGGAGGAAAGATGGGAAACCAAAGCCCTGAGGCAAAAGAGGACATTTGAAACACAGAGGTGTTTTATGGGAGAAGAAAGAAAAAGGCCTTGTTTTGTCAAAAAAGGAGGTGGCAGAGACCTAGGACAATGTGTAAAACCATTAATTTTGGCAAATCATTCCATGCAGGGATGCAAGTCCTCAGCACAGGGGAAAGGGTAGCATGAGGAGCTGGTGGGACTCCCAGAGTCCTGGAAAAAGCTGCTCTAATCTCACCCCAAATGGGCTCATTTAGAGCCTATGGATGTCCCCAAGTGTAAAGTCCAGATAACCGTGTTTATCTCCAGCACAGCAATGAATCACTTCACGATGCTCCTGTGAGGAGCAAAGCCATGAGTTCACTGAAAGGAGAATCCCCCTGTCCTGCCACTTCAGCCTCATATCTTCAGTTTTGTAATGCAGATTCAGCTCCCACTTGGGGCTGGGTCAAAGCCACCATTCAGAGTGAAACAAATCAGGGCTCTGTACACTGAAAGCAGAATTTCAGGTTAAAAAAATAGTTATTTGTTTTGAAGCAGGAGGTAATACTTATAGGAAAACAAAAGGGGACAAATTCACCTCTAGCTTTAGATTTCTCTCTACGAGCAGTTTCGCTACACCCACCCAAACAACCAAAAAAACCCCACAATGTTTTCAAGACAGTTTCATTTCAGAGCACTAAAATCACATTCTGAGCCAAGAAGCGTGAGAAACTCATAAGCACCATAAAACCATCCCTGCTTGGGGTTGCTCTGGGGGCTTTGTTTCCACAGCGGTTTCCTGAGCTTCAAGGAGACAGAGCCCTTTCTTCCCACCAACTGATGGTTGCACCTCACACAGGGGAGCAAAGCCTAACCAGGAGGGGAGGAGAAAATCCAGGTGCCCAGCAGGGAGACATGGAATGCCACCATGAGATCCTGGTGCTCAGCACCGTCTGCTTCCCCTGTCCCAGGTGAGGTGATAGAAAACAGAGCACATGTGGTGATATCACAGAAATCGAGAATGGTTTGAGCTGGAAGGACTTTAAAGCTCATCTCATTCCACCCCTGCCATGGGCAGGGACACCTTCCAGTATCCCAGGTTGCTCCAAGCCCTGTCCAACCTGCCCAATGGTCCTTGAAGACCAGGCCAAGGTAATTGTGGTGCACCAAGGATGCTCATGCAGGTTCACTCAACATGTCAAGGTTGGGCCATGGCGAAGAGAGAGAATGCAGGGCAAAAATTCAGGTTCTAAATGGTTTGGCCAGGTTTCCTTGCCCTCCTTCCCATGAATATAGGATGAGAGTTGAGGTTGCTCAGCCTTGAGAAGGCTTCGGAGAGACCTCAGAGCTCCTTCCAGAGACTAAAGGGACTGCAGGAGAGCTGGAGAGGGACTGGGGACAAGGGATGGTGGGAGAGGACACAGGGAATGGCTTCCCACTGCCAGAGGGCAGGGATAGATGGGATATTGGGGAGAAATCCTTCCCTGTGAGGGTGGGCAGGCCCTGGCACAGGGTGCCCAGAGAAGCTGTGGCTGCCCCTGGATCCCTGGAAGTGTCCAAGGCCAGGTTGGACAGGGTTTGGAGCAGCCTGGGATAGTGGAAATTGTCCTGGCTTCTGCTGGTTGTTGCTGATTACAGGCTGTGCAGGCAAACCCTTCCCCTGCACCCTGCAGTTGCAGCAGGCTCCTGCCAGCTCCACGTCCAACTTTCCATCCTGCAGCAACCTGAGCATTTTTAACAGACTCTTCTAAATTTGCAAAACCCAACAAAAACAACGGCAACCACAAAAAAGAAAAAACAACAAAGCACCAACACCTCAAGGAAGCAGCTTGGAGCTCAGAGACTGCTCAGCTCCACAGCAGGTGAAAGCAAAGCCCATGTTTCCAAAAAAACCCAAACCAGCCTCCTGTCACTCAAATGGTATTTGAAAGTGAATGAGATGCCAACCAATCAACTCCCTGTCAGGATTCAAAGAACAGCATATCCAAACCTCAGGGCTGCGGCCAAGAATGTATTTGCAATGCAGGAACACTACAGCAGCAGCAGCAGAAGCCGTTTGCAAGAGTAAATGAGGTTATTTTGGCAGCAGAGCGGATGTAGCAAACAAGCCACTTTAACTGAATATGGTAAACAGAGATGGAGTGATTATAGGAAGAATGAATGTAATCGGGTTCCGATTTGCTCTGAATTGCCTCGACTGACCACAATATCTGATAAAACCAATGGAAAAAGTTCTGGTTTCCTCTTGCATATAATTGATTATCTTACTGAGATCTACTGGTTTATACACACACACACACACTCACAGCCCTCTGAAATTCAGTTACTTGGCGGTGTTGCCAGAAATAACCCAGAGCAGGAGCAGTTAGATGCTATTTATTTTTGTCTGGGGTCACAAACTCCAGAAGTGAGAAAGGATGCAAAGCCCTCTCCCAAAATAAGCACCTGGGAGGTTTGCTTTGAGGAGCTGAGGTGTAACTGCTCTGATCCACGCTCAGCCAACACTGCTCCCTGCTCACTTCTAAGACAGGGACGGGGTGGGGGGAACGTGCTGCGTGCCATCAGTCAGATCTACCTCAGGGCTCTCTGCCTTGACAAAGAAATGCTGGCTTTGATTTATCAAAAAAGGATGGAAATGTGCCTTTGGAATATCCCCAGTGCCATAAGTGGGCAAATAAAGATGATGATGCACAGAAGGAAAGAGCCCTGTGACGGAAGAGGGATGTGGGATACAGGCAGGGCGAGCAGAGTTTTGGGATGGAGAGGGGACAGGAGCAATGGGCCATGCTCTGTCCTGCCTGTTGCATTCCTCTCACACAGCTGCCTCAGGCCAGAGGAGTTTTGATATGACCAGTTTGGATTTTTGCAGCATCCCATGGCTGCTGCCACCTCCTGCCCCAGCCACACTCGGCCTCTCTTCTCCTTGGCTGCTGCCAGAAGTTATTAAAGAACAAAACCCAAACAAAAACAAGAAAAGAAAACCTAAGGGGACCTGCAAGCTCTTCTTGCAGTGGTGGTAGTGAATCCTGAAACACAAATGTGCCAAGAAGTCGGGCAGGGGGTGGCTGGGGCTCGGCAGGGTGTCGGGAAGCACGGCGAGCTCTCCTGCCGACAGTGAGAAGGAGCCAAATATCCACAAACAAGTTTCCTGTCTGAAATTAATTTACTTACTGAAACAGCACTCAGCAAAACCTGTGATTAATATTTTCCTCCCTAGGCTCCTAACATGACAAAACAATAATTAATGAAATATGAAACTGAACCCGAGTTACAGTAAGTGTGAAAATATTATTGTTTCTTTCATCTTCCCTTCTCCTTCTCTTTATCCCTCCCAGCGGTGGGAGACACCGAGCCCCATGCTCTGCTTTCCAGGACAATACTCTGTACTGGCAGGGACACGTGGCTGATTTTTTGGCACCTGTCCCTGGTTACCTGGCACCCTGCTTGACAGAGGAAATCCAGCTGGGAGCTCAGGAGGAGGCTGTAGGGAAAGGTGTAGGGGAAGCAGCATGGTGGGGAGTGAGCCTGCTCCTTTTGGTTGTGTCCATCCCTGTGGGACAGTGATTAAATACAATAGAACAGCCAGAAGGCAGCTGGAGGATTCAATCCTAAATGCCACGTGCTGTGTTATTGTGCCCAATGTTTTCAATACCACCTTCCTTCAATCTATTCCCAGCTAAGGCACATCATTCTCTGGCCACACTCAGGTCTCACGCTGCCTCCATCCCAAAAGCACTCACAGGCAAGCAGCTTGTGGTTTTTAAGGGATCACTCACAGCTGGAATAAACCAGCAGAAGAGGGTTTTAAATAACAGCTTTAGCAGCAGAAAGACTTCTGTCTGGAAAGCTGAGTACCTCTGGGTACTCTGGGAGAGGGTGCCAGCCCCAGGAGAGGGTGGTGGCAAGGTGCCCATGGCCACTCCTGCCATGATGGATGGCAAGGCTGGGATGCTTTGTCCAAAAACATCCTTTGTCCTTCTCAAGGCAGGGACATCTTCCATTAAATCTGGTTGCTCGAAGCCCCATCCAACCTGGTCTGGAACACTTCCAGGGATCCAGGGGCATCTACAGTTTCTCTGGGAAACCTGTGCCAGGGCCTCACTACCCTCTGAATAAAAAACTTTCTTATATCTAATCTAAATCTCCCCCATTTTAAATCTAAATATCTAAATAGAATATAATCTAAATATAAGGTCACCTTGAATCCTGTTTACAGAGCAACTATTTAAATAAAGCAAATTGCTCAAATCTTCCAGTGGACTTTCTGAAATTTTCAATTTTGCCTGCATCTGTAAAGCACAAAAGGATTACATTCCGACAATTAGAGAACACTGTGAGGTTAAGCTAAAATATTGTGGAAATTATACATATGTTGTACACACATGCAAATTCACACACAGAGACTTGTTATTACATACTTATATATTTATATCCACACATAGAGATAACACCAGAGCCCCACATATCTAACCATGTATGTGTATGTGTATGAATATTGAGACTAGGGGCTCAGTTGGCTCCCTTGCTGCTGTACCAGGCTGGCTGGCACAGGGTTGGGCAACCAGGAGCTGTGGGACCAGGGGGGTGGTGCTCTGCAGCTCCTGCACCCCACAGCAGCCCCACTCCCACTCCCCACTCCCACCCAACTGTAAAACCACAAACCCCAGCTCCAAGGCAGCAGAGCAGAGACTGGGACTCAGCTCCAAAAACCAGGGAAAAGGGAACTATTTGGGAAAATAAACTACATTTGGAAGAGTCTTCCAACTCTTTTTTCCCCTTATGGTGGTTTGGGACAAGCCCAGGCTGTATTTGACTCACAGGAATAGAGCACCTGCTGGTGCAGGCTGTGCTCTGAGGGCTGTGAGAGGCAGGGGACGTGTCACTGTGACACCTTGTACCTCCTCTAATGACTCCAAGATCAATGGCACAGAAGATGAAGAAGAAAGTGATCTAATTTTCAGATCAACGGATTACACAAGTACACAAAGTATTCCCTGTCAGATAAACGTGTTACTTTGATTCCTTCCATCCTTCAGCTGAGGGAGCAGCAAAATGCTGTTGCATTGCCCATTTTTCATTCCTGCACTCCTTCTGTGACCCTGGAATGTGGAAGACCCCACCAGACTTTTATTTTATGTAGGAGACACAACGCTGATGGAATATTTCCCCTGCTAGTAGGGTGCTTTAGTTGTGCTGATAAATAATTGCCCAGATTTGCAAAACGCTCGGAGCACAAAGCAAGAAGAAGATTAAAAACTTTAAAAAAACAAACACCATAGCAACTAAATCTTGGCATGTGGGTCACAGGGAGCACAAGGGGCAAACTTAAAGATGACACAAAAAATGAGATGGACACAAAAAAAAAAAGTGGAGCTAGGGCAAGACTACAGCAGAGAGCCTAGGAGAGGAGCTGGGTGATGAGCTGGAGGCATCACTCCCTGCTCCTCACAGGAGCTGCTCTAACTCACCTGCAGGATGGGGAGCAGCCAAGTGAGAAACACAGTTTCCCACCACTCTGAGCTTCTGCTCATTGTCTGAGAGCTTTTTGGGAGCCTCATCCAGGAACTGATTCAGTTGAAAACATCAGGTTCAGCACCCAACCCTTCCAGTCAGCACTGACTCTTGCTCAGCATTGGGTTGGGAGATTTTGAGCTTGGTAATTAAAGCTCACTTGAAAGAGTTTCCTCCATCCTCAGGAGCCTCATGATTTACTGTAGCTCCTACTTGAACTCATACATGTCTTGTATTTCCAGACATTATGTAATGAGGTTTTTGTGGTCCACAGAGCTTTCTCACTGATCCTCTGAGTTTGCAGCCAACAGCAATGACTACACACACCAACAGTGAGAGAAAAGTTTTCAGATTTTACGTTAAATACTCCAAAACCTGTCATTTCACACACAAACCTTAGCCCAGTCTATCTTAACACCTCAGGTTAGAATGATCCAGGCACAAGAGGTTGATGCTCTGGTGGACCCCAGTTGTGTGAACTGTGTTGGCACTATTTCTCTCACCACTAATCACTAAATCTGACAGAGATGTTGTGGCAGATCCCACCAAACCCAGGGAGGGGATGGGTTACTCAAAGTGCCTGTTGAAGGTCACAAGGAGCTGGGAAGAAGAGTTTCATGTCTAGCCCTCTTCAGCAGCACAGCTCCTGTGCCTGACAGGACCATGCCTTCAGTAGGGACCCAAAAGGAAGAACAGGAACTTATCTATTCCACTTCAAGCTACAGCTGCTTCTTCTCAGAGACCATCTAATACTCGAGGAAAGCCTGTAAAACTCAAAACTTCCCTCAAGTCTACCTGGTGACAACAGAGGAGACCACAGACACAAAAATGCAGAGTGACATTTGCATGTATCTGTTGATGGCAGAGTCTGGAATCCAGTTTGGCCAACCTTCCATGCACAGGGAACACTTGGTTCCCACAGATCTCTGCACAAACCCCTGGAAGCTGGCATCTGGAATAAGGAGATAGCTGGGCTGATTTGGTCATGCTAAAATTGCCCACAACTTCCTGCATCTAAAGCCAGGGCACTGGAATCCAACAGGGAACAGGCTACACACTACAACACACAGCTTGAGCTCCTTCATCTTTTTGCTAGGAATAGGAAGGATCTAGTTTTTGAAAGGCTTAAAAGTTTAAGCTCTGCCCAGGCCAGGAAGCACAATCAGAGCTCCTAATATCTGAGAAAGAGCTTGGAATTAAAGGGGTTTCCTGAAGTCTGGTCTCAACAAACTCACTTAAACCTGCACACAAAAAGGAGTTAATTTACAGAATTTTCACAGAATGGTTTGGGCTGGAAGGGACATCAAATATCATCTCATTCCAACCATGCCATGGACAGAGACACTTTGGCTATCCCAGGTTGCTCCAAGCCCCATCTGACCTGGCCTTGGACATTTCCAAGGATGGAACCAACATCCTTGAGGAACCAGCAGGCCCATTGTGCCTCACCTTGCACTGACTGCACCCCAGTGCTCCCTTTCACTGGGTAAAGCAGCTTTTCTCTTTCTTTTCCTCACCTATTTATTGAAACAAATAAATAGTACCCAGCAGTACTTTGGCACAGTACCCAAGCCAATGGCCATGTGGTGACAATGTGAACGTGGTGCCTGTGCCACCCCAGCTGTGATGTCTCTAACCACTATAGCTGCTGTCAGGTGATAAATCAGATGCTCTTTAACTCCCTGGCTGAGCTCTGCACACACCACAGCACTGGAAACACAAGCTACAACCAATATTTTTACTGACAGGTGATAAATCACATGCCCTTTAACTTGTGTGCACCAGTTGCAAATTTATTTAATTAGAAATTCATGCTGACTCCTTCCCATGTATTATTATTTCCTGCATGATTTGCATGGGCTGTTGTTGGAATGCTTGCTGGGATTAAGGCTCTGGGAAGCCAAGGGAGCAGAGATCTTTGCTGCAGAGCACCACGACCTCTAGTGCTGTGCAGCTTGGAGAAATTACTGGCAGCAGGAAGAGTAACCAAAAATTTTTATGGACATTTGATGGGAAAGTGGGTCCCTGCCAGTAAAATCAACAGGTATGGCTTACACATGTAAACCTTGGGCTACCACTGGGAGCCTTCCCTGAAAACACAAAAAAAGAGCAGAAAACTCTTCCTCAAGCCTGCAGAATTCTGCATTTTCACACATTGTGCTGCAAAGACATACAGCTCTTTTTTAACTGCCTCTGGAGGTTTCTCCTCACCCCTGGGCAGCCTTTCAGAGTAGCACCATGACACCCAGCAAGCCCCAGTGCTCTCCCATGGGATCAGGGAAGGATTGCTAGCCAGTGCCCACCATGCTGGGAGCTGGTGAGGGACACAGCCATCCACTCCAGCCATGCTGCTTTCCACCAAAATTTGTTATACTCCTCATTTTGGCAAATTAAACCAACTCTCATTTCCAGCAGTTTTATCTGCATTTTTCTACAGACGCTTTCATGACACTGATAGTACTTTCAGCTCTGCTACAAAAGGGCATTTGTTAAAATATTCCATGGCTGCAGAAGACTCATAACAGATTCAGAAGCCCAGTGATAATCATAATAATTTTTTAGCACTTGTCTGCCAGACAGAATTATCAGCAAAAGAGGGGCCCTGTTATCTGCAGGAGTGGTATATGATATGTTCATTTCTTCCCCCCCCCTCCACAAACTTCAATTATTAATGATGGAAATTTTTCCTTGCCTATTCTCCCCTTGGTGGGAAAAACAGCCATTACTGACATTTGCCGATTTAAATCTAATCCTCCTCATCTGCATATAGACGAGGCTCTGTTTGACTCTGCCTATTGATCCAGCCAGGAAAAGGGACTCTATAACTTAATCTGATGTCAAACGCTGATGTGTCCTGTAGGAAATCGGCGCTGTAGATCTCCCTGCTATAAATATGTCACCAGAATTAACTGGAAGCACTAATAGGTCACTCAATGAGCTCCACGGTGCACACAGGGCACACCGAGGCTGCTGTCTTGCTACTTGTGATTGATGACACCAAAAATTAGCCAGAACAGAGGGTTGTCAGCCAGCCCAGGGACAAGGGACTCGCTGACACGCTTTGTTCTGCAGCATGTGCTGGGTCCCAGCCCAGCCCTGTCACTTCTGAGACATTTAACACACTTTCCATGAAAAAAAAGTAGAAAAAAAATCCTACTACAAGCATAAAACAATAGAAAATAAGTAGGATCTCGTCCAACTCTTCCTTCCTGCAGTTTTTCCCACTGCAGCACTGCCTTTGGTGAGCAGATAGAGCCAAGAAATTCTGGTGTCTTGTTGTAGGCAAAGAACCCCATGGAGGATGGCAGTGATGGCATCAGGACCTGGAAATGCAGCTCAGTAAGCTCTGGGGATCAAAGTGGTCCCAACTTGCTCACTCTGGGCTGGTTTCTGCACACCACACTCCAGCCAAAATACCTCAACCCAGGAAAAACCCTTCCCCTTTTAGCTGTGCCCCTTCTTCACTCACAGTTTATCACAGAATTGTGGAGTGGTTTGGGTTAGAAGGGACCTAAAAGATCATCTTGTTCCACCTCCTGCCACCTGCAGGGACACCTTCCACCATCCAGCTTGCTCCAAGCCACACTGGCATTCCCTGGGTTCAAACCACCATGCCAGGGATGGACAAGGATGGACCATTAGCCCCTCAGAATCAGGATTAATGACAGAGAAAATCAAACAGGAGTCAGCTTCTGGGTGATCTTGCTCTCACTGGCACCATGAAAAGCAGCAGTTTTTGTCCCAAAAATGTTCATGTTTCTCATGGGGGTGGAGGGCAGGACTCACACACAGAGCTGCCAATTCCCTTTACACATGAATGGGCCTCACACATGAATAAAGCCCTGGAAAAACATCTGACCCAGCCCTGATCAACTGCCCGTGCATGTGGAGCAGCCTGGAACATTCTCCCCATCCAGCTACAGCTTTGTTCTCTGGCCAAGAGGCAACTTGGACCAAATTGTCCTTGTTTTCCTGTACCAAAGGAGCCAAGACAGTGCCACATGGAGTGTCACCAAGGATGCAGGAGGAAAGGCTGTTCTCCAAAGGCACACACGTTCTGGTGGAGTCTTGAGTCTGATCCACCTCCAGTTATCTTCACAAAACCCAAAGCCAACCAGAAAACCTCAGAGAGTCCCCAGGACTGCCATGTCCAAAGCCAGTGCAATGCTTCCAGCAGTCCTGGCTGATGAGAAGGGCTCTTTTGCAGGGTTGTTTTCATGGCTATAAATTATTATTTGTGCCTGCAAAATGGTGATGCTGAAGGAGTCAGTCCAGCCAACTGAGTGCAAAGTTGTCTTCAGAAGGGATCTTTCAGGATTTCTTCAGCTTGTGAGCTGAGCCTCCTTGTGAAAAATAAACAAACCCAAGAAAAATTCAAGAAACATTAGAGGACAAAATTTGTTCAGATTTAAAACCTGACCTGAAACAGTCGGATGGAGCAGTGAGCAAATCAGAAAAGAATCCAGACTTGAATTTACTGGAATCTCACCCATTTTCATAGAATCACAGAATCATGGAATGGTTTGGGCTGGAAGAGACCTTAAAGCTCATCCCATTCCACCCCTGCCATGGGCAGGGACACCTTCCACTGTCCCAGGTTGCTCCAAGCCCTGTCCAAGCTGGTTTTGAACAATTCCAGAAATGGGGAGCCACAGCTGCTCTGGGCTACCTGTGCCAGGGCTAACATCTAATCTAAATCTCTCCTCTTTTAGTTAAAAACCCTTCCCCAGCTCTCCTCTGGCAATCCATCATCCCTGATACGAGGGGTGGGGGTTATCCTCGGAGCTGCACTGCAGTTAATGTGGGAGCCAGGTGTTCCCTAATCCCCCACCACAGAGAATATTCTAACTCTTAGCACTGCAACAAGCACAGGCGCTTTCAGCAGGCAGAGAACATTACCAGGCTCACCTCAAGCAGGGGAGCAAGCAGCGTTTCCAAACAGCAACTGGATTTGTCCTCGTTATTTACCCGAACAGATGTTCACTGTGATACTTCCCGAATCCTGGAGCTGGATATTTGTCAGCGTTAATGGGATTTCCAGGAGCTAGTTTGCTTTAGGAGCTCGTTTCCTCATTCAAATTGTAACCATCATCGTTTTCTGGTGTGCGTTGCCTCTTTTGCTCATGATTATCTTCCTGGGTTTTCACTTTTCCCTGGGTCACCGAGTGCAGATCCATTCTAATTACTGTCATTTTAGCTTTTGTGCTGCACACTCCAGGAGCTGGGCTGCATAAATAAGTAATGCATGTGCTCTTTGTAGGCTTTGCTAACCGAGACAGAGCCCTGCTCATCGTGTCATGAGCTCACCTGAGGCCCAGCCCAGGGAGGATCCAGCACACTCACCAGGCTCCCCCTAAAATGGATTTTAGCATCATTTCATTCATCTGTGCTCACACAGGGATGCCCTCCTTCTGCTGTCCCTCCTCGGGGTGGATGCTGATCTGCCTGCCCAAGGGGATGTAGTTATCCTAACACAGCAGCAATCACTCCAGAGGTTTGTTAAATTAACAGGATCATGGCAAACGCCTCATGCTGATGGAAAGGCTTAAATCAACAATGAAATGCTGCCCAGCTGGGGGGCTGCTGCCCTCTGAGCCCCATGCTGCTTCAGAGCCATGTGCCACACAGAGAAACATCCAAGCTAATTGTCTTTAAACCCTCAAAGCCTCTCTCTTTGGGAAGTCACTGCCCTTCCCCACCAGCTCTCTCTCACTGTGCCCTTGTACGGAAGAGGAAGGTGAGAGGATGTGACAGAAGTGCAGGATAACGATCTGCAAGTGATGACTTCAGGTGGTTGGGGAGTGTGGTGGCCAAAACAATGAAGGTGCTGCACCCTGGCCCCTCTCACAGGGTGCATCCTTCCCACAGAGAGAGACAGAACATCAGAACGTAACCGCATGGTGACAATGTAGTTCTGCACCACGAGCTGCAAGGACACAGAGCTCCTGCCAGGGCTGTCACCTGGACACCCCAGCAGGGAGCAGGGAACCACAGAGTGCCCCAGGAAGAGGGGAAGGACCAGGAGAGGTGGCTTTGAACGAGGAGGATGAGTTGGTTGTGAGTGAGGGGATCAGAGGTGTGTCAGCCAGACACAGATCTCTGTGGCTGTGAGGAAGGTGGGAGTCACCACAGGTCAAATACTTGGTGGGCAAGACAAGGATGGGTATGCACATAATGTAATGGCCTAATTCCTGCTAAATGTCTTTTTTTTTTTCTTTTTATAATAAAAATTATTTCCAGTAAGAGAAAGTCATGCAGCCAGCACATGCAGCCATTGCTTCCAGGAGTAGTGGGATGCCCCAAATGGGACCTGCCACAGCTGTCAGGGCTGTCCCCACACCCTGATCTGGCCAGGGGGAATAGCCATGAACATACTTCTGACCACTACAGGCTGGACTACAAGTGTCAGGAGCCTTCAAATAAAGTTTAAAAATTACATGCAATTACCAATTGACTTATTAACGAGATAACTATTTTTTCTCCACTCTCGTTTGCAGGAAGGACTTTTCTTTCCCTCTCCTGCTGCAGCCCAGGACAGCTGAGAGGATGCAGAGCAAGCCTGAGGCTGCTCATTCAAGCTGGCTGGAGGTGCTCCGTGCAAACCCTCGAAGGAACGAGGGTTCGTTTGCTCAGCTGTGCACAAACCCCACAAAAACCAATAAATAACCTCACCAAACTCCTGCAAACATCCACCAGGCTGCGAGTCAGCCAGCAGAGCAGCTCTGTCAACAGTTACCTGCAGGGCGTCGCGTTCAGTAGAACACAATGGCATCGACACCCAGTTTGGGAACAGACAGGAGAATCACAGGAACCTCACTCGGGATCACAGGCTTGGCCAGCCCTGCTGGCACACGGACCAGGTGTCACTCAGCACGTCCTTCAGCTGACATCTGCCACCGGGCTGACGCACAAGGACTCTGCCTTGCATCACCGAGTGGGTGCAAACCTCTAAGAACAAGCTATTTTCAGAGGCCTCGTAATTCTCACGAATCTTATCTAAAGGACTTTGTCTTTGTATCTTTATCAGAAATGTTCTCCTGCTTATCTGATAAGGCGGAGCTGTAAGGAGATGCCAATGACGGCAGGGGCTGGCATTTCTTTGGGCAAGAGCAGAGCACAGCTCGCTGCCCCAGGGGTGACCTGGCCTTGGGCAGAGGGCAGGACAGAGAGGTCCCCGTGCTGTGGGGACATACATGGCCACCTGCAGAGGTGGCTCCCTGGCTCTGCTCACTGCCACCAAGGCAACCAGCAGCTCCTCCCTGAGCCTGTTTCAATGCCAGCCACGAATAATGATCAACACTGAGCGTGTCGCCAGCAGAACAATGCAGAAACCACAACCAAGCGGTAGAAATATTAAACTAAGCATCAGTGCTCCATCAGTTGCAGGAAATATGGTTTTAAATTAAAAGAGGAGAGATTTAGATTAGATAAAAGGAAGAAATTCTGTACTCAGAGGGTGGGGAGGCCCTGGCACAAGGTGCCCAGAGAAGCTGTGGCTGCCCCTGGATCCCGGGCAATGCCCAAGGCCAGGCTGGACAGGGCTTGGAGCAACCTGGGATAGAGGAAGGTGTCCCTGCCATGACAGTGTGGGTGCCACCAGATGGTCTTTCAGGTTGCTTGCAGCCCAAGCCATTCTGTGATTCTCTGATTACCAGATTCAAAAGGTTTAGACAGGACTTAGGTGATTTTAATCTATGGTTTATTAAGCTGGTAGTTGGGTATTGTGGCTTTAAGACTGTGCCAGGAAGAGAGAAATAAAAACCAGGACAACCCCAGCTGGGATATCACTCCCCAAAAAAGCTGCTAATCTCCTTTCTCAACCAGACCTAGGTTTGCAAACAGGCAAACATTTGTTGCATTTCCTTTGCTTCCAGGAAAGGGCATCATCTTGTTACCATAATTTAATAGCAGAATGTTGAAGAGAGCATCTCCCATCTTCCAACCAGAGCAGACTTTGAATTCCATCTTCCTCCCTGCTCCAGGATTTACTCTCAATACCCACATGCCAACTTAATCAAGCAGTCACATCATTCTAGTTCCAAGTAATCCTGCACTGTAGGATCTGCTGCAGCTGGTCAGGCCAATTAGTTCAACAGCTTTTCTTTGGAAATAATGATTGGGAAGCTTCAAAAAAACCAAAGCATTGTATCGGAGAAGATGTATGGATAATGACAAATTAAATCCACATATTGCCTAGAACTGCAAAGGGCTGAAACAACTCCGGGGATCAGCTCTGACAAGCCCTTGCTGGGTTTTAGCAGTGCAGCAGAGCCCATGAGTGACAAGGAACAGGAACAACAAGTCCAAAGGAACACAGAAATGAGGGATAAAAAGATGTATGAAAAAAATAACTCCCAAACCCATGTGTCAGTTACTGGTTGTCCTTTTGAGTTGAGCACAGGTATGTTTGACTTTATATTAAGAGTGAACATTTATTTAACTCTTAGCAGATTACTCAACCCTTGGCAGGTATGGGGTGGTTTAACCCCAGAGAAGAACTCAGCACCATGAAGCCACCTGCTCCCTGTACCTTCCCAGGGGGAGGGGGAGGAGAATTAGAAAGAAAGAAAACCCATGGGGTGAGATAAGAACAGTTTAACACCGAAATAAAGCAAAAATTAATAGCAATAATAAAAATAATTTTAGTGAATGGGGGAGTGAGAGAGAGAGAGAGAAAGGAATGAAGCCCAAGAAAGACAAGTGATGCCCAATACAGTCACTTGTCCCCTGCAGTCAATTGCCCAGGAGGAACTGGTCCCTCCTGGCCAACTCCCTCCCAGTTTCTATACTGGACATGATGGTCTATGGTATGGAATATCCCCCTGGCCAGTTTGGGTCACTCATCCTGGCCATGCTCCCTCCTGGCTTCTCCTGCTGGCTGGCAGAGATTGGGAAACTGCAAAGTCCTTGATTTACAGTAAGCACTGCTTAGCAACAACCCAAACATCAGTGTGTTATCAACATTACAGGCACACTAAACCCAAAACACAGCACTGTTTTGTGCTACTAGGAAGAAAATCACCCCTGTCCCAGGCAAAACCAGAGGAGTGCACAGTACCTTATGCCCATATGGAGGTCCTTGACTCGCACTGGCACTTGGAAATTCCAGCCCAGCTGAGCAGGCACTGCGACCTGCAGCCCTCACTGCACTCATGCTGCTGCCATCAGGCAATGCTAACAGCAAACCCACAGTGAGTCACACCTGCACTGCTGCAGGAAGGCTTTACAGTCATTTCATATCCTGCCTGGAGGTCACATTCACACCTGGCACGTGCACACGGATTTGGGGCACACTCACTCACAGCCAGCATGAACACAGCTGCCAATGGCTAACGCTGGGAATGATGAAGTTACAAGCTGGCCAGAAAGGATTTCAGTGTTTCTTCATGAAAAGGGGAAAGAGAGAAGAGAAGAGAAGAGAAGAGAAGAGAAGAGAAGAGAAGAGAAGAGAAGAGAAGAGAAGAGAAGAGAAGAGAAGAGAAGAGAAGAGAAGAGAAGAGAAGAGAAGAGAAGAGGGAAGGGGAGGGGAAGGGAAGGGAAGGGAAGAAGAAAAAAGAAAAGAAAAAAGAAAAAAAAAGAAAAGAAAAGAAAAGAAAAGAAAAGAAAAGAAAAGAAAAGAAAAGAAAAGAAAAGAAAAGAAAAGAAAAGAGAAAAGACCAGAAATGGTTCATCAGATAGTTATAAGTAGCTAGAAACAAAAACCACAGCCACTTAAAGCTTGTGCACAGTGAAGTTCTGGGGCACTCACCTCCTGGTTTTGTTTCAATTAAGACAAAAGCAGGGTTTATTTTCAGATCTGTAATAAAAATAAAATACCAAAGGCCAAGCTGCTGAGCCCTGCACTGGGTGGGAAGCCAGCAGGGAGCAGGAGCCTGCAGGGAGCAGCCACCAGTGAGCTTTACTGGTCTCACTGGAGGCCACCCTGCTGTGTGCAACTCTTCCACAGCTCCTCAATCCCCCATTCAATCCTACGTTTGTTGCAGCAAAGTCCCATTTCCACTGCGAGAGGAAACTCTCCACCTTCACGCTTGTCTCCTCTGGTTTTCTTCCCTTCATTCCTGATTTCACCATGTTCACATTGATGTTTCTCAATACCCCACAAGGCAGGTGCAGAGGCATCAGGGTTTATTCTTTCTTGGGAAGGAAGAAGGATAATCCAACATATTTATTTACAGGAAGAAACAGAGAAATGTGATGGAGCAAAGTCCTACATGCCCAACATGTGACACACCAGGTAGGGGAGAAACTCCTGTGTGCAGATTAGAAGTTGGTCATTAAACACTCAGCATCTCTGTCCAGTAAAGAATCACTTTACATTCATTGTGCTGCACCTTCAGTTACAGCTGGGGAAGCCTCAGCCTGCTGGGGCAGAAAATCAGAACTGGCAGGAAGAGCAGGCAGGAAGAAAAGGCAGGAGAGGGCTGGGCAAGAGCACAAAGGCAGCAATGTAGTGAGTGAGAAAGGAAATTAATGCAGCTTCCAGCCCCACAAGTCTCCCTTCAGCATCAGCAGTGGGTCCTGCAGGGGTGCAAAGCAGCTCATTCCCCCAGCCCAGCTGCCAAACAGGTGATCTCCAACACCAGCCACCTGTGCCAACCCCTCTGCCACGGGAGGTGCCCACACTGGGGCTCAGCCTGTGCCCACCACGTGCCAGGGGCTGGCATCACACTGGGGTCTCCTCCTGGAAGGATCCAGGCAGGCCTGAGGTCAGTGAGCTGCTCTGCTCAAAGAGCCCATTGGTTTTCAGGATGCTTTTTCAGTTTTTCTTACAGTTTGATGACATCAACAAAGACATCAAGAGCTGGAACACGCTGCATTTTGGGGCATTTGAAGTCCTGGATGGTGACCTCAGCTGCTGGGACATCCAGTGTGGTGGCACAGGTTGGCAGATGCTGCTGAACACCCCAAATCATCCCAGGACACATTGCTGCATCTTCCTCCCTGCCCCTCTATCCTCGTCTAATCAAACCTGCCAGCATCCAACTCCAACCTCTGGCAAAGGCAGGAATTTAACAGAGTTATCCTGAGCTGCACCAAAACCCAGCTATATTCAAATTCCACAAATTCAGATTCTCCATCGTGGCCTTGGTTGATTTCAAAATCACCATGTGGCCCTTTTTGCACCTCCCACCTGAAAAAGAACGAGAGGCAGGGCCAGCCAGAGCAGAGCCTTCCTTCCTCCTCCCCATCAATGTTTTATCACAGCAAACACCTGCCACCAAAACAAGCCCTGGGAGAAACAGGAGGTTCGTGGAACTGCCTCAACAGCAGCACAGACACCACAGGAAACAAAACAACCTGTGCACAGAGAAGAGCAGAGCCCACAGAGCAAATGTTTGTGTGCTCCAGGGACAGGACAAATTCTGCTTTTGCTGACACGGGGGTGGGACTGCTCTGTCCCCATCACTTTCAGCTACAGCTTCTGCAAAGGGCCATGCAGGCAATGCAAAACCTTTTCCAAATATGCTCAGTTTGGGGAGTTTCACTGTAGTCAAAGGCAGGAAAGTGATTCCCTGCATGGAGTCACCAGCTCAGAGGCTTGGCACTAGGAGTGTCCCTGTGAAAGCACTGGGACTCAGAGCAGGATGGTGCACGGGGACAAGGGACATCAAAGAATGAGAAACACAGGCAAACCTTCATGTTTGCCTCTGAAGGATTCAGACTCAGCTTGCAAGAGCTGATCAGGCCCCCTGCCCAGGTACAAAGCAATCATCACCTTTTCTTTTTGCTTTAACCTTCAGAGAACAGAGCCAAGTCCAAAATACACCTACTGCTACCAACTTCTACAGAGTCAGGAGCTGCATGGGAAACATCCTGCCTCCTGAATTCCATCCATGACACAGGCACTCCTTGATGCCAGTGCTGCTGGGATGACACCTCCAGGGAAGCATCATTTGTTTATTACAGAGCATGCAGGGATGGAGAAATTGGAGGTTATTATTTCCATTGGAGATGTGATTTCAGGCTGTGAGAAAATTTTAGGCTGCACAAGCCTGAAATAACTCCCTAGGCCAAATTTACAACTGGTAACAGGCAGAACTATCACAGTCACTTGTCATTTTATTAAAGGCCTGTGTGACCCCCTGACCTGCACAGGCTCTGGAGCTGCCAGCCCAGGAACTGAAAGCAGCACTGTCAGAGGCCAGGTCTCTTCTCACAGGATTAGTTTGGGCTCAGTATGGATTTTAAGGCATTAAACAACACAGTGGAATGGCTCTTCTCACAGTCACATCTCCCATGAAGGGAACACAAAGATGCTCCCAGGATGGAGCTCCTCTGCTCTGGAGCCAGGCTGGGAGAGCTGAGAGTGCTCGCCTGGAGAGGAGAAGATCCAGGGATACCTCAGAGCTCCTGCCAGTGCCTAAAGGGGCTCCAGAAGAGCTGGAGAGGGACCTGGGACAAGGGATGGAGGGACAGGACAAGGGAATGGCTTCAAACTGCCAGAGGGTCAATTTAGATGAGATATTAGAAAAGTTTTTTACAATAAGGGTGGTGAAACACTGGCACAGGTTAGCTAGAGAAGAGGAAGATGCCCCAACCTTTGGAAGTGTTCAAGGCCAGGCTGGATGGAGCTCTGAGCAGTCTGGTCTAGTGGAAGGTGGCCAAGTTGTATCAAAGGATGTGACAAACACCAGATCACGTTCTGTGGGTACACTACACACTCAGCAGTGCTGCAGGGGGCTGCAAGACCACAAAATGTTTTGGGCTGTCCTTTCCTGGAAATTGGAATTGTGTATCTCCCAGGACACAGCCTTGTACCTGGAGCCATTTCTGCTGGGTTCTGAGGAGGCTGCAGCAGGAATGACACACAGGGACACCCCTGGCTCACACCAGAGGCTCTTCTTGGCTCCATCATGGAGATAAGGAAAGTCCCTCCTGATTTACACTGTTTATGTCACCTTCTCTATCAAAATAAAACCAACCATGAGGCTGTGGTCATTGGCTGTACCAAGTTCACCCACAGCAGGAATTGTCCCCAAATCTGTGACACCCACCCTCCCCTGGCTGCTTGCAAGGACAGACCCTTCTCCCTGAGCTCACTCTCCCAGGCTGTGCAGCGTGAGGACAAAACTCAATATTACTCCACAGGAAATATTGAGAAATCCAGTCTCTTTGGTAAAGTGATCCTTCCTAAGCCGGAAAACCACACTGCCATGATTGATGGAGTGGCTCCCCTTCCAAACAGGCAGCTCATGCAGACAATCCCAAAAGGCAGACCCGAGCCCAGAGTGAGCACGTACAACTGCCTGCAGAGACAAGGGTTAACAATCTTATCTGGGGTCACCAGAAGAAATTCCAAGTAAAACCCACAGCACACAGATTTCCTGCTTTCTAACCCAGTGCCCTATTTATACCTCTCTTTCTTCACAATGCCAGTGACAGCTTTTTCCTCACTCAGAGGCATGTTTCCTGCTTTCTGAATTGTGACTTTCATTTGTAGCTCATTTCCATAACCTCCGAAATAGAGTTTCAGTGGAAGTGTTAAATGTACTGATAAATTCTTCATGAATCTCAAAGTTATTGGCAGAGAGAATGGGGGCAATTTACCCTGTACCAGTCAATTGAAAATTATATATTTCAGAATCCTCTAATGGAACGCAGCAAGGTTTAACTCTGACTGATAAAGTAACGCCTTCCTGAGGATGAAGCAAATAACAGAACCTATTTCCAAAATGCAAAGTCCCCAGCGTGATGGCAAACAGGCTCATCAGTGCACAGTGACCTTCACAGTCCTCAGTCTTTATCACAGAGCACAAGCTCAGTGATCACGTGCAGAGCAGCACCCAAACAGCCCTTGGTGTTCATCCCACAGCGGGAGAGCAGTGAGAGGGAGGGAATGGGGATTCTGCCTGTTTATTCCTCTCTTGTGATATCCCACCTAAAGGGGCTCCAGGAGAGCTGGAGAGGGATTTGGGACAAGGGATGGAGTGACAGGACACAGGGAATGGATTCCCACTGCCAGAGGGCAGGGATGGATGGGATATTGGGAAGGAATTCCTCCCTGTGAGGGTGGGGAGGCCCTGGCACAGGGTGCCCAGAGAAGCTGTGGCTGCCCCTGGATCCCTGCAAGTGTCCAAGGCCATGCTGGACCTTCCAAAACATGGGATAGAGGAAGGTGTCCCTGCCCATGGCAGGGGGTGGAATGACAGGAGTCTTAATGTCCTTTCCAACCCGAACCATCCCGAGATTCTGTGATTCCATCTGATCAGGCTGCACTTTGATGAACAAAACATTTTCTGTGTGCTCTTTGCCAGGAGCATGGCATGGTCCAGCTGCTGCCACTCCTCTGGTTTCTCTATTTTAAAAAGCAAGAAAGGGGAAAAAAAAGAGGGAAAGAGAGAAAAAATAGTCTTATCTGATCCTTATCCCTTCCAGAGCAGGAGCATCTTCAAAACCACTGGCTGAACAAGTTGCACTAAATAATTAGGACACATGGGGGGACTAAAAGTAAAGAAAGACTAAAGCACAGATTTGCTGCAACGTTTCCACTTCACTGGAGTCAGAAACAAGACACAAGGTGCCTATTCTGGAAAACCAGATGTGGCTGTGACTGAACAAAACAGTATGGACAGGAGGCAGGCAGGGAAAGAAAACCCACAAAAGTCATTGTGACTTATGTTAGAATCTGAAGGTCAGAATGGAAATAGCAAAGCTAGGGGTGGAGCTGCCTTGCAGGAGCACCAGGAATCCTGTGGGGTGTGGGAGCCCTACCTGAGCTGTGGGGAGGGTAAGGAAACATGAGGTTAGATCCCCTGGCAGGAAAAGCATCCAGCTAGGAAATTCCACCAGCTCACCTTCCCCGGAGGGGATGGACGAGGGAGAAACCAGGGACTGAAGTGTTTGCAATGAGACCAAGTGCCATAGCATCCTTTGGGAGCAGCCCAGGGCAGGCTGACAGACCTGAGGGGACTGTGCCATCCCCTCCATCACCCTGACACTGCATGCAGCTCGTTCAGAATCACCCAGGGACAGCACAACAAAAGCCACGAGGAGCACGAGGTGCCTGTGATCAGAAAGGTCCCACGTGGTGACACAGCGAGCCCAGAGCAAGGGGCACAGACCCTGCTGCAAGGCAGCTGCCTGTCCTCACCCCTCCTGGAGAGCTGTCAGAGGTCACAACTCGAGCACAGTCATCACAGTCAGGTGTCACCGAGACCAAAACAGTGCTCACTTCAAAATGGAGTTGAAAACGTTGGGATGAAGCAGAGGAATGAGGGAATAGGACTGGACAGGGCAGCAGAGCTGCTCCCAGCTCAGGCTCTCCTACAGGAACACACAGCTCCCTGCCCCATATAAAATATTTGTGCATCCTACATAATTTAGAATCCTATTAAATAACTTGACTCCCTTATTTTTCACAGCAGCAAATTCCATGAATTTTGCATGGAATAAAAATTTAGCAATCATAGCAGTTGCTAATTTCTGTGCTGTGCTCAGAGCAGCCTTTCACTTCCCCATAATGATTTTAAAACATTATCCTGCTGTTTCCTTTTTTCTATGGCTGGCATTGAAGAGCTCTGCAAACTATTTGAATTGCGCTGCTCTGAAAAAAAAATCCTGTAGGGGAGGAAAAATTAAATTCAATCATCACTCTACCCTCTGTGAACTGTGAAAGTCTTGGGAACATGAAAAGGTGCTTTCGAAAGGATGTTAAGCATTCAAAAGATTAGACAGCAATGTGCAATTAAATGTGTTCCACAACCCTTTGTCAGAGTATCCAAAACCTTACTTCTGCATGAACTTCAAATCCTCCCACTGGGAGCTTGTTCAAGTGGTTTACTTTAAACCTGTACTTTAGATATTCCATACCTTTCACTTTTATAATTCTTCAGCATATGCTAACACTGGCAGAGTTAATAGTAACTGACTAATTTTAAACCCTGTGATTACTGGAGCTGATTTATATAGTAGCTTCACTTCACAATACTGCGAATCAGGCACGCGGTAATTGCCAAGTTCAATTTTAGCTCTGTCACACTGAAGCATTAGTTTTTATGCCTCAGCTGTTGCCTCCTCCATGCTAGAGAGGTAAGTTGATAATGCAGTAGGTTTTGCTGTTAAATATCACAATATTATGATACCCCATGTCAGATTCTTGCAAGCTTTGTGAGCTATGCATCATCTATTAACTAAATACTTTTATTAAGGGAATGGTTTGAAAAGGTTCCTATTCTAATTTAGCTCAGAGCGCTGAATACTGGAAAAGGGGGGGAAAATGCAATGATTTAATTCACCAGCAAAAGTGACTTGGTGGAGAGAAGCACTCATCATCATCATCATTATCATGGAGCTGTGGTAGGAAATGTGAAGGGATTGAACACAAAGACTCCAGCTGAGGCACCTCACCCTGGCAGGAGGTGCCAGGAGCTGCTTCACCCCTCCAAACCAGGAGCTTTGGGGCTCCAGGTCCCTGTCCAACAGCAAGAGGCATCCTGACGAAAGAATGGACATCCTGGGAAAACCTTCTCTCCCATCCCCATGGATGCTGCTGGCAGGGCTCATGGAGCCTGGTGGGGCAAGCAGAGAGGTGAAAGTTGAGGAGATGAACACCAGAGAGCTCTTGCCAAGAAGAGCTGGGGCTCCACAGCTCAGGGATGAGCTGCACTTGCAGGAGGAATGAGACTGTGCTTCTGCTGCCTTGCAGCTGAACCAACACACACAGCTGGGCATTACCAGTAATCTCTTAATAGCACTTAAATCCACCTCTCTCCTGGGCTTCATGCTAGAAGATTTCCTTTCTTTTTTTTTTCGCTATTAAAATCTGCTCATATCAAATGTAACAAATGTGGGTAAACTGGAACTGCTTCCTTTCCCATTCACACATTCCTTGGGGCTCAGGATCAATGAAGGTGCTAACACAAGCTGGAGCCATGAAGCATCAGAGAAGGCTTTATGGACAAAACACAGCCCTGGGGTGGATCTGGGCACCTCAGCCATCCCAGGGGCACAGGAATGGGGTCTCTGCTCTGGTCCATGGTTGATCTTTGCAATTCTTTGCAAGGAAAGAGCAGAATGCAGCAGAAAAGTCTTTCTGCACAGCCAGGCATTCACTCCTGTTGGACAACCTGCAGTGATTTTAACCCCTTCCTCCCCTCCACAGCTCCCTCATCCCCAGGCAGATGCAGACACACCAGTCCAAGCCAACACCCACCCTGTGGGGGCTCCAGGGACCCTCCTGTGATGCCACTGCTCAGCAGTCACTTGGCCACTCACTGGGGAAATTCTCTCTATCAGCACCATCCTTCCCTGAAGAACCACAGGGCAGACATGGGATCCACGATATTCTTCCAGCTCTGAAGTTCATTGCTTAGCAACTCAGCAAAACCCATGGGGACAGTGGTCACCAGTCTAGAGGCCACCTCTCCCACCCTGGAGCAAGGCAAGGAGCCTGAAAATGGGTAAGCTCCTCTTTACTATTTTTTTCCCCCAGTTTTCCAAAAGGAAAAGAATCTGTCAACATGCTAAACAGGGAGCATCCTGCAAGCCTGGAGAGCTGGAGGTGCATTCCACCGTGGCTCAGAGCAGTGTCCAGAGCTCCCACAGCACAAATTCCCTGCAGCCTTTCACAGGAGAAGGTGGGACACTTCACACTCAGAGAATGAGGAAGGAAGAATGTGGGAATTTCGCCAATAGTGTGGTCACTGGGAGGAAGGAATAGGATGGATTAATTTTTCAGCTTTGATGATTTTGGTAAAACCAAAGCCACGTGCCTCAGAATGCTTCAGGAACTCGCTCCACAAATTAATCAACCACAGTGCCCAGGGAATTCAGAGGTGGAGTTGATTCTTTGATGTCTGAAGTCACAATTTTTTGCAACCCACCAGGGATGTCTGACCAATCCCATTTGTTGCAGAGCCTCTTCCAAGCTCAGTGCTGCTGATGCAGCAGCCTGCTGTGAGCATCAGCCCCTGTGGAACAGAGCTGTAGGATGCTGATGGCATCAATGCTTTCTGAGGTCTTCTGCAACCAAAGCTCAGCTTAAACCACACTTTCTCACTTGCATCACACCTGTGCTTTCTTCACATCACCTAAGGATTGCCTTGAGTGCAAACTCCCCATGGAGCAGACAGAGGCCACAGCCCAGCTGCAATCTCACTGAGCCCATGGCTTACAGGAACACAGATTTCCCTGGCAGAAGGACAGGGAGGAGCAGTCTGGTGTCACACAGGGCAGGACCCTGCTCTGCTCTGAGCACCAGTGCCACACACACTCACAGCACTGAGATTCTTCTAAGAAATAACCCTGGAAAGAAATTCCCTGGTAGCAGTATGATTTCTCTCTCCCTTATACACCCACATATCCACCCTTTGCCCATCCTAGCTATTTCTTTTAGCAACCATCCTTTCTTAAGTGCCCAGCAGGTCTTTTTTCAGCTGCAGCCCCAAAACTCTGCTGGGCCACACGTCATTGCAGTAATACCCAACAAGTTTAGACAGAGCTTTGTGCCCACAGCAGCCACAAAGGAAGCCAGCAGAGCTCATCTGTATCCTCTGCTCATGCACAGCTGGGAGTCTCCACAGCCACCTCTGCACATCTGCCTGCAAAGCAGCCAGGGAGGTTTGCATCCTATGGACACATCCTTGCCAGAAAAAAGGGTTTGGGTTGCAAGGGACCTTAAAGCCCAACCAGTTTCACCCTCTGCCATGGGCAGGGACACCTTCCACTATCCCAGGTTGCTCCAAACCCCAGCCTGGCCTTGAACACATCCAGGGATGGAGCAGCCACAGCTTCTCTGGGCACTCTGTGCCAGTGTTTTATCACTGTCATTGTAAAAAGAAAAAAATTCCTTCTTTTGATCCGGTTTAAATTGACCCTCTATTTAAAACCATCACTGTCGCTGTTGAGCAGCTAGCAGAGTAACGAAGGCACCAGTTCTCAGTGGCAAGAAGGAATGACCTTTATTGTTTTGATTTCATCACATATATAGAGTTTTCAAAAGTCACCCAGATTGGTCAGTCAGAAGCCTTCCCCCAGGCCTGATTGGCCAGGCCTGCACTGCCCAAGTTCTAGGACACTGTTCCAATAACATCCAAACGTTATCTTTATTTATAAAACACAAGAAAAATTCTCATGGGAAAAACCTGTGCTAGCCACACATCACCCCTTGTTCTGTAGCAATAGGCCCTGCCTAAAAGGTTTGTCCCCATCTTTAGCAGCGCTCTTTAAGTACTGAATACACAAGACCTGGAGCTTGTACAGCATTTTACCACCCATAATTTCATGGTTTCACAGCAGCTATGAGCCCTGTTTCACTCTGGGACAGAAAAGGGACATTGCCACAACCAACACGGGAATGCAGAATGCTGAATGCTGGGGGAAGCTGTGGAACAGAGCTCCAGAGCTCCAGCCCTGCCCCAGCAGCACAGCCCACCCAGCCCTGCACAGAAACACCTCCTGCTCACACTGGGGGACTAATCCCTCCAGCAGGATACCCAAGTCATCCCCACCCAGGTTTTATAATTTGTAGACAACTAACTGCAACATTTAGTTTAAAATAAAAGCATTGACACCTTTGCACAAAGAGATCTTGACTTCTCTGTTGAATGCTTTTAGCTGCTTTTTAAGAAAACGTCCTCATTACTTTATGTGAAAGGAAAAGAGGCAAGCAGGTGGTCCTGCCTGCACTGCATGTGTCATGTGTCCCCTGCCAGGCTGCTATGTGACTAAATTGAGCATTTACACAGGTCTGCAGTGGGCATGGGGACAGCAGAGCCCTCAGGTGCTGTTCTCCCACTGCCTGGAATTCTGTGTGTTACATAGAATTATGGAACAGTTTGGGTTGGAAAGGACTTTAAAGCTCATCTCATTCCACCCCCTGCCATGGGCAGGGACACCTTCCCCTATGCCAGATTGCTCCAAGTCCCATCCAACCTTTCCTGGAACACTTCCAGGGATCCAGGGGCAGCCACACCATTGGATCCTGCTGGAAAAACAACTTGCCCTGAGTTTTCAGCAGCCTCAGCTCACACTCCACGTGTGCATCTGCAGCTCTGCATGCACAGGAGCCTCAGGTGCTCATGCAGGGCACCTCACACACCCCAGAGCTGCTTGTGCAATTCCTGACACACCCAGCCCTTTCCCACTGCTTCCCATCTTCCCATCGCAGTTAGGAAAAGAGGAAAACAAGAAACACCCCCAACCTGCAAATGCTTGTTGGTGTTCAGGTGAGAAAATAAAAGATATTTCAGCAAAGTCTATTTGGTCGTGTGCTTGATTTAAAGCATTGAAAAGCTTCTTGGGCTCCCTCCTCACGCTGCCCAAAGCCCCCCAGTTCACATGCAAATGTGAAACCAATTTGCTGGGGGGAGATGATGCATCACTGAGGCGAGTGAAGGGAGGAGGGAGGATGAGAGGCATGAAGAATTACATCAAGAACTGGTCCCCAGAGACCTGTGTGATGCACATCCCCACATCACACTGGCAGCTCCCAGAATCCAGCCCCACTGGGGTTTATTTGCTCCAGAGCAGGAATTCATTTTGCACTCAACTAATGTAAGCCCAAAGTGCTTTCAAACAATATTCCTCTAATAGAGACATTATAAAAGCCATTATTTTCCTGTTTAGAGTCAAACTAAGCAAATACAGAGGTAACTTTATTTTAAACAAACTACCATCATCACAAAAAATGGATACCAAATATTCTTTTCCAATATACAGGGAATTTAACTTTCATTTTTGCTCTTCTTGAAGGAAACAAGAACACCAGCTTGGCAAACACCAGTTTGTGCAGCAAGATGATAAAGAAACTGGAAAACACTTCCCTCCAAATCCTCTCCGTTAATGAGAGTTAAGAAAGGTCTGCTTATTAATATATTTAATTTCAAGCTCTCTTTCCTCCTACTTTCTAGAAAAGCATATATTCCAATGACACACTGAAAAAAAATTATTCTTTCTTTCCAAATGATTTCTAAATTGTTCCCAGTTATGTTCTTGAAAGTATTCCCAGTTGTCTGTGACATTTTCAGGCTTCCTACCCACCCCACCAGCATCTATAAGGACTGGGGGTGGGGTGCTGTGTTTGCTGCTATCGCTGGATAAATCCAAAGCAGCTCAGAAGAAGCAGATTTGCTGCCCAGGGAACAAGCCTGATCCTGGCATCCTCCACACCACAATACTGCTTGTTCAGAGCATCTCTGAATTGAGGCCTGCTTTACAGAGCCAGGAACTCCAGCTCACCCTCAGCATCAGCCTCTGGGCAGCTTTACCTGGATCCAGGTGATTGCTAAATGTCAGCTTTGCTGAGATCCCTGCAAAGCTGCTGTCCCAAAGCTGTCACTGTCACCCTGTTTCATTCAGGGACACTGAGAGCTGAGGTGGGCACAGGTGGGATGAAATGCTGAGATGGCCAAGCCATGCTGCAGCCCTCTGCAAGAGCAGTCCCAAGGGAAGGACTCCAAGCAGGGCAGCAGGTGGGATCTCTTCACCAAAACCACCCAAGTGGCTTTGCACTGAGCTTTTTCCCCTCTCTGCCTTGCCATGGATGCCACGGGCAGTGCAGAGCCCTGGCAGCAGTGCCCTGCCCTGGTTTATAAAGCTCTTCCAGGGTGGAGGCTCCACCACTGCACCTCTGCCCTCCCAGCAGGTCCTCTTGCTCCTCAAGGACATCATTTGACCATGAGCAACACAGAGAAGTGAAGATTATTTCTGCCACCAGCAGGACATTTGCTCCGTGCTGATACTGAGCCTTGTTCCTAACATATCCTTGGGATCAGAATCCATTCCTGCAGCCCCAGCACCACATCCAGCACATGCTGCCCCTGCCAGTCCCAGCACTGGTTCTCAGTCCAAATGGCAACACTGCAGGTTCCCATGCTCCTCTGAGGACAAGTTTTGGGGATGGGGACACCTTATAGGAACACCCTCTGGAGTCCCACCATCCCTGTTCCCATGCTGTAGGATGCATGGAGGATCAGAAGGTCCAACAGCTGCTGGAAGCTGGCAGAACATCCTCTTTAACCTCCAGTCCCACTGCAGTGCCACCCCAGAACCCAAACAGCAGCCAGGACACAGCCTGGATGCAACCCCTGAGCCCAAATTCACAGCAGTGCCCATTCCACGTCATCCCTAGTCTGAGAAATGGCATTTTTTAGTGGAAAACTGGAGTGCCACATGGGAACAGTGTCCTGCACAGGCAGGCTGGTTGCTGCAGAGCATCTCCCAGCTGTGCTGCATTGCAGCAGGAGCATCAGGCTACATTCCCCCAGCCAAGGAACCAGCCTGGGCATCCTTTAATTCTGTGGCAGTCAGGATTAACTGGACACTGCAATAGTTGTAGATGCACAGCAATCTTAAGCCTTCATCAGCCTTACAAAGGCTAATTTATTATCCTTTCTGCTCCACAAACAAGCTCTGCCTTCACTTACACCTTCACCGGCTCAAAGAGGTTTCAGAGGTAAAACCTGGACAAATTTTATCAATGAGTTCAAATCGAGCTAAATCAGAAGGAGGAATGGATTTACCCTAATCCCCTCCAAACATTCATCAACATCACCTGCCAGCTCAGCAGGATTTAATCTCTTTTTAATCTCTCAAAAGCAGTGGAGTGGATGGGGAAGAGGTTGGGCACACAGCAATGGTGGATCTCTCTTTTTTTCTTTTTTTTAGATACTTCTGGCTGCCAAACAACATGAAGCAGCGCTTGGAAATTCATTCGGATTTTGCCAATATCACTTTCCAGGTAAACTCCTGGGTCGGCTAGAACACTGGCTGGCTGAGGAGAAGAGGTGTCTTGGAGGAACGTGGTATCTCCATGAAGATGCTCCAGGAGCTCCAATTCCATCAGGGAGCGCAGGGACTGCTCAGGCACTGTCAGTCCGAGGTGGGATGAGGGCAGGGATGGGGTGCAGAGGCACCGAGGGGTGGCAGAGCCCTCCCACAGCCCCACCAACACCGCTACAAAATCACAGCTTCCCGCTCTGTAAACAGCTCCAATCCCAGCCTGAGCGCCTCCCGGGCTGTTTCCCCTGCCTCCCACTGAAACTGGCGGTGACAGCAGCGATGCTGGCTCAGATGGCCGGGGTTGTCGTGGCCAGTGCCACCGCAGCGTTGGCTCAGCACCCAGGGGACCCTGGCACGGCGTGCTGGTGGCAGCGGAGCTGGCGCGGGGGCTGCGGCGCCTTCGGGAGCCCCGGATCGCAGCGATAGCGTGAGATTCGAGGTTTACATCACACCAGCGAGCGCTTTTGGCACAGACAATCGGTATTAGCGAGCGAAAGGAAGCATCAGGAACAGCCGGCAGAGCAAAGAGACACCTCTCGCAGCAGCCCCCGGGCTAGGGAGAAAATAAATAACAAACGCAACAGAAGCAACACTTGGACAGCAGAGAGGGAGAGGGGAAGCCTCCGCAGAGGGAAGGCAAAGCTGAATCAAACCAGCCTAGATCGTGGCTGAGATGAGCAGGGAATTAAACTTCCCGTTGTCACCTCCTTCCCACCCCTGTCGGACTGAGCTTTGCGCTTCACCAAAGCGCTCCAGCCACACTCACACAGGACCGAGGGAAAGCTGAGCCCCGCGGGGCTCCAGGGCTGGCAGGGATGAGCAATCCTCACTAATTGTGGGGCTCAGCAGAGCCTGAACAGGACCCTGATCAGACATTGGTCAGACATCCCTGGTGGGTTGCAAAAAATTGTGACTTCAGACATCAAAGAATCAACTCCACCTCTGAATTCCCTGGGCACTGTGGTCGATTAATTTGTGGAGCGAGTTCCTGAAGCATTCTGAGGCACGTGGCTTTGGTTTTACCAAAATCATCAAAGCTGAAAAATTCATCCATCCTATTCCTTCCTGGCATGGAGCTCACCGGCCAGCCAGCCCTGCAGAGCCAGGTTCTGTCACCCAGCAAAGCACCACGCTCACAAACCTTCAGCAACACAAACTTCTTCATTTTGAACTCAGCTCAGCCTGCTGTTGCTGAGGTTTCACTCTAGCAGGTTACATTTATCACACAATATTCTGAGTTGGAAATGACCCATGAGGATCATCAAAGTGCAACGCCTGACCCAGCACAGGACAGCCCCAAGGATCCCAAACCCAACCCAGAAAAAGCCCCAAAGAAGGCAGGATGGCCTCACTGGCCTCATTAGCGGCTCCACAATGGCCAAAGGGATGAAGCCACCACTTTCAAGTGGCCCAGCTGGCCCCTGTCCTGCTGCATGTCCCACACTGCCACCAGAGAATCACAAAGGTGGGAAAAGACCTCCAAGATCATCAACTCAGCACTGCCCAGGCCAGCGCTAAACCATGTCCCCAAGCACCACATCTCCACATTTTTGGGAGCTCATGCCCACACCCAGGGAGCAGGACAGCAGCCACCAGCCCTATTTCACAGCTCCTGAGGCCATCTGGTCCCTCGGCACTCCAGCCCAGTGTCCCAGTGATGGGAAGAGCCCCAGCAGCTCTCCAGGAGCCTCTGGATCCTGCCTGTGCTGAGCAGTGAGGCAGCCTGTGCTCGAGACCTTTCAGTGCCAAGCAGAGCATCCCTTCCAAGCTGGCACTGTCCCCACGCTGATGGCACGGTGACAGTGACACAAGCTAAAGCCCCAGATCCAGCAGCAGGCTCTTCCTGCCTCCCAGCTAGACAAGATTTCCAGCTCTGGCAGCCAATGAGAAGCTCCAGTTGAGCTTAAGAACATTGTTAGACAATTCCTCAAAAGAAGAGGATGTTGAAATCTACATTTTCCAGGGAATTCAAGCCTTCAGGAGCTTTCCTGAAAATGGGAACTGTATCTGTGGCTTCACGTGCTGTTTGTGGAGGACAACTGTGTTCACAGGACTTAAAATCAAACTCAATCCGAAAAGTTCCCATGAAAAAATTGGATTTGCCTGCAACACAAGGATCCTATTTTAGAACCCAGTTTGGGTGGAAAGGGACCTTAAAGATCATCACCCTGCCATGCACAGCACAGGGAGGTGCAGGAGTGGGAAAAGAGGATGAGAATTTTGTGTGAGGCTCCCCTTGTTTCCAGTTCTTCATTAATTTCCACTCAAACGTGCACATTTATGACCTTTCCAGGCACAAAATAAAATTTAAAAAATAGAATAAATAAATATATAAATAAATAAATGATAGTAATGCATGCAGGGAAAGGAAGCCAGAGCCAGCTCTGGAGCCTGCAATCCAGATCCCTGCTCCCAGGACGTATTTCTAAATCTCAGTCAATACCACATGTTTTCCAAGGAACGAGGCATTTCACATTTTATTAATTCTAACTAAAGCCCTTTTTATTGCAAACTTTCTATTTAGCATTTGATTGCAGCCACCACCGAGACTCTCACTGTATTAGAGCAGAAAATCTATTGATATTTTTCTTTCCTGCCATCTCAATCCCAGAAGGTGCTATTGAAATTAGTTTAAATGCACTTCCAGAGGTCCTTTCCAGCCCGAGCTACTTTATGATTTTTACCATTTGTTTCTTTGGTGCTCTCACGCAAACTTGGTACAGCACTTCCACAGGTGACTGAAGCTCCATATTGTTATTCCCACCAAGATTTGGCCTCTCCCAAAAAGAAGGCCAAATATGCCAACCAACTCACTTAAAGGGCAGCAACTTTATGAAGCTAAAAAGACCATTTCAGTATTTTTCATCTTTTCAAAGCCCAACTCTAAAACTGAAAAACCAGCTTAATACAGTGTTCAAAATCCCACCACTCTGGTGTGGCTAGCACAGGTTTTTCCCATGAGAAGTTTTCTTGTGTTTTTGTAAATAAAGATAAAGTTTGGATGTTGTTGGAACAGTGTCCCAGAACTTGGGCAGTGCAGGCCTGGCCAATCAGGCCTGGGGGAAGGCTTCTGACTGACCAATCTGGGTGACTTTTGAGAACTCTATATATGTGATGAAATCAAAACAATAAAGGTCATTCCTTCTTGCCACTGAGAACTGATGCATTCATTACTCTGCTAGCTGCTCAACAGCGACACTCTGGTCCGATTTAAATCGAATGGTTAAATACTCCACATGTTTGGCACAGCCAGAACTATCTGCTTTGCAAACAGATGGCCACCCCCTATTAATTTGCCACCTTGACACAGAAATGCAGGTTGTCAATTAATTAAAAAACAAATGCCAGCAGTCTTCAGTTCACATTCTGACCTGCAGCCTTTTCTCTTTATCTTAAGTAGGAAAAATAGATATATATAAAACTACCACCTACTAATGCAAACTCTTGGCACGTAATAAATGCTGTTCTCAGCTTTAACAGATTTATCAAGGTGAAACCACCGTGTCGCCAACATCCTTCTGGGATGGAGGAGCCCAGACCATAATTCCAGTGTTGGTCCCTAAATATCCCTGGATTGAAGGCTGACCTCACTGTCTGGCTGCAGGGCTGGACCCACGCTGGAAGGTTTTTCTTCAAGGGCTGTTTGATCTTCAATCAACAATGCTTATCAGTGCTACAGTCTGCCAGCCATTCCCAAAAGTTTGATATTTTTAACAGCACATTCTTCTTCTCCTTTGAATGCTATTTAGAGACAAGATAATGCAGCAGGGGAAAAGTTGCCTCCCTGGGCTGAACATGGACAAACAGAGCAGGATCCTGTTGGGGGGGAATATTTTCCAGGGCTACAAGCCCCAGTTGCTGTGCTTTATGTTTCCCCTCTCCCAGGATTTCTGCTTTTTCTTCCTCACATAATATCCTAATGCTTTTTTTGGCCATTGCATAAGCTGAGAACAAACCAAGATAATTCAGTTAGAATTCACTAAAGTTTTCATACATTTTATTTCCATGTTGTCAAAAGTTTCTTTTCTTTTTGTTGAGGACTCCAGGGCACAATGCCCCCTCTTCTGACAGTAGGCACAAGAGATCTAATTCCCTAAAAATACATCATTCTTCCATTGCAGGCACAATGTTCTGAGATGGCTCAGTGTATAAAACCCCTCTGTTCAAAGAAACACCCGTGAAAAATAAGAAATAGGGAATGGATCTGGGTAAGCCTGGCTGGAAAGGTGAAACTCTTCCATGGGTATGAATGTGGAGATTCACATCTTTGGAAGAGAGAAGTCTTTCAGATGCCCTGGGCTCTTCTCCATGGCCCTGCAATGGATGCTCAGTGCTTGGGGTGGCTCAAATTATTCCTAAAATAACCCCCAAAATGTCTGGGGAGCCCTGAACTGAGCTGCTGCTTCTGGAAAGGGAGACCTGCCAGTCCATGGAGAGGATATAAGGCAGAACCATGACACAATTCTTACCTCCTAACCTGGGCCACTGGCAGGAACAGAGATGGAGAGGAAGATGAAGAGGACTGTTTTTTCTAAAGAGGAGAGGAGAAGCATTGTGCACAGGCAGACAGCCGGGAAAAATTGGGATGGAGCCTCCCTGACGGGGATGGAAACTCTGACTCATCGGGAGGTTTTGTGGGAAGAGAAACCTGCTAATGTGATCCAGCTAATCCGATAAAAAAGTGCTCTCTGCCGCCACCAGGGTGGAACAGGATCCGTGGGGTCCTGGGGAAAACACAGCCTGGTGACAGTGAGGATGTCACTGTGCCCCTCTGGTGACAGTGAGGATGGTGGCACTGTGTCACCAGAGGGCAGGGTGGCACATGCCAGGCTCATCCTCCAGCTCCCCTGAGCACCACAGGGCTGTCCCAGACCTTCTCCTCCAGGCTGGGGGTCTCTGCTGCCTTGGGAAGATGCTCATTGGGAATGGGGTGAAGAGGCTCAGGGCTGAACTGCAGCAAGTTGTGCCAACCACCCCACAGGTCCCCCACTGTCACCCCCCTCTTCTGGCTCCAGCTAAGTCATGAGATCCTTAGAAACACAGGAAAAAAAGGCAGCATGAGAGCAATGGGCTGCATCCTCAAACCAACAGAAAAAATTAAACCAGCTACACTTTAAACACTGATGCACTCCAGCTCCTGTGTCCAAGTCCAGGCTGGAGTTAGAGGTCAGGAAGCTGCCTTGGAGCAAGGCTGGCCTGATTCCTGCAGATCAGGTTCCTCCAAAGCCACGTGCAGCGACCAACACAAACCAGCGCTCCATCCATCTCTCCATCAGAACAATTCCTGGCCCAGAGCCCTCCTTTAACACTTCCCTCCCGGCTCCCTTCGCCACCGAGCCGAGCTGCAATCTCACAGTCGTCAGGAGGAGATTTAATTATATCTGCAGAGGTCAAGCAATCCATGCAAAAGATGACGGCGGCGGAGAGAGATTCTGTGGCGCAACACGAGGATTTCGCCTGCAGCACGGCGGCAGTCAGGGCCATTTTTCAGAGAAGAAATGGCATCTGTCAGAACAAAACCTCCGGAGGGAAACAATAGGAAAAGGTGTGGGGGGAGGCAGATAATTAATATGTTTAAATCTGGCCGTATAGGTGCAAAATCAGGCAAGGCAATGCTGGTTTTTATCACTTGTTATTTTTTTTAAGAGTGGTTTGATCAGTGCTTGTTCCAGTAAGTTTTGCTGGGAGAGTTCTCCCTGCTGAAGATGAGCTATGGATCCCCAAATATACACTACAATTCTATATTATATATAATTTATAATACATTATATGATATAATAGATCATTTCTATACACCATATAACATAGTATATGTCATATATAATGTATGTGTAATACTACAGAACATACATTATGCATTATTTAATTATATTAAAACGAGTGTAAAATCACAAAGGTGGAACATTAAAGCTCAAGCCTCCAATTAGGAATTAATAGTATGAAAGCTCTAATCACACTAACACTTCAGCCTGACTCGAGGAATACTGAATAAGATCTCAAGAGGAGGCAGAGGTGCTGCTACACGACAGTTCAGACAGAAGCCTCACACTCACCGGATGGAAAATTGTCAGGAAAAACACGTTAGCAACACAATAACTTCTTTTTAATGCAGAGCTGTTAGGAAAACACAATTATATGCTTCATTTATACTGCAAGATATAACCCAACTTATGGTAAAAGCATTTAGAGCTCGTTTTGTAGAAAAACCAGAGGAGTACAAAGGTAATAGGGAAAAATTGCACCTCGAGGGGATGACACCTCCCCCCTCCCAGTGGGGCCAGTCCATGGTGGTGGAGCATCCTCACCTCCCTCTCCTTGTATCCAGCAGGAAAGGGATGCAAAGGGAAGGCAGAGTGAAAATAGAGATTTTTCTGCAAATGCTGCAGAAATATCATGATGGTGACAACAACCCCCAGGGAAGGAGCTGGCAGTGCTCATCCTAACAACAGAGAAAAGCCAAAGAGCTTTGCAAGGGTCCAGGTGCTTTCCCACTGCCCTGGCATGAGGATCAGTCAGGCACTCTCCAAGCTATAGGATGCTCTGGTCTGTTACAGGCAAAATACAATTTATTTACAGAACATTTTCTCTATTATGGATGCACAGACTGATCCTGGTGCCTGCTGCAGGCTGTGAGGTCCAAGTCCAGAGCTGTTCATGGATTTACCCCGCGGTTATGATGGTGTAACACCCTCAGGCTTTGGACCACTGATTCAGGAGACAGTGTTTATCATTGATTCAAAGACCCATAAATAAATCAGAGAAACTTGTACCGTTTTGATCCCGATTTTTTTGTCTCTCGCTGCCTCCTCTGCTACAAGGACTTGCATGGATCAGGCCCTTGACAAGGTTATTCAGAAGCAGACCAAACAAACATGTTGTTATACACAAGTCAGCCTGGCCTTCAAAACATCTCCCATTGTTCCCAAAACAACCAGATTAAAGCCTTCCCTCTGTGCACGCAGAGAGAACAACAATTTCCTTGAATGGATGGACATTTATTATTTAGCTCCCAATCCCTGACTTAAAGCCCAAGGCAAAAAAAAAGTGGAGCTTCATACAGTTTTTGCTGTGCAACCCATCAAAGACCACTCCAGAGAATGTAGGATTGTCCCACTGAGTAGCTCAACCACTTTTCAGAGGAAGCCCTTGCCCATATTCAGGGCCTAAAAGAAAAGAAATAAATTTTAAAAAAAAAACCTGCATTTGCAAATCAACAGGAGCTGCCTGCCAAATGAGAATGAAATGGGCCTCAAATTAAAAATCTGCTGGACTTTGTTCTCCATCCAAAATCCTCCATCTCCAAAGAAAGATTTATGCTACTTCAAAACAGAGTTGGCTTCGAAAGTAGGAAGGGGAAGAATATATTTTATCTTCCAGAATGGCAAAGCAGTTCTGGAACAAGGAAAAAGGGACCATGTTTATCACTGCAGTGTACAATTTATTGTAAAAGTCAAAACAGAACATTTCACAGAAATGCATTTGCTACATCGACTCAGGCTCGTTCCAGCTCAGATCCCATTTCTGAAGGGTTCTTAAAAGAAGAAAAGAGCATTGGTTGGAGATTAATACACACCACATGACTAGGAGATTTTAATTATCCATAATTTATGATGGTGTATTGGCAAAATAGTTCCTGTCAATTTATCAGCCTAAAAGGCAAGACAGAGGGTGTGTTTGGAGAGGCAAAGCTGCAGGATCCCACTAGGAAAATTCGGGAAAAGGTCTGATGGTGCTGATGAATCCTACAGAAATGCTGCAGGGTTAATCACAGGGTGTTCCCAAGGAGCACAGGCGCTCCCAGGGTCACAGCAGTGTGGATTTGGTGTTCCCAGGCTGGGTCCTTCTCCTCCTCCTCCCCATTGATCCCCATCAATTCCAGTGGCTGGGAATTGGGCATCATGCTAACCTGGTCTGATCGTTGTAACACCAACAGCAACCAGAAAGAATTTCTATTGCAATTTAGTTCTGCAGGAAGAATAGAGAGATGATAATTCACTCCCCAAAGATGCCCCTGGGGAGCAGGGAGCAGGATCACTCCTCCTGCATCACAGCATCCCTGCACACCCTGTGAGAAAGCACAGAATTGGGCAGGTTTCCTGTCACAGGCCTCCCTTGCCAAGGCAATTTTGCCTGGGCTGAGAAGGAAAAACTCCCTCCTGAACTTCGTGGACCCCCATACACAATTTAGGATATAGGAAAAATCCTTCCGTGCTGGTGCAGCAGCCAGCACACCAGATCTTGTCACTAAAGCTCTGCTAAGAGCAGAACGAGCCTCGGTGTTAGTAAAATGCACAGTTTTTCCTGTGGTTTACTTATACAGCTGCAGAATTTCCCCTAGAGCTCAAGTGGGCAAAATCCCCACATTTTCTCCAAGCAATTGGAGGGATGAGAAAATGCCCCAGCAGGGACTAACAACCCCCCTAGGTGGTGCAGGAACACGCTGCTCTCACTGCAAACACCAGCACCATGCACAAGCAGCTCAAAACCCTGTGAAAGCTTTCCCGGCAAAGGAGCAGGAAAGGGTCAGCAGCAGGTACCAGTGCTCCAAGAAAAAGGCCAGAGGGGACAGAAGAAGCAGGTTTTGACTCAAATTTATAGGAGGAATCCAAAACAGAGGTAGGTTTTTCCTTCAGCAGGGCTCAGGTGACTGATGACAGGGACGGTGTCCCAGTTTGGACAGGGGTTCCTCGCAGAGATGGCACCACTTTCAGCTGAACCTCCCCAGTCCCTCGTGGCCACTGTGTAGACACCAGAGGTGTTTCTGCAGTGCAGTCCCAGGGATGGAGCAGCTCCTGGATCCAGCCCACAGGATGGAGGTGGGGAGTTGGCACTCTGGTGTGGGAAATGCTCCTTGCAGCGTGTCCTTTCAGGTGGCTTCTTATCAGCCCCACACCTTGGGCTGAGCACTCTGCAGCCCTAAAAATCCTGCCGAGGAGCAGCAGGCTGCAAGCAGCAGCTCCCTGGGCACTGGGAAGTTTGGGGTCAGTGTCCCAGCTGCCATGGCAGGCTGCCCTGTGCAGCATCACCGGTGACAGGGACTGCTTTACCTGGGGAGCTCTTTTCCCCTGCCTCAATGCCACCAATATTCCTGATGAAGAGAACTCCTTACCAAGCACAGCCAGCAGCAGGGAGGGCTCGTCTCACCCTGTCTGATGTGCCAGGAGGGCTCTCACTATCCACTTGTGGGTGTCCAGCCCCTCACTACCTTCTCCATCCCTCCCAGCGGGAAGCCTTTCCAGGGGAAACAGGGACACTGTGGAAGCAGTGAAAGAAAGGGTACAAATGCCTGCCTTCTGGGGAGGCCTCGGCTGAACACACACTCCCATTTCATTGTCCCTTGAAACGTGCCTTGTCCTTTCAGAAATGGAAATGCTGCTATGCACTAGGCCCCTGCGTAGCTGCAAAGAGCAATTGCGGCTGACTGCAGCATGCAGGCGAGAGTGGAGACCTCCCGGTAACAATATCATGTCCAGTAAGTGCACAAAACAATTCCATTAACATTTCAGGCTGCTTTGGGCTAAGGCAGCTCACGGCAATGGCAGAGCTGCGCCGTGCTCCCAGCGAGTTATTTATGCACAGTGACACTGCACAGCCCAGCTTTGCTGCCTCCCCTGAAAGAAAGAAATAAACAAAGGGGAAAAACAAAACAAAACAAAAAAAAAAACCCTGTACAAAACAAGCCTTTTAAATCAAAGGGCTTTAGAGCTCCATAAACTCGGCAAAGCAAGAGGACGGCAAAGAGCTGTAAGTGTTCCTTGCCCAGGTCCTTCCTAGAGATGGATTTTATCCGGGATATCTGCACACGATAGTGGGAGAATTCTGATTTTTCCAGTCCACCCTATCCTCCTCTGTAGCTTTTTTAAGTGGAAACGCTTTGAGGCAAACACTGTCTCAGCCCAGCCCTGAGCTGTGCCGCCAGCACCCGGCAGGAGCAATGGGGCTGAGATGGGTGTGAGGTTCTGGAGTTTCAGAGAATCCCATGTGGTTCCAGAAGTGCTCAGGCAGTGCTCTCCATGGCAGGCACACGAGAACTGCTGGTGATCCTCGGCTGGCTCCCACCCCACACCTGCCGGAGTTATCCGAAGGAAAAGCAGCATGAGACACCTCTGCTCGCTCCGCTCCGGGCCACGGTTTGATGCTGAAGTTACAACCATTATACCTGCAGTCTGCCAGGGAAACAGAGTCAGCCCATTGCATCCCTGGCTTCATTGCAGCGGCCTCATGCCACAGACAAACGTGCACGGCTGTGCACCAGCAAATGTCACTTGATAACTCAGAAAAGAAAAGAAGGGGGGGAAGCGCCCTGAATATCAGCAAAGGGTAAGTCACTTCCTTTCTTCTGCCGCTGCTTTCAGCTCCTCCGTAGCAGTGACAACAGCAGCATCTGGTGGCAGTGGTCAGTACCTGGGGTGCTCCTCTCGGGTGTCCCATCACCCCGGCCAGCACGGGCACCATCGCTCCGCTCGCCGCCGGGGCTCAGCTCGCTGCGCACCCACAGGAGGCGATTTCCCGCAGCCTGCCGGCAGCGAGGACCCGCGGATCAATTGCGAGCGCCTAATCCGGGACTAATCTCAGGGATTCAGGCCACGGATGAGCTGCCGACGAGGGGCCCCGCGCCCCAGGGCTCGGGCGGGCACTGCCGGGGGGACAGGGGACCGCGCAGCCCCCCGAGACACGGCCAGCACGGCCCCAGTCCCGCACCAAACGCTGGAAGGCGAAGTCAGTCGTGCTGGCATCCGACAACTTCTTGGTAAAACCGAGTTCCCGAAGCTGTCAGGATTTGGGGGCAGCCGCAGTTGCCAGTGGCACACGCTGACGTGATCCCAGATTTCTGCTTGCACGCACTGTGGGCTGATGTTTCGGCAGGACAAATGTCCTGCTCCCAGGTGACCCAGCTGTCGGTAGTGTTTTAAGAGCGTATTTAGCGTTTTAAGAGCAACGGCAATGATAATAAAACGCTTTGAAGCCCGCAGCACGCAGACACAGGCGAAAACAACGAAAGTTGTTTCCTTTCAGTGTAATCCGGCATCTCAGAATAAACGAGAACTATTAGGTTTGCAACAACTTTAAAAAAGATAGATAACCCAAATGACAGAGAACAGTTAAATACATGTCTTGATACATAAAGATTAATTTGCCGCGTCTGGGAAACCTCACACGTTCCCTCCTCTCGTGTCTTAAGAGTTTGATCACAAAGTATCACAACAGTGAGGTGAGCCGAGAGCATCCTGAGCTGCTGTACCGAAGCAGGAGAGCATTTTCTCCCTTTATTAACTTGTTTTTCAAAGCAATTACCCGAATTTGGCCCGGAAGGCAGCCAGGATTACGTCTGGGATGATCCCACTCCCTCCAAAGGGATCTGTACCCCACGGCTTCGTAGCTGAAACATCAGCGCTGTTTACCCACAGCGATACTCGCAGAGAACTCCTTAGCCCTGAAGTAGCATCCTTCCCCTTCGCTTCGCCTCCTCTAGGATGAAGGAAATTTCCTACAGCACTCCGCGCTCTCAAATATCCCCTGCGCATCCCTCTCCCGTTACAGGAGCAGGGTGCTTCGCCCCGCAGCTGCAGCGAGCGGGGACAATGTGGGTGAGGGAGGTCTCCCCTGAGCGCTGGGGGTCTGGGGGCACACGGACACCCCCAGCCCGGAGCTCGGCACCCCTCCGCGGGAGCGCAGCGCCGGGGTGCGCAGGCAGGTGGGGACGGAGGCGAGGGACGGCGCCGGACCCGCTCGGGAGGAGCCGCCACCCGGCCTGGCAGCTCCGCAGCTCGGGAAGAAGGTGCAAAACAACGGCACGGCGAAGAACAACAAGAAAAAGTGCCCGACAACAACCGCGGCAACAGCCCGCCCGCCCCGCGCACCGGCCCGGGCCGAGCAGGTGAAAGCAGCTCGGCACGGACACACCACACCGCGCTCGCCCCGCCGAGCAGCGCCCGCCTCGGGCTCCCCCCGCCCGCTGCGGGGCACCCGACGGCTCCCCCCGCTCCGCTTCCAGAGCACTTTCAAAATTCCCTCCCGCAGCGGCCGGGCGCCGCCGGCACTTTCCCTGCCCGCCGCCCGCGGAGCCGCGCGGGACAGACGCGCCGAGCGCACCCGCCCGAGAACCCCCGCGCCCCCGTACCTTGTTGCAGTGATAATAATCCAGCGGCCCGAGGCAAGTGGGGTCCGCGCCGGGCAGCGAGCCCACGGCGGGGGGGGCGGAGGGGTAGAACCGAACGTCCATGCCGGGGCTGCGGGCGGCGGCAGGCGGGGGCTCCAGCGGGCATGGACCCGGCTGCGGCGGCGGCGGTGCCTCTGGCGCGGGGAGAGGGCGGGGAGAGGGCGGGCGGCGGCGCGGGGGGGCGGGCGGTGGCCCCCGGCCCGCCCCGCTCCGCACCGCCCCGCGCCGGGGCCGCTATTGTTCGCGGCGGGGCCGGGCGGCTCCTCCCGCCGGGGGCTCGGGCACCGCGGGCAGCGCCGCCGGAGCCCCTCGGAGCAGCCCCGAGCGCTCCCCGGCCCCCATCCCCGGCGGGTCCCGCTGCCTGGTGGGGAGCCTGTCGCATCTTCCGTGCCCCACGGCCCGCACCGTGCCCGGTGTGCCCTCTCCCGACACGGGACGGTGCCCAGCGGCTTCTTTCCCTCTGCACCTGGTGCCCGCCCGCCGGTGAGGGATGCTCTCCATCGCGCTGATCCACCCCAAGTAGGACCCCAGTAGGTACCTCAAAGAGGTCCCCCATGTAGAGCCCCTAAGTAAACCCTATCTCTGGAAGGCCTGCGCCTCCCCTCTCTCCCAGCCTGGAGAGAACAGCCGGGCTCAAGCCCTGCACCTGGCGTTGGCTTGCTGCTCCCCAGGGCACACAGAGCCCCATTCTCCCCCTCCCTGGCTCTCCGCACCTCGCTGTGTTTACAGATCCCGCTGCGGGAAGGCAGCTCCATCCATGGCCACCCTCCCTGCCATCCCCCTCCGACTCGCACGGGACTTTGAGGGCACAGCAGCATGGAAAACCCAAATGTGCCTGTGGGGAGGGAGGATGCTCGGAGGTGAGCAGGCTGGCCGTGCAGGATTCCCCCTTCCTGCCCCCTGCCGCAGGCTCCACGCTCTCCCGCTCCCTGCCAGCGGCTCACAACAGATCCCTCTGGAAAATCGGCCCGGTGGGAGAGAATATTATATACAGAGTGTTTTTGCGGCACGTTATCCCATCCCCAGATAGAGGGAAACGCTTGAAAGTTGCAACAACCGATCCATATGCTGGCAGAGCGCTGGGACAGGGCTGGTAGAGTCAGTTTGCTGGCAAATCTCCAAGAGAAATTGCCTTTTTTTTTTTTTTTTTTTTAAGAAAAAACCCTCATGACTCCGAAGGCTCATTTCCAACATGCACCCTTCAGGACTCTCTGGAGCTGGAAAACTGAGCTAAATAAATGCTGAGTTCTTCCTCCAGCGTCTTTCATTGCAAGAGCAGAGCCAATTCCTGCCAAATTCAGGGAGGAGGAAGGCGGGCTGTGGTTTCGAGGGAATGCCAGCTCCAGGAATCAAGTGATTATGTAAAATTCGTAGCTCTCATTTAAATTAAAAACAAGCTTTCAGCCCTCGTGAAGGTGGAAAAAATTGATTTAAGGATAAAAATTGACTTGGGCACAAAATCTTCTTCACATTTATTATTATTTTCCAAACGGTGTGATTTTTCTGGAGAATCAGCATTGATCCTTCTGCATTTAGCAGTGAAGCAGGTTGGTTTCAGGAGTTCTCCACCAGGGAAGCTGCTCCGAGGGCTCCCAGTCAAAGGCATAATAGAGATGTCTAATATTTTGCATTAAAACTTTTAGTATCTGAGCTCCACCGCTCTGTGCCTTTCCTGATTTACACCCCCCCCGAAAGGACTGGTTTTCCTCTCTCCCTGTTTCAGCAAATACTGAACTGACATGTCACATTATTAGAGCTTCATTATTTTTGTAAAACCTTCCCAAGTAGAGTGACTGGTATATTACGAAGTATAAATAATTAAAACTAAACGAGAGATGTCAAAATAATGGAACAAAGTGTATTTTATGATGCATTATTCTGGCTTGTTTATACACAAAATTCAGTAATTAGTAAGCAGCCTCTGAGTCATTAGTAGGGTTTGACTGTATTATTATCTTTATTAATTATCATAATTATTATATTTCTTATATTGTGGAGTCATTGCTAGCAGCTTTGCAGTTAAGGCAGAATTGACTTTCCCACTAAAACCAGGATTTAATTCTGTTGTTTCCTACAAAAATGAACACATTTCGTCACCAAACGTGCAGCATCTCCCCAGCAGGTACAACCCAATTTATTTGCCGTGCCCCAGACACCCCAGCAGTCCCTTTCAGACCATTTCAAAGCTTTTTTTTCCCAATGAAACCCCTTTTACTCTGATTGACAATGCTCAGCCCTGTCAAACTTTGCACGTTCATCTGCCTCCGTCAGACCTCGAACAGAGAGTGATCTGAAACACCCGGCGTCACAAAGTGATATTGCTATTAATAGCCAGAATGCTTTTATATATATATAAATATATATATATATATATATATATATATATATACATATGCGCCAAGGGAAGCTGGCAGAGGGAATGCTCCTCATCAATGGAATGTTCTCACAGCTCACCTCGTGTCTCCAGTGCTTCTCCTCAGATTGTCAAGAAGAAGACAACCCAGAGGAGCTGAACATCACCCCTGGCCAGGGCCTGGGGAGCCACAGGTGCCTCCAGCCTCCACCCACAGTTCTCTGCCCATGCACCAGCAGCTCCTGCCCCTGCCCAGCCTCTCCATGTGCCCAGGAAGACTCCAACCTGCTCCTAAACCTGCTTCTAAATCCTCCTCCAGCCTGTTTCTCACTGTGTTTCGATGTGTTTTGCCCCTGTGGCACTTTGTTGTTGAGCAAATGGGGTTCTCACAGGAGCTGCAGATTTGTCTGAACTGCTGCTCTCCTCTAGCACTTCTCCATGTAGGATCAACAGTGCACCATGTAAATGGTCCCAGGGCTGGAGCCCCCCTGGGAGAGCTGGGGGTGTCCAACTGGGGGAAGAGAAGGCTCCAGAGAGACCTCAGAGCCTCTTGCAGTGCTGAATGAACCCTATAGGAAAGATGGGACAGACTTGTTGTCAGAGCTTGTTGTGATCTGACAAAAAGTCAAGGCTTTGGGTTTTTCCCCAGTGTGCACAGGTGACAGGAATGGTCTGGGATGGCTGAAGGGAACCAGCAATACCACTGGAGCTGCAGCATCCCCAGCAGCCATAAAGACTGCAAACACCAGATCCTTTCCTTCCTTTTCCCAGCTGAGTCCCCCCAAACCCCAGAAGGTCTGCAGCTGCTTTGGCCGAGCGGCTGAAAGAGGAGCTCCCAACATGACAACTCACATTTCATGCCTAACGTTAGCCCTGGAACAGAAACAGCAGAGTGTGATTATCTCAGCAATCCCATTTAAGCCACACAGACTCCTCACAAAGAAGGGAAAACTCTGCAGTGAGTATTTCTAAATATTAGGCTAAACCTGAACAATCATCATTTCAAAGGCACCTTTCAGAAGCAGGGAAAAGTCTCCGAATCTATCAGTTTCATTATTTGTTTCAAAGTAGTCCTCCTCCTCTCAACAAACCATCTAAACAGCCTGCTGAAATGATTTTTAAGATAATTTAGCACAGTGCAGTTTATTGCTTTAAAATACTGATATAATTTCCCCCACTGTATTATGCAGCTATATTTTGACATTTTAGTCTTATCCCCAGTTTATGTCTGAGAATGATTTAATTCAGAGCTTCTCTGCTCGTTCCCACTTGGAAGTAGAGGGATCTCTAAATATTCAGTAGTTTCAGTGGTCATAAAAAATGCTGAACAAATGGATAAAGCCAATTGCCAATAAACACAATGCAAATGTGTACATTTAAATGCAGTGAAATTGGATTAATTAAATCCACATTGCATCTGGATTTACATGTAATACAAAACAAAATTAAATGCAGCTCAAGAGCTTCCTGTGACTTTAAAATGGGGCTGATTGAAAACATCTTCGTTTACCTGTGTGAACTCTGGGTCAGGAACTGTGCTGGTAAATAGAAACATTGCCCATCTACATAAGCTAGATTTGACCCACAAATCAAGGTTATGAATTTGGCATTTCATGTCATTTAAAATCTAATGTAAAATCGCATCTCTCTGCTAACAAAACAGATGGTATTAGGCCTTCTTTTTGGCATTGGGTTTTGGTACCTGTCCAAAAAATCTTCTTGACATCCTTTAAATGCAGCTATTTAACCACCTGTCACTTTGCTTTAGATGCCCATTGAATTTCTGACAGGAAAAACATTATTTTGTCTACACGTTATTGCATGACACAAGAAACGTAGCACATATACAGCAAAGTTTACACATTGTGTGAAAATCTCTTTAAAAAAAAGAAGAGAGTTGTTACTTGCTACTAAGGCAATTACTCCATAATTAATGTCATTGATAGGATAAAACATTCCAGAAACCCAAATATAACAAAACAAAACAAGCTCAAACATGACACAGGATGCTCACAACATCGACTTATAATTTTCTTCTGCCCGAGTGAAAACATCTCACCTTTGGTCAAATACCAACCTGGCTGAGGCATACAAGCAAATAATTTTCAAAAAAAAAATCTCCATTAATATGAATATGCTAAAGACAAAAGGTCCCAATACTGTAAAATATATCAGCAAGTTTCTTTTCATGTTCAAGATGGTGAAAGTGCTTGGATACTTTGATGCCTTGAACCTTGGAGCTGTTCTTCAGAGAATCATGGAATGGTTTGGGCTGGAAAAGACCTTAAAAATCACCTGGTTTGTCCCATGGCAGGGACACCTTCCACTGTCCCAGGTTGCTCCAAGCCCTGTCCATCCTGACCTTGGACACTGCCAGGGATCCAGGGGCAGCCACAGCTTCTCTGGGCTTTTTCCTGCTAATCTGCAGGATTCTTTCAAAGGCCACACATATTTGTTTCTGTTGGCCAAAGGTTTCAGCACTTGAGGAGAAATAATTTCACTAATTAAGGCAAGAAGAACCTTGTCCTTAACCTCACCTCCTTAAAGCCATACCCAAAGCCACTTCTGATTTTATAAAGCATCAAAGCAGATCCTATCCTCCAGGATGGGTGGAAAATGAATTTGCTTGACAGCAGCAGACTTAAGAGGCAGCTGTAGGTGGCTTCCTTGGGAATCCTCACCATGGGCTCTGTACTCACATCTGTCCTGAGTTTGCATTTGACTTTGGTTGTTATTTGCCTGTTTGCTCTGGGATCCCCTTTCCTCCTGCTGCTCCGTGGGAAGAAAACACTCCGAATGTTTTGTGCTTGCTTAAACCTGACCTAGCCGAGGATGTTCCTGCAAATTTGGGGCAGCAAGGTAAGGGTGGCTGCACAGGAGAGGAGCTTGTGCTCTGGGGAGGAGGAAGGAGGACGCAGTGCTGTTTGTAGATGAAGGCTGGATCTGTCTGGGGGAGTTTGGAACAGCGCTGCCATTTAGAATTCCTCCAGGAAAATGTAAGCTTTCCACAGGTAAACTGTAAGCAAAGAATGGGAGTGTACATCCAGGAGCAGAAATATATTTCACACAGAGTTTGCAAACTTTGCCCCAAAGCCAAACAGGAGGCTTGCAGTGTGGTGGTTTTGATTGGCCCAAAACATCAGCGAAGTGTTTTTAACATCTAGGAGAAATTTGGGCCCCTCAGAAGCTGTTCTAGTAGGCCTAGGGAGGTGTCTGAAGGGTGGGGTGTGGCACAAAGATGGCTCCTGTGTGTCCTGAGTGCAAGTTCTGGAAGTTTTTACATCAAGTCCAGCAGAGCCAATCTCTGATGGCTCTGAAGGTGATGGACATGCTGCCGGCCAAGTTTGGGCCAATTGGAGGTGCTGGTTACGCCTCTGTGAAAACATATTTAAGAAAAAGTCAAAACAAAGCAGGCGCGCACTTCTTTCACTTTGTAGTTGGAGGAGGAGGAGGTGCAGGTGAAAATATGTGAGGGAGAACAGCATGGAGAGTGCCAAGGTCAGTGAAGAAGGGGGGAGAAAGAGGTGCTTCAGTGCTTCCGCACCAGAGCTGAAACTTTCTGCTAGCCGTGGTGGAAGCTATGGGGGAGCCAGAAATTCCTCCTGCAGCCCATGGAGTCCATAAGGATGCAGAAATACACCCACAGCTCTCTCCAGAGGAGGAGGTGGATGCCTGGAAAAGACTGTGAACCAGTGGGAGTCTCATCTAAGAGTTAAAACTGCAAAAGGCCTTGACTGAGAGAGATAGGCCTTGCTCCTGGCATGGAAGCAGCCTGGCCTCAGCTCGGGAGAGTCTGCACAGCACCTTATGGACAAGAGAACTCATGTTGCAGCAGAATTTGGGCGGGATGTTGCTCATGAGATTGGACCCACGCCAAAGAAGTTCCTAGAGGACTGTCTCTCGTGGGAAGGACCCCTGGCTAAGTAGAGAACCTCTTTTCCTGATTGGACTGACCAGAAGACCCTCAACCTGCCCCCTGTCTGTGTTGCTAGTTTGCAAAGAGGGAAAAAGGGGGGGGGGTGAGTGCAGAGACTGCTTCTTAAGAGGGTGGGGGTGAGAGCAGAAAACTGTCTGAAGAGAGAGAGAAACAAGTAGAGATAAAGAGTATTTGTAGTAGAAGAATTGTGGTGATGAGTAAATTTGAGAATCTGCTCTGTGGACTGAAAAGAGACCCCACACCCTGCCCCCCCCACCTGGCTTGTGGATTGTAAAGGAGGAAAGGGGGTGAATACTATAGATTCGTAAGAGGGAGGGGGGGGAGTGAACAAAATCATGTATGAAAAGTATATTTTTGCCTTGCATTTATCCTCCAATTCTGTTAGGTAATTAAACACTTTTTGCAACTTTAAGCTTGAAGCCTGTTTGCCCTTTTTCGTGCGTCCTCCTGGCAAGGGTCCTGTCTCAAACCCACGACTCACGAATAGAGGTGAGTGAGCTCTGTCGCCCTTAGGGGAAGGAGTCATGGGATAACCCAGGAGTTTGGGGCAAGGGCAACAATCCAGCCCTGCAGATCCAGTCAAAAACCTCTCCCTTCACCAAGAACAACATGCCAAGGTCCACATTCCCTCCTTAGCCACCTGCTCCCCAGTGGAGGCATTTTTTCACCATGAGAAATCAGTAAATTCACATGGGCTTCCCACTTTTAGCCCATGAGAAGAGAGAGTGAGCCCCAGCTGGTCAGCCCCAAATCTCATCCTCAGCCAGGCAAATTCGGAGCCACTGCATTTCCCAGGTGTGGGACACTTAGTTAACAGAATCCTTATTCACTGAGTGTTCCAAAAAACCCTCGAAACAATTTGTCAGGGTCTCGTGCCACTTGTAGAATAGAGGAAATTAATCCCAGGTGCCTCCCCAGCCGCTGGCAAGAGAATTACACCAGAGATGAATTTGGCTTCGTATCTTTAATTTTACTGTGCAGTCGCCAAGAAGAAGTATTGCTTTTGATTTCAAGGATGTCACATACTGTGACCAAGTTTAACAGTTTCTTCAGTTTCTTCCTCCTAAAGTAAAGGAGTCATTCCTTATAACCACGCTGTGAGTGAGTGTCTGGGGCTCATGCTTGCAAAGTGAAGCAATTGAATCATCTCGTCAGTTCATTTGGAGGGGTGAAGCCAATGCTCCCCTCCTCTACCCAGAAAATTAATCTTTCTCAGAGCAGCTCTCAGGCTCCTCAATGCAGAAAAGAGTGACTTTTGTTTTATAAATTATCTCCTGAGCTTGCAATAGTTGGGTTTTCTCGAAACTTATTCAATATTTTGACAGTGCAGGGGAGCTCCTGTGCTAACCCTCAGCCCAGGGAGAAGATTGGCAGCTGATCTTCAAAATTAATTCCTTTTTTTTTTTTTAGGCTAGTTTCCCATGGCTCTGCTTTGCCAAGGTGACAAGAAAAAAAATATCTATTGTGAGATTTGCCAATTGATCTAGGATTAAATGTCAAAATTCATTTTAGTTTAGTTTCATCGCTGTGGTTTTTTCTTGCATTTCCAAGTCTCCACTTTTGCTTTCACCCAACAAATCATTGCTGGGCATTTAGGGGCAGGGTGGGAATTTCCCAGGGTAGCCTCTGAGCTGAGGTGCAGCATATGTACTACACTTTAAAAATGTTTTTGCATGTATTCCCACACATGAAGGCAGGCAGCACCTCTGCTTGACAACCCAAAATACATCTCCTCAAGAATCAAGGCTAAAAATTACATCCCAGCTTCCACTTGCTATATATACATATTATACATCCCCAGTGACAGAAAGTTACCTTTTTAAAAACAAAAATGGTAATGAACCTGGAGATGATCAGAGGTTTTTAGCTCTTTCAGCCTGACCTGGGATGACTCCTGCTTCCTCAGATGGTTTGTCATCATCCTTGCAGGGCTAATGGAGTGAGGGAGAGGAGAGGCTCGACACAGGTCTGACATTAGCCATTTGTAATGGCATTGCTAAAGCGTTTCAGAGGCTGAAGCTTTGAACATGAAAAGGAACTCTGACTCCCCGGGCTTTTGGCAGCCTTCCTCCAGGGCTTCTGCTGCCCGTGGAAATGCTGGTTGGTGTTATTAGCTGAGCCGGACAAATAATGGATTTTCATTTCAATGGCAGAACTAAAGACTCCAGCAATGCCAGGGAGGGTGCAGGGAATTATCACAAGTTAACCCCAAATGTTCTCTGTCTGAAATAAAACTTTCAGCTCAGTGTCAGGTTACTTCCTGGCCTCTCTATCATGAGATAATTACATTTGTGAGGAGCCAGAGGCCTTCTTTCCGAGTGAAAACTGAAAATGGCTCATTTTTAAAATGTGAAATGAGATATTTTGAATCTTTTCAATTTGTCTCCCCCACCTCACTTTCTCTGCAGAAAGAAGTCGCAAAATTAATACAAATCACAAGCTGGTTAACCTTAATAAGTTCATTTTTCACTAAGAAGGTTCCTCCTCTCATCAGTGTTGCAGGATGAGCTTTGTCTTGTTCAGGCCCAGCTGAAGAGACAGCTCTGAGCACCCTGGTGAAATACAACCAACACTCTTCCTCCTTTTAGTCTCTGCCCCTCTTCTTCCTCCCCTACTTGCTGTTGATGCTCTAAGTGCTCTGTTCACCATCCTACCTTTTACTCCTGCCTCCCCTCCTTGATCTTCTGGGCTGGAATTCCACCTTGTCCAGCTTCTCTGGATCTCCTCCCGAAATACATGCAGCATCACAACACCTCACAAAGTTTCTTTCTTCGTTTCCTAAATTCTCCAGGCTTGTTAGGAAACTATATAACATGGATGTTATACAGATTCCTCCAAGCTGGCTTTTTGCTTTGAGTCTTAATAAACTTCATTCCAAATTCTGCCATTTTATCACTAGCTTCCTTTACACAGTTAAAAAAGGCAAAAACCAGTCCCTGAGCAAGGCAAACAGCCTGGAATCAGCTGGGCTGTGCAGGTTGAGCCCCTCAGCACATCCTTTGGATCAAACAAAAATATAACTTTCAGAAAGCCAAACCCCATCACTCCATAGCTCCTGCTCTGACCACTTCAGCTTCCAGCTGGAGAGGGATTTGGGACAAGGGATGGAGGGACAGGACACAGGGAATGGCTTCCCACTGCCAGAGGGCAGGGATATGTGGGATTTTGGGAAGAAATTCCTGGCTATGAGGGTGGGGAGGCCCTGGCACAGGGTGTCCAGAGAAGCTGTGGCTGCCCCTGGATCCCTGGATGTGTCCAAGGCCAGGCTGGATAGGGATTGGAGCAACCTGGGCTAGTGGAAGGTGTCCCTGCCATGGCAGGGGGTGAAACTGAATAATCTTTGAGGTCTCTTTCAACCCAAACCACTCTCTGATTCCCATTCTGATATTCCTGGGGGAACTTCAGGGCTTTCCACATTACACTGACACAACTGCCACTCACCATGTCACCAGGCAGGGCATCAAGGCTCCAGGGGGAAGTGCCCTGGGAGCAGAAGCTGTGCAGCCCCTGCTCACTCCATCCCATGGAGTCTGAAGAAAGCAAGATTTTTACCCCATGGGATCACCTTAACAAAACATTGGTTGTGAGATGGGGAGAGTTATCCTCCACAAAGTAAGTTTGAAGGATTTATTTATTTATTTTCAGGCAGATTAAATAGTTCCTGGGAGTTAAATAAAAAGAAAAAAGAAAAAAAAGGACACTTTTTCCTGTGGCTGCATTTCCAGCCCTGGCTGAGGGGCTGTAGGCTGTCCTGTCATGTCCTGAGCCACAGCAGCCCCAGCACGGTGATGCAGAGCAGAGCCCACATCTCTGGAAATTCATGTTTTCCCCTGAAAGGGGAGAGTCTCGAGATTTCAAACAAACCTTTGCCAGCTGACTGTGCAACTAAAGAAAACACTGATGTAATTCAATGAACAATGAGGAACCCAAACTTAGCACAATGATCATTCTGGCTTTGTTTTCGCTTTCAGCAGCTCTGCACAACATTGATTACATTCACAGGGGCCACGTTTGCAGAAACCAAGGTCTGCAAGGCAGTGCATTCTTCACTTGTGGGAAGAACACAGCCCTGCTCCCTGTGAATGCAAGCATGAGCAGATTTGGCAAGGTGAATCCCACCTGCATGGATTAAATCAAGTCTGAGGCTGTGCAACAGCTCTGCTTATTCCCCCTGTCCCTTTCACCCTTGTTCTGGTGGAGTTTAAGGTGTCCCTGCCCATGGCAGAGGATTGCAATGAGATGGTCTCTAATATCCCTTCCAACCCAAAGCATCCTGGGATTTCATGATTCTTCCCAAATGCAGCCCCAAATGATGTCCAGAGGTGTTCCAGCACTACCCTCAGCACGCAGGGCCTCACATTCCTCAGGGCCAGAGAGCCCTGGGCAGGAGAAAATGCATCACTGGGGCATTTGCAGGGATAAACCACTTTGTTTCAGCAAGGCTGAGCATAACTGCAGACCCTGGGCACTAAATCCAGGCTAAGCACTAGTAAATGAAGAAACTCAGAATTTAGGACAACATTTGGGGCTTTTTCATTGCAGTTTTTCTCTCAGTTTTTAAATAGGGGCTAAAACTGATAACATATCTTTAAATAACAATGGAATCCCTGCACGAGTTTCTTTTCCCTGCCTGGTAAAACAGAGCTCCCTGTCTGACCAGCTATGAATTGTGCTATTTCAGGTGCTTGTATCAGTACTGAAGACATGGCTTAAGAGGATGTGAGAATGATGGAAAAAACCCTCTATACATTATTTTTCTAATATTTAATCCCAGAGATTTTTCCCCCCCTACTAATCTTTCCCTGTCTTTCAGCTGAATGCAAGTTTGAGATCACTGGGAGAGGAAAGCACAGTCACACTGTGGGCTCTGGGCCAGTGTCATGGGCTAAAAGCAGGTTGCCTTGAGGAGATAAATAATTTGTTTGGAGATAGGAAACAATGACAGGAAAAAGGGATGGTCTCACCTGAGCAGGAGGTGGCCAGTGGAGCCCCATGGGGACCTGGGCTGGGGTCTGTGTGGTCATCACCAGTCTGGAAAGGAGAGCAATTAACACAACAAAGATGTTTGCACACAATTCAGAGAATTCAGGTATTTTCCTAGACCAGTTTTCTGCTGGAGGAGAAGTGCTGTGGGACAGCCACCCAAAAAAACAGGGAAGATGCAGCAGCAGAGAGAACTCAGAGGCAAGAAATGCAATGAGAGCACAGCAGCACCAGCCCTGAGTCAGGCTATGGCTGGTTATGTCACAGACACTGCTTGGGACAGATCTCAGTGCTCCAAACCCATCAGCAGCTCAGCAGTCAGGGATGGTCACATTTGGAAAAAGAACGCTGGAGTTCATGGGATGAGACACTGAGCAGAAAAAAGTCATTTTGCCAGTGCCTAAATTCCTGCTGTACCATCTTTGTAAATATTGCAGGCAGCCCTAATGTTCCCCTTTCAGAAAGGATATTGGAGAGCCGGAAAATTTATCAAGACAGGTTTGAAGCATCAGAGTTGTATCCTAATAGGATAGGTAGATATGTAAGAATTTTTGCTTGGAGAGGAGACTGCTGAGGGAGTTCTGACACATGGTCCTAAAACCACAAGCAGCATAGAGGAAAATGCTCAGGAACAACTGTTTTATTAACTCTTGTAGTGGAAAAAACAGCCATCACCAGCATCAAATTGTCCAAAAGTAAGTAGTTGTTCACCCCATAGGAAATTAAATTGTGGAATTCACTGCCATGCTGGGGGAGCAAATGTGCAGGTGGGTTTAAAAGGGACAAGTTCTTGAAAGCAATTGGTTAGATATGACAACAGGAAGTGTCTATATTCAGATTTTCCTAAGGCTGAGATAACACCCTTGTGAAATGTCGTTCAATACAAGCTCTGTCTCTTTTCCATTTTCCTTAAGCAGTCATTGGTGGAGATAGGATATTAGGCTATATGGATAACTGGAAAACATTTATGGCTTTAAAATAATGAAACCAATAGGAAGAATTTTGCTGATATGGGCCCTGACCTCAAAGTGAACACAAAGTGAAGGAATATATGATCAACTTCAGCAACCTCTGGCTTCAACATGACAAGAAAACAGGAATGTGGGTAAGTGCTATAAAAACTACAGATTTTATTGTTTTCAGTGAGTGTTGTGGCTGTTAATTAATAACTATTTGTGAAATATTTGCATCAGAGCTGATCCCAAAACATATAAAAATATTTATGCTCTGGTTGGTTCACTAGGTAACAAGATGACAAAGCAGCATTCCAGCCACACAGATCAGGCAAAGCCCCCAGAGCAGGGTTTTCACTGCACAAATCACTCCTGCAAACCCCAGACAAAGGTCTCTCCTGGGAGTTGGGACATCATGGTCTAGCTGGAAGCAGGGTTTGTGTGACTTTGCAGGGTCCTGCCTTCACAGCTCTCCTGCTGTTGAGTGGCCAGGGACAGAGAGTGACAGATGCCACCAAGGTTATGTCCCAAACTGAGCACATTTCACAGAGCCCCAGATTGGGTTGGGTTGGAAGGAACCTCAAAGCTCATCTCCTTCCCAGCCCCTGCCACAGACACCTTCCAGGTTGCTCAAAGCCTCGTCCAACATGGCCTTGAGCTGATACTTTTGTTTTACTCTGTCAATCATATCTTAACCAAAAACCTGCAAACAAGGTCACTCCCCCTTATTTATTGAGTGACAACTGACATGTTTGTGTTGGAGCATTGAAGCAGGCACTGCTCAAGGTGTAAGTTCTTTGTTCAGGGCTGCTCAGACTGCTCTGTGCTAATCCCAAGTGATCTGCCTTAGGAGAAAAGGGCTTGGAAAGCTCAGTCAAGGCAAGACCTCAGAAAGTTAAACCATTCATGAACCTACAGGTAATTTCCTGACTGCAAGTTCACTATCAGTAAAAAAAATTAAAATAAAATGACATCTAAATTATAGCTCTGCTCTGAAGAGCAGTTCAGTGTTTTTTCAGAGTTTTTTCAGAGTCTTTGAGTCATGCAATAAACAGGGAGAGAAGCAGAAGCTGCGTGAACCTCTCTGGTTTTACATTTGCAGAGCTGTGGATCTGAGGCGAGACTTAAGCTGGGCATGTGGAGAGATGCAGAAATCTTTAGATTTGCATATACAATATTGAGATCATGAGAATGTCACATTTAAATGCAAAACTCACGTGTCTCATGAATAAATCATGAATGGTGGCAAGACTGATTTATTCTTTTTTTTTCCCTCCCTCCAATTGTCACCCCCCTCCCCAGCCGCTGAAGAGACACTGATCTGCAAAGCAGACAATTCCTCCTTCCCTTCCCAAGGAAAGGCAGTGATAGATGAGACTCGATAAGAAGCTGAAAGCTCTTCCAAAACAAAAACATGTGCGTGTGTTTCTTGTTTATACTTGGCTAGGAAGTAAAGAAGCATCATTTCCTCTCTCTCTCTCTCTTTTTTTTCCTTCCTCTTTCTCAAGAGATACCTTAATGCCATGGCAACAGCCTTCAACCCTTCTCTTGTATGACACAACCAGATTTGGAAAAGGTTAGCTGTGTGTGTTGTAATCAAATCCAGGCAGGTCAATCATGTAAAGAGATGACTTCCCATGCGCCGTGGAATAATGAATGAATAGATCACGTAGGTCTTCCTTCCTTCCCCTCCTTCTCTCCCTCACCATGTGAAGTGCCAGCAGATTAGCATTTTGTCTCTGGTGAATAAAATTGAAGTGAACAATTTCCAAAGGTTACTGGAAAACACGGAGCGTGGCGTAAGCAGAGATGAACTGATGGTTAAAACCCAAAAACCCAAAAGTCACCAATGTGGACAATCCCCTCCTGGTGTCATTAATGGGCACAGAGGTTTTATGTATAAACACCACAAATAAGACCTGTCAATGCTGTGACGCAAAACCCCCCTCTCAAAATAAACAGGGCTTGCTGCCTGTGTATTGTTTTCCGTCTTGAGATACCACCACCAATTTCACGCTTTGAAAGCAACAATTCAGATCTCATTAACATCAGGCTGGGCCTGGATTTGGGGGTTTTGATGACACTTCCTAAAAACCAGGAAACATCTGAATGTTGGGGATGTATTGATTCTGACAAAGTTTACTTGAGAACAAGTAGCTCTGATCAGCAGCGAAAATTCAGATAAAAACTGGGAATGTACAGCACAAACTACATTGGGTAAAGACAGGCATTGGAATATGGGACATGGAGGCTCTGCATGTACAGTTCCACCCATAGCTCCTGTGGAATCACCTCCAAATGGTAAATAAGCCCTTCATTGACTCTCTGAATTTACACTTCATTTTTCACACCAGTGGCTGAAAGTCCTGGCATTCCACCCTCATTGATTTACCTCTCCTGAATATTAAATTCTATGGGAAAAGCTGCAGCCACAGGTCCTACACCAGCAACCCCACAGCTCTTCATGCATCTGCTCTGTCCATCACATGGGTCCATGTTCCTGGTCACACATCTGACCTAAGGTGTCCCATAGTTTGTAAGGGAATATATGATTTTTCTGGGGTCTGAAGGTTAGTCTCTACCTACCTCAGCATTGCTAAACCCCAAAATGCTGGTAAAGCCCTCTGTGCTGGTTTGAAAGTAAACCAGCAGGAGAAATGAACCCCACACAGTTACCCTGAGAGAGATTTCAGCTCAGAGTTACAACATACTAGAAAGATTACAATAAATGCAAGGATACAGAAAAACTAGCTTGAACCCACAAATCCAGAGCACTATCCTGTTGGTCAGGGTGGTGATTGCAGTCCTGTTGAAATGGCGGTTCGAGTTGAAAGCAGTGATCCTGTGGAATTTCTGGTCCTCCTCTGCATCCATCCGGTGGTGCTGGTGGTGTCCCCAACTCCCAAAGCTCCAGATTATATACACTCAAATTCAGGCAGGAATGCTCAGTACCTCCCCTAGAGCCCGAGGGTGGGGGGTTCCCAGTGGAATGATGTAATCCTATGAGTCAAAGGATATTTTTGGGAGTCCTTGATGGTTTAAGTGCTACAGCTGCCCCTCCTGCTGATGCCATGGCACATTAGGGTGGGACTGTGTTGGTGCTTCCCCAGAGGGGAATTATCACAGCTGAGTCCTTGGTGTGAAGAAAAAGAAACATTAGGGTGCCGGCAGGGTTTGCCTCTTCTTCATTATCTCAGTTAACACCCAGACTGTAGCCTGAGGGGTCGGGGGTGTGCGTTAGAAAATGGTGTAAAGGGGAGTAGAATGCACTGTTTGATTACACCCGCATGGGCACTCTTGTCCCACTGCAGGAACATTTTGGGGAAGTCAGAAGGTTTTGTGGGACAGAGATGCTCCTCAGAGCTACACCATATTCTCGGTGCACAGTGTTCATCAGGACAAGATCCAAAAACGCAAAACTTTGCCAGCTTTTTACACACCTGGTCTTGGTCACAGCTGTGCTTTGATTTAAAGAAAAGAGGTTCCAGGATTATTTACCACTAGTGTCTGGAATATGGTGCTGCTAATTGTAATTTTTAGCTGGAGAGTAACCACTAAATGCTTCCATGGGTGTGGCCAAGGCAAGTGGTCTTGAGCGTTCCAGAGCTCAAGAAGCGTTTGGAAAATGCTCTCAGGCACAGGGTGAGAATCTTGGGACTGTCCTGTGCAGAGCCAAGAGTTGAGCTCAAAATTATGTCCTTGCCAAGTCAGGATATTCCCCGATTCTAGCTGGGCAGTGATCAGTGGAGCTATTATTGGCAGGCACTGGTTTGCCATGGTCCTGCTGCAATCCAGGGACAACTCCAGCTGCTCCTGTGGTTTTTTGGCTGTTGATTGAGGAACAAGCAGCCCAAAGGCACTGGGTTTGTCTGGTGGCTGTTTGCAGGCTCTAATTCCATATTAGTGTCCATTTGTGACAGGGTGAGGGCAAGCTGAACCCACAGAATCATCACTCTCTCCTCGGGTTAACACTCCCCTGATGATATTAAGGATGCAGCAAACTCAGTATTTGATATTAATCCATGTATCCTAGCCTGTAGGCACAGCTCATGGCTGGTGTGTGTACACACTGTCAGGGAGGCTTTGCTTCATCCCCAAAATTAAGTGAAACAGCCAGAGCATAAACAGAGCAGACCTTCCACCTTCTGCTTCCATCAGAACATGCATATTTAACCAAATCCATGTTATGAACCTACATTTTCCTGTGATTTTTGGTTCAGCATTCCCCAGCTGGTGATGCTATTGACTCTTGTGAAACTATTCCAGGTCTTGCCCATAAAAAAAAAAAAACCAAAAAAAAAAACCAAAAGAAAAAGACCCAAAACCACACTAGGCCAGTTCATTCCATTAGACAAGGCAATTTCTTCCAAACCCTTGGGCAGACCTTTTTGGATGTTACCTGGAAGCACTCACAGCCTTTACTCCAACACAAACTGCACTGAAAAACCATGGAATTTACAAAGACAAGAGCTCAAGGCCACTCGTGAATCCTTGTGAATTCAATCTCTTCTTCTCGGCATATCTGACAAAATGCCAGTTTTTAAAACAGTGAAGTTTTAAGCATCTTAAAATAGTCTTCTAACAAAACCAGCTACCAAGTTCACCTACAGCTTTCTCACCCACTGGAAGTTTCCCAGACCTACTTTTGATTGAATTTTTAATTATAAAGCCGGGTTTGATTTCTGGATGTTCATTACTTTAGAAAGACAATTCTTAAAAGTAGAAACTTAGAATGAAGAGGAGGGTTAGAAAAGTATGAGCTCCTATTTCAGGAGAAGGCCTTTTAGCTAATATGCTTTGTTCAATCTGCAGTAGGAAAGGATCTATAAAAATGGCAATATTAACCAATGCTTGAAATTGAAATCCATGATTTTATTTTGAAACAGCTTATCTTTCAGCACTGGATCCGAGTTCTGTGTCAGAAAAATTTTTATCATTTCCCCTCAGCAAAGGATAAGAATGGAGAGAGTAAGAGGGATTAGGATGAAACCATTGCAGGCTTGATAATGGCAGAGAGGTTTTTAAAGATTGACTTTGAAGTGAAAAATTAAGCAAACCTTTAGAAAAAATATTTCTCCTTAATCAGAAACAGTGTATTTATAAGAAGCATCAAATGTAAACAACAGAAATAGCTGACTGCAAGCTTGAATGAACGTCATCTATCCCCAGGAACCTGAAAGCTGATTTCATTCTCCTTCATTTGCATCCTAAAACTAATGGAGGCAAAGTGGGATTGCTTCCTGCTAAGCAAAGCTGGGCTCTAAATGACCTGGTACCTGTGCTCCTGTCCCATCCCATTCCTGTCACATCTCCTGCACCCAGAGCATCTCCTCCTGAGCATCCTTTTCAAATAGAATATTGTGGGAAAACCTGATTTTAGCCCCAACTGCCACAGGGTACCCCAAGTACCAACCCAAGCCAGACCATGGGAAGAAGAGTTTTCTGCCACTGAGCAAAGTTTCAAACCTGGTTGGTATCAGGTGGGCACTGAGTCTGAAGTCACTTCTGTCACCATGGTGTGGCCAGAAGCCATTTGGACATGAACCAAACTGGAGGGTTTGGCTGGAGAGACAGCCAGCCTCAGCTGTAGTATTTTTCTGACTATTTTTAAGAGCTTTATGACTGGACACCTCAATCACATGAACTTTTCTCTCTAATTAGATGCCCCAAATTAATCAGAAGGACTTTTTCCACCCTTGGATTACCCGCAAACAATGCTAATTGTTCAGTATTAGCCAATTGTATGACTAATAGTAATAGCAGAGAGAGCTTTGCATGCTGGCTCTAGGAATTCTTCCAACCTATACACTTGAGGGAATAAAAATTCCTGATAGTCTTCAGAGACTTCTTCCCTTCCACGAGGGAAGGGTTTGGCCTTTCCACTTAAAAAGTTATCCCCTCAGCTCCCTGCTCCCAAACTTACTTTTCCATCTCCTAACTTCTTCTTTTTTAAAAAGCACATGGCAGCCTGATTTTCCCTTCTCTGTACCAGGCAGTATCACCTGACCTTGAACCCAGAAGATGTAAAATAGTCCCAAAACAACAGATATTCAGTAGTTTACACCCACTTGATATCCAAGAGAGGGAATCACACCTGACAAAGCTGGAGAACTAATCCCTTTAATACTTTATATATTTTCCTTTGTATTCTTCCTTTATATTTTAGAGGATGGAGTCTTTTAAAACACTGGCAATAAAACACCTTATACCACCACGCTGGCACTGTGCTAAAATCCTTGTTTCCAGAATCTGCCCAGGGCTGGCTGTTAAACACCCACCCAGTGCTCCCCAGCAGTAGATAAGTCAGAGATCACAGGAGAAAGTTCTGAGTAATTCAGTGATAAAAAACACTGAACCCCTTTCTTGCTGTTTGCTTCCTATCCTTTTCTGTGCTTCATCTTCCATCACTTCTTCACCTCAGTTTGGGGCTTTTAGGAACAGCTCTAAGTGATGAATAGTTTAGTCCTTTGCACCTAATTAAAGAGATGTTGTCATTTAATTGTATTGCTTTCTCATTTTTAGCCCCACTTAGCACCAACAGGTGCTCCCTTTGGCTGGAGGGAGCAGTGCTGGGCAGGGGCAGCATCAAAGTCAGGCACAGGAAAGCACTTCAATATTCTTAATTTTAAGGTTGAGATTAAATTGTGGTGATTTCAGAAAACTATCGTGAAAATCAGGCGAAGTATAGGATTGTTATCCTGAATAAGAGATGTAACAGGCATGACACAGGAGATTTTGTTTCCAGCAATATTATAAATAAATATATGTTCGAATAGCTATATATGTGAATAAATGTAAAATAAATATATAGAATAAATTCTATTAATATATATAAATAATAATAATTTGTTTCTGGCAATACTCTGAGAATAAACCTTTCCTATGTTTAAATACCAAATACCTCTTGAATTGATCCAGCCATGCCCTTAGGCACAGTGTAGGAGTCCTTTCCCACTGAAGTTTGGCCTTTCCCATAGCTGAAGCTAGATTTAATTTATTTTCCCAAATTTTAACATTCCAAATCCCTGCTCAGCTTTAGAAGTAATGATTATGTGGAAGCATAAGGTATTTTAAGACCTCCTAACAGATGCTCTGCCGTTATTTCCCATCCACCTACAGCCCTGAAGCCTCTTAGGCATTAATGAGCACCATCTCCAAAGGGGAATTATGAGCAGCCATGTGGGAAGGAAACAATTTCCTAGGCTTGATCCCTCAATAAATGCAAAACTCATCGCTGGTATCTACTCCTCCCTTTGGGTTGGCTTCATTCCCCTCTCATTTCCAAAGGATCACTACATCAGAGATGTAGGAGGAGATCCAAACTGGAAGTATTTATTTCATATTAAAGTCTAGGATTTCCAGAGCAGGATTTCCAGCCCAGTTAAGGGCAGCAAGAATCACAGACACCAAAGATGCCACTGAGCCTCATTCTCCAGTGAGCTCTTCTTGTCCCCACTGCAGCGGATGGAGATGTTTAGATGTTGATGTTCTTCTCCAGTTCTGTGATTTGTTCAGCAAACTGGTTTTCCCATGGTTTCTCCAACCAAACACATCCCCTGATTGCAAGGCATCCTTGTAGGACCAGCACTGATGTCATGACTTGTGGGTGCAGCAGGGTTAGACCAGCTTTATTCACAGCTGAGATCATAAAATGGTGTCATTCCCTCCTGGGCTACTGCTGTGCAATTCTCTGCAGTCACTGGGGAGGCAATCTGGGTCCCCTCTCAGCATACAACCGCATTTTAATTGAATTTAGCTCTGTCACAGCCATCCAGCCATCCTATCACCGAACTCCAGTCCTGCCCTGAAATAGCTCTCCGAGTGATTTACAACTTGTGCTCCCAAGTTAAAAGGACAAATATTAATTTCTCCCTCATTTCCAGGCTGAAAAGTTTTGAAACTTGAATTTTTCAGCAGCGATTTTCTATACTCAAATCTTGCCAGCAGTAAAGAGGCAGATGAAGGGTGGGACATGGCCATTCATTTGGATTGGAAACCTTCTTCCTCCAACTCTTTTTGCTTCCTGATGGCTCTGAGAAGGTCACAGCTCAAGCCTATCTTTACCTTTTTATTTGCACCTTCTACACTGATTTTCTTTACATCTGACTGAGAAGAAGCTCTGAAGCAGGAGTTGCAGTAAACAAGGCCAGGCTGGAAGGGGCTTGGAGCAAGCTGGTCTAGTGGAAAGTTGGAATTAGATGGCCTTTAAGGTCCCTTCACACCAAACCATTCCGTGATTCCATGATAAATCCTGGGGGAGCACAGGGCCAGCTCCCCCAATTTCTGAGCAATTGCACCAAGGATACCAGGTAGGGCAGCAAACTGATAGGAGCTGTTCCCTATCTCCTAGCAGTTTCAAACCTCACCTCTGGGTTTCCTTTCCATGAGTGCCTTCACAAGAGAAGCTCATCCCAGCAGTAACTAAATCCCTGCACAGCGAATGCTGGTGGCTGAGGCTGTCCCCAAATGCCACCCAAAGCAGACCAGGGTCACTCTGCTCCTCTCCCTTGAGAGTCTCCTCCTCAGTGAACGACTGTCACCCTGAGGAGGTTGTGGGTGAGAGAGCTGTGGGGCACCAGAAAGCTTTTGGGGTGATCTCTCCATGGGGGGACATCTGTCCTCTCTACACAGAGGTATTGTGGCACCCCAAGACCATTGTCCCCTCTGCTGTGGCTGAGCCAAGGGCTCTCTGGTGGCCTCAGGACTCCTTGGCAGCCCTGGGGCTGATAAGACAAACAGCATCAGGCTACGTTTCCCTTCCAGCTGGAGAAAGTGCCCAGATTCGCCTCCCTCCTGTTCACCCACAGAAATGAGGCAATTGGGATTTATCTCCTTTTTTAGTGTACTTTCTGCTGAGGAATTCAATCTGATTATGCCTCAGCTTTGGCCTACCACTCCTAACCTGGATCCTTGGCCTTCTTCTTTGGTGAAAGGCTGCTTTCAGCTCTTTGGCCTACTTTTAACCCTCAGAGATAATCCCTCTGCAGCACTTGGCCAATTGCCAGCAGGATTAGAATCTGCTGGGGTTATTTACTCTCCTAATGAAATGCAATATACCCGAGTATATCAGGTCTAATTAACACCCTGTCCGCAACATCCCTCCTTAGCTCCCATAATTATTTAAAAAAAAAAAAATCCACACTTCCCCAGTCACCCTGGCCATTAGAGAGGAAATTAATTTCAGTAGGTTTTTTTTCCCCCCAGTTTTATTACTGCAAATAGATCTCTTCCCAAACTTCATGCTGGCTCACTCCTCCTTCTCTAAGATGAATTGTTGCCAGGAGTTGTCTGACACTTTTTAGTTTTATTTAGGTTTGGCTGGAATGGGATGTGGGTGATGAGTGGAAAGCTCAGCCCACCCTTGGGCCACAAAAAGAAGGTGGCACAGGCATGGCAGGACAGTAGAGGTGGTTCTGCTGGTGGGTGATCCCAGGGAAGAGCTCCTGAGGACATTTCGGAGGAGGGAAATTAAGTTCTGCCTGAGCATCAAACCTATTACAGCATTCCCTGGACAAGGGCCAGCAGGGACAGAATAAGGGGGAATGGCTTCCCACTGCCAGAGGGCAGAGTTAGAAGGGATATTGGGGAGAAATCCTTCCCTGTGAGGGTGGGGAGGCCCTGGCACAGAGTGCCCAGAGAAGCTGTGGCTGCCCCTGGATCCCTGTAAGTGTCCAAGGCCAGGTTGGACAGGGCTTGGAGCAACCTGGGCTAGTGGAAGGTGTCCCTGCCCATGGCAGGGGATGGCACTGGATGATTTTTTAAGGTCCCTTCCAACCCAAACCATTCTGGGACCATGATCTGAATACACCTGGCAAGGGAGCAGTGACCCCAGAGCAAGGCACTGAAGTCAGAAGGAAGGAATTCCCTGTGAGTTGAGGAAAAAAGCAGGTTTGAGGAGGTCTGGCAGATGTAGACACCAGGACGGGTGTGGCTAGCACAGGTCTTTCCCAAGGGAACATTCTTTTGTGTTTTATAAACAAAGATAAAGTTTGGATGTTTTTGAAACACTGTCTTGAGATTTGGACAGTTCAGGCCTGGCCAATCAGGCCTAGGGGGAGATTTCTGACTGACCAATCTGGGCGACCTCTGAAAAGTCTATATATATGTTGGATTCAAAATAATAAAGCACCTTTTCTATGCCACGCTGAGAATCCGGGTTTCCTTCTCTGCTAGCGGCTCAACAGCGACAGACTGGCTTTGCTTTCCACTGCATCTCAGCAGTCCTTGTTGCAGCATTGTTGTGGGTGAAACAGGTCTGACACAGGCATCCTGGAAAAGGGCTCCAAGGTTGCTTTACAAAATCTGGAAAGCCTGTCTTAACTTTTCACTGTCACAGCTGCTGGTGAAACACTAATATATTTGTAATTCAGAAGAGAATAACTCCAAATAAGCACTGCAGCCTCTCAGAAGCCCTCATCTGTGCTAGATTACGTCAAGGGCTCTTGAATTAAACAAATCTGAAGTTTCTAGGCCAAGCCATTTCTGAGATATGACATGAAAAAGCATTAGGAGATGCTTCAAACACTCTGAATTACACTTCTTTTCCCTAAGACCCATGTCTCAGAAATGGATTGTCTGATACGCCTCAGGTTTTGCCAAAAACATTCCTCCCCTGGCTTTCCACCACATCTGCGCAGTCTGAAGATGTGTCCAGCCTTTTTGTAGGACTCCAGCAGCAGGGCCAAACCCAGATGTTGGGAAGCTCATTGTAAGCTTCATCCCAGGGAATAGGGAGAACTGGCAAAGCCAATCTCTATAAAATACTTTTGTAGGCTCTTTCCAGCCCCCCAGGAATGAGCAGCAGCTTCTCATGCCCTGATTGCCCTGACAGCTTTTCCTACAGTGGTTTGATAATTATCAATTTATCATATTGATAAGTATCACAGGTTTAGATTGGATATAAGGAAAAGAGGGTGTTTGAGCCCTGGAACAGCCTCCCCTGGGAATGGGCACAGCCTGAGGCTGCCAGAGCTCCAGAAGCGTTTGGACAGCACTGCCAGGGATGCACAGGGTGGGATTGTTGGGGTGTCTGTGCAGGGCTGGGAGTTGGATTTGATGATTCTTGTTGGTCCCTTCCAACTCAGGATATTCCATTATTATTATTCCATGATTCTAGTTATTATTCTATGATTCCAGTTATTATTTCCTGATTCTGTGAAACAATAACTGCATGCACCAAAGTTTTCTCCTTCCAACCTGCTACCCTCAGATTAAACCGAGGTTAAAATAATTCCATAGGGATGTAAGGAGAAGTGCATGGACCCAACCCTGCCCACAAGGAGATGTCACATCATCCAGACTTGCAGAGAATTATTTCTTTTTAAACACAGGTGACCCTTCCTTCACTCTGCAATCCCTGAAGCCAAGGATGGGGTACAGATTCAAGCCAGGTCTGCATCAGGAAGATGGAAAGAAGAACTCATCATGTGTCTCTAAGATCTCCCCACCTCTGCCAGACACAGGCAGAACTGGGCAAACTGCTCACGCAAAACTTGTCTGATAACACTCATCCCTCTTGTTGAAAAAAATCAGAGGTGAAGTGATGACAGGCACTTGGCTTCATGCAGGGCCCTGTCTTGGGCAGCAGAAGTTGCTCCCCATCCTGCCTGGTGCAGCAGGAATTGAGGCTTCTCAGCATTTTGCAAGATCAGACACCTCTGTCCTTACAGAAGAGGAGGATGTTGTTGCTAAAATGCCTGAAGAAGAACCTGCATCCCCTGTTTCTGATGAGCTCCCTCCCAGGAGGGGTTTAGGGAGGCAGGTGAAAGCAGAGACAGCTGTAAATTATCCATGTTCCCTTGCATTTATATCTTTTCCATTAGTGAACTGCTGGAAGAGTCCCAAAATCTGATGCCACAGAAGAAAACAGTGACAAACAGAGATAAAGTCTTGCTGGGTTGATCCATCTCAGTACAGGGAAGGGAACATTCCAGATTTATCCCTCGTGCTCCATGCCTTAGCACCGTGATGGAGCTGGACTGATTCCTTGGGAAAATCAGCTGTTGGAAGCTGGGAAAGAGGAGGAATGATGCTTCTAAAGTGTTGTTTGTTTGCTTATGATTTTCAGCTTCTGCCTAATCCAGAATAAGTAGGAGACAGATGGGAGAGGAGGTGCTTAAAGAGGACCTGGAAGAGTCTCCCACAGCTGAGGGAGAGCAGCTCAATCCCTTGGGAAGTGTCAGTAGGACCTCTGCACTCTTTGGGTTGGAGCAAGGAGGGAGGATGAGAAGTGCCCTGCAGTGTCCCTGGGCTCATTTCTGGGTGGTCCTTCCAGAGAGCTCCTGGTGCTCCTGCAAGTGGCCTCCAGGCTGGGACAGGTGCCCGGAGCCCTGGGGACACCAGCAGGTCCCTCAGAAATCTGTGCAACCTGTGCCAAGGCAGGGAGCAAGGGAAGCCTGAAATGAGGAGGGGAGAAGTTACACCTGAATTTGAAAGAGGCTTTCATGGACAAGGTCTCTCTGTGTGGTTCTGCAGCTTCACCTGGACTCACCATGGGCAAATCCATTGCCAAGGACTGCATGGAAAAGGTTTGGGGGTCTGTGGGAGATGGGCTTTGCTGAGTGTTCACCTGCACTGGAGAAAAGGCCATAAGGTTCCTGCAGAGCCTGTGAGCCAAGATACCATCCTGCCTGATGTGCACCAGCAGCATCTCCTTCCTGCCCTGCAGCAAGATGAACCAGCCTTTCATGGCACTTGTCCATGTTTCATCCACCTCCCTGGAGACCTTGGTGCCCCCCAGCCTCCTCTGCAGCCCCACAGCTCCTCACCAAGCCCTGGAGCTCTGTGGGAAGCCAGGCTGCCCTCCCTTAGCTCCTCCTGGGGCAACAGCATGCCCAGCAAGAGAGGAGACAAATGATACAGTGAGGAAGAGGAGCTGGGCAGAAATGGTGGTGAGAGGGGGCAAGGGAAGGCTGAGACACCCCAGCACAACCCTGCTGTGCTTGGCCCAGGGTGACAAACCCGTGCCAGGCTCTGGCAGGAATGCCATAATTATTTAACTGAACTTCAGCCTGGCTATTTATGGACAGGAATCATATCCAGAATCCAGGCTCCTCAAGTGTTTGAGTGCTCTTTGGGAATCTTCCAGCAAATGTCAGAAAATTCTGATTAGGCAAAATCAAGGTTTTTCCACAGGAGCCTACCGGGCTGTTCAGCTGCAGCACGTGAGGAATTTCTGATGGAAAGCAGAGACAGGCAGTGGCAGGGCAGGAGCTGTCTGCAGAAGAGGAGCTTCTCCAGGCCAGGGTAGATTCCAGCTTGGGAGCTGGGATCCTTTTTGCCCCCTGAGAACAGCTTCCATGGGATTCCATTGATGTTCAGCCCCATCCCTGAGAGCAGTTTGCCATAAAAGCTCCATCAGAGAGGTGTGTTTGAAGATCACACCCTTGCAGAACTGCTCTGCCTCCCATTGGACCTGCTGCAGGAGGCAAGGAGGAGAAAATGAAATATGAGAACCAAATAATAAATCCAGCACGCTGTGAATGTTAGGGAAAGGCTGCTGCAAAATTCCCTTCCACTGCAAGCCTGAGGGTTCAAACTGGGAGTTGTATCTCCCCAAACTGGGTCTCTGCCTTATGGAAACAATCCATGAATATTTATCTGTATCTCAATGTGAATAAAAGATTTTCTTCCTGAGTTTTGAAGACCATATTTTAAATCATTTCCCTTCAATGTTAAGATTTTTTTTTTTTTTTTTTTTTTGATTGGTGCCTGACCCTGCTGGTGCCCAGCTCCAGGAGCCACAGCTTCCAAGGGACTCCTGTGATGAAAAAACCAGTAACAGCAGTGGAGACTGTCAGCACTCACAGAAACAAGGAAGGATTTCATTTGAGGTAGAACTTCTAAATGAATTCTGAGTCAGGTGTGTAAATAAAGTGCCTGTGAAAAACCTGGTAGAGGGGAAGGATTTACTGGTTTCTTGGCCTGTTAAACACTTCCCTCAAATCCATCTGTCCTGAAATTAGGCAGGTGAGGAGCTTGGCAGGGTTGGGATCTCAGTCCAGGCTGGAGACCCAGCCTGGTGAGGTACCTGCACCATCAATAGAGAGGAGGAGCTGTCAGGGGCAACACCTCCTGGGTGTGGGATCTTCCACCATTAGGGAATCCTCAACACCTATTTTAAACTAGGATCTCATCTTATGGTTCAAGTTTGATGTAGGACAATCAGAGCCTGAGATCTTTGCAGGCTGAGATCCCTGCTGGAGAGAGCCTCTGTGGATCTGCTCTTATTTCAGCTTCAGCTGGGTCCAGCAAAGGAAGAGAGGCCAACAGGCAGTGCTGTCTCCAGCCCTCCCTAGATGTCTGCCAAATCTCCCAAGCAAGTTCAGCCTCAAGCTTAAAATCCAACATTCAGGGAGGCAGATATGAAGTTGTAATCAGTTTGGGACTTGCTTATTGCCTATGTGGTCACTTAATCCCAGAATGGGTTGGGTTGGAAGGGACTTTAAAGCTCATCTTTTTCCACCCCCTGACATGGGCAGGGACACCTTCAATTATGGTTGCTCTAAACCTTACCCAACCTGGCCTTGGACACTTCCAGGGATCCAGGGGCAGCCACGGCTTCTCTGGGCACCCTGTGCCAGTGTTTTACCACTCTGTAAAAAAAATCCTTCCTTATCTCCAGTTTAAATTGACCCTCTGTTAGTTTAAAACTGTTGCCCCTTGTCCTACTTCCAGAGCCCCTGCCAAAAAGTTCACCCCCATTTTTCTTATAGAACCCCTGCAAGTACTCCATCCTTTAATCCTGCTGCAATCAGTGGGAATGCCCCTCTGCAAAATCAGACCTTGAAAAGAGTATTTTGCCATGAATTTTAGCAGGGCAGGCTGGAGGGCAACCTCCCAGCAGAGGAAGAACCCCGGGCTGCCAGAGCCCTGCCCTGTACTCCCACGAGCTTCCCTATCCCCTGCTCCTCCCCAGGTACAGATAATTACCTTACCCTAATTGCCATCTCCTGGTCATTAGCTATGTGAGCTGTTTACCCCAAAACAGGACAGCAGGGTAGGAGTGCTTCATCCTAGGAGAGGGTTAATCTCCCGCTGGATGCAGGATGCCCTCATGGGAATGGAATGTGTAGTGTTGGTAAGTGGTTGTGCCCCAGAAGCCTTTGAGAGCCCACTGACTACTGCATGCTAACGATTGGTATTATTAAAGAACAATTGATGGCCTGTAACCAAACAACAGAAACTAATTACTGGAAAACTTTTATTGTCCTTTAATTACTGGGCCTCTTTGTCAATTAGCAGAAGAGAGAGAGAGGGAAGAGAGAGAGAGAGAGAGACTCGTTTTATAGCAACAATAAATTTTCCAAAACTACAGTCATCAGTAGCTGCAAAAGTGAGTCTATTAACACACAATATTAAGGCCTGATATTTACTCTGGCTGCTAAGTGTAGGTGCTTCTCTCCTGAAAAAGTGCAGAGCTCTAGGAATACTAATCAGGGGGTTCTTGCTCCTGCTCTGCTGCTGCCTGGCATGACTGCTCTCACTTCCCAAGGAATTTTACCCCTTGCCCAAGGGTTTCTTTCTCTAAGGCTCCTCCAGCAAACTGGCCCCGTGCCCACCAGGGAGTGTGGAAACTCAGGGAGGCTGAGAGGGTGGGAGAGGGACAGGGCTGGGCACTCCAGGGACAAGGATCTCAGCAGGGCCAGTTCCTGCTTGGGTGGGTGTGGGACACACCACCCCATCGGGATTTGGCTGCACAGACCCATCCATATGTTCTGCTCCTTGGTCCTGGCTCACCAGCACTATCCAAAAATAGTTTATTCAACTTTTTTTTTTCTTTATCTTTTCTCATCCGCTGCCAAATAAATTATTTCTGGGCATATTGTCACAAGTAGTTAACCTTCTCTGAGGAGCTTTGAACTACAGTTACCCCCTGAAATTAATCACCATCTTTTTGCTGTCACTTGGCAAAGAGTGCTCAACAATATAATTTTTTCCTAGTCAACTTTTTCTGATTAACTAGTTAGTGCCTCCTCCAAAGGAAATGCTGTGGGCACCACCACTCCTGCCATGGGATGTGAATCACCAGGAAAGCAGACCCTACATGGGGCTGGGCTTGGCATCCCAAATAATCTTTCCAGGTTCCTTCTCCCAGCAGGGAGATGTGAGAGCAGACAGAGTCACCAGGCCCAGCAGCACTTTTCTCAGAGATGAGATGTTTCGTGAAACACAGTCACTGCCAGACTCCTAAAAGCTTCAGCAGTAATGACTTTCATTTGGGATGGGTTTTTCTTCCCCTCAGCGAGGGATATCAGTGAGCATTCAGGAACTCCATGAGGTTTTATGTCACCTCCGTGGGCAGAGGCAGGGACAGAGGTTATTGGAAGGAGTTAAATCCCTCCCCAGAGTAACTGCTTTTAAAAGTAGCTTGCGAAAGAGCAAAGTACCAACGTTTTTATCAGAAAACAAACATCATTTCCACTGCTGTCGGCAAACACTGGAGACGCCTGATTTTCTCGAACGTTGGCCATGCCCACCCTGGCAGCCCCTGTGCTCAGGGATTCACGGCTGAGGCGGGATAAGCGCTGGGGAAGGAGCTTAGAAATTTGTCACAGCCTGTCTGACTTTATGTTGCTTGAATAGACTCGGGTTTTGTGCTATCAGAGGGAATCCGGAGTAGCTCCTGCAGGTGACCTTAATAGCGACAGTAATCTGTGGTCGTTTGACACATCTATCCCTGTGTGATGATGCAGAGGAATAGCTAATCCTATAAAAAGCAAGCCAAGCTACATGGGATTTCTGGAGTTTACCCACAGGGCGTTTTCATTTCATTTATCTCCCAAATTTCCCTCTCCAGCCAGCCCGAGCAGAGGAGGAGAGCACACCTCCATCCTCACAGGTGCTTTACAAACATGTACCTGGGGCTGTGCACTCAGAGATCCTCTGGAGACAGGAAGGAGCCATAAAGAGTGGGATGAGGCCCTTGGCAGGTGTCCCAGGGGCTGTTATCAGTGGAGCAGGGCAGGATGTGGGATCAGAGCAGCACCTGCTGCAGAGCCACCGAGTAACGGAGCCCAAGCACCACCCACAGCGACAGGTGGCTCTGCCTTCCCCCACCTTTAGCCCTTCTTTTCTTCCTTCTCTGTGCACATGTTCTCTCTGTCCTTCCACTTTTTGTAATCTCCACCTGTTATTTTTCCTTTGTCTTTTTTTTTTTCTTTGTCTTTCTCTTCCTGCTTTGCAACTTTTTTTCTCGCTCTGAAAAATAACGAGGGAGGGTGTAGTATCTCCCTTTGTGCTGATTTCAGAGCTCCTGTTCCTGAGAATTTCTGTGTCACACACACACACCTGGTACTGACAGGGAGATGCAATGCAGGGTGAGTGACCTTAAACAGTAGGGAGGTCCTTACAGGGGTGTATATTCCTAGGAAATCATACAAATGTTGGTATCTGAAGCAAGGTTTCTGCCGGGATAGGTGTTTCAGTGGAAAACTGTTGTGACGGATTCTTGAAAGCTGGGAGGAAAAGCAAGAAAAAGCACATATGGAGACAGGCAGGGTTACACAGTCACTGAAATTGTGGTTTGCCTTCATCCACCTCATAGCCCATTGCTCACTGACTCCTCCCTTGAGGCCTAAGAAGGAGTCTGCTCTGGGGAAAAGGGCCTTGGTGCTTGGGGCAAATGCTGAACAGCCTGACAAAAGAGCTGTAAGGGTAAAGTAGCCCCAAAGGCCAAAACATCCCATCCCAGGGCCATCCCCGTCCACCTCAGAGAGCTGTCTGCACATCCTGGTGCTCCCAGAGGGGTTACTGAGCAAATCTGGGCTATCTCCTCTCTGGTTTGCTGCTCCTGCCTTTCGTCCAAATTTTCCCAGGAATGCAGGTCAAAGCCCCATGTCCAGAGGCAGCAGATGGGGAAACTGAGGCACAGAGGTGCAGCTATTTCCACAGCACGCTGGGGGGATCCCATTCCAGCCTTTTCATCACTGGGAGTGTGGCACTGTCCATCTAAGCCCCTGAAAGTTTCATTTCCAACTTGTGCTCCCACCAGCTGTTCAGCATCCCGGACACATGGCCATGCCTCGTACTTCTAGAACAGCCCAAACTGAGGATTTGGGAGAGCTGGGACCTGTTTTCCCACATTTCCTGAGGAAAGGGACATGAGCCAGGCTCGGTTCCCTGGCAGGGGACTGTAACCCTTGCCTGTATGTCCCAGCTGGAGGGTCTGTGGGAGCACAAACCACGTGCTGTGGTGCCTCCAGAAGCTCAGCTGAGAGCCTGACCTGTGGTTTGAGCACAGGAAGAGGCACAAAGAGGCTCAAACCCCAGTTTTAAAACACAGTGGCTGGGTGGTGTTTGCTTTTAATACCCCTAAAACAGAGCAGTCACCGCCAGGAGAGGGGTGGATGTGAGACACCACCCCTGTCAGGCAACAAGCAATTAGAAAAACTAATCACCTTCCTCTGGGGCTCTTCCTTGGGGGTTTTCTAGCAATTTTGGCTTCGAGCAGCACTGTCAATCACTTACCCTGTCCTGGCCACCTCTGCTGGCAGCAGAGCTCAGCACCAGAGGTGAGATCTGCACCCTCCCTATCACACAGCTCTCACAGCAGGGACGTGTGAACTTCACAGCTCTCTTTGACCCATTTGAACACAGGTGGTTTTCTCAAAGAGCAGGAGGAGTGATTTCCTCCCCCAGAGCTGCCCTGGCTCTCCCTGGGAAAGGACAAAGCTGCCTTTGGGGTCCTTGTTCCCCACTGGGAGGGACAGAGGTGCGAGGAGCTGTGTGAGACACACAAAGAGGCACCTGCTCCACTCTGGAGCTGTTGTCAGGATGCTCCCCCCTCTCTGACATTTTAGAAGCCCCACATCTCTGAGAGAGACACGTGATGGAGAGACAGATTCAGGTTTCACTTCTGAAACTTCGCTTCATCGTGACTTCTCCCTGCAAATAAGAACAGGACCCAAACCCAGGCTCAAGAAACAGAAGGAAAATAAGAAGGAGCTCCAATTAAAAGTGAAAACCTAGTGACAGTTTGGCTGGTTCCATGGTTTGGGAACCTCAGAAGTTTTTAACATTTGGGATTGGCAATACTCTCAAATTACAGGGAAAAACTTGCCTTTTTATAGAGCCTTTCATCCGGAGCATCCCAGCCTGCTTCTTCTCCAGCCAAACCACAACTCTCATCACAGCATCCCAGCAACTCGGAGGTGGAAGGTGAGGCTGGCAGAGCTGGCCAGAGGTTCCCAAAGAACCTCTACCAAGGCAACAAGACCTTCTCCAACCCCTCCTGGGCAGGACTTGGCTTTCAAAATCATTGCAAGCTGGAAAATGCAGCAGAGATCTCAGTGCCAGGGACACTTGGGTGACACCAGGGACTTTGCAGTGTGGGTCTGTCTTCCTTCCTTCCTCAACAGCTATTTCCAAACCAGCCTATTGCTGTTTTGCCTGGATGAAGAGGATATTCCATGTTTTCTCAGGCAGGCAGCAGACTTCTAGCAGCAGGCTCGATTTTTAGGCAAATCTGTCCTGTTTTGTCCCTGAGTCAGGGTGGGAAGGCTGGGAGTTGGTTCATATGCAGGGATATGGATGGTGCATCTTATGGAGATCATTTTAAACACAAACAAACACATTATTGTGTTACTGTACAATAATGAACGTGATTTACTGGGTCTATTGAAATAAAATTAAATCATTAACTAATGAGACCACAATTTAATCTTCATTTTTGCTGGATTTTTTAACTACAGGAAATTGCCAGAAACACACAAAACCCATCCTTTCCCATGGTTAAATGATTCAGAGCCTGGCACTGGGGTGGCTCTCCCCATGCCATCCTGAGGTCAGTAGCTGCATGACACATTCTTTCTACCACATCCAAGGACAGGAGAAATCTCTCCAGAAAGTGGGAAGGCACAGCTGCTAACCATTTCACTTAAGAAACTGGTTTCAGGCCAACCCCCAAAGGACTCTGTAAAGAAATACATGAAAACTGGGAAAGGAAGAGCCACTCAGGGCCAAATTTCAACACTGAAAAGCCACTGAAGGGTCTGGAGCATTTTGAGATTCTGATGATATTAATCCATCCAGCAGCAAGGTTCTTCATTTGAACCAGGCTGGTTTGCTCCTGCAATCCCATATAGAACACAATGGTACAATAGACCTGCAGTATATAATTATCATGCTGTATCTGCTTTCATATCATAGGTATTTTTAGATGTGTCAGTTTGAAATCTAGGATTTAGTGCACCGAGCCTAATGGATTGTTCTTTCTTTCCCCCTCTTTTAATGTCAACTCTCAATATGCATGAAGCAGACATAAAAGCACTTTTGTGCAGGTGCTGTGAATCTCTTAGCACAGATGACAAGGGGAGATGGTTTTCTAGATTCATTGAGCTTCAGAGGAGACAGAACTCAATGATCCAGCCTGAGCTCAGAGACACAGAGACAGCTCAGGTTTCCCCCACAGCCCCCTCCATGAGCCAAGCAGCTCTGCACATCCCAGGAGAGGCACAATGGATCTCCCTGCTGCAGGGGTGGCTTGATCCTCCCATGTGGATCCTCACACTCAGGGCCCAGGAAGGAGAAGGGAAGTCACTCTGATTCTGTGCAGTCCTTCAAGACCTGAATTCTGCCCAGCTCAAATTTGGCAGCACCACAAGGGGACCCAGAGCAGCCAGATCCAAGGGACCTAAAATCCTCCAGCTGAGGCAGGATTTGGTCTCAGAAGCTGAAATGCTGATTTTCTCCAGCCTACAGGCACCTAACTCCTGTCTGGAAGGCAAAATGCTGGCTTGGACTTGACTCAGGACTCCATACCTGCTCCCACCAAAGGCACAGAGAGTTCCTAGCATCTCCCCAGAAATGGGTGACCCAAAGGCCTCCTCAGCCCACAGGGAACACTCAGAGGCTCCAAGGTGATGTGCAGAGGGGGACAGGGTGGGGACCATCCCTCCCTGTAGCTGTCATGGTGGGTTGCAGGGAGGAGGAGGAGCTGAGCTGGAGTTTGATCAAGTGACCCCAAGGGGAAAAGGAAAAAAATTGGAGGCTGTTATCCTCTAACCTTTGATTTACCAAAATGGCCTTGCTACAGGGTATTTCTGGGTGTGTTCCACCCAACCAGGTACTGTCTTCTGAGTTTTTTTGGCAGGCACATGAGAAATCCCTTGTTTTGGCAATTGACCCTGTAATAGTCCAGTTGTCTGAATGATGCAGAGGCCACTGGCTGTATTTTACACCACTGATCTCCTACTGCACCTCGCCCTGAACAGAGCTCCAGAGAGGTCTGTAAGCACAGACACGTTCCCAGGGCTCACAGAGGTGCCAAAACCCCATTAAGATGTCATTCAGGCAGGTTAACACCCTTTCCTCTCAGCAGAGCTCCCCTGTGCCCAGCACACCCTCCAGAAACACAACCCCAGAGCAGGTTCAGCACAGAGATCCAGGCAGTCTTGCCATGGCTCACTCCAAAACCTGATCAATTCACCCTGACCCAAGATTGCCACCTGCTAGACTCCTTATTTTTTTATTTTTTACTATTTCTCAGTAGAAACTTCAAGTAAGAATCACAGAGGCTTTTTTTTAAATTTATTTTTTTTAAAACTAACTCAATATCAGCACAGCATCAGAGTAAATAAAGGGGCAGCTCTGACTGCAATTGTAGTACCTGGCACACTGGCAATTTTTGATTGTGTGAATGATGCTCCAGGATTGTAGGAGAGGCATAACTGCGACAAAAAGAAAACCCTTCGGCTTATTTAAGCTGTCACTGCCGTAGAACAGAAGCCCTTGTGGAAACCAGTAATTCGTGGGAGCAGATTTTCAAAGTGCCCCTATTCAGGCGTTTCAACCCAAGGTAAACAACTCAGTTCTGGTAGTTAACCCCACCCTGTTTGAGGTTGAAGTGAAGCATTTTGTTCCAGTGTGTGGTATTTACTTAATAGCTGTTATCAAGTTATTAAGAGATCCCCTTGCGCCGCCCACAGCTGCGTGCTGGATGTGTCCCCACGGGTCCCACGGCAGCACCAGCAGCCTGCCCTGCAGAGAGCAGGCACTGAGCAAACAAGGCAGGAACAAGGCAGCCACACATTAGGGGGCAAAAATGGCCATTTTCATGAAGGCAACAAATGGTGAGAAGATAAATTCAGAGAATTGTAGAATCCCAGAGTGGTTTGGGTGGGAAAGGACCTTAAAGATCATCTCATCCCACCCCCTGCCATGGGCAGGGACACCTTCCACTGTCCCAGGCTGCTCCAAGCCCTGTCCAGCCTGGCCTTGGACACTGCCAGGGATCCAGAGGCAGCCACAGCTTCTCTGGGCACCCTGTGCCAGGGCCTCCCCACCCTCACAGGGAGGTAAAATCTATCTGGGAGCAGGTTTTGTTGCTGCACCAACAGACAGCACTGAAGTGGATTTGACACTTCCCAGTTTTGACCTGAGGAGCACTTGGTTGACATTGTGCTCCAGCACAGCAGGAAAAAGCTTATCTGGAAGGTGCTGGAGCTTAGGCAGAAGACAGTCCCATGAGCTCCTCCTGTGCTGTCCTCCATGGTGGCAGGCAGCACCATGGTGACATCTCAGGGACAGCACATTGCCCAGGGCAGTGGCTTTGGCAGGACCACGTTGTTCAGCTGTGGGGAACGGAAGGTCCCAAACCCACCCCTCTGGCCCTGGGGTCTCAGCCCTGCCCCTCACCCCTTGCAGCCTTCCAGGCTCCTGCTGGGGCTCCCAGGAGCAGAGATGTACCACCAGATGTACCCCACTGTGTGTGATGCCAAGTGCATTCTTTTGGGGAGATAACAATACCAGTTGATCTATTTTTAATTCAGTTCCTTGACAGAACATTTAGCCGTTCCTCTTAGAGAAGAATTTTGTAATGGGTTCCTATCATGTCAATTTGGAAAGTGTTCCAGCCTCCCACTGCTGAGAAGTGTAAAACTATTGGCAACATATGGCATCCCCGTGGAGCTATTTAATTGTACAAAGGGCTGCCAAAAGATAAAAAGGGACTCGGGAAAAAAAAAAAAACCAACACAACTACTACAGCTCTGTTCTTCCCCTTTCAGCATCTAACAGCAAAACAGCTTGTTACATTTCCTAAATCCTCTCTCAAACAACGCTGGGCTGCTGCTTCCATGCTTAATAAGCTGGGGACTCTCATGGTGCAACAGGGATTTGACTCAAACCCAAGTTTGCAGTGGCTGAATTTTGATACCAGTTGGTTGTGGTGGCTGCCCAGAGTGGGACCTGTGTTCCTCCTGCCCCACTGCCCCAGTGTTTGTTGTGGGGCTCAGCCTTAGGGATGGGGAGCTTGCGGGGTTGGATGAGCCCTGGGCAAGGTGGGAGTGGATGTGGAGCCTGGAGGGGGCAGGGGGAGACCCAGAGCAGCTGAGATGTGTCTGCATCTTGGATTAGACCCCAGGGGAAACCTCAAAATGCTGTTTCTCAGGGATGTGTCGCTGTTTAACTCACTGTCATACAAACAGGAGAGCACATCTCAAGGGTTCCAAGGAGCTCTATCAAATACATGGTAGTTTTTAGCAGAATTTGAAGGGTTTTCTGCAGAGCAACTGGCAAAACTCAGCTTCTGAGTGTCTGACTGCCTCACTGGGTGTGGGCATGGCCTTGCTGCTGCCCTGCTGGACAAAATTCACTCTCGTTTGAGGATCTCTGCCCAAGACAGCCATCAACATCATCTCTGGGCACCTGGTGCCTTCCCCTGCCCCAGCACATCCCTGCACCCTGCCCAGGTTGAAGGAATATCCAGGGTGAAGGGGAAGTAGATCATGCAACATAACTCTCTTTATTTGCTTTTTCAGTTCACAGTCCTTCCCACAAGAAACCTCCACACCTTGGGGATGCTCTGGAGGTGGTAGAATCCTCCCATCCACAATTGATCCCTGGCCTGGGAAAACACCTCTCCTGCCCCATGGAAGCTTCATGAGCAGAGAGATCAAACCACCCCTGTGAAGGAGGTGAGGGGACTTGAGGCCAAAACAATGAAACAGGCAGCAAGAGAGCTTGTTCTGTCAGAGACTGGAAGGCTGCAAGAAAATTTGTGGCACTGTTGAAACGCCTGTAAAGGGAAGGGAAGGGATGAAAATTCCAAGGAACCTACATTATTCCTCACGATCTGTACTAGCCCCACACAGCTGTGGCCTGATTGTGGGTAGAAAGGCCAAAGCTCCATCAGGGGTTTGTAAGGGGACACAAGAGGGGGTTGAATGAAGGAATAAGGGGAAAAAAACCAAGCAAAACAACACACAAGGCAGGGAAGGTGTCAGCCGAGATCTCTTCAGATTCTTGAGAGAAAAGAGGTGGAACAGAAACCAAAAATATCCAGTCTGTCACTAAAACCGCCCCTGTGCTGAAAACCTGGAGAGTCACAGACTGCACAGCTCCGTGGGAGAAGCTCCAGGTTTCACTCTCACTGCACAGGCAATGCAATACCAGGAACACTGCATCACCTGGATACTCCTCTTGGATGGTGAAAAAGGCATTCTAATGGATTTTCAGAAAACCTTTTGACCCCATTTCTCACAACCGATTTTGACCAATAATTTTCTCATCGTCCAGGTCTCCGATGAAGGTTGGGATGAGTCCTCATCCCCATCCCTGCCAAGAGCATCCTGAGGCTCTGTCAGACCAGGCTCTCCAGCAGCACTAGGGACAGGACAGCTGTAACCATTCCTGTCCTCCCTTCCCCTGCTGGCCTCCCTGGAGTGACTGGAAACCCCACAGAGAACCCATGTTTCATCCCCATGGAGTATCTAAACACATCTTTTGCCTGCTTGCTGCTTTTTAACCACCATTCCCTGATGATGAAGGAAGGAAGAGCCTGACAGAGATAGAAATATCTTGACTGAGATGTCAGATTTAAATCCCAGAGTCTTTCCTCTCCTGATCCTAAGTCACTGAGGTGATTTGAAGGAGCTCTCCTGTGATACCAGCACAGACACGAGGCTTGGCCTCTGGGAGGAAGAAGCCTGAGTGCATTACTCCACTAAGGGCTGTTCAGCTCCCCACTGGATGCATTATTTATAGCAGGAGCTGCAGTAAATTAGTGTGTGATGAGCTCTCAGATTGAGTCTTTGTGTTGGCTCAGTCCCACTAATGCAGCCTGTGGAAAATCCCTCACAAAGGGGTGTCACAGGCTCTGCCAGCAGCACCCACCAAAACTTCCCTGTGCTCCTGAGATCATTCTCTGGCACTTTTTGCATGAATTGGAGCAAAAGGTGTCATTGTCAAGGCCAGTCTAGTCTTTATTAGTGCACGTTGGATTTCATTAGAAAAAGCTTTTATTGAGTGGCAAATAATCTCATCTGGGAGGTCTGATAGGGGGAAATCACTGCCTAAAATCACATTTTTGTGTTATCAGAGGAGTAACAAATGCTGAATGAACTCTCTTTTCCCAAGTTGGGCTGGACCTCATTAACAAAGGAATTATTTCTCTGTGAAGAAGTTAACAGTTCAAAAAAAAACTAGAACTCCTTTCTTGACCAAATGCACTTAAAGAACTCATCTCTTGCCTTTTGCAGTAGAGCTGACTCGTCGTTCCAAAGACAGAGATTTATGAGGTTGTCCTAACAGCTTTGTGTCATGGGTTGGACTCAGCATTTGGGAGATCACAAATGGGATCTGCAGGATGGATCAGGCAGGAAGCAGCAGCAGGGACCCTCAGGAGTGCTGGGGTTGTACTGAGACCCCCCCGAATGTGAGGATTCCCCATATGGAAAATCAAGAGTTTGGAAATCTCTGGGTGCCAGAGATGGCCTGTGCCTCTGTTTCTCTGTTTATTTGATCCTCCCCAGCCTTTTAGCAATCCCTTTCTGCTGCTCCCATGACCTTCCCTTCTCCCTGAGGTGCTCCCATCCATCCCAGTCCCACACCCCCTGGAATTCACTCCTTCCTTGGTTTCACCCCACACCTCTGCCCCCCTGGCTCTGTGTGACACAAGGACACTCCTGTCCCTCTGGACATTGAAAAAGTGTTGGGGACAGCAGAGTCCTGAGCCTTAGAAGGAACATGGGATTGTGTTGGACAGGAGGTGCTGGATTAGCTCAAGGAAAAGCCAGAGCTTGTGTGGCCCTAAACTCAGGGATATCATGCTTGGCTCTTTTTAATAAGAATGGTTTTAACGATGGTTTGATCTCGGCATAAATTGGGAAAGTCTTTAACATCTCAACACTTTTCACTGGGATGGGAAATGCTTCCCACTGGACTCCAAAAATGAGTGGAGCTTTCTGTCTCTCACTAATCATAATATTTCAGTGAAAGGATGAATCTCATTAAAACCAAACCAAATCAAACCAACCAACCAAAAACAAAAGCAAAAAACCCAAACAACCCAAATGGGGTGAGAAATACTCAAACAAATCAGAGGATGAGGATGGCTGGTGCAGGATGCCCCATTTTGCTGCAGAATATCTTGGTGTGGAACAAGACTTTCCAGGCTCTCTTCTCTAACACTGCTCACCCTAAAACTGCTTTTGCTTTGTTTGGTTGGGCCATTTAGAAACCATCCAGAGCCACTGCACTTACAGGTGCCTGAGGAACCTTCGAGTAGAAGAAATGGAGAGGAGAAACCTCAGTTTTGGCAGAGGGGTCTTTTTTTAGTCAGACCTAAATTGCAATATCAGTAACCTGAGCTCTTTTAAATAATACTCCAACCACAGAAACCACGTGTGCAGGGGAAAAGGTTGCTAATTTCTTAGAAAAGTTACTTGTTTCGGTTTTTTTATTTGATTGTAGTCAGAAGATGTTGCTGTTGGGTGAGCAGGGGAACAAGGTTATTCTTATTGTTAGAAAATAAGAATAGAAGAAGAGAATCTGACTGCTTTCTGTCAGCTTTTCAGTGATGTTAAAAGGAGTAGCGTTTACGGTTTTGTCAGAGGGAGAGGGGCCATGGTCACCTGCAGACCCTGGGAGCAGAGGTTTTTCCATCAAATTTATGGCAGATGTTCCTGCTGCTGGAGAAGAGAAGGCTGCAGGGACACTTTAGACCTTCCAGAGCCTAAAGGGGCTCCAGGAGAGCTGGAGAGGGACTTGGGATGAAGGATGGAGGGGCAGGACACAGGGAATGGCTTCCCACTGCCAGAGGGCAGGGTTAGGTGGGATACTGGGAAGAAATCCTTCCCTGTGAGGGTGGGCAGGCCCTGGCACAGAGTGCCCAGAGAAGCTGTGGCTGCCCCTGGATCCCTGGCAGTGTCCAAGGCCAGGTTGGACAGGGCTTGGAGCAACCTGGGATAGTGGAAGGTGTTCCTGACCATGGCAGGGGGTGGAATGAGAGCCTGAAAGGGGCAGAAGAAGAAATGGATCAGCAAACTCCCTCATAGTGCAGAGACTGCAAGACAAAAATTAGACTTGCCAAAACTCAAGCTGAGTTACAACTTGCAAATGTATGTATTTTAAATTAAAAAATCTGAGGTCACACAGACAAAGAAAGAAAGCAAAATGGATGAAATAAAAAACAAATGTAGCTGCAGAATAAGATCCTAAATGAGTACTTTGCTTCAGTTTTCAATAAAGAGGCTGCTGCAGGACACAAGGGCACAGGGATGATCACTAATGGGCATGAGATTTATAAAAATGGAAATTTCAGCATCCAAGGTGAAAGCAAAACTGAAAGAGCTTTATTGCACTAAAGCCAGGGGGAAAAAAATAATCCAGCCCAGACTCCTAAAAGAACTGGCACATAATATCATGAGTCCATTTTCCAGGATTTTTAATACATAAGTCGAGCAGAAAAAAATGGCAAGCCCAGTCCTCCTGTTTTAAACAAGAAATAAAGGATCCAGGCAACTAGAGACATCAACGGTATGCAAAGCTCAGAATAAATTTGCAAGGAAAGAATAATTAAAGACCCGAAGGTAAATGGAAAATCGGATCAAATATAACAAATAAAACACTTGGATGATCCTGACGAGGGAAGTACTAGAAGCAGAATGAAATGTAATAGTACAAAGTGCAGAGCTGTGCACGCTGGGAGTAATAACACGAATTTCTGCTCAGAGCTTGGGCCTCATCACTTGGAAGTGACAGAACAGGAGAGAAAGTTGTTTCCACTCATCTGTCACCAGGGATGGGGAGCTGCCAGCATGGTGCAGCTCTGGAAAAGGCTTAGCCCAGGCAATGTTTTTCCCTCCAGGAATGGGTGAATGTGAGCACTGCATCCCTGCCCAGGTGTGACCACAGCCAGGAGCCCTGCAGAGCTCTCACCCCTTGAAGGACAGCCTTGGGAAGGTGCAGGCAAAGGCTGTGGCATCATCTGCCCAGAGAGAGGGAGGGTTGGCTGGTGCAGGGGGAACAAACAATGGCCAAAAGAGACCTGAGTGCAATGGGAGGAGGGGGAATAAACAGAGAGGAGCAAGGAAACTACTTAAGCTAAAGGACTGTCTTGGAACAAGAACAAATGCAACGTGCAGGCCATGAAAGCATTTGGGAAGTTAGAAGAAGATTTTTAAAAGGAGAGTGGTAATGATCTGGAAAAGTCTCCTGAAGATGAGGGGAAGGAGGGAACTAAACCTCAGCTCAGAGAAGAGCTGGAGACATTCCTGGTGGGCTGTGTGGTGTGGATGCTGGAGGTCTTTTCCCATCCTCTGGTCTCACAGGTGGGGAGGGGGCTGTGAAGGAAGGGGGAGGGCAGGAGGTGAAAAGTGTGGCTCAGCATTCCTGCAGCACAGCCAGGCTTGCCTGGTTGCTTCTCCTGGAGGTGCAGCAGTGGTGGTCACCCTTCAAGTGCCTCTGGTGTCTCTGAATGTTCAACCTTTCACATGATTCTCTCAGGAAAATCACCTGGTTTGTGGGAATTTTTTTATCCCTTTGAACTAATATTTCGGGTGTTAGTGTTGATGCTTGTACAGACAAAATAAAACTGAAAGTTAGAAAGTGGGGAAAATAAAGCTGCCAGTAGATTTTCATCTGGGAGAGACAAAGAAGCCAGACCTGTGCAGTGTTTACCTGGAAGGGGCAGAGCTGGGAAAGTCCTTTCTAACCTCCACAAGCACCTGCTTTCACCCAAGGTGTTGATGCTTGACTATGATATTTCTAGAAGGCAGCTGATGCTGCAGCAGAAGGGATTTCCATCACTTATTGGATAAAATGTTAGTCCTTTGCAGAAGGGCTGTGCTTTGAGACTGGACATCAACCCATTGCCTTTCTCTGTGTGAATATTATCTTGGCTCTCTCCCCCTTTCATTACTCAGTCAGCTCCATGGACAAAGAGCTTAAACCCACACTGAGCTGTGCCCAGCAGTGCAGGCTGGGCACAAACTCTCTGCAGGGCCCTTGGCAGCTCCTGGTGTTGAGAGGGTTAATTGTGCAGGGAGGATTGGGAGACAGGTTCAGCTTTCTCCTGCACTTCCCTGACTCTGGCTGGCTTTCACCCTGCTCTTCCCCATTCAAAATACACCACTGAACACGAGCAGGGTTAGCTGCTGCTGCTGCTGGAGCAGGAGGCACAGCAGAGCCTGGATTTGGAAGGATCAGTGGAATCATGGATCAGCTGAGGTGGGCACAGCATAGCAGGACACGCAGGATGAGCCTCCAGGTGTGTTCCCATGGACTGAAGGCACATCCACATTTCATCTCTTAGTTGCTGGCCTGTGAAATCACAAAGTGCTGTTCTCCATCATCACTGGAGCCACTATTTAAATTCACTTGGATCACAGAGTAATTTTTCCACTCTGTTAAAGGTTTCTTTCGCAAGTGCCACTCCATGTCTCTTGATTTGATTTCCTTGTACCTTTTTTAATCCATTTTTAATAGGCTTCCAGATTTTTAATAGCTTTAGAGATTTCTTTTCTCCTTCATGTCTATGTTGTTGATTGTAAGACTGGCTTTTGGATGTCTCCTTTCTTTGATACCTCGCTTGCCTGGGTCGTCTTTGCACTTATCCTTTAAACATATTCGCAATGTACTTGGTTTACTTCATTGAGCATTTTTGAAAGCATTGCCTTTGCTTTTCCTCTCAGCTCTGTTATCTGAATACATCTTAGGTAATTAATCAGCTCCCATTGATCTGAACATAAATTTCCAGATTTTTCAGACATTCATTACATGTGCTGAATAGAAGTGAGAGTGGCTGGATGAGAGAATTCATACCTGACAAACAGCCCATCCAGATCTGAGCTGTTCCTTCTCCTCGTGCTCTTCTCATTGAGTAGCTCAGGGTGGGGAGGGGGGGAAGTGATGTTTTTCAGACAGCTGTGAGTGAGAAGCAAAAGCTCAGAATATAAATTCACTCTCTTAAGGGCTCTTCTTTCCAGTTCCTCTGGATCAGTAGCCATTTCTGAATTTGATATGACCAGGATTAGCTGGTCCTAAGAGCTGCTGTTTCATTCCTAAGCCCACCTTCAGTTTAATACATTTGGATCTCAAAGCACAGCATGGCCATGGGATGCTGGGCTGGGTGATCCTGAGCTCCTCTCACCCTGCATGGACACGTGGCTTGCTGGGAGCACCAGTTACCTCCTGTCACCCTGAAACCCAGCCCGTGGTTCTCCAGCTGTGCCCTGAGAGCTGAGGACAGGCAGTAAAAGAGAACATTAGATCCAAGTTAAAGGACAGAGGTGGAGAGGCAGGAAATCATGCCATAGCTGTGTCTCTACATGTCCATTGTCATGGGAGAGGAGGTTGATAAGGAAAAAAAACCCAGATATGATTCACTGTGTGATGGTAGAAGTGCAGCCACACAGTAAAGGCACAGAGCACTAACAGGAGGGAATGACCACCTGGGCATTCTCAGGGGGCCCTGGTGCAGGTTTTTCATGGAGTTACAACTCATATCAAGCTGCATAATATTATTCTCCTTTCCACACTCTTCAGTACTGCTGGAGGTGTGGGATTTCCCAAGAACTGGATTAAAAAGCAGCCCCAGCTCTCACATGCCTGCACCAGCTGCTGCCACCTTTGCCCCAAGCACAATCACTCACCCCAAAGACACTGAATTCAGAAAAGCCACTCCTCTGTCTCTGGAACTTCACAGAGCAGCTCCCAAGTAGTGAAGGGTCCTTGTTAGGGGAACATTTCCTGCATATTTAAAGAGCTTTGAGCCCTATATACATGTACCTCATTGGGCTTCATTGCCAAAAGTGCAATTAATGGGTTTTGTGCTGCAGTGCAGGGCAGGAATAGCACTGCCTCCCTCTTTGTGCTTTATGTGCTCTCATGCTGCGAAGGAGGAGGAAAGTATTGGTAAGCAGAATGAAAAAAAATGTATGAATTTCACCTCTTAGTGAGTGGCCATGAATGATGAAGGCTGTGGGTAGGGCATGGATCAGATAAACTCACCCTGCAACAACTCATCCTCCTCTCCCTGGCAAATCACAGTGGAAGGTGTTTGTAATGCAAAGAGCTCGATTTAACCAAATCTCTCCCTCTCTGTGTATGTATTTATAAGGCCACTCATTAGTTTATCCCCCCACTTCGCTTTCAGCAGGGAGATTTTCAGAGTAAGCTACAAACCAGCGTGAAAGGAGGGTGTTGAAACTACATCTGAATTAAAATCTAATTACTTCTTTATTACAGAATACAGTTCTGTATCAGAGAGACCAGAACAGTGCAGGATGGCCAGCACCACGTTTCAGAGGGATCATTTTTCTCAATGCTTAGTTATTATTAACTATATCTCTTATTCATCCTGTCTGTTGATCCTTTTTCCCGAAGCATGGAATTTGCTCATGCAGTACAACTGTCTATCAGAAATCACTGTTGCAAACTGATTTCCAGTTGTCAGGCCCAAAGGTATTTTTATTTTAGTCAAATAGTCTGTTCCACTAATTCAGTCAGCTCACCCACAAGTTTAACAACTGCTCTGAAGAATGTGCATGTGAATATGATTTGCCAGTATTCCTGCTTTTTGAGATGGGCTATGCCTGGTGTGTGCATGAGAATGATTTAATATTTAAAGGGACTGAAGAGGATTTGAAGAATCTTCAGAGCTGAGGAAGTTTGTGGAAAATCTCCTTTCTGGTTCAAAATGGATTAGAAATATGGATTCTGTTTATTGCTGCAGACTCAGTTTTCCCAGTGTTCAAGGCAGCCTAGGGAAAAATTTTATTTCATCATGCAGCATGGATCTAATCCTACAGGATCTCAAAAAACCAGGAAAAAGCCACTGAAAGTAGCAGGATGGCTCCTGTGCATGGCAATAACATGGTTGTACAGGCATTGGGGTGCAGAGACTGGACTGTTTTACACACAAAATCAAACATTAGGAACGAGCTGGGGGGAAAAGGCTGTTCAGGACCTAAAGGCAGCTTGTGGGTGGCTCTTGTCTCATGGCCATCTCCAGCCCAGCCTCACCTGAAGGAGCCCTTCGTGCCCTCTGCAGTGGTGATCCTGTCCCTCTGCTCAGCCCTGGGAGGCACATCTGGAGTGATCCTGACCCTGTGCCCAGCCCTGGGAGACACATCTGGAGTGATCCTGCCCCTCTGCTCAGCATTGTGAGACACATCTGGAGTGATCCTGCCCCTCTGCTCAGCATTGTGAGACACATCTGGAGTGATCCTGCCCCTCTGCCCAGCACTGGGAGACACATCTGGAGTGATCCTGACCCTCTGCACTGGGAGGCACATCTGCAGTGCTGTGCCCAGCTCTGGATCCTCAGCCCAGCAGCACAGGGAGCTCCTGCAGCAGGGCAGCAGAGGCTGCAGAGATGATGAGGGGATTGGAGCATCTTCCTGATGAGGAAAGGCTGGGGCAGCTGGGGTTATTTAGCCTCCAGAGGAGCCCAGCTGAGAGGGGACCTCAGCCCTGGCTATCCCTGTGAGCAGGGAGCTCAGAGCAGGGCCAGGCTCTGCTCCAGGGGCAGCAATGGCACCAGAGGCAATGGCAGGGACTGAGCCCAGGGAGCTCCCCCTGCACAGGAGGCACAACTTCTTCCCTGGGCAGTGCCCAGCCCTGAACAGAGACCAGAGAGGGCTGGAGTCTCCTCCCTGTGGATATTCCAGACCCATCTGGACACACTGCTGTGCCTTGTGCTCTGGGATGGCCCTGCTGGAGCAGGGAGTGGCACCAGTGACCCACTGTGGTCCTTTCCAGCCTGACCCACCCTGGGATTCTGTGTTGAAGGTGGAGGGAGCTGAGCATCCCTCTCCACCACACTGGGGTCCCCTTCCCCATCCCTCAGGAACTCCCTTTTTCCCTGGCTCATGCAGAGTCCTATTCCCTAGTCTCCATGTCCTCTAATCAGCTTAGTAAAAGCCCTCCACTGCATATGGTCGGATTGCAATTTTTGAATACTTGTAGCATGGGCAAATCAAACCCAATTTCCTGCAATACAAAGCCCTGCACTGCTCCCCAATGAGGGCTATTTTCCTGCCAAATTGCATCTTTCAAACCACAGCCAATTCAGCTGTAGAGCTGCCAAGAAAAAAAGGTCAGAAAGACTTAAAAAAAAAAAAAAAAGATGTTTTTCTCTTTACTGTATTCAAAAGCAGATCTCCTAATTCTGCACAAACTTTCAAAACAAGGGAGAAACCACTGTGGGATAGGTGCTGATTATAGGCAATTTCAGCCCAAAGGACAACATTTTGCAAGCTTATTAATAGGACCTGAAAATAGCAATTTCTAATGTGGCCAGTGCTGGAAACACTTTCTGTCTGCTCTGGTTTGTATGAAGAGCTGCTCCAGTGAAGCCACTGGAATTATGCAGATTTGGGACCTTCCTTACTGGAGTTACCTCTGCTGCCTACACAATATTTTATATACATTGGTTTTATTTGAAGGATTTCACCACGAGTACCTGCTTAGCCACATACCTTATGAGATAAAAATGCAATAAATGGGGAGATGGGAAAACCATCTCTTCTCTCCAGAAAAAGCCAGGACTGGGAGGTGATTTGGACAAACAATAAAATATGTAGAAAGAGCAGAGTAATGGAAGATTTTAAGTACCCAGGCAGGGAGTAGAGGACATTAGCTGGAAGCTTGTTTATAGGATTGGCATGAGATTGGATTTTGACTTAGTGTGTGGAGCAGCTGAAAAGGAAGAGAGCTACACGATGTGTATTAAGTGCTGCACTACATGGAAGGTGTTTGCAGACAAGCTGTACTCCAAGGAAAATGCTCTGCCAAACATCCATGTCCTCCATGGAGGGCTTGGGATAAGAGAAGATTTTGAAGCAGGAAACGTGGAGAAGTTTCCTTGCCTGCTGACAGGAGCTCAACCAGCCAGCACAGAAAGCCAGCTGTGAAGTTCAGGATTTGATGAAATCACATCTAAAGGTTTATAATCCAAACCCCCAAACCTGCAAACACCCAAATCAAACAGATCACACAGGTGTGAAGGCAACCCCAGGGCAATCAGGGGTCAGGGCAGGTGAGGGAAGAGCCTCTTCTCCTGCAGAAAATGTGAAGTTTATTGTTGGCTGAGGTGAGGGGGAAAAAAGACTTGTGAAAACCACTGAATGCAGAAACAGAAAGGGTGATGGAGGAATTCATGTGGAAAGGGGTGAGGCATGAGATCCATGGTGCTGTCTGGGATTTGCTGCTGCATGGGGAGGGTTTTTCCTGCAAGAATCATGAAATCCCCTCCCAGCAACAGGTATTCATTTTCCAAAGGAAGGAGCCTGGGGAAGTGGGATTAAAACATGAAAATGCTTCAGCACTGGTAATTAGTGGTGTTAAAGGATGACCAGGAGCCTGGATTGCTGAAGGACATTGCTGGGTCCTGAGGAACCTCCAACTCTGGAAGAGGTTTTTGGGCAGTTCCCACTATGCTGGTTATTATTTTGGTCCTAGCAGTGCACAGGGCTGATGGCTGCTGTGCTGAGCTCATTTATGGAGGGGCAGGCTGGGAAATACCAGGAGCAGATGTGGCTCCTGGGGCATGGGGTAGTGGTGGGCCTGGCAGTGCTGGTTAATGGTTGGACTCAACAATCTTGGAGCTCTTTCCCAACCTAGAAGGTTCTATGAATAATCCCCCCTGTGTAGGAGGAGATCTGACCTCATGGCAGAGATAACAAGGATGGAAAACAGGGATTTCTCCCAGACACTAGAGGACTTAGGTCTGGACAGTTCTCACTTGGGGCTGTCTCCTCCTGAGCTGGGGAGGTGACAACAGTGGGGTTACAGGGCTATGGGAGCTGGGCCCGAGCATCCAAGCACAGAGGGCTGTGGCAGTGTGACCCTCCAGGACCGTGTTTGATTTCATGCCTTCCTTGTTCCCTTTCTTGGCTCACAAATTTTGTTTTCTCTTTGAGAGCTTCTGCATGCCACTCCAGGCAGATGTTCCCATTTCATATCGATGATGAGCTTTTATTGGGCAGTTACAGTCAATTTAGAACCCATTAATGCACATAAATAGTCCAGATTGTCCCTTCCAATTCCCATTACTTCGCCTTTTATGCACCAAATCCATTCAGCCACCGCACTGCCCCATCGTGGAACTCGTGGAATTTCCTAACGGAGCTTTCAAGACTTGACCATTTCACGTAGTTTCATATTTATCCACAAATTTTGTTTTCACTGCTCATGCACTGAGATGAATGCGCAGGCATCCAGGCTATTAATAAATAGACTTGATAACAATGGTCCTCGTGTGAGCCATTAAGACACTGCAGTATTAATAGCCTTTCCTTTTGGAGAAGGACTATTTATTCTTCCCCTTTTCCTTTCTTCAGGCTGGAGCTGATCGAATTGTTCATTGTGAGTAATCTCCTTGGAGAATATAGTTCTTATTTCTCTATGAAAATCATTCATTAATTCATCCTGTGAACTTTATCTTGAGATACTCACCCTTTTGCTTTCACTCATTGCTCCTCATTACTCACTTGCTCTTGGTTCACCTCTGTGCTGTAGCACTGATGCTCCAACATAACTAGATGCTAAAATGATTCAGCAAGGAATGACAGACAGCCAAGAGCCAAAATTTTATGTCTTCTGTGACTGAATCAGGCTTTAGCAAAGATATAAAACATGAGAGTCCCCTGAACTTTCTCTGAATGACCAAGCTGTCTGTTTGTCACCAGAAGCCAACTCGATGGCTCCAGTGGCAAGTCTGTGGGTGCTTTATCTTCCCTGTGTCCAAACCACAGCAGCCAGGCTGTCCTTGGGCATGGAAGCCTCTTGGGCCATTTCCTTGTATTTGCAAGCACATTTCTGGCTGAGATTCACCATTACCCAGGAGTGCAGAGGTGCTGGGGGACAGTGACCTTCTGAACCAATTTTGCCCTTTTTGCCCCCATTTCTTTACACTTTTCCCACTTCCCACAGCTGGGCTGGACCAGGAGCACATTGCCACCTCTGAGCATCCAAACCCAGAAATCACCATGGAAAAGTGAGCACCTGTTTCTATTCATTTCCTCGATGCTCCACACCCACCCTTCCCAAAACCCACACTGGCCATGCTGTTTGCCTGCTCCTTGGGAAAACCCACCTGTTATTTCTTATCGTGTTATCTCTGCTGGTTATTGAGCATATTTTATGGGAAGGGGCTGGATAAAATCTGCCCCCAAACAGCACACGACAGACCTGAGAGCTCCAGATCTGCTGCAGTTCATTTCTTTACCCTTGTAACTTGTAACCCCAGTTGATAAGAATTTATTTGCAATCAATAAACTAAAATTTCCCAAACTACCAAGAAAATCAAGGTTAAGAGCATTTTCTATTCATGAAGGTTGTTGCTGTCTGAGCCCTCACAAGGGAAATCTCTAATAAAGAGATAACCTTAATTAATGGCATGGTAAGCACTGGGCAAAGTCCTGCAGCTTTTCAGCTCACATTTATATAAATTATTATATGTCTTTGCATGTAGATGATGGTTTGGGATGATCAGCATCTTGAGTTAAAGTGCCTTTAGACTCCCAAAGCTGACAATTTTGGCCACAGCTCTCAGAAAAAACAATGGGCATGGCAGTGTTGATTCAACAGTAACCAAGCTCAGCTCTTGTGTTCCCAAATTATATTACAAGACAAGCCAGCACCTCTTGAAAAATGGAAAATCTCCTAGTGATTCCACTGGCATGTAATCTAAACATTCATTAAGCAGCATCCTCCTGTGTAGATTCACCAATCAAAATTGGAACTAATTGGAAATGTGTATCATCAAATTATTATTATTACTGTTGTTATGTTATGTTATTGTTATTATTTCTAGGAATGTGATTAAAAGACAGAACCTCCAAAACTTACAATTTAACCATAAACCAAAGGAAAATAAAATAGGGGGTACAGAAAGAAGAGGGAATACAACCAAACAGCCTGGTTTTATTGGTCAATGTGATAAGTGGTGGTTTTAATGCACCCAGGACCTGTGGGTTCCTGCCAGGGGAAAGGAGAGTCTTCAGGATGGATTTGCAGAATGATATTGAGGTGGTTTTGGGATATTTTTGAAAACAACTACGTACAACAGGGAGTTAACAAGTTAACTGTGGTTCTCAAGGTCTTCCTTTCTCTTGCCAGCTAAAGGTGCTCTCAGTGACTCTCTGAGTTGGACATGTCCAAACTCTTCACCTCCCAAAAAATGAGATTGATCTAAGGCAAGACCATCCAAGGCAGGAAGATGGATGTGCTGAGTGGGTGTAGAGGGAAAGGCTGTGTTGCTCTTTGGGGGCAAGAAATGGACAAAGCAGGCATTGGATATCCTGGGGGAGGAGGCAGTTTGCTGACAAATGTAAGGAAAGAGAAGTTGTGGAGCCAGGAGAAAAATCCCAACAAGGAAATGCAAGGAGACAAGATTTGAAGGAGATGATCTTGTTCTACCCTGACAAGAGGGGGCTGTGATTCATCCAGAAGAATAAAGATGGTGTCCTGCATCAGGAGGAGGAGGAAGAGGAGGAGAAGGTTTCCTGGGCTGCTGAGTGGTTTCTTCTGATCACAAAGGTTTCCATCAATATCCCCTTCTCATCAAACCCAACCTCCTGGATAGCCATCCATAACTCTCAATCCCAGTCAGCCCTGGACTTCTCTGAACTAAAGGTTCTCATTCAGGCCAGACAGTCGTGTGAAAGAGTGAATTTTGAGAGATTTAAAATGTGGAATCCACTTTTCTCTGGGCTTAAAAAATCCCATCTTTTGTGATAAAAAGACTTCATGTAGTCCTTCCAACCTTGCACTTTCAGGGGCACCAAGAGTAGCTGGATCATTTTAGAATAAGAAAAGCAAAGACAAGAGTGAACAGAAGCTGACTTACTATTTAAAGAATTTAATTTTCATTTTGAGGAAAGTGTAAGGCTAGATTTGCTGTTATGTAACAAACTGCATTTAAAAGCAATTGCTTTTGAAAATACACTATTGAACTTTGAAATTACTGTGATAATGCAGCTTTAGTCTGTGAATGCTCCAGTCTGGGAGGAAGCACAACAGCAGCCTTTGATGAGGACATGAATTTGTTATGACAGGCTAATTTTACAATTCCAAGGCTGCCTTACGGCAGAATTATAAAGATATATATTAAAAAAAAAACCCAAAACAAAACAAAAATGAAAGCCCGAGAAGCAAGAAATGTATTGTGCTGCTGCTGAGAAAATGTTCTTGCACAGTCAACTCCCACAGGTCAATTCAAGGTAGTATCCAGCCACCTTTGATAGCTCAGGGAACAAAATATTGTGAATATTGGGCATGTTTAGACTGACTGGTGACTTCAGCTGTTTGATCTGTGCCTGTGTGAGTGTCTGGGAATGCTGTGATATGAACTGCCTCAGTAAACAGCCAAAGACACATCTTGGGGAAAAAGCAACGGGGAAAAACCCAATCAATCTACCAGCCCCCTCATCAAATAAAATCTGAAACAACAGAAATGCTGCCTGGAACCTTCGTGCAGCCTGGCTGTGCCTGAGCGGAGCTGACACAGCGAGTTAGCATCAGGGTGGTGTAAGTGGTCTCCTAGAAATAATCTCATTGCAGATATCCTCCCCAATCCTCCAGCAGGAAGGGCAGGAAGGATCTTCTGCTTGGGGCTGGCAGAGGTGTCTGCTGGAGGCTGCAGATGGAGGAAATCAGGAGGTGGAGGAGAGCATTTGGAACCTCAGCTTGGAGATGAGCTGGAGAAGGAGGGCATGAGGGAGAAGAGCTGGAGAAAGAGAGAATGGGAACCTGGGCTGAGTGGTCTGGGCAGGAATGGAGGAGACAAGCAGGGGACACAGCTGGGGAGTGGCCCTCCTAGCCAGAGTCACCAGAAATAGGAACAGCTTTCCAGGCCTCTCAATGGCAAGCAGTGACAGAGGAGGGAGAATGGTTTTAAGATGAAAGAGGGTAGATTTACGTTGGATTTTGGGAAGGAATCCTTCCCTGTGAGGGTGGGGAGGCCCTGGCACAGAGTGCCCAGAGAAGCTGTGGCTGCCCCTGGATCCCTGGCAGTGTCCAAGGCCAGGTTGGACAGGGCTTGGAGCAACCTGGGACAGTGGAAGGTGTCCTTGCCATAGCAGAGGGTGGAATGAAATGATCTTCAAGGTCCCTTCCACCCAAACCACTGATGCTCTGAAATGTGAGGAGCACACTGGAGAGAGGAGAAATCACATGGTGAGGCCCTTATGGGATGCTGCTTTCTCCTGTGAAGCTCTTGTGACTGAGGACTCATTGAAACAGCTCCCACAATATTTGAGGAAAAGGCAAATAGAGCTTTGGGGCTAAGGAAATCCTCTATGGACAGATGCCAAGATGCACTCCAGTCTTTGCCACTGATGTTTTGTGCTGCTGTATCAGCCAGAGGCCAAAGGAGCCCAGTTTGTGTTCCTGACAAGCTCTGTGAGGCTCCAACACTCTGCCCCTGACCGAGGCAGCTCTTCCAGCAGCTCACATCTCAGTGTCACTGTGTAAATCTCTCCAGCCTGTCACTGATGGAAGGGTCTATGTGACAGGTGTCACCCATAAATCCCATTTAAATACATCCATTACCACACACTGCATCACTCACAATCACCCATGAAATGTCTCTTTGGAGTCAAGAATCAGACAGGGATGATTTAGGGCCATTCTGCTGGTGAGATGGGATTAGCTGGATCTTGCAGCTATTAGGATGTCAGGCCCAGCTCTGGCCCCAGAAGGGCTGAGGGAGAGCAGGCAGAAACAGCTCCAACAGCAGCTTTCCAGCAGCCTTTCCACACACGCTGGAGCTGCTTCAAAATCAGACTTTAAAACTGACACTAGAGACTTCAAAACACACTTCCCATGGGAATACACACAAGAATCCTGCAGGTGCATTACATTTTAGACCAGATGAGACCTTTCTCTGGATTTCTGCCAGTTCTATGTGAACTCCACTTGCCATCATTTCCACCTTGGCAAGTGGAGTTCACACAGCTTTACACACACACACACTTGTGCACACAAAGTTCTGCCTGAGGCACAGACAGAATGAGGCTTTTTGCCACTCAGCAGGTGGGTTTTTTTTCTGGTTTCTCCTCCAAAAGGAGCAGGCAGCTTGAGACATCAACCTGCTCCATATAGAAAATTGGTGCCTCATTTAATTCAGAATAACATGAGAACATCTGCAAAATAAACAGGGCAATTTAGACAGGCAAGTGCTTATTGGGAGACATCAGTGCTAGCTGCTGTTTCAGCCTGAGCTAGACAGGAGCCATGCTGATAGAAGAGGCTGGGAGACACCCCAGATGAACAACTTTTTTAGATATTGCTGAGTAAAAGTAGAAGAGGAGAGGAGATGTGTCCTGTCTGAGCAGTGTCTGGCAGGAGCAGCTTCAAAGGAAGAAGAGCTGAGACAATCCCAATGCCACCAGTGGCTTCCTGGCCCTGACAAGAAGCTTCTGCTCTGACTGAGCACTCTGCTGCAGCCACAACACCAGAAGAACTTCCCTGTGGTGGCTTTTCTCATTATCCACAGAAACATTCAGTCCTTTTTGCCATGATGGCCTTGGCAGCATCTCTGGCACTGGGATCAAATGAGGAGCATTTTTACCTGGGGGAGCAACTGGATGCAGTTGGGCCTGAATTAGGATTGGGTCCAAGCAGCAGCAAAAGGCAGCAGAGATGATTCAAAGTTCATGGGCTCAGCTCTGCTTCATTTTCCAGACAGGGCATGAGGATGGAGAGCCATCACCATGTCTCCTTGTCCGTGGTGCTGCTGGAAAGGGATCAGCTCCCTGGGGAATGAGAGGGAATGTCAAACAGCACAGGAGGAGAGGGTGTGGGTGAAGCAAGGAGCTGGAGCATTGTCACTTTTAATGAGCAGGGTGATTATGTACTGGCAGCTGTTTGCAGATTAGAGACCGAGGACTTGGTCGGGGATAATTATATCTCTCTGGAATTAGGAGATTTTTCTCTTTTCTGGCAAGGAAAGAAGAGCTGGGCAGTGCCCAGCATACCCAGGAGGGGAGGCCAGCAGTATCTCCTTTTCCCACCCCAGTGGAGGAGGAGTCCTGTCCTCAAATCAGCCCACAAGGATTGGATCACAATCCATGTATTAAGCCAGTGTCCTAGGATGTCCTTAGCTCCTTATCCCAGTGTGGAGCAGCTCTGACTTCCAGGCAGCTCCCTGCAGGATCCTGTGCTGGGTGTTTTCCAGCCTAATCAAATGCCCTGAAAAGTGGATATTGGGATGATCTGCCACAGAGGTCACAGAGCCAGTAAGGGGTGAGGGCAAACAGCAGCATTTCCAAAACTGCACCCAAAGGTTATTGCTTCATCTCCCTTGAGATGGAAAAATAAGCCTGCTCTCTGCAGCTAAAAACTGGTATTAACAACGATTTGCTTTTCAAAATAAAATCTTTAGCTGCAGAAAATGTTTCTCAAAAGCAATACCATTGCCTTCAGCCCTGGCAGCAATGCAAACTGACACAGCAATCATGGCACACAGAGAGCACTGCAACCAGCTCTTGTTAAAATCCCAACCTGACCCCATAGGTAGTGTGGAACTGTGGAGTTTGACCTTCCCTGCCTAAAAGTTTTAAGTGTATCAGCTCATCTATTGCCAAACAAAGTGACTAGAAGGGGTCTTTTAAATATGCTTTTGTAGCAGGTTATGGGTGCTTGGTGGTGCATCTTCTGCTTTAGTCAAAGGAGGTTAAATTGATTACCAGGAAATACCTAGGGTGGTTGCAATTGCAATCCAGTGCTGAACTGGATTCAGTATCACAGTGTGGGAGTGGCAGTGGTGGTGAGAATGTCACCTACACATGGCCTCTTTCACTCACCTCCTCCTGGTATGAAAACATAAATTATACAAAAGTTGTAATGGTGATCTCTGCCAAGGAGGGGAGAGCAGCCTGGACAAAACAAAAATGCATTCACAGCAAAATGTATTGCACCAGGAATTTTAAAACCTTCCTCAGTGGGCTTGAAAAGGCTCATGGTGAATCCAGGCTTGCTGCAAATGGCCTTGCTCATGGTACAGGATGAACCCAGCAATGTGGGAACAAGACAATGGCTGTTGGAACAGCCTTATGGATGTGCTGCACTTACCCTGTTCTGGAAGGCAAAGCCCTCATGGCTTTAAGTCAGACAGGATGGTCAGATAATCCAGAGTGGTATCACCCAAGCTTCTGTGACAAGGGACAGCGGCCAGCAAAGTGACCTGTCCCTCTTCTCTCTCTCCTATTAGGCACCACTTCCAAGCAAAGTTCTTTACATTACAGGAAATTTTTCCACTAAAGCCACAGGAGGTGCTTGGGGTGGAGACCCTGAGACAAGGAGTGAATGAGGCAGAACAGAGGTGAGCAGGTGGCTTGGAGGGAGTTTGTGTCCTTTGTCACTCTCCCGAGCCCCATGAGTCCCCAGTGCTCACCAGGAGCAGTGTGCTCCGTAGGCAGCAGCAGCATTCCAGCCATCTGATTGCAAACTGGGTTAAAAATTATTCTGCGGTCAGAAAAATTAATGTCTTGGAAAAATAAACAGGATTTTCTGAAGTGAGTGGGGTAATCATAAATTAGACTCAAATGGCAAGTGTTTCTCTGAGCACTGCGTGACACACTGAGCCAGCCCTCGGGGATTTCTCCCTTCCATATGCAGCAATTCAGCTTCTTGCTGCTCCCTGCCTGCCCTGCCTGCTCTCACAGACCTGCCCAGCACATGCCAGCCCTGCCAGGTGCCATTTCCCTGCATTTTAAAGGTGAAGGACCAGACTCTGATCCAGGTTATGGAGTCTCCAGCAAAGCCAAAAGGTGCAGCAGGTTTTGTTATCCCAGATCCAGAGCTTGTCTAGTCACTGCCCAAGGGGTGAGTTGAAGGTGTGAGCTGAGCAGAGGGCTCTGTGAGCTGGCCCTGAGTCAGGGACATGAGATATGGTGGCACAAGCTTGCCTTTTAGCATAAAGTATGGCAAAAATTAAAGAGTGGGGCTAGAAGGGACCTCACAAAGTTAATCCCAAACAATATTACTTTCATATTTGTTCTTTCTGACAGGAACCTATCAAACCTATTTCTTTTAAAATTCACTAATGGACACTCCCATCCACATCCTCTCCCTCTCTCTCCAGGCCTGCTGGGTGATCTACCCCAGGGCTTCACTAACCTTGGAGTCAAAAGCCATTTTTCCTTAATTCTGGTCTGCATTCCTGACCCTTCCCAGCATGAGAGAAGCCCTTTGAATTCTGCCCTCTCCACCACCAGAGTTGGTTATGTTCCTCTTCACAACTCTTTACTTGAGGAAATTTTCCCAATTTTTCCTCCCCTCAGACAGCTTTAATCAGCTGCATGTTCATTGCTCCCCAACAGTCCAGAAAACTGCAGAAAACAGTCTAAAAATAATAGGGAAAAACCACTTGTAAAAGGCCTTTCCTTGTTTGGGATCCATTCCCACACGGATGACAAGTTGTTGTGAGCGCTGACATGTAGGCGGAATTGGCAATGCCTAATGAAAATGCTTTTAATTACCACACTCAAGTTATGATTCTGTAAAACAATAACATTTTGCTTGTCTGAAAGCTGAGTATTTATTATTCTCCAACTGTCAAATATTAGTCAGAGTACGAGCAACAGCCCTTGGATTTCTCTCAAAAGGCTTGGGTGTTCCTTTGCTAGCAACAGGCGAGGGGATGCAGGTACAGAGTAAATAATCTCAGTTGGTGCACTTTTTCTGGAGGTTTCTTTTTCATCTGTTCATTCCAGGAGTTGGACTTGATCCCTGTGGGTCCCTTTTCTCTGAGGATATTCCATGATTCTATAATGGGCCAGCCAAGAAAGCCAAGGAATTTGATTCTGGTCCCCAAACTGGAGAATTTGACTTATTTTTTTTCCTTTAGACCACATCGGATTTTTGATGACCCAGAAACATGGCAAGAGACATTAAGATCACTGCCACTTAGCAGAGGACTTTTCTCTCCCACAAATATATGGCTCCTGCTGGAAAACAATTTGAGAGGAGAAGAATTAGCACAGGACATTATGCATGACAGTGTCTGATCTCAGAGAGGGAAGTGTTTGGGAGGGAGAAGAGTTTACATTTGTGAGGCTGCTGGGAATGGTGGCAAACCCACGTGGTTTGCAAATTCCTCTCATGTTCAGTTAAATCAGCTCTTGGCCTCTTTGGTGCCTGACAAGAAATGTTCTGTCAGGAAAGCATGGATGTGTTTTCTGCCTCTGTCACACGCACAAGGACACAAAGGAGCTGCTTGTTTGCAGCATTTTCTCTGCATTTTGGTGGATGACTTTTGAGTTGTAGAAAAGTGGTTCATCATTTTTTCCTTCTATCCTTTGTACTAGGACAGCAAGAAACTCTGGGAGACCAGATCTGCAGCCAGTATATACTGCAAAAGTGACCTAAATTACTATTAATTGTGGTGGCAGCACTAAATAGCTGTCCTCAGTGTGTTTACAGCTGGAGAAACAAACAGTTTGTTCTCAAGATAATGACAAACCGCTTATATTTGGTCTACAAAAGGACTGTTTGTTCCCTAAATACCTGCACCAGGAGCTGTGCTTGTGAAAGAAAAACAAAATGTCTTCGTGAACAATTCCCTGCCTGGAGCTGCCCCCTCTGAGATGCTGGTTCTGCTTGCCCAGCTCTAGTCAAAGCAAAAAAAACCCCAAAAAACCCCCCAAAAAACAAACAAACAAAAATCCCACCAAAAAAAAACCAAAAAAAAAAAAATCGGTTTTCTGCCAGGGAATGGGGCCTTGGGAGAAAGCCCTGATCAGGTCAGAGATGTAAATATGTAAATATAAAGCCACTTGGCTTCTTAGAGATTTCTAACACTGCCACGAATTTCTCAAAGCCTGTAAACCACCAAAACCATCCTGATCCCAGGGTTCAGCTGGCTCTGAGGTGTTGGCATCCCTGCAATGGAGGTTGGGTAGAAACCACAGCTGTTCTGAGTGCTGCCATTCACAGGCCAACACTGTTTTCATCTCTGATGGCTTCTGAAAAACAGCCCAAAATGAATTGTCCAAGAGATGCCCATTGAATCAGGAACCTCTGAAAGCCAGAAGGAATGGCTTAGACCTCACCATCTCACCTTAAAGTTCATCTGATCTGAAAACTCAGCCTCTATCTATCCTGTCACCAAGGTGTCAATAAAATTAAATTATTTAAATTTTTTTTTTAGATCATTCCAACTGATGTGTCTTTCAGAAACTGTTGTAATTCCTTGGTTTTAAAGGTATCTTGTGACCCTAATGCTGATACATCCTGCCTTTGCTGAAAACTCTAATATGTGTCTGTGCCTCACCTTTCCAGGAGTGTCACTGAATAGAAGAAAACCAGCTTAGAGAAAGAAATATCTTCTGGACTGAAGTAAATCTTAAAAGACTCAAAACTGAATTCACTGTCAGCTGTCTGTGTGCATCTCTCAGACTTATATCAGAGGCTGGGAAATTTATTGCAGCAGCTCTGATTAGATGGAATGAAATAATGCCACAGGAATGGAAGTGAGTGCTGAAAATCTTTACCAATGTGGTTTGGAACCTCTTTCTCCCCTGTGTGAATTCACCTGTGTGGACTCCACTGCAGATGGACCCATTTTCATCTCTCCAACCCACAGGAGACCACTCAGGCATCTTTTCATGCCTTGCCTGTGGGTGGGGCCCTGGCAGGTGAGCATTTACAGCATAGTTCAGGCTGCCAGCTTCCAAATACCCTGGGAACCCTTTTTTCCCTGCTGACTGGTTTTGCTGTGCTCAGTTAGCACATTCCTCATTGTCTGACTTCCCAGGCCATGCTCCATGGAGTCTGTGAAGAGCTGGAAGCTGCTCCTCCAGGCTTGGGACTCAACATTCAGCTGAACTGCCACCTCCAGGGTGATGTGGATGTCACAGGGAGTGACACTCTTCAGGAGGGAAGATGCATGAGGTGTGATGGTCTCCATCATTCCCACAGCTCCAGGGAGATGGGACATGGATGAGGAGCAGTGGGCAGGAGGTACAAGCAGCAGGAAGGTCTGTGAGATAGAACAGCTCCTGTTCCCTGGATCTCACTGCCTCCAGCAGCATTTCCCCTGTTCAACCCAGAAACAGGAGGAGATCCTTCACTCAGATTCACACATGGGATGATCCATGAAGACAATATTATCAATCACCAGGCAAAGCTGCTCTGCTGAGCTCTATAAATAAACAGCTTCCTCACAGCCTTGTACACCAGGCTGCTGGAGATTATTTCTGTTAGAAGTCTTCAGTGCTTCCTTAGCATTAATTCTCTTTTTGAGAGTGATTCACCTTGAACAGCGAATGTTTCCTCGAGTATCTCGTTCTGATCAGAGTGTTCCCTCCAACCTTATAATCTGCAGCTCTGTTAATGCCTTAATGGCACCTGGTTATCCCAACGCAGCAGGACAGTGCTGGATCGATGTGTCATCCAGGATTAGGAGTCTTCTGGGCTTCCTGGGAATCCCTTGCTGCTGTTTGTAGAACAGTGGGATTTCTGTCTTCCTTGCTGCAAAGCACAGGCTTACAGACCCCTCACTACTGCCTGTAAAAATAAAAAAAAATCACTCCTTCAGTCAGGTCCAACTATTTAGAACTTCTATTTATTTTCTCCTTTCTAAAATTGCCTCTTTTGCAGAAAAGAGCTTTGCTTTTCTCCATTCTGCTGGGCTGTCCATATTCATCCTTCAAGAGGCTTTTCAGGTACATTCCTTTGAAACGAGCAAAAATTTAGCACAAATAACCACCTTTTGCATTCCAAGGCCAGAGGGGCTAAACTTATTCTTGGTGCTGCTTCTGCTGCTGCTTTCCAAAGCACACTGCAGTGGCCCAGGTCACTGGAGTGACCCAGCAGAGCTACTGTAGTATTTATGTCTCAAGCAGTAACCCTCTAATGAGCACTCCATATGTATTTAGGACCCTTCCTTTCATTTCCTGTTTTCTACAAGAGTTTTGGGTACTTTGAATGTAAAAACCTTGCAGGTTCATCGTTCTTACTGAGAAGAAATGCAAAGCACTGAGTAAGACTAGCTGAGTTTATAATTTCTCCCTCTGACTTTATCATTTGTTTTCCTGAGTCCTGTTTTCACTTTTAAAAGAAGCCCTTGAAGTAGTTTGGGGTTTTTTTTAAAAGAAGAGAGCTGCTGGCCTTGCAGACCCACATTTACCTTGCAGACTCATCTTTTCCAGTATTTGCCCAGTTTTGCCCTCTCCATTAACCTTCCTGACACTCAGCAGCAGGGAGCAGGAGCAGTTTGTAGGGAAGAAGAAGGAAAGCAGGGATAAGCTGCAGGAATCACTCCTGGAGCTGGGCTGGCACTTGTGGTGTCTGATGGCTCTCCAGGGCTTGGTTAGATCCTCCCCAGGACACTGCAGTTGCGTGTGTTCAACAACCCCCTGTAATACTCCTTGGGATTTTATAACATTCCTACATTGCAGCATTTACACATCAGGGAAACTGGGAATATCTGTGGCATCCAGATCCTCACATACTTGGGGAAAAGTGCAAATGCACATAATATGAAGAATTGTAACACCAGAATTTTCTTTTTTGACTGTTGCAAAAGGAATGAGGTCATATTTGGCAAAGATATTCACTGGTTATATGCCATTACAGCCACTGAGAATGTAAGGGTTTTCTGTGCATTTTCCGAGAGACATTAAAAAATGCATTGGAGAGGGACTTTGGACAAGAACTTGGAGTGACAGAACAATGAGGAATGGCTTCCCACTGCCAGAGGGCAGGGTTAGATGGGATATGGGGAAGGAATTCTTCCCTGTGAGGGTGGGCAGGCCCTGGCACAGGGTGCCCAGAGAAGCTGTGGCTGCCCCTGGATCCCTGGCAGTGTCCAAGGCCAGGTTGGACAGGGCTTGGAGCAACCTGGGACAGTGGAAGGTGTCCCTGCGCAGGGCAACAGATGGAATGAGTTTTAAGATCCTTTCCAACCCAAACCACTCTGAGATTCTATGATTCTCTGCTCCATCCTCCCTACTAATGGTGCTTCACCCTGAGAAAGCAGATGGGATTAAATCTGAAATTTACAGTCAAAATCTGAAATGGGGAATTCCTGGTGTTCGTGGAGCACAGGCCATCCTGCTCTCACTGCCTCCAAATCACCCTCAGCTTGAAATTTCCAGTCCCTGCCACCTTCTGTGGCAGGCCAGACACAAGTGCAGATAACATGATATGGCACAGTGCATCTCTACTGGTCAGGAGGAGGAGGAATTGATTTCTGACTAATAAAGAAAATTCATTACCCAGACTGAATGAGTCACAAGGAAATGAAGGCTGCTGTAAAGAGGGAGGATGGACTCATGCACTCTGTTATTTCAGGCTTGTCTGGCTGCAGAAGAGGTCTGTCTATGCAGCATCTCCATCTGCACAGCCTTGGCCCAGGTCCTGTGGCACCATTTCAGCTCAGAAACCACTGCTGCTCTTCAGGCCTTGCGTGGAGGCAGGGCTGCAGCACGATTTGTTCTCCCTTTGGCAAACTGACACCTTTTTTACCATCCCCATCCCTCCCCAGGGGCTGAAAGAAGGGGCTGTGCTGTGGCCAAGCAGAGCCAGCACACACAGAGGGCAGGGCAGGCAGGCGGAGGTGAATCCTCAGGGGCAGGGAGATGCTGGAGACAAAATGCTTGATGTTTCTCCACTCAGGAGTGAAATAGCAAGACAGGCCTCAGATATGCACTCAGGAAAGTGAGATCAGGTCCTGATCCAAAGAGCTCCCCATGCCTGCATTTGGCTCCTGGTGAGGCTTTACTTCCCCAACCACCTTGCATGGCTCAGTTCCTGGGCTGGAGAACAAGACCAAACTGCCCAGCCAGAGGGAGAACAGAACAGGGCAAGGTTTGGGGAACAAGAGTAACCCTGGGATTGGTCCTGATCAGCTCTTCATGCTCCCTGCAGCCCTACACTTTCCAGAGCAACCTCTGTGGGAGGCAGGAGGAGCAGAAGGGACATGTGGGAGGGAGAAGGCAGCAGTGTGGGGATCTCTGTGTCATCCAGCATTGGGCACCTGTGTTGTCACCTGTCACCCCAGGCAGGAGAGGTTAAATTTTGTCAAGAGGCCACAGGATTTTTTAACAGAACCCTCCTTTCCATCCTACTGAAGATCTACCTTCCCTGTCCCTCCCTGCTGTTCATGCCAGGACTGATGGCATCTTCCATGGCAGGGAATGATATCTTAGGAGCCTCCTTGTTTAGTCTTACAGCTGTCAATTAATCCCACATTTCTGCAATTCAGACTAGCTGGTGGGTAGCAACATTTCCTGCTGCAGTGAAAATTTTCTGTGAATAAGAGCTGGAAGGGGAGCTGCATTAATATTTGACAGCAGTTGGTGCTGAGGGAATCTTTGCACTTCACAACCTGAAACCCAGAGGGGTTTCTCAAACCAGCAGTAGTTTAACAGTGTTTAAACAAGCTTTTGCCACATGCAGCCCAGATGGGGACTGCTGCTGGCCCAGGCATGCTTGTGCCATCTCCAGCTCAGCTGTGCTTCCCATCCTGGGCTTCTGCTTCACATCCAAGGTTTTGAGACATTGGGAGAATAAAAGCAGCTGGTCACAGGATCATCAGATCACAGAATGGTTTGGGTTGAAAGGGACCTTAAAGATCATCTCATTCCACTCCCTGCCATGGTCAGGGACACCTTCCACTGTCCCAGGTTGCTCCAAGCCCTGTCCAACCTGGCCTTGGACACTTTCAGGGATCCAGGGGCAGCCACAGCTTCTCTGGGCACCCTGTGCCAGGGCCTGCCCATGCTCACAGGGAAGGATTTCTCCCTACTATCCAACCTAGCCCTGCCCTCTGTCAGTTTGATGCCATTCCCCTGTGTCCTGTCCCTCCATCCCTTGTACCCAGTCCCTCTCCAGCTCTCCCAGAGGCCCTTTAGACACTGGAAGGAGCTCTAAGGTTTCCCATCTGCCTTCTCTTCTCCAGGCTGAGCACCCCAACCTCTCCCATCTTGTCTCCACAGCAGTGTTTCTCTGGCCCTTGGATCACATTTGTGGCCCCTTCTGGATTTATTCCAATGGGTTAATGTCATTCTTCTGTTGGGGACCCCAGTGAACAGGCACTGTCCAGCTTTGGGCCCTGCTGGCCCAGCACAGACACCCTCAGCCACAAGCTTATAGTCTGTGCCCTTCCACAGCTGCACAAACCTCGCAGGTTGCTCCCCAGGGACATCCTGAACAGCCAGAAAGGCCCTGTGCCAGCAGACCTTGCTCCATGCCACAGAGATCCATGAGTGAAGCCACCCAGTGGTATTGCAACCAGTAAATACAGAAAAAAAATCTGTGAGGAAAACTAAATGCTTTGTTTGGCTCAAAATAGAGCTGTTCATTTCAAATTTTTCTTCATTTTTTTTAATGTTTTCAATAAAACTGCATTAACTTCAAATCATGAAAGGGATGTGTTTCATATTTTTCAGAATTTGAGGATGGTTACATAACCATAATGAGCCTGAATGCATTCCGTGTTTTTAGATGCCTGCAATTTTTTCACCCAAATTAGACTTTCTCTAAAACTGCTCCCCGGTGGGGCTGCCGACACAGCAGAGTTAATGCTGAGAGAAAATGCACCAAATCCACCTGCAAGCTCCATGAACAGGGTGGTTACATCCTGAACACCCAGGAATGAAACCAAAGCAGCACTGAGCTTACACTCGAGGCAGCAAAGGCTGTAGGGCGACGCTTGTCCACAGCCCCTCCACTCCAGCAATGCTCCATCCCACTTTTACATGGAAAACTCCCTCCCAGAGAGGGAAGGGAGGTTCCTGTGGCTGTTCCTGTGGAGAAGCAGAGCCTCTTGCTGCCCTCAAGCCCTTGCCAGGCATCTCCACCATCTCCACCCCCATGAGCTGGGCAGCCCAGGGATGCAGACAGTGTGTGAACCGACTGTCCTCCCACAGCCCTGCTCCTCTGGCACAGATAAGAGCACCCGAGGAGAGACCTTGGGAGACAAGGCACAGATTTATTTGGTCTTTCAGCTGTGAGAGGCTGCTGGCTGCTGTGTGCTCCTTGATAAACTCCGGGATGCAGAGAGACGCAAGTTTGCAGAAGTCCCTGCCAGCAGCTGACACAGATGCTGCCTGGCACGGCACCAGGGAGCTGTGACACTCGTTTGATCATATGTTTATCCACATGTCCCTCACATACTGATAGGCACTGATAGCCTCTGGAGCTGCCCTCACACAGCACGAGCAGCTGAATTTCTGTGCCTGCACGTGAGGTTTGGGTGGCACAGCGTTTTCCTCCCCTGCGCGGTGGAGGAGCTTTCCAAATGTTGCTGGCACCCAAGACATGGAGCTTATAGAACAGGTTTTGTCTTGCTCTGGTGGAAATCACATCAGGTCTGTGCTTTGTGTCTCCCTAGTCCAGATCTGCCCCACAACATTTCTCCCCACTCAGCCAAACATTTTTTACGCAGACACTCTTCAAGCCCTCCTGGCCCAAATCTCTCATTCCAAAGCAGCCCCACCATGGCGTTCCTTCAGTCCCATGGCATGAAAACAAGACAGCAGCAACATTCTGGGTTCAGAGGGACTTCTCCTATCACTAGAAGAGTGGTGGCACCAGCTGCAGTGAGTTCCCTGCCCTGTGAGTCCCTCATTGCTTCAACTCAGCCCTTCAGCTCTGTCTTCAACCATCCACCTCCCACATACTTCTGCAGACCCAGCCCACCCCAGCCGCCTGCCAGCAGGGCTGGAGTTGGGGAAGAGCCCCCAGGAGCCTTAGGGTCTCAGTTTGTAGCTGTGCTTCCCACAGCCCTGCCATGGTGTTCTCCTGGAGCAAACACGTGCTGTGCCTCTGGATCAGTTGCAAGACCAGCTTCATTTTGTACCACTTATGAATTATTGCTGGCCCCTGTGGCTCTTGTCAGCACTTCCCCTGTCTCACTGAGACATTGATTCATACACACATGACTGTTCCCAGGCTTAATTAAACTCCTGGTCCCTTCCTGACATTCTTCTTCGTGTGCCCAAAGGCAGCTGATCAGCTTTGGGTGGGCTGGGGATATGCCCACCTCCCCTGCTTGGGGATCCTTTGTGCTCAGACCCCATCCAATTCCAAAAGTCTACATCCCACCTTGAAACGGATCCATCATTTTCCTTCCTCTGCAATTCAGTGTGTGAAGTTCTGTTCCCCTTGGATCTCTTGTCCACCCAGCCCCTGTTGTCCAGGCTCCAGCCACACTGGCCTTGCATCTCTGGATAGGATTATTCTCCTGCTCTCTCCCACCAGCCACAAAAAGCAGTATATCACCAGCAAACTTGAGATCAAAACTGACAAGCAAGCTTTTTAGATGAGCCTGTTCTGCTGTATGTAATTAATGTGTCTTGTTTTCTTCATTTATATTTTATTTATGTGCTTTTATGTATTGTGAGAACCTCCGAGAGGGTTTTCTTTTTATGAATTACACTTTGTAAAACAGGAGAACTGATGTTGATGAAATAGTTTTATTATCAGCTAAAGACTGCACTCCCAGACTGTGCCTCCCTTCCAACTGGCAATCTGTCACTCCTCCAAACGTGACCGACAGACAGACAGCCAGGAAGGAGCCGGGAGGAGGAGGAGGAGGAGGAGGAGGAGGAGAGAGCAGGGATTATGATGAAGGTGATTAAAAATAGAGCAAGATTCCTTCACCACGAATCACAGCGAGAAGTTTCAGAGAAGAAAATAGTGAACCTAAAAGATATTGCCTAAGGGGGCTTTTACTGATTTTAGACTGTGTTGCTCAGATCAGTTCGCTTCAGTGAGTGTCTGTACCAGTTTTTTTTAGGATGGAAGAAATAATTGCCAGCGTAGGGGCTGGAGGGAGGATTTTTTATTTTTAATTTAGTTTCCCTAAAAAGTCTTTCTTCATTTAAATCTTGGAAGCAGGAGTGTATCTGAGGCAGAAGCTGATTGAAAATGGATCATTTAGAGCTTAGCTCCCATCTTTGTGTTGATTAAGTGTTTGCCAAGCTACTGGCCCAAAGGGAATTTTGCTGTTTTTTATAATAAATCCCTGAAAAACAGGTTTCGTTGGGACCACTGAGATGGCAATCAAAGCTTGAGTGCTGGAATCAGGCAGTAGAAGCACAGAGGCTCTTGTACATAATTCACTCAAGGAAAATGGGAAACAACTCTCCCAATGCAGCAGCATCCTTCCTGCTAAATATGTGGATTAACTGGGATAGATGTTCTCCCAACAAAAAATCAAGGATTCAAGAGGAATTCTCCCCCCCCCCTCGGTGCTGGGGAGCACAGACTGAAGCTGGGCTGTGCTGGGGTGGTGTCTGGAGCCTTTGGGGTGGGAGTATGGTGAAAATGGTGGATTATCTCCCACAAGCACTCATGGAGTTCTCCACAGAATCAGAGTCCCAGAATGGTTTGGGTGGGAAGGAACTTTAAAGACCATCTAGTCCAACCCCTGCCATGGGCAGGGACACCTTCCACCATCCCAGGTTGCTCCAAGCCCTGTCCAACCTGCCCTTGGACATTTCCAGGGATCCAGGGCTGCCCCTGATGATGATGATGATGCCCATGAGCAGCCTAAAGTGTCCAGAGCCGCAGCCAGGCTATCCCAAAGCACTGAAGAAACCCAGAGCAGGGAAAGAGATCTCTGGGAACAGCCCAGGGAAGATGTGTGTGCTGTGAGTTAGGCTGAAACACCTCAGATTTTGGCATGGTTTTGTTTATTGGGTGCCCTTTACTGCACATCTTCCAATGAGGCTCCTCACAAATGATTTGGATCCTCTAAGCAGCTCCTGCAAGTCCTCCCTAGCACCATCCCTGGCTTGAGTAATGCTCTAAATGTCACTGCTGGGACAGGAAATGCAGCCATTCTGATACTCTTGCTTCTGTCCTGGTGATTCACGCTGACATTTACATGACCAAGCAGAGGGGAGGAAGCTGCTGAACACATGGCTGAGCCTGTGGAAAGCTTCACATAACAGGATTCAAATCAGCAGAGCCCCCAAAACTCCCAGGAAATACCCTCACAAAGGCAGAAGGGCTTGGAGCAGGCTGTAGAGAGCTACATCCCCTCCCAGCTCTGTGCAGGATGAGTTCCATGCTCATCCTGAACTCTCCTTCTTGGAGGATGTTGAGTGCAGAAACCCTGGGTCCAGGACTGTGAACACCATGCTGCTAATGAGGCTTGTAAGATCATTAAAGGAGATTTAGCATGGGGGAGATAATTTTCCCTTTTAGGATGTTTTTCACTCATAATTTTAGGACTGTACATGAAGGCAGGAAATGCCACTAGATGGACATATCTTCAAGACAGAGAGATTCAGGGAGGTAAACTCATCAGCTGGAGGGTGCTGAGAAAGTCCATTCCTTATCATCCTTGTTAGATAAATTCTCCATTGTAAAGGAATGTTTTATGTGTTGTGTGTGTGCTGGAGAACAGACCGCAAGGATCTCCATGCTTAGAAACTTTTCTGACCCTGAGCAACCTCACCCAGCTTTGAGGTGAGTCCTGCTCTGAGTTGTGAGTGCCACAGCAAAATTTTAGAAGGCCTTTCCAAACAAGATTATTTCGTAACATCTGTTGAGGTGACCCACAAATGAGTTACAGGTAGACAAAAGGATCCAGTTTGGTCCCAAATATCTTTTAGGGAATATTGTTGGAAATTGATGGACTTTCTACCCTTTGCCCTGTGAGAAAGTGTTCTTGTGACAAATCCTGTTGTGCAAACACTGTTCACTGCCTTTCCAATGAATTACTGGTAATGTTTCTAGGTTCTAGCACAAACTGAAGGAATGGTGGGAAATCCAGCCCTGCCAGAAAGCAGAGGAGAAAAAGGCTCTGCAAGTCTACCAGCAGTGAGGGAACCACCCATCCACTGGCACCTCATGATTATTTCCCTGCTGATTCTGTGACACAAAAGCAGCTGTCCCCATAGCTGCCTCCAGCTCAGCAAGTGGAGTGCTTTTAGCACATTGTAAAGAGTCCTCCTTCTTCTGCTCACTTATTTATTTATTTTGCTCCAAAAGAAGGACCCAAAGATACAGAAGGCTTTGGTTCAGGCAGCAGCCCCAGCAATTGTATTTGTCAATATGTGGAGAGTGCCTGAAAGTGATGTATTTGCAACATATATGGTCCATTGCCTGATTAACTCAGAATGAAAACCACCCAAGCTTCACACTGAAATCAGTTAGCAATACAATATCTCCAAAGATTGTGCAATTACTTTTATTTTTTTTCTGAATGGCTGCCAATAACTGCAACTTTCACAGAAGATAAAGATCTTTTCTGCTTCATTATTTCTGAGATGGCACATTAGGATCAAATGTACCATCCTATTAAATAAAACTCCAGGAACACTATATATAGCACCATGGCAAATGTGGCCTGCAAAGCAGCATTGATCAGATCAGCACAGAGCCCTGATTACATGTTGAGCAGTTAAAATATTCCTGCTATTAAAATTTATCCTCTTCTTGGTAAACCTGTATGTACACATTGCATATTGTGCTCACACAGCACAGATTTCAGCAGCCTCCTCTGACCTGTGCCAGTGGGAGAGGTTGTGCTTTATTCACCTCATCCAGCAGACTTGTGATAGGCACTGCCAATTCTCCTGTTTTGCCCATCCAAATTCCTCAGCTGGTCAAGGCAGGGATGAGGGAAGAGGTTGAGTTTTCCTGGCAGCTGGAGAGGTCGAGGTGCTCTTGTCCTTGGGTGCATGTCAGGGACACAAAGGGATTTTTTGCCAATGAGGAGTTGAAAGTCACCTAAAGACAGTGGTTTAGAGCCAAGGTTTGAGTGACAACATCTTTCTCAGGACAGCCACAGCCAATGAGCCAAAGCTCCCAGCTTTAACACCCAAATGTTGTTCGTGTACAACACCAGAACCCAAATCCACCTCATCCATGGTTTGCACCATGGAAAACCTTGCATTCCGTTATCAGGGGCAAGGTTTTGAAATTGCAGAAAACCTCTCTGAAATGATACTGCAGTGCACTCGCAAATTAAGGGAAGGCACATTTGACTGGATGGGCATTTACATATAAATTGCCACCTAATTGCACTAATTGCACACGCTCACAGATGCGCTATTGCACAGACAGGTTTTGCACATGGATATCAGGTGTCTGCTTTGTTTTGCAGCAAAGATGGCTTTAAATCAATATGAATTATTGGTTCCTCTCTTGCCAGACCATGGCTTAGATCAACCACTGTCCAAGTCAGGGCCAGGAAGACCTTTTGAAGTGATTTTCCAGCTTCTGTTCTGAGTCATCCTGATTTCATACCCTCAGGCTTGCAAGCCTTTCCTTCCTTTCCAGGTCATAAATACTTGTCTTGTCTCAGGGAAACATTTGGTGCTGTTAGGTACTAAGGACTCGGTGTAAAAATCAAATATCTTGGCATTTTACTTTTATATTGGAAAGGGAACAAATAGTAAAAATGAATCTTGGATGAAGAAAATTTTAAAAGATAGTAAGTAGAAGTTAATGTACTTCAATAACATCTTTTTTGTAGACTCGTTACCTCTTTATTTACCCTTCAAGATATTTGCTTCTGGTTTATAGCACAATATGTATTGAGGAGAGACATAAACTGGGCAGGGAAATGCCAATGAAATGAGAAAATAGAAAGTTAATGGTGAAACTAGAGTAGGCTAAATTAATTTACTGATTATATGACCATATCCCATCAGTAAGACATGAATTATTTTGTTTACAGTCTTCAGGTTGTTGCCTGGCTCTGCTACCCTTCACTGTTTTCAATTTAAACTGCAGTGATTGTAAAGAGAAGAGAAAATAAACCAAATGTTCCCATTCCACTTATAAATTTTATGTTTATAATCTTGTAGCCATCCATGGAAACCATGCCTGTTATTCAAGTGCCTCGCCTCCCCAAGCTGAGCATAATTATTACTGATACATCTGGATGTTTAACTACCTATTACAGACTCTTGAATTCCTTCCAGATATAAAATATCCATTAATACAGGAGTGGAGAAGAGTGGAGTCACAGGGGGAAGAAGAGAGGGGAGGGTTTATGTCTATTACTTCAATTCTCAGAGGATTTATGCCTTGCTTAGCACCACAGGGAGTAAAACACTATTACCTAAGCTAGTGTCATTCAAATAAAAGGATGTAACGTGCCTCTTTCCACTTTGTTTTACAAAGAATCCTTCATGCTCAGTGGGACAGATCCCCTCTAGCTTGGTGTCCTCAGAAGATGGAGACACCATGGTGCAACCCAGGGGCATCACTGAGTCATGTTTTCTAAAGCCCTTCGGGTTGGGCTTTTACTCCAAATCCACATATTTTTGTAGCAAATAGATCCATCTGTGAAAGCAGAGCTTGGGCTTTCATCCCGTGCAATGTTCCTTGCTCTGGTGTCAGCTCTTGAGGGAAGTCTCAAAGGAGCAGGTGGGTCTGTGAGGAGCCCAGCGAGCACCAAAATAATTGGTGTGAAGAAAGGAGCTCAGTTTTGAGCAGTGTCACCAGAGATGTTGGTACCTGAGTGAAAGGTGTGCATCTTACCTGAGGGAAGAGCCAGCATTTCAGGAGCATCCATAAATCCCTCCTCTGGGGGTTGCATCCTCAGGGGTACAGCATCCTCCTCCATCACTCTTGAAGGCGATGTTGGAACACCATTTAGGAATTTTAGCTGTTTTGCAAAGATAGTTCTGCTACGCAGCATTTCCTCCCTGTATCAGCTCCATTAAGGCTCTGGCCCAGACTTATTGATTACTCCCTAATCTGTGCCCTATTAAATTCACACATCCGTCTCACAATTACATCCATGGCATCTGTCACTCTCCAGCAATGCCCCATTAGTCCCCATTATGAAGAACACAGTGGTAGTTGTGTTGCTGCTGCCTCATTACCCTCAGTCTGTACCTGATCCCTGGCACATCGGGCTGGCTCTGGTCCAGGGAGAAGCTTCCCCACAAAAAAGCCAAGGCTGACTCCTCGCCTGACACCAGGCACTTGAATCGTGATTTTCAAATGTTCTGTGTGTGAGAAACACTTAGGTACAGAGAGTGTCAGATCCCTTTCTCTGAAACTATTATTTGCCTCCAGATAGAATGGGAAACAACTTGTCTCTGATCATAGCAGTTACTTATAAGCTGCCAGACTGGAGGGATAAGTGAGATAAATTAAACTGTGAGCGCTGGCTTTCCAAGAACAGTTCACTCTATTTGCTCAGGCGTTTAAGTACACACGGAGCTCTTAGCCTGTAATCAAAGCACGGAGCTCAACCAAAAGGATCATATTTAGTACACCAGATCAAAGGCAGCGAGCTCAGAGTCATGTACCAGTGCAGTCCCTCCTGGTTTTCCAGCTCTGTCGCTACCTCTGCTCCCAGTGATGCCTTGGGATTTTAGCTTCCATATTTTTCATGTATCTTCAATTCTGTACTTCTCTAGTATATAACTCTAGACTCCATATAGAGTGCTAAGCTGCTGTTCTCTCATTTTTAGACAAAACAATTCCTCTCTAAGCCCAAAACTCAAGGACTCACTGTGTCAGGCCCCGAGGTATGGAGACAACAGTGAACTGGGGGAGCAAACGTGGACTAATTGACTTCATTACCTGAAGCTGTAATTAGAGGATTAAACCTCAATATGCAAATGGACAGAACTTATAAAGTAAGAAAAACCCCTGACCCGCTGTTCATTTTGGGTGTAGCCCCTGGCTGGGCTGTGACTGCCCTAAATGCACCCGAAGGCCTTCAATAAATAAAACTGATTTTTATTCTTTTAACTCTGTCTAGCCTCTGTTTTAGGTAAGCCTGGTTTAGGCATCACCAGAGACAGAAGCCTGCAGAGAACTGCCCTTTGCTGCAAACAGGGCAGGACACAACCACACTCAGTGACAGAACAGAGCAACCAAAACCTTATTCCTTCACCACCTCCACCTCTCCCAGCCCCATAAAACCCCCATTTGCCAACCATGCAACTGGTATTGTTCTATTTTCTGTGCCCATTCCTTCGGTGGCACCACGAGCAGAGCTTCTGCACCCTCCCACAGCTCCGCAATCCCTCTCCCCACAAATGTGCTTGGAGTGCACATGGCTGCCAGATGGAATTGCACATTCAACACATTAAGGGGACCAGCTGAGCACAAGAGGCTGCACAGGCCGTGCATTGTGCTTCCGATTCTTGTGGATTCCCTCTCACTGAGGAAGTGGCCTGGAATGGGAAGTCCCATCTGTCGCTGAGATACTTGTTGAAATTGAATGTTCTGATTGGGTTGTTGGTGGTTTTTTTTTCCCCAAGATTGGATATGTTTTGGTCCCATCAGATCTGCTTTTAGCTCTAGTCACACAATGGAGGCAGAGAAAAAAAAGTAAGAATTGTTGGTTTACTGCATTTACCAAAAAGGATGATATTTTATTACTTAATAATTAGAATTTTAAGAGGTTCAGTATAATCACACTGGCATGGCCTGAAAAATTTTAATATATTAGACAGTTATGCACTTCTTACTGGAACTCCTGTGGTTTTATTTTTTAACTGAGATTCCCACATCCACCTGTGAAACATACCCAAAGAAAAACTCAGTGGGTATGACCTTTAGCAAAAAAAAGGGGAGATATGAAGGTGAATGTCCCTCAAAGGGGACTGAAGGTCCACAAAGAGGATTGGAACACAGGAGTGTTGTGAGATGGCGTTTAGCAAACAACAAAGCTAATGGGAACATTAAAAGTATGATTATGTCAAGTTTGGATCCAAACTGCACACTGCATGATCCAAAGTGGTTTCTGAAGATGCTCTGGAGCCAGAACTCCAATATCTGAGGTCATCCTGAATATTTTTTTTCCTTATTTTTAGTTTGGCTTTTGAAGAGGGAATATTACTGTGTGTAGAGGGACAACATCATCACAACTGTGACTGGAAATCCTGCTGGTAGGATTTGGTGAGAGGAAAATATAATCTGTGAGCCAAACCTGCCCATCCAGCCCAAACCCTTCCACCAGGCTTTGCTTCATCCATTCATTGTGCTTCCATTTCTGCAAGGTGTCCTCAGCCAGCCACCATCACCCTTGGCTGACTTAGAGCTGAGAACTCATTTCTCAGTGGTGATGATCAGCGTCTCCTCCTGACTCACCAGCACAAAACCAAAACCCCCAGTGACCAAGGAAAGGTTAACTCAGTGACACAGCAACAACTGAAAGCCAAGGCAAGGCTGTCACCACCCACCAGTGTAAGTGGGTTCTGGGCCAGTCCCAAATGTGGTGAGAGGCTGCTGAGCTGTGCAGTCACTCCTCTTGGGTGGGCAGAGCTCATTGTGCACCTCAGGCAGGACAGCCTCACACCCTGACAGTTCCTCCTGCAGATGGGACACTGCTGCCACTGTGTGAGACCTTTCAGCACACCCTGACACTGCTGTCACCCTGTCCCCATCAGTGCTCTGCCTCTGTCTAGCCTGAGCCCTGCTGGTCACCTCAAACACCCTCTGCAGAGTCTGGCACTGCAGGATGCAGTTGGTGCCATGCAGGACAACCCTGCCCAGAAGGGGAATCGCCACTGGATGGAGAATCCCTTCCACCTCTTTGCTTTTACACCCCAAGTGCTGCCACCGTGGTGATTCCCTTGAGATGGGGCTGGGCACGTGGGACAGCATTCTTGTGTCTTAATCTGTGTGCAATGGAAACTCCATTTCTCCTTGAATTTCCTATAATTTCCTTTTCTCTGAGGACTCACAGGTGCCCTCTCCTCCCCCAAAGATACTGGCATGGCCCTGCTGTCCCCTTCCCTTCCCTTCCCTTCCCTTCCCTTCCCTTCCCTTCCCTTCCCTTCCCTTCCCTTCCCTTCCCTTCCCTTCCCTTCCCTTCCCTTCCCTTCCCTTCCCTTCCCTTCCCTTCCCTTCCCTTCCCTTCCCTTCCCTTCCTCCCTCTTTTCCCCTGAAGCTGTGCCCTCTTCCCCAAGCTCAGCTGCAGGGGCAATTCCCAAAGCAAAGCCAACGTGATCATTTCTGGTTCTGTCAACATCAAGTGATTGTGGCTCATGCTCCAGATGAGTGGGTTTAAAATATCATGGGATTTAAAAATAGTAAAAAAAAAAAAGGCATTTCTCTCTTGGTGTCAGGCTGTCCAAGGAGGATGTTCTCAGCACCCTCTGTGTGGGTGGAGCTACAAAAAGAAAGATAGCATGAGCTGATAACACCTGAGCAGCACTCTGGGAATGAGAAGGACCCAACCTGGCCTGAGAACCAAGAGCACTGCCTTCTCCCTGGCTCTTACATTTCCCCTGGGAAAGGGAAAATTCAGCAGGAGGTCTCATGCCCACCTCTTTTCAGCAGCATGGAGTTCACAAAACAAAAATTATCTCGGTTTGGTGATGTTTCATGATGTATCATGAGTCCCTTGAACGCTGGTGAGGCTGCTCACAATCCCGAGTGCCCTGCCATGGATTCCAGGCACAGGGTATCCCATCAGATGAGCCTCCAGTGGGAGCAGCAGTGTGTCCTTTCCCTCCTGCCTTAAGCCTGTTTCTCTGGGCTGAGCAAAAGGAAATTCCAGGCTGGGCTCAAGCCTGAGGAATTCCTTGTTTTCCAGGGAGGACTGGCTAGAGCATCTGCTCTGGAAACTGCTGATCGCAGACACTTGGGACTTTCCATTAAGTCAGGATTTCTGTGGCTAAAAGTTCACTCTGTGAAGGTGCCTGTTTCATATTCCTAATGCACCCACACCTATTTTTGATGAATACTTTCATCTCAAACCAATACTGAAACCCCCTATTAATATCTGAGGCCCCTGTGCACTCTTTGGGGTTGGTGTTAACTTATTAGCAGTTTCTAACCAAGTGAAAATGGGTGTGTGGGAGGTGAGCATTGTATTACCAAATGACCTTTTATTTTGTGCTGAATACCTCAAGCACTGCTGAGCTGTGCTTCAAAAACCAGGAAGGGGGATTATGGTCTGTTCTGCATGGACTGGGGTGGTCCAACCCAGCTTGGAGCATTTCCAGGGATGGGCAGGCTGTGCCAGGGCCTCCCCACCCTCACAAGGGAAACATTTCTTGTGCATATCTTTGCTAAATTTCCCCTCTTTCAGTCTGAATTCCTTGTCCTATCACTACAGTTCCTGATGAAGAGTCTTTCTTTGACTTCCTTGGAGGTCCCTTTCAGACACTGGAAGGTTTCCATGAGGTCTCCTGAGCAGCCCCAACTCTCTCAGCTTGTCTTAATTTCCGTTACCATTGGCTTTCTCCCCCACCACAACCCAGCAACATTTTTAATCCACTTTCTTTTGAAGTAATTGACTTAATCACTCATTAAATACATATTTCCTACTCTTAAAAACTGTTTTCTCCCTTTTAGACTTGTTTATTCAATGACAGAATGCCTTCTTTCACAGCTTCTGTGATGAAAGTGGTGATGGTGGAGGGATTTCGAAATAAACTCAAACCTCTTCCCGGATTGAAGTGTTGATGAAATGGTCTTAAAATGCTCGTGTGGCCTCTGAGAGTTCAGGGGCTCAGCTCAGGTGCTGCCCAGGGAACCTTTCCTCCCACACCTGGCAGCTCATGTGGGGAGAGAACCCAAGGTGTGCATCCAGCTCCAACACCTCCCCTTGGATGAAGCCTCTGGAGTCTCCTCCAAAGCCCTGAGCTCTCTCTCTCCGTGGGCCTGTAAGACTTCAGCTTCCTTTAAAGCTGTGTTTGAGGGTTGGAACCAGGTGAGCTTTAAGGTCCTTTCCAACACAAACCATTCTGTGATCTCTGAGTTCTCCTAACTCTGCCACCAGAGTTTTCATGTTCACCTAGAGAAACCTTTGTGCCCTGAGCATCTGGAAACCTGCACAGGCACTTCCCAGCATCCCAGGCTGGTGATGCCTGATGCAAACACCTCGGGATCAGCTGCCTTGGAGGTCAAACCTCAGTGCCCCTGAGTCCTGGGCAGCCCCTGGTAGCAGCAGGGCTGCCTGGAGCACATCCATGCTCACCATCTGGGCAGTGCTTTTCACCTGCATTTCACCATTTTCATTTACAATTTCCAGGCAGAGACATGCAGGGATAATGAGCTTAAGTGAGGGAGGAAATGAGAAGACAGTGCCGATTTTATGGGCTGTCTCTGACGGACATTTTCCACCCAGGGGCTGAAGCATGAGTAGCTCATCCCCATGGCTTGTGGCACATCTTCATGACAAGGGATGAGCTCCCTGGCTGTGCCCAGGGATGAGCTGGGCCTGCTGGGGATACTCCTGCAGGAACAGGGATGGGGTGGCCATGTGGGGAGTCGTGAGGAGCATAGAGATGGGGAAACTTTGTCTTTCTTCAAGCAGCAATGGCAGAGTCTGATGAAAACACAGACTTTCAAGCTCCATGGGGGAATCTGTGCATGGCTTATTGCTGACTTTTGCATTTGCAGCCAACACCAGTGATACCTTCTTGACTCTGTGTGAGCTACTGGCCTGTGCTATTATTTTCCATTGTCTTTTCTCACTCACATTTTTAAGTCCTTAGTTCCTTTTATGTACGTGAGAACAGAGTCCCACACAGGTGTCTCAGAGCCTTGCAAAAGAAAAAAGTATTCTAAACTCCTTTTGTCTTTAAAGGTACCTTTTGGGGGATTTTTCTTGTGTTTTTTCACTAGTTTGGGGAAAAATGTCTTTGACTCAGGAACATTTTATGGACCCAAGCTGTGGTGATGGGAATTAATCCAAGACAGCTCTCCATCTTTCCAGAGCACCTTGTTGAGGTGATTTGTCCCATTGTACAATCAGTCAGGCACAGCCAGATTCAAGGGCAGACTCTTCACCCCTGTCAGTGATGGAGATGGACTTTCCAGAGTGCTGAATATCCTCATTTAATGGAGTTTTAAACTCTATCGTAAGCCTTCAAAACACTCAAGTTCTCACCTGTTCCTTGTTCTTCTATTTTCAGACCTCCTTATCTACTTCAGTCCAAGGCTCTGTGGATTTTTCTTTTCAGAGATTTAGGAGAAAAGTCGGGATGGGTGGCTCTAGAGCAGATCCCATCACTCCTCCTTGAGCTGTCAGATTCCTACACAATGTCAGGGCTCCCAGCTGAGCCAGGACTCCTTGGCACGCAGATCACAGAACTGACTTAAAAGTCAAAATCTCAAATATTGCAAATGTGAAATTCACTTTGGATTAGTTGCGGCTTTATAAGTATTTTGTGACTCCATTTTAGACTTCTTAATAAAAGCCTTGATGATTACAGGACTTCTGAAATTTGAAACCAAACCTTTTACGTGAAGACTATCTTATATTTTCTCCAAAGAAGTTTTTATGCACAAGATATGGCAAAACAGATCCTCTGACTCCATAAAGATTATTTTTTATGATTAAAAAATCTTTTTTTTTTGGAGTAATATTTTTCCTGTCAGGGGAGCCAAGAAGAAAACACCAATCCTTCCAAATTAAAATGTCAGAAGAAGGCAAAAGAGAGTAGCAGAACTTACTTTTGTAAGTCACTCAGCACCTTTGTGGCAGTGAAGAGAGGGAAACCAACACTTCCAAGGCTGCTCCTGAAGTTATAATAATTGCACACAGCATGATGGGATGTTCATTTATTTCCTGAAATTTAATTTAATCTTACTTCTCCCTCCAGTCTACCACCTCCTTTTAGTGGTTCAAATCCTATTCTTTCAGAGACTTATTGTTTATGAAAGTTTTCCAGACCAGGGAGAAGCTGGGTGATCCCAGAGCAGACAGGAACTCAGCCAGTGTCAGTGTCCTTATTCCAGGACAGAGTGGAAGGGTGGTTTTTAGGAGCATAACAAAATCTGTGGAAATAACTTAAAAAAAAAAATCAACTCAGACTTTCTGCTCCAGGTCATGACCTGCATAAAAAACATTCTTTGTGTGTTTTACACTCAATAGGTAATTTCACACTCTCTGTCTCAGGCAGAGCTGTCTGATATGAGATGTTACACTGCTGCCTTCAGCTGCTGGAGACTCTGAGTCTCACCCCACAGATAAGTCTACAGTTATTGATTGACTCCAGGATGATTTCTAATAATAACTGGAGAATAACCTCCATCCTGTGCCCAAAGTGTTGGAACCAGGTGATGTTTAAGGTCCCTTCCAACCCAATCCATTCTATGACTCTCTCACCTGTGGAGGCAGGACTGAAACTGTGCTGTAACTCTGCCTTTGCAAGTTAAAGTTAAGTTGGCAGAGAAAAGCTGCCAGAGAGGAGCAGGGGGAGAAGGAAGGGTGTTTGGTGGCAGGGGGAGCTGTCCAGTTCCAGTCCTTCCATCAAATACCTGCAGCAGCCTTGCTGATCAGACCTGCAGATCACACCCAGGCTGGTGAACTGGTGAGGAGCAGCCCCAGTCCCACACAGTCACTGGAGACATTGGAACACCTGGAAAATAGGGTCTAATTAACAGGAAATCATTGTAATCCAGCCTAATGCAAAGTTGCACAGAGAAAAAAGAGCCTGGCAAAGAGGAGCTCCAAGGAGGATGTTCCCACAGCCAAAGCTCTTTGAGGGATGGTCAAGCACTTGGAACATGAATTTCTGCTGCAGCACTGGGGTGTCTCTGGCAGGGAGTGCAGGAGAGAGGGAGAGAGAGAATGTTATCTTACCTCTGCTCCCAGAACTCCTTGAAACTTGTGTGGCCAAACTGCAGAGCTCTGGCATCCATATATTAAATCAGATGTTGGAATATTTAGGAAACAGCCAAATAAATCATAACAGAGCAAGAAAAATGTCTTGAAATGAGACGTTTATAGAAGTCAGAGAAAAGAATAAAAATGAAGCTGGGATAGAAATGTCTGATACCAAAGAGTTTAGGTATCTGCCAGGGAAAGGCAGAGCAAGAAGAGGCTGGAAGTTGAAGGTGGACATTTTCAGCTCAGGAACAAGGCACACATTTTCAGGACAGATGACAGTTAACATCACAGCTACAAATTCATGAAGGAAGAGGTGAACCTTCCACTTTTGGTGTCTTTAGGTGGGGCCTGGGGTCCTGTATAGCAGACAGACAGGAACCCCCAGGATTCTGCAGGAATCAGCCAGAGTTGGCTGAGCTGGAATAGCTCAGACTGCTGTCATGGAGATAACCACTGCCACCCACAGCAGCATGACTTGGGAAGGCTTCCAGCTTGGGAAGATGGTGTGGGGGTTGCTCTCCCTGTGATTTACACCTTCCAGGCTGCCCATGACAGCTGATGGCAGAGAGATTCAGACTGGCTGCAGAGAATGGTGGGATTGTCCATCCAGACCCTCACCCCAGATGTGCAGTGCCTGGTCAGAGGGCAATGGGGCATTTATGGACCAACACCTTCCTCAGTTCCTCAGAAGAGAATAGAGTGGGGCAAAAACAAGACAAAGAAAGAGAGAGGTAAAAGAACCAGGCACAGGAGTGGCAGAGGAAAGAGTGGAAGTGAGAGGAGCAAGGCAGGGAGCAGGAGAGCAGCCAGCACAGTGCCAGGGCAGCATGGCAGCAGCATGGCACTGGTGACAGTGGCATCACTTGGTGTGAGGTACCAGCATGAGCACGAGTGGCTTTTGCAAGGCTGCCTAGGCTTGGGCAGCCACAGGAGCGATTTCCCCATCACCAGCCCCGGGAGGTTTCCCCTCTGAGCCCCAGGGCCAGGCAGGAGGCATCCTGTGGGCAGCAGGGGCTGAATCAGCCTCCCACATCCCGGGTGAGGGTGAGGTGGGCTGGCTGAGAAAGGAGCCCTGGGAAGGAGGGGGTTGCTGGCACTGCAAGTCACTCTTTCGAGTTTTCATTTCCTCGTAGATGCAGGCTGCGCTGCTCAGAAATGAAACTTAGAGAGACGTGGCAGTGCTTTCTGAGATGGAAGGAACCACAGTGACAGGTCATAGATGCAGGGACAGGGTGGCTGCTGGACTGGGTGTGCACAGAGCAGACACAGCCCTGGGGAGTGTGTGGGGCTGACTGAGCCCCTGTTCTGCTCGGAAGGAAAGCGTAAATGCAGGAAAGATGGTTTGCAAGTGCAGAAAAGGGGTCCAGGCAGGCAGAGAGGTGATGATCGAAGAGAAAGAGCTTCTCTCCCGCTGGCTTTGCAGAAAGCAGTGCTGGAGGGGATGAGCCTGTTCTCGCTGCGGAGCTGTGATGGGTGTGGAGCAGCTTTCACAAGCCCTGGAGCATCCCATGTGTACTTCTGTCTGTGCTTCAGGCTGCTGCCCTGGGCAAGTGCCTGTTTGCCTGAGCTCCAGCAGAGCCGTGTCATCTCCCATTGCCATGCCAGGAGATACAGCTTCTTGCTCTGCTTTGTTGCAAGGCAAGGAACACCCTTAGCCCTGAGAAAAATTACACTACAAAACTCCTTTTCCATAAGCAACTCCTGTGCATCAAAGGTTTTCTTTTGAGCCAAGTGTGGAGACCAAAGAGCTGAGCCAACCGAGGCTGCCCTCACAGTCTGCCTGATTTCCACAACGGGATTACTAGGAATGTGCAGGAAAAGAAAGCAGCAGAGACTTCCAGCTTCTGCCTGGGGATGGAGGGGGAAGACAGTGGGGTTTGCTGGATAACTCACTGCCCATTGTGGGGATCTGGATGGAGCTGTTTGCTGGTGGGGTGGTGAAGAGCTAAATCTTTATCACTTTATCTAAGGAAGAAGCAGTGATTTTTCTCATGATGGAGAGTAATTTCTTTTGTAATGCAAAGGAAGTGTCTGTATTCCATGTTCCTGCAGTGCTCCAACAACGGAGCATTTAAAACACAAACCCAAGTGAGCACTGCACCAACCCAGAGAAACCTTGAGCCTTCAGACAGCCTGAGCAGAAGCTCCTGCTCCCACCCACAAACCATTGGGATAAATTTGGGATAACTTGTTCACAGAAACAACGGACTTGCTCATGAGAAGCAAGAGGATAAAAGCAGAAAGCATCAATGAAAAGCAAGTTGAAATTCCCACCTCATCCCAAAAACATCCCAAAGGTCTCTGTGCTGCCTGTTAAGAGTCAAAGTGCCGTGGTCATTGCTGTGCACCAACTTTGACTGGTTTCAATCTCCCTGCACCCACTTTCATTCAGAAGGCTAAAATATTTGTCCAAATGACTTCAAGGGTTCTTTAGAGGATTAAACAAATCTAGTGCTCAAAAATGAGCATTTTAATTGTAGAGCCACGAGGCAGGCTGAGGTATGGTGTTCAGTGATGCTTCATAAATCTTGCCAATTTGTACAGTTAGCTTAAAACGAAAGTGGTAATTAAAAGCAAAGGAACAGCTAGTCTGTTACAGACTAAATGGTTAGATTAAATATTACCCTGGACCTGATTATTAATGTGCAGGAGAGCTGTTTAGTGGCTCCCTATTTGCTCGGCAGGTTTTATGAACAACCCCACAGCAAACATTTCCCGTAATGCAGGATCCTCGCACCAAAGTCAGGCGTGGAAAGTTGCACACTTTTCCTCCACTGCTTTCACTCTGCCTGGTAATTTCCACATATTTTCTGCCTTCTCTTTGCTCTCGGGTTTAGTCAACGTGACGCCGGGCGTCGGCACGGCTGGGTTTTTCACTGCCCCATTCCCGCCACCGCAGAGCCGCAAAACAACTGATTGAATTTTTCCCCCTGCGTCAACGGAAGGTCCCGCTCCCCGTGACGCACCATCCCTTGATTTCGAGAAAAAACAGCTCCAAGGTCGAGTTGGCGGAGCCCATCCCAGCCTGCCCTGGCCACCCACCAGTGCCAGACAGGAGCTGTTAACCCCAAGGTGTGAAACCCCAAGTGAGAAGCGCCACAAAAGCACCAGGCAAGGAGGAAGAGTGAGGAGGGCAGAGGGTTATTTGCCTCCATGCAGGTCGGGGAAGTTTTGTTTCAGTAACCTCACAGTCAGCGTTTCAGATGTCACTAGTTTCCACTGAGAGTGGCTGAGCTCAGGCCAAGTCAGTGAGGGATGCATATTAATAGGGGTAAAAAATCGTGCTCGGTTGATGGAAAAGTCCCATTAAACAGAAAATTCACCCAGATGAGAGTTCACGCCCCCCAGCCTCCTCTTCTCATGTAGAATGGGATGGGTGCTGCCCAAGAAAAGGCAGAACTGACTTGGGTTTGGCTGCTGCCAGTGGCTGGAAGGACTTACACACCCCATGGGTCCTGCAGAGCTCGTAGAGCACTCAGTGGCACTGGAGGAGCACCTTGTTCCTGCATCACCACCTCTTAGAATGATAGAATCATCAGATTCTTTACTTTCTGTTTCTCCTTTTCCTTTGTCTTCAGCAGAGATTTCTTTTCCCCTCTTTACTTCTAAACCCACAGGGAGAGGAGCTGGAATCCTCCTTCCAGTGCATATATTTTTGGGTGGTTTTTTCCCTGTGAAACCTCTGAAAAACTGGCAATATTAATGCAGGATTCCAGGGACAAACTTTATTGACAGTGTCACGGACCTGTGGGAAGAAAACAGTCCAACCAGAGTGTTCCAGATGGAGATTGTGAGACCTGCAATGGTTGCATTCCCATCCTCCTGTGGCAGCCTATAGCTGCAAGTTTCAATGAAATCTAAAGATCCTAAGTCCTGCACTCTCCCCCGCCCCCTTTTCTTACATGGATTGTTTTCCAGAAGCTTCTCCTTTGTTCTCCTGAGTTTTGTATATGATTGGTTCATTTAAAAACTGTACCCTCCCCTGTTATCAATCTATTGGTCTGTACCCCTTTCCTTCTCCCCTCGGGCTCTCCTAACTGGCCCTGCGGGGTTGGACACTCCCCGTTTCCCCCTCACAATCCCCTGTCAGGCTGTTCGAGGCTCCCAGCCTGCGCACTTCATTCCCTCGCCCGTCCCCGTCTCTGTCCCTCCTCGCCGCCCTCAGCCCCTCACCCGAAGGCCCTCAGTAAATCTCCTGGCAGGCCGCAGGCTGGGTGCCGTGCATTCTCTCGCCGCTCCGCTCCGAAGGGGAAACCTCTCCCGCAGCCTTTTCCTTTCTGTCCCGTTCCCCCCGCCGTGCCGGCTGCTCCCAGAGGCGGTGCTGAGCTCACCGTGAGACACCCTCGGCTGCAGGAGGTGTCAGCGGAGCTGAGCGCCCGTGGCTGCACCGCTGAGCCATGGAGCAGAGGCTGGGCAGAGCTGGGCACACCGCCCGGGCAAGCGAACGCTACAGCGTCCTTTTTTGATTTAAGTAAAAAGTATCTCTTTGCTTGATTTGCCTTGTTATCAGTTGATAAGATTAATTCGGAGCCCACCTCTCACCCCCAGCCCTGCAGGAATCCAGGTTGCCTGCAATGTCAAGCAAGTCTAATAAATAATTTGGATGGAGTCAGTGCATTTAGTCAAACAAATAACTTCATTCAAAGGGCAGAATGGATTTTGTCAAAAGCCTTTTTTCATTATGTCAGAATGAAGAAAAAATTGTGCAGCCCTTTCACTCTGTCACCACAAAGGCATTTGTTCAAGCTTCTGGCTTTGCTTGACGTAAAAAATGTAGTTGTCAAGGCCCACACAGTGAATTGCTCTTCCCCACCCTGTCACGAACTCACTCCTGCACAGGGATGGAGGGACAGGAGTGCTGTCACTCCACAGCAACACTTCTTGGATGGGGCTCTGGTGTGGAGAACAAACAGTGGGTGCTCCCTGAGGAAGAGGAAGCAGCATTCCAGTTCTCCTAGAATTATTTGTGTCTCTTCCCTGTGCCCCAGGTCACCTCCACTAGCATCCTGGGACATGTTCTGCAGCAGGATGCAGCACCCTGAGTGCCCAGAAGAAATCCAGACTTCCCAGACTGTTTTGAAAAATCCCTCTCCACTTCAATGAAATGGCTTTGCTAAATTAAGCATGTGCACAACAAACATACATTGGGAGCAGAAACAGGGAAAGGGGAAATATGGGCTTTTTTTGGCATGTCTTCATTATATTTATTTAAAGTAATTAAATGAAAGATTAGAGCCTAGGGGCAAAATGCTGGGTACTAGAAGTTCATTGATTTACAGTCAAAAGGAGAGACAAAGAGAGGGTTCAGGACAGTCATGGGCTGTGTCTCCTGAGTGTGTTCTCAGAGAAGATGGAGCCACCCACGGGCACGATCTTAGAATCATAGTTATAGAAAAATAGAATGATAGAATCATAGAATGTTAGAATCATAGGATCATAGAAAGGTTTGGGTTGGAATGGACCTTAAAGATGATCTTGTTCCAGCCCCCTGCCATGGGCAGGGACACCTTCCACTGTCCCCCTCTTGGAGTGATGTGTGTTGGGGTTTGCCACATCACTCTCCACATTCACTGCAATCTGGGTCAAACTCCCACCCTGACATTCCAAGGCAGCAGCCCCTCCAGAGGTCTCCCAGTTTGGGTGTTAGAGGAGTTACAGGTGCCCAGCTCAGCTCTGTCGGTCACAGGAATGGCGCAGGAGCCTTGAATGAAGAATGGTGAATCCAGAGGGACATCACACCCACAGAAAGCTTGTCTGCCTTAGTGCAACAGAGTCCTCCGACAGAAAAGATGCTCCACAGGCAGGAGTAGCCTAATCAGACAGCTGACTCATAACTGCTGGGGAGAAGAGACAGAAGACATCAATACAATGGGCTATTTTTATATTTTGAGTGGTGCTCCATTGCCGTAGGGGACATGAGAGCTGTGTGAGACTCGTTCCTCTGTTGAAGCAGCACAAGTTCATGTTACGCTGTGCTTCCATCTCTCCTGAGCTCCAACACCTTCATCCTTCTCTGTCCTCTCACTTCCCACACCTCAGCCAGCCTCAGCCAGCTGTTCCTTTCCTCCCATCATTCTGTGTTTGTGACTTCTGCACACCCAGCCTTCCCAAAACCCAACAGGGCTCCTGTCTCCATGGATGGAGAGCACAGGGATTGCTCACCAGGCTGGGAATGTGGCATGTCACCTCCCTGAGGGAGCCCCAGGGAGCCCCACATCCAGGCTGAGATCCATCCCAATCCAGCTGCCAGGAGAATGGCAAAGCAGGGTTTTATTCAGATGCAGCAAAAGAATAATGAGTTCATTAGATACCAATTGATTGATAAAGAGGGATTTATTGAAAGGTCTAATGTGTGTAGCCAAAATTAGTTTGCCGTGTAATTAACTAAAAATGACTTAAGCAATGCATTCTTAATTATTATCTTAGTACAGCCAACTTGTAAGAAATTTCAAGCATTTAATTGGCATTTGATAGAATAGCTATAGCAAGCTAATTAGGTACCAAATTATGGAATGCGCTAATTGATAGTTAATAAGTATGTCAATTGGTATCTAACTAACCAATATGTTATAGCTATCTTGGAATGTGTCAATTAAGTGCCTAAAGATCTCTTTCAAGTAGATTATAAATGTAATCTATTAAGGATGTAATTTGCAACATTTTTTGATTATGGATTGTAACTTATTTGCTTCCTGAATATGTTATTGCTATTCACAGGCTCATTCACACAATGTAATGTGCAGCATTTTGCCTACATGAGCAAGTTTGACAACTGATGTTTTCCTACGCTCTACTCCCCTCTTACTCTGGTGTAAAGAGATTTCCACTCCCTCCACAGGACCCGGAAGGGGACATTTGAGATACACACCAGCACAGCAGCCATGGGCAGACTTGTGAGAGCTTATCTTGGTTTAGTTGCAATTGCAGTCTACCCACAGTGTTTTGGTTATTTTGAGGGGTGGCACAGTCCAAGCTCTTTGATGTGTGGTCTGTTCAAAGAATCCCAGAGTGGGTTGGGTTGGAAGAGAGAGACCTTCAAGCTCATCCCATTCCACCCCCTGCCATGGCAGGGACACCTTCCGCTGTCCCAGGTTCCTCCAAGCCCTGTCCAGCCTGGCCTTGGACACTGCCAGGGGTCCAGGGGCAGCCACAGCTTCTCTGGGCACCCTGTGCCAGGGCCTGCCCACCCTCACAGGGAAAGATTTCATCTTAACATACGATCTTAATCTACTCTTTTTCAGTTCAAGAAAGGTCCTCACCAGAAAAACTCAGAGGGATTCTCTTACAGTCAAAGCCATTGCATAGATAAGAGCTTTTCTCTCCCAAGTTTGTTCATTCAAATATCATTAAAATTGCTGCTCTGAGGACAGGAACAAGAGGGGCTAGGGCATGAGAAGTAGCCTAATTTAAATGGTGAGATGTCCTCAGTGCCCTTTGAGGGGCTGGCATCACATTTTGGGACGTCAGGCTGGCTCGCTTAGCTCCTAACAGGATTTACCTGTTCCTTCAGTGCTCCAGCCAGCCTGAATCCCCAGGGAATTTCACTGAAGAGTTAATTTAAAGCACGGTGATGCCCGTGCTTATTTTCTTTTGATCCCTTTGATACCAGTTGCCATTTACGCCGTGCCTTCCCGAGGTTTGTTCCCCGAAGCAATGCGCGTTTCTTTGTATAGTGTAAGTGTAAGGTTGGTGTTGTGAGAGGTGCAGCACACAACATTAGTGCCGCAGCGATCTGAGCACTTTATCTCCAGGAGTAAAGTACCCAGCTGCTCTTGAATTCAACTGAAAAAAAAAATATGCTGCCACTCGTAAGAGCAATACATTTTCAGTTACTAATAACAACTGTTGTCATGGAAACAGCCGGTCCAGCATGAATGTAAGGATTTGCTTTCAGGTCAGTGCTGTATTAGTCAGCAGCCTTTCAAAACCACATCTCCCCAGCACACGAGTCTCCTGTCCAATTTACTCTCTGCAGCACTTTTTCTCCATTGTGAATTACTCCAAATTAATTACATTTTATGACAATTGTGTGCGGCTCCTTTTCAACTCTGCTCGCTGTATAATTACTTGGAAATGGTTTATGGAGGCCGAGAGAAAATTTCATAACTGTATCCAGGTTTGGGAGTTCTGGGGTGGTTTTTTTCAAAGGAACAGTAAGGGTAGAATAGGCTGAATTGTCATTATGATCATTAATGATAATTGAGCATTGGACACTTGGGGTGTATGTGGGTTCCTGATTATTTTTGAGGTCTGTGGATTAGTTGGAAGGGGCAGTGCAGGGGGGTGCAGGCAGCTGGGGAAAGGTGTGAGGGTGTCCAGGTTTCCCCTGCTCTGAGGCTCATTCTGAGCTCCTGGGGTGGATGAAGGTAAAAGGAATTTGCTCCATCCCAGCCCTGTGGCTCATTTCTGCAATTTCCGTCGATCCCATGGAGAACCAGCTGGAAGAAGCTAATGTCCTTCAGCTCCCAGCTGACCACATCACAGCCCCCAAAGGCTCCTTTGGCTCCTTCCCCACCAAATGAGACTGTCTGTGGGGCCAAACCTGGGCTTTTCACCTTGAGGCTGGAATTTGGCTCCCTGGAGGCACTTTGGGGCAAATTCTCCTGGCTTTCAGAAGTGTCCAACACCCAAAGCTCCCACTGGTGCCAGCAGGAGGAAGAAGGGTTTCACCCCTTTTTTCCAGCCTGATTTACCCCTTCATTAAATCTTTGCCTCTCCCACCAGGGAGAAGCAGCCCCATTCCAAGTGTGGGCACACCAAGCCTGGGAGACCCTGCTCCTCACGTACATCTTAAAGCTCCATCCCACACACACATAGCCCTGCTGTTTCCTGAGAGGAAGAAAAAAAATGTGCATTTCATTTCCACCGTTCTGGGACAAAACTTGTTGGAAAAATATCCCCAGACAAAGGGGTTGGTGCTGCTCCCAAACATCACCGCTGACTGTGGTCCAGATTTCTCCTGCAGTGAAGAGCAGGGTTTGATCCTTCTTCTTTCCCAATCCTGCTCCATCCATCCAGCTTCTTTCCTTGCAGAATTGCTGCTATTCCTATCCTTGTGCGTTTCTCTTCTTGCTGGTACTTTTATTTTTTTCAACATTTTTTCTATCACAACTCTTTTAAATATCATAACCTAAAAATCAAATGAAACCTTTGTATCCTTTATTCCAGGGATGGAATTGGAATTTCAAGTCCTTGCCTTGCTGTGGGGATAACTACAAAAAATAAGTGAGGGATGGTTCAGGAAGGTTTTCTGACAAAAGAGGCAGAATACCCTTTTGGGAGGAAGGGGGATTTCAGGGGAGATGCAGATTTCAGCATCTTGTGTTGCTTTGGGACATTTTGGGTGTTTGCCCTGGTGGGGTTTTTCATGATGGGGACACATCCCTTCCTTGGAGCCTCGCTGGAGAGCAGGGAAGGAATAAAGATGAAAGTCATCAAGAGCCTCAGTCAGAGCATTCCTGGCGTGGAGTCAAACTTCTCCAAAGCACAGCTGGAGTGGAGGGCAGGATTTTGAGTCAAAAGCTGCAGGGGAGGAGGAGGATGGGCTCTGACTTTGAGGGTCAAGATGCTGCCAAGAGTGTCTTGACAAGAAGGAGGGCTGAAGGGAGCTGGTCACAGAGTAGAGTTGTACACCTGTATTTCCACCTCATGGTGAGCCCCAAGCCTGCCTCCTTCCCACCCAACCCAGCCAGGCTGAACAGTGGGGACAGTTTGTTTAACCTTGAATGTTACATGCAAAACCAATCCTGATAATGGGAACGGAACAGGAAGGAGCCTGGCAGAGATTGCTGAAGAAATGTTTGATTTCTCCTTTCGCCCAAAGTCCTGCTCACCCAGCTGGAACACTCATTGTTTGCCTGTTAACCTGACCCTGACTGATTTATTTGTGGATGCTTTGAGGGGCTGAGGGTCTCTAGAAGTGCTGCTCCTGCATTCCAGGGCATGGGCAGTGCGTTGTCCCAAAATCAGGCTGAGCCCTTGGTGGCTTAGAGCAGCCGAGTCAGGTTTGGTTTGGTGCTGTTCAAATAGCTGAACCACAGAAAGTCATTCTGGTTTAAGGGGTTCTCTGTGCCCTCAGCAATTATCCCTCCACTCAGAATGAATCACCCATCCCAAGGAAATGTGGGTGCCTGGAGTTGCCCAGAGAAAACATTAGGGACATTTCAAGGTGGCAGACAAAGCTTTTGCCCACCATGCCAAACATACGTGAAGCAATCTGATATAAAGTGTTGGAAACTGAAGGTTCTAAAAGACCTCTCATAGAATTATGCAAGGTCCATTTCAGGATGCCCAAAATCTTTCCACAGACTAGTCAAAAGAAGGAGGAAAAGTTGGCCTAGAAAATTCAACCACCATGCCTCCCCCTCAGTCAGGAGAGCTGTATCGTGTAAGCTAAGCTTATTAAGAACCTAAAAATACAATAAGAGCATGACAATAATAATATTACAAATAAATAAATAAAACTAACACGAATAATAAATATAACAAATATAACATAAATATATAACATATTATATAAATAATTAATATAACAAAAAATAAAACAAATATAATAAGAGCATGATAGCCATCCCAAAAGGGTTGGGATGCCCAAATGCCCTGGTGGGCTCAGCCAGACCTGCCCTTATCACCTCTCAGCTGTGCCCTGCAACATCTGTGCCTTTCCTGCTGAGGTATCCCTTGTGTTGGGGAAGATACAGATTTTATTCATAGCCCACTACTTCCTGCCTTTTTATTATTCTGTTCTGCCCTCTGCAAAGTGTGTCCTGCTCAGGGTGCAGATGAATCTTTGCTCTTACCAATGTATGGTGCACTGAAAAACAAGATGACAACAAATTGAGAGCTGGAAGAGGTCTGGCTCTTATATAACATACAGAGTGTGCTGATATAAATGAGTCTTCAAAATGATAATGTCCTTCTCCCCCAGGCCTGCTCTGCCGTGAAGTTGGATTTCTGGAGCAAGAGTTCCATTTGCAGCTCATTGTGTATGCTGGAGTTTTTCCCTTTTCCCTATTTTTGAATTTGTTTGCAGACTGTAATGGGCCCCTTTCTGGTTCTTCCTCATATCCTCTGAATTGTTTTACAGGAGTGAAATGGAGGTTTTTGATATATTGAATATATTTAATATTTTAACGCTGAGAATTTGCAGGACAGAGCAGAGACTGCCTCTTGCGATAAGAGACATTATTATTGTTGTGAAGAATCCCTTTAAGATTCCATCTTAATCATTCTGCTATTGAAATGGAAGAATAAAGTAATAAATGGTTTGAATAGACTTGATTAAAAAGAATAATTATATTCCTTGTGTGGGTTAAATATATAAAGTCTTTGTGGTTTTGCATTCTTCCAGCATTTGCCTGGCAGAATGAGCTTTTCTTTTCAATAAGGAGAAGGGAAGGAGAGAAGCCTCTTGGGAAGGAGGTTTGGCTCCTCAGTGCCCCTCACCTGAAGCCAGGCACTGCCCATATTTTCCTGCCCTGCTTTGAGGCCAGATTTCCACCAGAAGTCTTCTCTGACCTCTGGGAGATGCTCCATGTCCTTTGGGATCTTCTGACAACATTCCAGAGACAAATACACAGCAGCCAAAAATCCCCATGCCACTGAATCCATACTTCCTGCTCTTCAGGAATTCAACTTCACCCCCCAAAAAAACAAAAAAAATAAATTAAAAAAAAAAATTAAAAAAAAAAAAAAAAAAAAAAAAATCTCCTTTTAACCCTTGCAGTGCTGGTTCTCACAGTTCTCTCCTCTCCTTTGCTGCTTGAAAACTTTTCTCAGGGAAGAAGACTTCTTCCAACCTACATTTTCCTTTCCCCTCACGTCAGAGAGTGGCTGCCTGCCTCCCCCTTCCCCTGCAGATGTGATCATAGATGCTATACTACTAAGGCTTCATTATTTTTACAAAAATCTACTCCAGTACAGTAAGAAGTGTTATAAATAATTAAAGAAACACTAGAGTTGTCAAAATAAATGAACAAAGTACACTTTGAGATGCATGCTCTCGGCTTATTTGGGGTTTGTTCAGTTGGCAGCTGAATTTCAGAATTCAGTCCCTGGAAATACCCAGCAGAAATGCAACCAGTGAGGTTCAGCCATCCACCAACAAGGAACCTTTGTCTTCCCCTCAGAGTCATCTAGGAACAGGGCTGGACATCAAAAATCATGTATAAAACACCAAGCTCCAGTCCCCTCTTGGCCTTTCCAGGGAAAGCCAGGACCCAAAACGCATCCAACCATGCACCCAGAAGTTAGCAAGACCACTTGTATGGCCTGCTTTGTGCAATGCTAATGTTCCAAGTGAATGCCTCATTGCTCTGCACAATAAACCTTCTTCTCTTCATTCAATGCTCTTTTCCAGAAGGTCTTCTTTGTCTCCATGACGACAAATAAATTGCTTCTTGTTCACTGAAATCTGCTAAAAAGCTCGTTATTAAGCTAATGTGCCCAGGGTGACAACACAGAAGAGGAAGACAGTCCTGCTCCAGCAAAGGATGCTTTTCTTCTTGGTCCCCCATGTGGACACCACTTCTCTGGGCTCTCAGATGGTGTTGCTCTCATTTGCTGTCAGAGATGCTTCAAAAAACCGAAGACATTTGAGAGAGAGGAGAAAAAACTCTTGAGTGTGAGCCAAAGACTTTGATAACTCTGCCTGCCCTTTCCATCTGCCTCTCTGCCTGCTGTTGTCCTCTTTCCAAGCACATTGAAACTTCCATCCCGAGGTTCTCGCTCATCTCCTGTGCTATGGGCTGGAGAATGGGCCTGAGAGCTGCTCTGTGATTCCACAGGGCACAGGAAAACCTCAGGAAAACCGCCCAGGAGCTGCTGGTGGCTTCTCACGGGTTGCCACCACCATTTAGCATTTCAGTGCCCGCCTGCTCCTTTCCCAACCACAGCGTTTTTTGCCTCTTTCTTGCTCTCCCCACAATCCAAAGTGCTAAAAGGTCCCGTGAGAGTAAACGGTGAGAGCTTTCATGTGGTTGCTGTCACTAGGGAAACCACTTCCTTGTGATTCAAATGTTCTCTGAGTCTCTCTTCGTTTCCCTCTGCATTCAGAAAGGTAATATTGTGCTGGTGCATTTGAGGGGGATGGGGCAGGGAGCAGGCAGAGGCAGCAGGAGAATGTATGAACATGCAAACAATTGCAGGGTTTTGGGAAAAAGAACCCCAGGATTGTGCCAGGGTAGGGTAGAGCTCATCGTTAGAAAAAGATAAGTATTCAGAACAGGCAAAAAAACCCCAAACTGATCCAATGTGACAGTCCCACCAAAATAAAAAGGAAAAAAAAATTTAAATTAAAGATCTTTTCTCCCCTTCCTTTGCTTTCCTTTTCCCTTTGACCTGATCACATTAAGACAGGTAGACTAATTACCACCTCTTCTCCTCTCCTCTCCTCTCCTCTCCTCTCCTCTCCTCTCCTCTCCTCTCCTCTCCTCTCCTCTCCTCTCCCTGGACATGTTTTGGGTTTGTTTTGGGGTGCTGTTCCTGTCCCCTACAGAGTGGGATTGTTGGGGTGCTCTGTTCAGGGTCTGTTGTTGGACCCAATGATCCTTGTGAGGCCCTTCCAGCTCAGGATATTCCATGATTCTGGGATTCCTGTTTCCCCAGTCAGGGTTTTCCACCTATCCTTTTCATTAAGAGAAAAATTTTCATGGAGATTACTTTTGATCTAAACCCAGTTTCCCATTTAAATTATTTTTTGCCTAATGGTGGAGGAAAACAGTGATTTAGGGGAGGTAGAAAAGTGAAACATTTGAAAACAGAGAGGCTGCAGTCAGCCCTTAACTCAGTCAAACTTTCATTCTCCAAACCTGAGGGAAGCCACCAGGTCTTTGGAAGGATTTCCATGCAGAGCTGGGATGGGAATGTGTGGCTAGCACAGGTCTTTCCCATGAGAACTTCTACTGTGTTTTGTAAACAAAGATAAAGTTTGGATGTTTATAGAACAGTGTCTCGAGATTTGGACAGTTCAGGCCTAGCCAATCAGGCCTAGGGGGAGGTTTCTGACTGACCAATCTGGGTGACCTCTGAAAAGTCTATATACGTTGAATTCAAAATAATAAAGGTCCTTTTTTCTATGCCACACTGAGAATTCTGGTTTCTTCTCTGCTAGCGGCTCAACAGCGACAGGAATGTCCATCCTGGAGCTTCATGCCACCCGTGTGTCTGCTCTGTCCCTCACCTCCCCTTGCACCACCTTGCTACAATCACATCTGGGCTGCCTCAATTTGCTGCCCCACAAATTGAGTTAACATTCCCATCCCTGTTATAGCCGTGGAAGGTGGGTGCTTAAATCAAATGAAGATGAATATATTTGCTGACATATAATTGTTTTCTTTAGTAATTGCACTCAGGTCTCTTTATATCTGATCGTTAATGCTGGGCGAGCATTGTTTGTGAAATGTCTCATTGTTTCTGATGAATCCTATGAAAAGTGACATTCCTGATTATTTTGCCACGCAGGAGATTACACCAGGCTCTCCTGCTAAGCAGTATTGATAGACCCTGTGCTGTCTTTTACTGTTTAGTTGCTCCTAATAAATCAGAACTTGGTTTCTTCTCCATGTGCTGAATCTTTCATTGCATGCAAATACGAGAAAAGAGCTCTGGATGTGGCAGCTTCCCAGGGGGGTTAGGAGGAGGAGGAGGGGAGATGTTGGTGCTGCTCCAGCATGGGGCTTGAGGAGGAGGAGGTCCTGAACACCTTGCTGGTGCTGGGAGCAAGGTGTGGATGGTGGCCATAGCATTCCCTTGTTTTCTCATGGAAAACTTTTTTTTCTCAAGTTTTTCTGCTGTGGTAGGAGGTGAAAGGCTTGCAGAGGCATGGCCTGATCCCAAAAAGGAGATCCCAACACCTGCCAAGGCTGGAATGACAGCAGCCTGACCTGTGAGGCTGCGAGGAGGAGGTGACAGAGAAGTAGCTGTGATGTTTTCCAGATTTGAGAGTAGCTGTGCTCTGAGATCCCAGTTTCCCGTGACAAACCCACAGCCAAAGGGAACACAGAGGCAGGGAAGTTTGAGGGGGTAGGAGAGCATGGTGTGCCACATCCCAGGGGACAGGGACACGATTTCTCCAGCCCTGGTGGTGTGGAGCCTCCCATGTGTGCCATTCTTGGTGCTGAGCTACCAGCGGCCGCACCCAGGGCCAGGATCCCATGGGCAGGTGGGAAATATCCCAGACGCCAAAAATCTCAGCCCCAGCCCAAAGCCAAGCTGGGAGAAGGAAGGTCATCAGTGCCAGGAATCTCAAAGCTCAGGCAGGAACATTCCCAGTGCTCCCAGAAACACTCAGGCTGGGGGAAGCCCGCTGGGGATGGCCTGAGGTTCCAGATCCCTTGGGGGATGTCCATAAACCCCAATAATCCCTTTGGGGATGCCCAAAACCCCCAATAATCCCTTTGGGGATGCCCATAGACCTCAGGGCCTGCAGGAAGAGGGAAGTGATCAAAGAGGGAAAGCAGGAGGAAGCACACACACGCCTCTCCATCCCCCCCAGCCTAATTGAGCTAATTAATTTAGTGAAGACACAGCGCTCTGTAATTTGCCTAATTCAGTGAGAAGAGAGGCAGCAGCAGCAGCAGCAAATGCTGCTCCAGAGGATCCTCTCCTGGTCCTGCCAGGGGCTCAGCACCCTGGGACAGCTGTGGAGCTTCCCAGCTCCCACCAGTCACACCAGTGCTGGCTGCAGGCTCAGCACCAGCAGCATCCACAGCTAAAAATCCCATAAACATTCCTCATGGCTGCAATTCCCACCCAGAATGGAGCAGCTCCAACCTGAGCCCCTGATTGTCAGGAGCAGTTAAACCTCCTCTGCTCCTGCTTGTTTATTCTCCCAGCATTAGGGTCCCTTTCCTGGTCTGATGAGAAACCTCCTGGAATGTGGGTTTTTTCACAGATTTCCCTCTTCCACAGGCTGCTTTCCTGCCTTTCCTGCTTTTTTCCCTCTGTCTCTTAATGAAGATGTTGTGTGCTCATGGCTGAAGTGGTTCTGGATACGGATGAAGATGTGGAAAATGCCATAATAGGAGACTGAAGTGAGCAGGCAACTGCAGGTTGATTAGGAACCATTAAAACCCCTCCTGCCACCAACCCAGTGCAGCAGAACAGGAGGGACTTCTACGCTGAAATGGAATGCAAAATAAAAATTGCATCGAGCTGAGGTCATTTCTTGCATGGTGTATCTTGGGAAAAGAGGGGTTTCTCTTCTTTCCCCGAGATATTCAGAAATTCAAAATAAAAGCTTTCCATTGAGGTGAGCAGCCAGGCAGAGCAGCACAGGCAGGAGCCAGGAGCTCTGTTAATTTTGCCTTGATATTTTTTTTTCCCTATCTGGTAATCTTTAGGAAGAAGAAAAAAAAATCTTGACATTTTTGTTTCCTTATTTGCTCGTCTTCTCAATACGTCAGGAAAGAGACAAGATTATAACACAATCTCTGCTCACAGCAGACATATATTTGCCATCCAAACAGGTTTTCCCCTTTTAATGTAAGCTATTAGCCCAAGTTATTACTCTAAATGTAGCAAACCCCATCTATTTTAATCAGCTTGTTTATGAGCATCCTTCCATTCCGAAATTGCACGGGAGCTCTCCTGTTAAATACCCCTTTCTTTTTCAGGTAAGATAATTTCTGGGACAAAATGTCAGGGAGCTCAACACATCCCTTCAATTACTGCTGTACAGATTTTCTCTGAGCTACTGGACAATAAGTAGCTTTCAGGGAAGCATTAAGTAGATTTGCCCTCAAGGGTTTGCATTTCAGTGGAGTGACAGTTATTTTTGTAAATACAAAATTAAAAAAATAATAAAAAAAGGGGGAAGAAAAGAAGGGAAAAACATACATACGCCTTCCCCCAGCTCCAAGAAAATAGACAGACATGGGCTAGACAACTGCTTATTATCTGAGAACCTTGAATCAGATAGGAAAACCAGAGTTTCTAATGTCTTCAAATGTCACAGCATTATGATTTATACCAGAACACAGTGTACCATGCTTCATTACAGAGAAAAAAATAAAGAAAAATTGAATTACCCAACTAATGTCTTCCCCCTTTTTTTTTTCAGACTACTCCGAGGATATAAAATCCATCATTAGTTGTTTTTAAGCTTGTCTCTAATGATGAAAAAAATAATGGGGCATGAAACTCAGACTTAACAAAACAAAAATACAAAACACAGCATTTTACAGACTTTACGTAAACATAATGTGACAATGCACTTCCTTTCATTCTCTGCTATGACAGTTAATTCCAGACCAGGAAAACTGTCAAAAATGTTTAGTTCTGCTTGGGTTGAGTTAATTACAGGCCCTGGGGCTGTGTTGACTTTCTCCTGCTAATGGCACTGTGCTACAGGTAAAAATCCATTTGCAAGAATGTTTTCAGAGCTACAGATCTAATTTACTGAATATCAAATATTTATGCCATTGCAATTAAAGTGACAACGTTCCACCCCTCTTCAGCATACAAGCTCGGGCTTTTTAATAGAATTTATTATACAGTAAACACTTGGTAAAAAGTTTTGCTGGAGCTTATAATGTGAAAGCTTTGAATATTTTATTGATTTTATTTCTTTCGCACTCCATCCCTATCAATGCTGGAACATTATGAACTTCTGCAGCACATAAAAGACCATTTTTTACTGTCAGAGGCAGAGAAGCTCCCAGAGAAAGGCTGGTGAGGGATGGAGCTGTGTTGTCACACGAGGAGGAAGAGGAGGGACAGCGGCAGGGAGGGACAAAATGCCAGGACAGATCTGCCAAGGCAGGAGCTGGAGCACAAAGGAAATGAATTTTCCTAGTTAGAGTGGATTAATCCTGGTTTATATCCACAACCAGATCCATCAGCACTACAGCCCACAGTGCCACAGCCACTGGCAGAGGGACCTGAGTGTCCAGAGGGAGCAGGGCAGGGTTTTGTGAGCTCCTTGGAAGCCTGGGAGGGTAATGAGGCTTTCCTGAGGAAGGTGAGGCTGGAGGGTATCCAGGAGAAGGGAAGGGTTTGCTTTTCCTTTGCTGGTTTGGCTTTTGAGAGCAGAGAGTTCTGCACTTTGTGCAATTCCCTGTCCCCATCCCCATCCTCACTAGGGCAATATTTGCCCATTCTGTGGCTCTGTTCATTACAAACCTTGCAGTTAACTATTATTTTGTTATATCTGAAGGATCTGACAAACCTGCTCAGGCTTATTTGCTTCTGCTGAAGGTGTTTTTATTTGCAGGGAGAAAAATCAACAACCAAAAAATACTGGTTCTGAGCACGTGTTTGAAAAAGCCACGTTTGGTTAGGATCCTAAACACTTTTTGCAAAGAAAAAAGCTGTGCGAAAGGGAAGGAAACAGGGTGAGAGACCAGCAAAACTGCCTGTTCTGCCTTAGGAGCAGCTGATGGAAGCAGCATCCAGGCTTGCTCTGGTGGGTGGCCCTCAGCTGCTGGCTTAGGGAACATAAAATCATGGAACTATGGAATCATAGAATGATTTGGGTTGGAAAGGGAAGTAAAGATCACCTAGTCCTACCCTCTGCCATGGGCAGGGACACCTTCCACCAGACTAGGTTGCTCCAAGCTCCATCCAGCCTGGCTCTGAACACTTCCAGGAGGTATCAGCCTGTCCTGTCCATCCTCTCAGTGATCTGCTGTCCCTGAATTTGTGCCACCCAGTCCTGCCCCTGCTGCCACCACCTCTTTGGGACAGCCAGCTCCAACTGCTGCTGGGAAAAGCAATGTTTGACTGTTTTTAGCCAATCCCTCACCAGCTTTAGTCAACTCCCCCTGAGCTGCCCTGCAGTTTCTTGCTCTCTGCACAGCTCTGGTGTCCTTTCCCCTCATTTTTAGGCAGTTCCCCTGTTGCAGACAAGCACACCTGTGACAGGGAGATTCTCCTTGCTGCCCTCACTGCCAACCTGACCAAGCACAGGGGATGTCCCACCAGCACCTTCAGCATTGAGACTAAACCACCATTGCCCCTCACAGGCCACAAGGCTGATCCCTCTGGGACACAGATTTTGTCACATCCAGAAGCACAGTCTCTGTAGAACAATCACTGCCCTGGCCTGTGTGTGGGCAGCTGACATTTCCCTCTCTACCTGGCCTAAATTTGCAGCTTTGCTCATCCCACTTAACATCTCCCCACCCTGCTCTCAGGGCAGAGCCATCCTGCAGCATAGTTTTGTTATTAGACCTCAGTTTTTCCGCCCACAGGGATTCCCTCGGGCTCCTCTTTCCACCTGGGGTTTTAATGATGCTCTTCTTTCTATTGTCACATGTCCTGCCACCCTCCCACCATCCTGCTGTGTCGTTCCCACTCTGCCAGTAAAGCAGCACTTCACGGATTATCCTCCCTCAGCAGGGCTCCTGGATGCCCACAGAGCTGGGATCAGTGGTGGTGCCAAGCAGGTGGCCTCACTCACCTCCCTCATTCCTGCTCATTGTTGTGTCCATGTCCAACTGGTCCTTTTGGAGTTGCACTCCACCCACCAAGCTGAACAGCTCACCTGAACCACACACTCTTCCTCCAGACACTCTTTAAAGTCCCTTCCAACCCAAACGATTTTGTTATACCAGGAAAAATTGCATTTCTCAATGCCACCACTCAGGTCTCCTTGTCTTAGAGGATTCCCTGCTGTGGGATCATTTTTGATGTAAGAAGACCCCAGAGGGGAGATCTCAGCGACCTGAAATCCTCTCCTGACATCAATTTTCTTCTTCTCCAGGTCTTGCATGTTTCCCCACCAGAGCCAGGCATGCTGTGTGCCATCCTTGAAGATCTCAGGCAGGAGCTGCTGCTCCCCTGGGCCACCCCATGAAGCTTCTCTCATGGCAGGAGAAAACAAGGGCAAGAGAGAGGGAGGTCAGCGGGTGTATTGCCCTCGGGAGTCCCTGCTCCTGGGGAACACCTACCTGCCTCCTGGGCTTGGATCAACTTCAAGTCTCTTGAAAGGAAGGGTTAAAATCACTCTTAGGCAGCTGTGCCCTCAGTAAACCAGTCAGGTGAGAAATACCCATCAGCAGAAGAGCAGCCTGCAGCCCCCTGCTCTGCAGCCCCTGGAGCTCAAGCTCTGCTGTGGTTCCACTGCTGCCTTTGTCCTGCCCTGGCTCCAGACGAGCTCTGCCCCTCAGCCCATGCCCAGGACCACCTTCAGGAGCAGAAACAGGACAAGAAAGTCAAGTGGGTGGGAAAACTCTCCCGAGCTGAGTGGAGAAAGAAGAAAGAAGGAAGGTGATACAGCAGTGTGGCATGGCTACAGCCAAGGGTGAGATGTCCTGTCTGCCAAATCCTGCAGCAGGAGCAGGATGATCCCTGCTGAGCTAACAGCTCCCTCCTGGAGCAGGGCAGTCAGTGAGGAAGCTCAGTGCCATCCTAATGCCAAGGCTGGCTCAGAGATGTTCACCCTGAAAAGTCAGAATTTAAGCCAGGTTTTCTAACTATGAGAGAAGGAGAGGAGAACAGTTAGGATGTATTAGGAATACCTGTATTAGGAAAAGGTTGCTCCCCTAGAGGGTGCTGGCACTGCCCAGGCTCCCCAGGCAATGGGCACAGCCTGAGGCTGCCAGAGTTCTAGGGGTGTTTGGACAGCACTGCCAGGGATGCACAGGGTGGGATTGTTGGGGTGTCTGTGCAGGGACAGGAGCTGGACTGGATGATCCTGTTGGTCCTTCCAGCTCAGGACACCCTCTGATTCCATCACTCTGTGCTCTCCAGCATGGAGGGACATTCAGACCTGCTTCCAGCTGTCCTGGCATGGAGGGGGCAGAGCACATGGGACCCACAGACACCTGCAGGGGGACAGCAAGGGGACAGCAGTGCCACAGACATCTGTACAGCCCAACCAAGTCCTTACAGAGTCACTGCCACCACACCAGCTCCACTCATACCCACAGCACCAGTGCCTGCTGGCCATGGGCAAGGTGGGCAAGGTCCCCCTGGGTGAAGACACTCAGTGAGTGCCCAGCTCTGTCCTGCCAGCCCAGGGCTCTGCAGTGCCACCACGGCTGTCTCTGTGCTCTGCCAGCCCTTGCAGCCACTTGACCTTCAGCCTCCTGCCTCTCTGCATGCCCAGCACAGGCACTAATCACTTCAAACCCTAACCACTGTCATGTCTTATTGCTTAACCACCAGCTCTGCCAGCTGCACATTTACATCCTCAGCATTGACTCAGCTAATGTTGCTGTCATTTAAGCACCAGTGAGCTGCCAGAAATAATCCTGGGCACAGCAGCTTTCGAGGGTTGGGGTTTGGCTTGCAGGGAGCAGTCCCTGGGTGTCCCAAGCAGGGCTGGAGGCAGCTTTCAGTGATGGATATTTGCAGGATGCAGGTGAGCAGCACATCCTCACACTGTCAGGGAGCTGCTCCATAGCCCCTGCAGCCCTCCTGGGGAAGGCTGCAAGTAAACCCAAAAAGATGTGGAATGAGTTCTTCTTGGAGGGGCTGTCAGGGGTCAGGGTGGATGTGAGTGTGGTAGGATTGGGATGGAATGTGAGCAGGGCTGGCATGAGCAGAGGCAGCAATCCTGATGGACAATTCCCAAATGTGGAAACTGTCTGTGATCTGAAGGTAACTGGCTGTTCAAGGCTGCTGTGGTAGCTGCTCCTAACTCAGGCTGCTCTGACACAGTGTGCACAGGAGTTTGTGCTCTGCATCCCACCTATCTCCCACCACTGTCTCCAGCTGGCAGCACAGCCTCTGGGGTGAAGCAGAGGAGAGAATGCCAGGCTTTGCAGGACCATCCCATCCTGGAAAATAGCCTCTGCATGGAGTCCAGCTCCCTTTGATTGCATCCCTAGCTGTGGAGGTCACATCTGCAGTGAAACTCTGCAGAGCTCAGAGCTATACCCAAACCTGCCCTGGAGCTCAGACTTCCTCTTTCCAAGCTTTCTCATCTTTGGCCATCTCAGGACGTCCTGGGGGTCAAACCCACACATCTGTGGTGTGGTTTAAGGGCACACACTATCTCCATGATGGTATGGTGAAGACACTTTATTGCAAAAATCCAGCGTTCTTAAACTGTTAGTTTGTGATGAGTTTACATACTTGTGAGGCACAACAAATGTGCTTAACCAGCGACCACAGACTACAATAGGAAAAGGCATGAGGTGTAACTAATTACCAGCCCCACAGTGTGAGCACTGATTGGTTCTAATAATTGTTTTACAATTCTGTAACTTGGTTTTCACCTCTAGTTTAGCTGAGTTATTCCCAGAATGCTTTTCCAGTTAGCCAAAGTAACAGAAGTGGGCAAGGATTTTACAAGGCTAACAAGGCCCTCACTTTGCAAAGCCTTTCTGCTCCGCAGCACACATCCATGGGACAAAGGAAGATTTCAGAAAGCACATTTAGAGGTGCCATGGCCACATGGACATTCCTGGGAGCACAGAGCAGACCTGCTCTGACAATCTGCCCTTGGTGGCATCACTGCCTGCTCCCTGTGCTGCAGGGCTGAGCCTGGAGAGTCCTCCTGAGCTGCTGCCAAGGGAGGAGCTCATGTTCTGCCTTTGTCGCTGACTTGTTCCCATGAAAGTTTAATGCACCTCCTCTCCCTGGCTGGAAGTGAGATGCCTCCTGTGTGCCTGCATGGCAAAAAAGCCAGGCTGGGAGGATGAACCCAGCCTTGCCTTCTGCAGCCCCTGGATCCCTGATCTCTGATCTCTCTGCACAGTGGAGATCAGAGCAAAGATCTTTGGCTAAATCCTCCCCACAGGTGAGGCGTGTGTGAAGCAGGGAGGTCCAGCACTGGTGCTGAAATAATCAGGGCCAGGGCTCAGGGGAGCTTGTCTGAGGTCTTACTGTGCTTGAGGAAGCAGGAGGACATAATGAAATCTTTCATTTGTCAGTAAATGTCACTGTATGAAGTGTAATTAATGGATTTACCAGGGCTGGATGTAGCCCAAACTGAAATATAAGCGCTCAGGGAGCAGAGTCCACTACACTGCTTAATTATAAGGTCACTGCCAGAGCAGTGGGAGCTCTGCTCACACTCCAGCTTGGGGGAAATCTTGCCAGCTTGGACATTTTCTCCAGCAAAAGGATGGCTTTTCATGGCAAGGGAGCAGAGTGTGAGTGGTGCTGGCAGGCCCTGAGCAGAGAGGTGGTGCAGGGCTGTAGGCAGAGCTGGGTGGGCTGGAGCTGCAGGGCTGTGGAATGGGAAGCATGTCCAGGATGTGGAACCACCCCAGTCTGGCACTGGGGAGCCCAGCATGCTCCCAGCTCTGGGCACAAGTGGGGATGTTTGCACTTGGCAGCACATTTTGCCCCAGTTGGAGAGGTTCTCCACAGTGCCTCCATGGATGTGCTGGTCTCAGGGATGCTCTGCCCTGCAGCTGGTGGAGGATGGAGGGGAATCATGGATAAGGATCTCTGAGCTGGCTCCTCAGACTTGGGATAGATGGCACCTCGTTGCCTCCATGCCTGCAGCACCCTGCCGTGCTCAGCAGGAGCCACATTCCCAGTGTATCCCCTGTCCCCTTCACTGAATTTTCCCAGGTGGAAAGTGGGAGTGTTCTCCTCCCCAGCACAAAAGTGTTTTCCTTCCCAGCAGAAGGAGCCTGGCTGCATGGCACTGCTCTCATGGACACTCCTGGCTCCCAAAAATCTCTCTTTGACCAAGTACACTTCCACTTCTGTCCCCAAGTGATTAAGCTCAACCCCTTGTAGCTGAAGGAGCTCCGTCTGTGAAAATGAATCTTGTGCACAGAGCCAGGCAGAGCTTCTCTTCCCAAGATCATCCTCTAGGATAAATGTCCTTGCATTCAGGATGTCCAGCAGAAGGTCTCACCCTGGGTTTTCAGGTGCCACCTTGCCACCAGAGCTGTTTAAAAGGCAGTGCTGGGGCACAGGGAGCTCTTCTGGGACAGGGATCCTCTTTGGGAAGCTTCATGTCTCCAGCTGGAGAACTTCTTCAGCCAGGACATATCTAACTCCCATTCAGCTCCAGCAGGAATGGATCCCCAGTTGTTCTGCCATGAAAATAATAAAAAATGGCCCCAAAAAAGCCTAGCAATGGGCAAGAGACAGACACAGGCACGAGTATCCTGCAACCTGTCCCACTCCTGGTGAGGATGTGAATTCTCTGCAGCATATTTCAAAAACCCCAAGCCCATTATGAGGAACAATCAGCAGCAGATTTTAATAGATGCATTTTGCACTCAGCTGTCACCATCTGTGTTTCCCCATTAGAAATGCAGAATGAATGAGCTCCACAATTACAGCTGGGAGGGTCTGGGAGGCCCAGCACAGCTCTGAGTGCTGCTGTCCCTCCCCTCCTCCTCCCGGGGAAATCCTGTCCCTGGATTTCTGCTGGGGCAGAGCCTGCTCCCACCCCATGGAGCAGCTGGGTGTTCCCAGGCTGGGGAACATCCTGCATCCTGCCTGTCCTGGGCAGAGATGTGCAGGCTGTGGGCACCCTGGCTGGGGGCAGAGGGGACCCCAGCTCCAGGTTGTCCCCCCAAAATGGTGTATGATGGCATGAGACACATCCAGAGGGGGTGCTGAGGTGCTGCCTGAGTGCCCCAGACCTCATGTGAAGCCACAGAGCAGGGATTGAGGCTGCCTGGGGAAGCTGTGCCTTTCCTTCTCTCCAGGAGGGTCTGGGGGGCACTGGGACACACCATGGGCTCAGTGCTCCTGGGTGTCACCTCCTGTGGATGTCACCTCCTGTGGGCACCCAGACCTGACCAGGGAGGATGGGATGTGTGGAGCTGCTTGGTCTCTCTGCCTGGGGTGGGAAACCCTGACTGGGGAGAGGGGAATCCCAGAATATGGAATATCCTGAGCTGGAAGGGCCTCACAAGGATCATTGGGTCCAACAACAGACCCTGAACAGAGCACCCCAACAATCCCACCCTGTGGGGGACAGGAACAGCACCCCAAAACAAACCCAAAACATGTCCAGGGAGAGGAGAGGAGAGGAGAGGAGAGGAGAGGAGAGGAGAGGAGAGGAGAGGAGAGGAGAGGAGAGGAGAGGAGAGAGGAGCAGCAGCTGTGCCTTGGAGGTGTCAGACACAAAGTTTTTCCATCCCCATGGGATTCTGTGGAGGGGCTGGGTGAGGAGAGGACCCGAGCTGGAGGAACCTGGCAGGACATGGGAACCCACGAGCTGGCAGGATAATTACTTTTTTAATCAAGTCTTTTCAAAACATCTAATTTTATTACTTTATTCTTCCATTTCAATAGCAGAACGATTAAGATGGAATCTTAAAGGAATTCTTCACAACACTAATAATGTCTCTTATCGCAAGAGGCAGTCTCTGTCTGCTCTGTCCTGCAAATTCACAGCATTTGAATATTAAATATATTCAATATATCAAAAAACTCCATTTCAGTCCAGAAAAATAATAAAGAACAGGAAAAAAAAAACCACATGTAACAGAACTTTTCCCCTCTTTCTGCCAAAAAAAAAGATTAAAATTAAATAGCTCCCAATTCTTTTCCCCTCCAAACTGCCTTCTCCAGGAGGGAGGCAGGAGAGACCTCCTGCTGCTGCCAGGCCAGACACTGCCTCAGCTGGGAAATGAACCTTTGATCCTACAGAACCCACCCAGGATGTGCTGCTTGCTTTGGAGGAGGAGTGGGCTGGGCTGGTGACTCTCAGTGGGGTGGCTTAGGAAAGAACCTCCATCAGATTCCGAGGCTGATGCAGGAAGCAGGATGCCAGCCTTGGTTCCCAGTAGTTTTGGGATGAAGGAAGGAAGATGCCAACCCTGGTTCCCAGCACAGTTTTAGGATTAAGGGAAGAGGATGCCAATGCTGGCTCCCAGTAGTTTTGGGATGCAGGGATGAGGATGCCAGTCCTGCTCCCCAGCACAGTTTTGGGACAAAGGAAGGAAGATGCCATCCCTGGTCCCAGCACAATTTTGGGATGCAGGCAGGAGGATGCCAGCCCTGGTCTCACCACAGTTTTGGGGTGCAGGGAAGAAGAGGCCAACACTGGTTCCCACCAGAGTTTTGGGATGCAGGGATGAGGATGCCAGCCCTGGTCTCCAGTACTCCTTTGGGACCCCAGGTGGGCTGCTGTTGCCATGTCAGTGCTTGATTTTGCCACAAGAAGAGCCAGTGTTATCTAAATTTGGGGTTCATCAGAGTGCTCCTGAGTAATGCAGGCTGTGTTTGCATCCTTGTTTTTCTCCACAAGAGTAAATGGTGAAAGAAAAGTGGACAGGGGAGGGGAGTGACAGTGTCAGGAATGTGTTTGCAGTGTGATTTTGCGTTGTTTGTGACAGGCCAGACCTAAACTTACCTGTCAGAGCTCAGGCTGAAAAAGGAAAAACCCCAAATCCTTGTTTTGAGAAAGTGCCCACGGAAATAAGATAAAATGTTGGAAATAAACACAGATGACCCTGAGCTACTGTCTCATTCCAAAAGCATGCATGTAATTTCCTAACTTGTTTTGCTTTGCTTTGCTTTCTAAAGGAAAGAGGTAAAAACAAATTCTACTGTGTCAAACATCCTTTGGATGATTTGCCTTCCTGCCCTGATTCTGTCTGGAGCTGCTATGTAACAATCCCAGGTTTTCCTGGGACAGAGCCCACATCTCCATCAGCTGGAGCCTGCGGTGAGAGGAGATGGGAAACAGCATCAGAGTGATCAGCAGTCCTTGATTTTTTATTGTCCATGTAATAAATACAATTTCCACACAATAGCCATAAATAGATAATCTTCTTTTGTTATAATTATTTCCTCACTTTTTCTCTCCATGTCTACCCCAGGTTCCTTGGGAAGTGCTTCAGAGGTGTGTCTCCTGATGTCTGATGGACATTTTCATCCCAAACCTCGGTGAAATATGATGGGAAAGAGCTGATCTGGGGGATCAGCAGTGATTTGGACACTTGTCCCTGTGATTTCACACCCCAGGTCACTCCTGGCCTGGGAATGTCCCTGCAGTCCCTGTCAGCCCCAGCAGGCACTGCCCATTGCAGGGCTGGCAAATAAACCCCACCCAGGGCCTTCTCCAGAGCACAGGAGCATCCAGCTGTTTCTAAATAATCTGGATTGAGGATCTAAGGCTCTGGAAGGGTGAAGGATGCAGCAGGTGTTGGAATGCAGGAGCAATCCTCATGACAACCAAGTTTATTCCTGTGGTGTCCCACAGACAGGTTAACCTTGAAGAATTTGCATGGCTTTGCCATGCCTCAGTTTCCCCATGGGCAGAATGGCATTTTCAGCCCTCCCTGGGGCACCCCTTCCCTGGATTGCCTGCAAATCCAGCTGTAGGGAGCCTGGGGGAGCACATCTGTTTGCCATCAGCCTCCAGAACCCTTCCCCACACACACCATGAACTCTGGGCTCATGATGCTCTGGTAAGAACCACTCCTCTCCCAGCAGGGAACACAACAAGCTGCCTACAGTAACATTTGGTTTTCCAGGTGAGCCCTGGGTTTGGATCAGTTACCTAACGACAATTCTCTAATGGTTTCCCCTCTGCATCAATACTCCTTCAGATAAGTAATTTTAAATTGATGTCTATCTCTAATAGACTTTCCTCACTCTCCCCTCACACGAGCTGCCTGAGCTGCTGGTTAGAGATTAAAATCTACTCCAGCCTGCCCAGCAGCAGTTCATCAATGACAGTTGTTTCATTAGTTGATGCAAACCCACTTAAAATAAATTCTAATTAAACCAGAAACTGAAATCATACATTTTTGGAACGCTCCTATGCTGGTGGCACGCTCTGCTCTGCTCTGCTCTGCTCTGCTCTGCCCTTGCAGACCTGTTGTTACTCAGTCCCTCGCCTTGTCACTGCTGATGTATCAGACAACAACAAATAAATAGTGTTTTCATTAAAGTCTTTGCCAATCCGCCAGCAGATTGAATTATTTGTCCCTCCAGGTGCACGTGAATGAGAGGGAAAAGATGGAAAAGGGAAGAGAGCAGTGTGATCCCATCTCAGCTGAGCTGGAGCCAGGGCTCATTCTCTCTTCTCCTGGTTGGGATGCCCGAAAAAGGGATTTCAAGGAATGGGGGCCTCTGGGAGCTGCCAGGAGGGTGTTTGGTGCTCCACTCCTGTGCTTGCTCCTTCCCCAGGGAGAGGCTGAGACCTCTCAAGTCCTTGTTGCCTGGGGCTAAGGAAGTCTTTGCAAATAAAAATCTCAGTTTCTATTACAAAATTGCAACCTTGGGGCAATACAGCAAGTAGAAACACAAAGAGTCAAACCTCCAGGAGGAAAATAAGGTTTTGTTGCTCAGCAGGGCAGGTGTCCCCAGCTCCAGGAGATGCTGCAGGGATTGCACTGGGAACCACTTCCATGCACCCAAGTATCTGCCATCGTCAGGAATTCCCTGGGACAGCTGTCCGGGGAAGTGTTGGAGTCACCACCCTGTAAGTGTTCAAAAATCAAGTAGATATGGGATTTAGTGACATGGGTTAGTGGTGGGCTTGGCAGTGCTGGGTCAGTGGTTGGACTAGATGATGTTGGAGGTCTTTTCCAACTTTAATTATCCTGTGATTCTGCATTCCCTCCTGTTGGTTGATCATTTGCACCACCCCAGGGAAAGGCAGCACTGCAGCCTGCAGTCCCTGGTGTGGGAGATCTCCAGAGGGGTCACAATGTCCTTGCTGCCTGTCCTGGATCCTTCCTGCCCTCCCTGTGCCCACATCCCCTTTAGGATGCCCCAGGTGCCCCTGGAGCAGCTACAGCAGTGCCTTGGTGACCACAGGGTGTCACACAGAGTCGAGCAGTCAGGTCTCAGGTTAAGAAATCAGCGCTGACAGAGCGGCGGCAGCAGTGCCTGGTGGCAGGGATGGCAGTGGGAGTCTCCACTCCTGTCTTCTTCCTCCCCACCATCCCCACTCCTGTCTCCTTCCTCCCCACCATCACCATCTCCCCTGCCCCTTCTCTCCCAGGCCAGCCCCAAGCTCCTCACTCCATCCCTGCTCCCTGCAGTGCTGCACCAGCGAGCTGGGACAGCATCTTGCCACCAATATATATGTATTTTTAGGCCCAGTTCCCACAGCACGTGATTTCAGAAATGCAAATGGGCCTGCCTGCAGATTTTCAGGCAGGTGCCAGTGAAGGAGAGGGAGAGAGACAGAGAGGGATGCTCTGATTTTATCAAAATCAGTTTTCCTGCCCAGGGGAGGATGGAAAGCAGCTACTCAGTCTCAGGAAGACGATTCTATTTAAACCACAGGATCATGTTGTAGCTACTTCTTATTTACCAGACTGGAAAGTTACATTAAGAAGTTATCACTTATCTTGCAGGGGAACAGATTAAGGGTGAAGGACCATTCCCTGGTTTGCATAGAGCTGCACTTCCCAGGTTACTAAAAAGACAATTGATGTAGCAGTTCAGGAAGAAATATGATTTTCATTACGATACGCTGGCATCAGGGATTGTATTCTAATGGTCCCCTGTCACCAGTGAAGAGCAAAATGGCCTGTGACCACTGTAATGGAAAAAAGCTTTCTGTGGTATTTTGCATAGCTTTGTGTTTGAGGTTGGGTTTTTATTTTTTTTTTTTTGGTTATAACATCCTGGTGGCAGCATTAAAGGGAACAGCACCTGCTTTTTCTAAATAAAGAATTCGGGGCCTCACCGTGAGAAATTTTCTCCCCATTCGCAGCAGAATGTTTATATGTGAAGTGAACTTTTAGGTTCTCCATGAGGTAAAAGAGCAGGCTGCATTTTCAGAGTCCTAGACTCTCCTCACACCTCTTTGGGCAGCTGAAATAGGATGATTGTATGGAGTTACCTGACGGCACAGCTCTTTTTTGGGGTCCATTCAAGGTTTTTTGATGCCAATGGGCTTGAGGCTGTAGGAAAGCATCGAAGAACAAAAAATGCTGTTGGGATTTAACCTGCAGAACATGTCTGATTCACAGGGATTGCATCCAAGCTATGTGAGCACCACAATCAGCCCCAGATCCTCCACTGCCCCTTTCCTCCTCCTTTCCCACAAAGTTCAGTCACTTAATGAGAGAAAAAGTGTGAGAGGACACCTCCCCAAAAGCAGAGCTGTGTTTTATCACAAAGTGGGATCTTCCATCCCAATCTTCTCACCTCACTGGCTGGGAAGCAGAACCAGCCAGGCAAGAGGCAGGAACACACAGATGGCTCACACCACCCATGTGAACCAATAGCAAGATTGGAACATCGGCTATTTCACACCAATTATTCAGGAATAATTCCCAGAGGAGGAAGGGGAAAAAAACCCAAGCCACATTTGTGAATTATAGAAATTCTTAATAATTGATAAATTAAAGGATTTCACTCTGAGCTTCAGCACAACACGGAAGACGTGGAGGATGTAGCAGCAAGTGATGTGCTGTGATTTTTCTCTCCTGTTTAATTACTTGAGTGCTGTAAAAACCAAACCAAGTTTCAAAGGTAACTCAAATTCCCCCATCACTGAACAGCACAGAGCCCTTCCCATCCTGTGAACTTCCAGACAGCTGGGCTGAGCAGCTTTCCTTTAAACCCACCTAAGTTAAAGACAAACAATTTAGGTCCATTGATCTGTAGCTGCGGAGCCTCCTGTTTAAACTCGGGGAGATGGAAGGAGCATAAAGAGAGTGCATAGGATTTTCTTTGCATTGCTTAGATTAAAGGACATCAGGATGAGTGGTTTGTGTGATGATCAAAAGATTCAACACACTCTGCACCTGTCACAGGTAGGAGCTCAATTCCTTATGGATAAAAACAGAGTGGAGCTGGCAGAGCATGAGAGACTTCCAGGAAGGGATGTGCAGGGAGGATATTTAAAGCAGGCTGCATGAATATAGGATTAAATGTTAGTAGTGGATGATAAAATGTTACTTTTGCTTAATTAGGCTGTTTCTAGCAGAGAGTTCCTGTTGATCAGAACACTCCCTACCAGATAAAGAGGGTGACAGGGAATTGTCTTCACAGAAATATGAGAAAGTTTCTAAATAGGGATTTGGGAAAAAATAAAACCAGTAAATGGCTGCATAGATTAACATTTGCAGCGAGGCCCCATTGCCTGGCTGGCATGGAGAAAATGGGAAACTCATCTAAATTTGTTGTTTTACTCTTTCTCAACTTGCCCATGGGAATGTGGAGTCCCTCCACTTTCACCAGTCCTATATTCAGACTGGAGATCTGGAGACTGCTGGGACATGAACAGTGCTCAGTTGGGCCCTCCCCAGGTGCATTTCCATGGTCAGACACTGTCATTCCATGAGAGCTGAACTCAGCTGGAGAGATTCCTTTAGACCTTTTTTACAGTTTTTACCAATTCAAGCCACACATGACCCATATCCACCTCCAGAGCCCAGGCAGCTGAGTTTTCCCACTGTTATATCCCCAAAAAGCCTCCAGCTGAAGAATGATCCACCCAGGGAAGAGAAGACCCTGAGCAAAGGATGCTGCTGCTGGAAGGGAAAATTAGTCTAGGTGATGCAGCACTGGATCCACCAGTCTTGCCACAGGGCTTTAGTTGCTATCTGCCAGGATTCAGCACAGCTGGAGCCTGAAATCTTCACATCCTGGGGAAAAAAGCCATGAGAAGTCAACCTCTCTGAAAAGGATTCCTGTGTTAAGTCATCTCCTAATGCTGAATTTCCATTTCTCCCTGCTCATGGCAAGTTAAAAATAAATAAATTAAGTACAACCATTAGGCAATTAAACAGTGCCTGGATCAGGATGGAAACCGGCAGGATGCCAAGGAACAGGCAGTTGGGTGATGCTGATTTGGTGATACATTGCATTTTATGCTAATTCCTTCTCATTACAAGTGCCACATCAGTGTCACTGGGCTGCCATATCCCTTGTCCCCCTGTGCATCAAAAAGCATGAGCAGAGAGGAAAAAAAAGGTTGGAAATGTACAGGTGCAGTGCTTTGCTCTCAGACCGTCCCTTTTCTACCCAAGGACATTAAAGTCACTTGCAATGTTTTTTTGTTTCTCCAAGAATGAACTCCTTAACTTTCAAATCATTTATTGGACTTGAACCATATCTTAAAGGACAGGGAGTTTCAAGGAGGAAGGTGCAGAAAGAGGCTGCAGGGGACACAGGCAGGAGCAATCAGTGAGCCTTTGTACCCCTGCTCTGCTCATTTCTGCTTCTATGGAGCCAGCCCTGTCCAGCCTGGCCTTGGACACTGCCAGGGATCCAGGGGCAGCCACAGCTTCTCTGGGCACCCTGTGCCAGGGTCTGCCCACCCTCACAGGGAAGAATTTATTGTCCATATCGAGTTCAATTTCCCCTCTTTCAGTTTGAAATGTTCTGATTTCAGTAAGTGCTTCACTGCAGAAACAAATTCCAAGCAGAAATTCTGCCTCTGGTTGGTCACTGATGCACGACTCTGACTTTTAGAGGATTTGACAATGTGACCAAACATCCCTCCATCCCAATACCCAGTGTCTAATGCCAGGTTGGACAGGGCTTGGAGCAGCCTGGGATAGTGGAAGGTGTCCCTGCCATGGCAGGGGGTGGAATGAGATGATTTTTAGGGTCCCTTCTCCCCCAAACCATTCTGTGACTCTGACACAGAAACAGCCCCTGCTCTGCCCACCAAGGGTGACACTGAGCTGGCAGCTGGGCAGGTGCCACAGGTACCTCTCACTCATCCCTGGGAGATAAAGCCATCCCTGTGCTGAGCTTGGAAAGGGTTATTCTTCACAGAGGAAAAAGAATATTTAAGACTGCAAAACTTCTTTTGACAGGGCTGTCTTTTAATTACCCTGTGGAATGATAAAATCCCAGCACTGAAAATGTGTCTTTACAAATCTCTAGCTGGAGTAATTAGTCCCGTGCCTGGCTCTCCTGAGAGATTATTGCTGCCTTCTTTTCAGATTACTTACCCAAATAGAAGTGGAATCATTGCTATGTTTGACAGTGAGATATAAAATATCAGATAAAGCTGTTAAAATACTGTTTCACACGCTGTGTTTCTGCAGAGTAAGGAAGCATCTGCTCTCTTGGTATCAGCAGCAGAGCTGAGCAGAAAATTCACAGCTGAGGGCTGAGAAGATGAATCTCACTTCTTTTCTTTTTTTTTTCCCGGTCATTCCTAGAAAGATCCAAGTAATCAAGAATGTAGTTGTTATTCAAATACTGAATAATGTTTGCACCTGTTTGTACCTTGAATGTTTGCACATTCAAGGCTTGAATGTGTTTGTGGGGTTTGGGTCTGAAGAGCCCCTGTGCTGATCTGAGGGATTCATCTGTGCCAAAGACACAGGGGTAGTATTGAACCCTGTAAAAAATCCAAGTCTTGTGACACCATGCAGAGATTTCAGGTGGACACCTCTGCAAATTCTCAATGCAGAGGTACTTTCAGGGGATGCAAACACAGGTAACACTCCTTCTGTTATATCTTTAAGGGATGAACTCAGAAGTTTCTCGGCAGATACGGCACAGATCTGCAGTGAAATTTCCCTCAAAGAAATTACAGTTGCTATTTATTACTTTCTAGGGAAAGGAAAATATCTTTCTTTGGGAATTAAAGTGCTTCCTACATTACATCAGGCTGCTAAGCTCACAGTGCTCAAAAATGCATTAGTGACAATCCTCATCTTTGGCTGAGCTGTTGTGCAGACCACACCCTGGTTATTTCCTTCTTTTCTTGCCCCCAGGACAGATTTCTGCCCATGGAAGGGTGTTTCCCAGGCCTGGAGGAGGTGATGTTCTGCCTGCAGGGGCAGGCTGTGCGCTGGCCAGGCAGCAGCTCTGTCACAGAAGGAGCATCCCAGCCTTGCCTCTGTTTCCTGCCATCTCAAATCAATGTTTTTGTGTCATTCTCACTCCTCCCAAGGCAGCTTTGGTGTCTCACTGACTTCTGATGCAGCTCAGCAGCACAATGGATACATTCTCTGGGTCACCAGAAAGGCAAGGAGAGCTCAGGCAGTTCAGCAGGATGAGGAACCACCAACTATCCTGTGCCCAGGGGAATTAAAACCATCCTAATGCCTTCCAAGAATGAACTTCATGGGTCAAAACTCTGCTCTGAAGGTCTCTGGTCCAGCCCACTGCAAGTCCAGCTGCTGCAAGTTCTTCAGGACCTTCCTCTCTGGAGTCCCCAGTATCTCCAGACCCCCTCGTTTCTCTGAGCCTCAGTTTCAATGTTTCACCACCATGAGGTGACAAAATTACTTTTATAATTAAGTAGAACTTCTCTGGCATCTCTCACGCTCCCACTGGAGCCTTTGGGAAGAGCCTGACCCCATTTTTTGTGCCCCTTCTCACCAGACAGCAATGACACCTCACCTCGCCTCGCCCTCTCTCTGGGCTGAGCAGACCCAGCTCTGCCCCTCAGCCTCACTCCATCTGTCCTGTGCTCCAGCCCTGGACACCTTGGCATCCCACACTGGACCCACTCCTGTCCAAGGACAGCTCCTGGGGAGCCCCAAACCAGGCACAATGTGAAATCCTGCTGTTTTCCCACCCTGGGAGTCAGGCTAGGGCTGCCTGGGTGAAAAGCAAGAATGCTGACCTCCAACACCTGCCTGACTCTGGACCTGCTCCTGGGCTCAGAGACTGACAACAGCCCCAGCATCACCCCATCCTTTCCTGGTGAGGGGGAACACACCCATGGGAAGAAGGAATGGTTTGAATTCCTGGATCCAGGCGGGCTCTGCTGGGATGCTCCTGCAGCTCCACTCGGAGCTCGCGTTGGGACAGGCACAGCCCACACCAACCAGAACCAGAGTTCTGCTGCATCAGGGATCACAGTCCCCAGTGTCTGCCCACCCCTCTGCCCTGGCAGCCGTGTCCCCATGCTGCTGCAGAGCCCCAGGCAAGGTCACCCCCAGAGCCATGCTGCATTATTGCTGATAATTGGCGGCAGGCGCTAATTCCGGCCGGTGCGAAGGCGAGAGCACAAGCTGCTTCCCTTTATTTCCTTTGATTACACTTTTTTGTTTTTGCATGATTCCCTGCAGTAAGTAGCTCCTAATTAACAGTGGATGAATAACATTTCTGCCACTCTGCGCAGTAAGTTTTCTCACAACAAATGAAAACATAATTGCCATTACACAGCGCCCTTATCGGAGCGAACACGTTGGGCTGAGGGAGATGTACTGATAGGCACAACTTGCACAGCTACTGAGGGAGGAGAACAAAACCTCGGTGGCTGAGGGGCTGGAGCTGCTGGGTGTGCTGAGCTGGCTGCCTGCAGCATCTCCTGGCAGTCCTTCCATGGGCTCACTGCCAGCACTTCAGAACAGCTCATGGGCTCTGCAGCAGAGCAAGCAGAGTATCCTAGAATGGGTTTGGGTTGGAAGGATCTTAAAGATCAACTCATTCCACTCCCTGCCAAGGCAGGGACACCTTCCACTATCCCAGGCTGCTCCAAGCCCTGTCCAAGCTGGCCTTGAACACTTCCAGGGACCCAGGGGCAGCCACAGCTTCTCTGGGCACCCTGTGCCAGGGCCTGCCCACCCTCACAGGGAAGGATTCCTTCTGAATATCCCATTCATCCCTGCCCCCTGGAAGTTTTAAGTGCTGCTCTGCCCAAATCTCAAGTCTTTCCATTTGTAAAGTGATAGCTTGCCCCCAGAGGGAACAACCTGGAGCCTCTCTCTGTGTTGTGCTGCCCTGTTTCACTCATGTTTTTACGTCTCAGCAATGCCAGTGTAGCATTGCAGACAAAATGTTTAGGAAGGACATAATTGCCAGTTGCTTCAACAGTTACCTCCCAGCATCTCACCTGGAACTTCTTTGAACATGAATTCTCATTACAGAATAGGAGAAATAATTACTTTCTGAGGACAGGCTGTGTCCTGGCTGTGATTCCCAAGCAAACAGGAGCCCAGAGTTCAGGCAAGGCAGAAAATGCTGAACTACACTGCTGTGTTTCAGGAAAGAGCTTCCTCACCCATGTGCTGGGTGTAATTAGCACTCATTAGAGCTGCTTATGATACAGACACTCCCAGAGGCCCTGCCAGGATTTCTGCAGGGCACTGAGCAAATCCATGGAGAGAAACTCCCTGCTCCCCAGCCTCAATATCTGAAAAGCAAATCTCCCAAGGGCAAGGAATTCAATTAGTTCTGAGGTGCAGACTGATCACCTCGCCCAAGTGATGCACAGTGGAGTTTCCTCACCTGTGGAGGGCAAGACTTGGTGTCACAGGGGCTCCTCTGCTCCAGTTCTCCTCCACAGAGAATTATGGAATCATTGAGGCTGGAAAAGACCTCCAAGATCATCAAGTCCAACCCATGATTGATCCCCACCTTGTCAACCAGACCAGAGCACTGAGTGTTTCTTGAATATCCAACAGATTGGTCACTTGACTGGGTATTTTCCTTCATCCAGGCTGAAATATCTTCCTTTTCACAAGGAATATACATCCAAAATACATCCAAAACTGGGCCCTGGTGTCTCTCCCTCAGAGCAGTGATGCTGGAGGTCCCACATTAATGGGGCAGCCATGTCCCACCACCCTCCAGGTGAGCCCCCATCACCACACTGCAGCCAGGGCTCTCTGATCCCAGACACCTGGACACTCAGAAAAATAACCATTTAACCTTTTGGAAGCTTTGTTGGAATCCTGTTGCCATCTCTCCTTCTCCCTCCAACAACCCCAGCTGCAGGCTCATCGACTCACAGGTTTTAAAAAAGCTGGGTTGGAAACAAACAGAAAGTTACAAAAACAAACCTCTTTCTCAGCACCTACTCCAGGGTGGTTGTACCTACTCAGGGATGTCCTGTGTAACTACACCATCCCTGTAGTTACAACCACTCTGCATTTGGATAGAGCCTGCCAGACCCTCCCAAAGCCTATTTCATTTTTATTTGTCAACCACAAGTGATGAGCTGGAATCTAAACACAACACGAGTGAAAACCACTCCTCCCAAAGGGATTTACAGCTTTTAAAAGATTCAAAGCAGGCTTTCCAAAGGTTCCCAGGGCTTGGAGCTGGATTGTTTGCTCCTCACACAAACTTGCAGCATTAACACACTGTTTGTAGAGCAGCCCCAGGCCGTGGAGCAGCAGCAAAGGATGTTGGTGATACTCTGTCAAATGATGTAGGGATACACACCCTGTCCCCTGCAATTTGCACGTGGATGTCATCAAAAGGCTGTCACCACACATCAGTGATGTAACAGGATATGTCACCAAAAAGTACTTTTTCTAATTAAAAAAATAGCCCTCTGTGTTTTTTGAATACTACAAGAGTACCTAAAAAGGCAGGAGTGAACAAGAAGACATCCAAGATCTTTTGAAAATGAAGAATTCTCTGGATAAATACATCTCTTAATGAAATACAAGCAATTAAACTAAAAGCCCTATCGAATACTGCTTGTCACTCCACACATCGACCTTTAATTGAATTTTTTTTTCCATCCCCTGATAAACAAATTCATTCACAACGGATCAGGTTTCACTAACCCAGAAACCAGATGATAGTCAATCAACTAATTGACACAACAAAGACTTTTATATGAAAAAAAAAATTGTCTAATTAAAGCTGAAATGAAATTTAACGATACACAGACGTCTTACAGTAATGAACAGTCTTCTTGTATTAATTACTTGGGGTTTAACCCTTTCCCTTCTGGTCACTGAAATAATGAGGATGATGGGAGCAGAGGCAGTGCTGGAGCTGCAGTGCTCATCCAAGAGTTTGCAGAATTCCAGATGGAGCAGGGGGTGCCTGGATGACCCAAATTCTCCTTGGCTGCTCTGGGTTAAATCAGTGCCATTGTCACCTCTTCTTCCCTACCTGCTGAAGTGTTTAAAGGAGCTGCACCCCTACCTGCCCCGTGGTGCTCAAACCTGTGAGAGTCCCAGACAGACAACAGACTGTCCCAGGATGGATGGGTGGGTGAATGGATGGATGGATGGATGGATGGATGGATGGAGGATGGATGGATCCATGGATGGATGATGGATGGATGCTCAGACTCTGTCTTCTCTCACTGCAAGGCATCAGAAGCCCTTGGGAACTTCATTCTGGCCCACCACCACAAAATTATGTACACAGAGAGACCTCAACATCAGTTCTGCCTTCAGTGAGAGCTCTGCTGAGCATTTTGGCAGGACAACAGGACATCCCCTCACTCAGAATCTACCAAGTCATTGAAAACACTTGGGATTTTATCTCATGCTTAAGACGTTTTCTGAATAAAGTTGAGCTTGAGTATGTGATTAAAGTTCAGCAGGTGACTGAATGTTTTATTGAATCAGGGCTTTGGTCCATCACAAACCTGAGCCAGCTCAGGAGAGAAACTGAAAACCTTTCCGTGTCTAAAGTAAAAAATGCAGAAGCTGAACATGTAAAGGGAAGCACAGCAGATGCTTCATCCCTAAAGCTCCTCAAACCTTAAATATATTTGTAAAACTATGGGATCATAGATTGTCCTGAGCCAGAAGGGATCATCCAGCCCAGCTCCTAGCCCTGCACAGACACCCCAACAATCCCACCCCGTGCATCCCTGGCAGTGCTGTCCAAACACTCCTGGAGCTCTGGCAGCCTCAGGCTGTGCCCATTGCCTGGGGAGCCTGGGCAGTGCCCAGCACCCTCTGGGGGAAGAGCCTTTCACTGATCTCCAGCCTGACCTGCCCTGACACAGCTCCATCTGTTCCCTGGCTCCTGTCCCTGTCACAGGAGCAGAGATCAGAGCTGTCCCTCGAGAGGAGCTGCAGCTCCAGTGAGGTCTGCCCTCAGTCTCCTCTTCTCCAGCTGAACAAACCAAGTGGAGAGGTCAGGGAGAGACTCCTGGAGCTGCTGCAGGGACTGAGCTGGGGCAGTGGCCTCTGTCCCTCAGCAGGAGGAGGCTTCACCCACACATCCTCAGTGGCTGCATCCTGGCTGCTCCCACTCTGCGCAGAATCCATCCTGATCAAAGCAGGAGAGAAAAACACTCTGGAAATAATGAGCAGCCATTTGTGAAAAAGCCAGGCAGAAGGAGGAGAGTACAGCTCAGCAGAAGGAATAAGAGTTAAGTTTAAAAACTGTCTAATTGCTCACGCAGGCTGAACCCACGAGAGGTGTCAAGTGGCTTTTCCCTTGCAGCTCCTCCTGCACGCGGCGCTCCGGCCCTTGCGGCTGCTCTTGGCTCTCTCATCAAGAAGTAGCTATTATTTTCACAATCATTTTCTAGTGCACTTTATACCATTAACAGAGCAAGCTGTTGTGAATGGTCATTTTGCTTCCAAGGCAAGTTTGGACACAAACAGCACCGAGCTCTTTCAGCAGCTGAAAACACCCTGGGCTTCGCTCCCTGCCCAGGGTTTGGAGCCTGTCAAGTGCCCAGGGCAATCCTGAGCCACACTTGGCCGTGCCACTGCTCTGGGAACTCGATGCTAAACAAAAGCTAAGAGGGCACAAGAGGGAAGAGGAAAGGGGAATTAGCAGCTCTGACAGACTCCTTCAGGTAATTATGGTTTTTCTATCTAAAAATTACAGCTGCTCTGGAAATGCCATGTTGCTGTGCTGGTGTGTTTGGCATAAGTGTGAGTGGAGAGCAGTTCGTTCTGCAGGGGAAAGCTTTGTTTTACAACAGGTTTGTCAAAGGTAAAATTGCTGCAGAATTGGTTGTGACCAGGAAGAAATCAACTTCTGGTTATTGCTGAATCCAGATAGAAGATAGAAGAGCACACAGGCAGCTGGAACAGCTGGATGAAATCCTTCCTCATCCTCCCAGAGCAGAGGTTCCCCATATCCACCAACCAAGGAGCTCAAAGCCAAGGAGGTAACTGGGAAAAGCCTGAGGCTGCTGGAGAGGAGAAAGAGACAATCCACAAGAACATCCCCAGGAAGTCTTTTTTCACAGAGTCCTCAGTGATGGAAACAGCTTATCCTGATCCCTGAGTGCTCCCAGCCCTGTTCTCAACACCTCAGCACACCAAAACTCCCTCCCCAGCAGAGGTTCCTGAGCCCAACCATCACCCCCTAAAGGCAGAGAGGCTGTGGTGGCACTGGGACACAACAGGAGGGCTGTGACAGAACCCCATGCCAGCAAGCAGCAGACATGACAACTGTCTGAGCACAATGGGGCCAAAGAACCCTCCAGAAATGTGCCAGGGGTGCCTGCAGCACCTGCAGAAACCCCTTCCAGACCCTCAGGCGTGGCTCGTGGCTCCTGTGGAAGAAAGAACACTGGGGAGAGAAGCTGCAGGGCTCGTCTGCAATGCAGCTGAATTTTCCTTGATATATTTAGACATATTTCTTGACATTCCCAGAGATGGCAGCCTGACAAATGCAAGTACTCTAAGGGTTAAGCGCTTTTAAATGTCTTGGGAGTTATTTGTAAAGCTATTACTTCTGAGTTTGTTAATAAATCAGGATTTAATACACCTGAGTTACATTATCTCCCTGTTCTAATGTATAAATCCTGTCACTAAACCTTCAGGCCCAAGTGCTGTGTGCTTTTAGTCTTAGCTTTAGCTACCTGGTTTCTAAAACGTTGGATTGTTTCACAAGTCAAGAGATGGATTTTTAAATCCTTCACATCTCGCAGCAAGTATACAAATCTGTGTCTGGAGTTACAAATCCGATCAGAAGGTTTGTAAATCCTACAAAAGATTTATTTGAGAAAGTTTTCATTTACAAATTCTTGCTTTGCCTCTGGGATGTGTAAGTGACTTATTTGCCAGGGAGGATTCGGCAGACCTGGTTAGATTGAGAAATCCTTCCCTTCGCTCGTCACACACAACTCTGGATAAATCCCCATCCAGCCAGGCTGCATCTGTCTCCCAAATGAAGTTTGGAGTTAGCAGGGAGCTCCAGAAAAGTCAGTGGAGAGGGATGGATGGTCTGGAGGGGTGTCAGCCTCCTGGTTCAGGCACAGCCTTGGGATTCCTGGGCTCTGGAGATGCCTCCTCTTCCCACTGATTGCACAGGGAGAGGAGCACACAGCTCAGAGGAAAGGCTTCATTGGGAGAGGTTTTGGCTGATGGACCTGAGGATCACCAACATCCTCAGCAATCTGGCTGGAGGAGGTTGGTGAGGGGTAGGAGCACTGAAGCTACTACTGAAGTTTTTCCTTCTGGAGGTGGATCTGGGGGTCAGAGCAGCCATGGGATCACCTGGCATTGCCCAGCAGAGGGTGACACCCACCAGTGATGGCTCTGACTGCTCCAGATTCCTGAGCAGGATCCCATCCCAGGCCCTCCCCACACCCAGCTGGGTCTGGGCAAAGCCAGAGCAAGGCTGGGCACTCACCCCACCTCACACTCAGGTCTTTCTTCAGGAGCACAGGCTTCCAGCATGGTTTGTTTCTTCTTTCTTCTTTCACCTCCATTGGTGCTTCCATAACCAGTGTGGAGCAGGGTGGCTAAAGAAATCAGGAAGATCAGTTTAGGTTACTTCAAATATTAGATGTTTTTTAATCTCATATTTTTTCCTTCACTGCTTCACTTTCTGGTTTCAGGCCCTTCCACTCACCTTAGAAAATGTTACTGAGACACGGAGCTCGGAGGGTATGGAGGCAAATACAAAATGAGAGGGAAAAAATGAGAGGGTTTTATCAAAAGTAGATCACATAAAACTAATTTAATATCATTTTAATAGGAAAATAGAAAGGAGCAGAGGAGCTAATCTGTCTAGGTTTAAACAAAATATTGCATACAGAGCCTGATGGGAAATCAATCTTTCAATAGAGATTCTTCCCAGAATCCCTATGGAAGGAGTTAGAGGAGTTACAAAGGGGATGTGGGTCCAGCTGGAAGGGAAGGCTGTGCAGAATGAGGTTATCAGCCAGGAGAGCAGAGCCCAAAGGAGCTGCTCAGGGACCAGCCTGGGGGTCTTCATGCAAAAATCAGGCATGTGTTTATGAAATGGGGGAGATTATAAAGTTAGGAGTTATTGGCAGTGCTGAAGGAGTCTGGATTGCCCAACTGGACATGTTGAGATGGATCCCAAAACAAAACAGGGTCTGGCCACAGCAACTTCTGCCTCACTTGCTCATCCTGGGCTACACCCATGAGTAGATTTGGGTTCAGAAATGCCATTTTACCAGGAAATGAAAGACCAGGGGGGTTTTGTCTGTACAATGGGAAGTGGTCTGGTGTCCAGATGATGTGGCTGTGATGGGAGAAGACACCAGCAATGCCAAGGGCAGCCAGTGCTCCTCTGTCCCTCTGTCCCACAGGGCTTTGGGCTGATCTGGGAGGTGGCTGGGGCTGCACAGACCAGGCTGAGCCTGTGGGGCTGCAGAGAGATCAGAGAATCAGAGAATCATGGAATGGTTTGGGTTGGAAAGACCTTAAAGCTCATCCCATTCCACACCTCTCACTATCCCAGGTTGCTCCAAGCCCTTGAGCCTGGCCTTGGACACTGCCAGGGATCCAGGGGCAGCCACAGCTTCTCTGGGCACTCTGTGCCAGGGCTTCCCCACCCTCCCAGGGAACAATTTTTTCCTAATCTCTAATCTAAATGTGCTCTCTGCCAGTTTGAAGCCATTGCCCCTTGTCCTGTCACTCAAGGCTCTCGTGAATACTTCCTCCATCTTTCCTGCAGGCTCCTTTAGGTGCTTGAGGTGGTTGGGAGCAGATGGTCACACGACCATCCAGTGCCCTCCAGTGCCCTCCAGGTCCCAGAGACACAGCTCTGAGCCACAGGAGAATGGATCCAGCATCCCAGGCATCCTGAGGTGCAGATTCCCTGCTCCTGGCTCCCCATGCCCCAGGCTGGGGGTGTTTTTGAGCACAGCAGCAAATAAACACCACCATCCCCTCCTCTGGTCCACAGCAATAAGGTTGGGCTAAGATGATATGGCACTTCCTAATTATTAGATCACCTGCATCAAATAAAAGACATATTAAACCTTCCAGGAACAGATGCAGCTTTAAACTGTGGCTTTAAATTAAAATTAAAAAGATCTCCAAAGCTGGTTCAGCGCTGCTTCTCGGCGCGCCTGAAAATCAGAAATGGCTTTGCCATCTCATACTGCTTCTGTTTGTCCATTCTTCCTGTCTCTGTTTTCATGTTTTCATTTTTCTATGGCTATGTGGAACACATTTCTCAGTTAAGTACTTGCTTTTGAGAGTTGTTGCCATAACAACCGTTTCATTCCACGATATGCACACTATCTCTGAAATACAGAATTTCTCCTTAAAGGAGCATGTGCCACACACATCAAAGAGGAATATGGACTCATTATTTTTACATTATTTTGTGGGCAAATAGATGTTTTCCAATACAGGTTTTTTTTTTCTTTTCTAACTGGATTTTCTTGTTCAGTGAAACTATGGGGTTTTTAAGCATTCCTATCTCATAGTATAATTTTTTGCCTGAAAACCAGAATATTAGGAGACAAGAATCTTTATTGTAGTTTCTTTTCTCCAAAGGTCTGAGAGAACTATGCTGCAGTTAATGCATTTAAAACCCATCTTATTAGACAGAAAAATTATGTAAATAAAATCCATTAAAAATGCATAGTTCTTGAAGTAAAACCTCAATTTCCCTGCGCAAATTTATGGTGGAAGGAAGGAAGGAAAGGGCCAAGAATAGGTTGCTTCATTTTTTAAATATCTTGTTTTTGGTGGTCTCTGCAAGGGGCATTATGTGTGCAACTGAACAGCAACTCTTTCCCAAAAAATGCCCTCCCAAACTTCTCTATTTCTGAGAGGTCAGAGAAGCAGAGTTTGGAATGAGATGATTTTTAAGATCCTTTCCATCCTAAATCATTCTGTGCTTCCCTGTGCAGCTCAGACACGAGTCCTTAGCGTGTGGTTTGCTCACCACAGGGGCGGGAAGCCATGAGCACCAGAGTGAATTTGGATTTATACATTAATTTCTGGGATCCGTCAAGCTTTGGGTTGCAAACTCAGGGAGATCACAGCCATAGGCTGGGCAGAGCTCAGAGCATCCTGCTCTGGTGGGAGGTGTCCCTGCCATGTCAGGGGGTGCAATCAGAGGGGCTTTAAGGTCCTTTTGAAACCATTTTGTCATTCTGGTATGGAGGGTGCTGCTCCTCACAGTCCCATAGCCCTGTGACCTCTGTTCCTTCACCCACCCTGGGGGACTTGGCACTGCAGTGCCATCGTGCTCCTCCTGCATCAGGGCCAGAGCTGTCGCAGCCCCCCTGTCCTTGCTCAGGAGCCACCCCAGCCCCTCTGTCCTTGCTCAGGAGCCACCCCAGCCCCTCTGTCCCTGCTCAGGGGCCATCCCAGCCCTCCTGACCCCACTCAGGAGCCATCCTAGCCCCTCTGTCCCCACTGCAGAGCCACCCCAGCCCTCCTGTCCCTGCTCAGGAGCCATCCCAGCCCCCCTGTCACTGCTCAGGAGCCATCCCAGCCCCTCTGTCCCTGCTCAGGAGCCACCCCAGCCCCTCTGTCCCTGCTCAGGAGCCATCCCAGCCCTCCTGACCCCACTCAGGAGCCATCCTAGCCCCTCTGTCCCCACTGCGGAGCCACCCCAGCCCCACCTCTGTCCCCACTCAGGAGCCACCCCAGCCCCCCTGTCCCCACTCAGGAGCCATTACAGCCCATTTCTGTCTCGCCACGGTGACCCCATGTCCCACGGCATCACTGTCACCGCCAGCAGTGACACCCCTGGCCCAGATCACACCAGATCACACCCACGGCACGGTTCCAGCCCAGGGCCACGTCAGGGCCAGCCGCTGTCACAGCCCCGTGCTGTGACAGAGCCATCAGCCCGCATTACCATCAGCAGGGGCAGAGCTTGAGGACCCAGCAGCACGGAGCAGCAATATTCCCCAGGATCCCAAAGCCATTTAGCTCGCTCTTGCACCAAAATCTGTGCCCAGCCTCAGAGCAGCCAGAAGAGGCAGGCTGGGAGCAGGAATCTAGGTCTGCAGTTCACACCAGTGAATATTTTAACTCACATTTAGAGGCTGAGAAGCCCAGGAGTGGAAGGATGTGGTACCTAAAAATGCTGCCAGGACAGGAGTTCCTCAGCAGCTCGGAGAGGTGCCTTGCTCAGCAAATGGTGGGTGCTGGGGAAGAGAGGGCAGTCAGAAAACATCTTTATTTCTGACTTTGGCTAGTCCTCCTTCCTGCTCAGGCAGGAAAAGATCCATGAATTGGTGCCCCATGCCCTGGGATGAAGTTGGACCAATCCCTCACTTGTGGCCTCTCCTTCCAAAACCAGCTCTGGATGGCGATGCTGGATTTTATACAAATCACTTAGTGAGAAAGAGACCGTGGGGGAAACAAGAACTCCAGGTCAGTTCTGAGAGCTGGGGGAGGGCAAAATTTAAGCTCCAGGGCCACAAAAATGCAGAGTAGCTGCAGCAGGAGCGCTTCCCATGCAAATATTTCACATGGGGTGTGTATCAGGGCAGGGGCTCTGCATCCCACACGTGACTGGGACAGATCCACCTTGTCAGCTCTGTCGTGAAGCATCCCGAGGGGTTTGCATGGTCCCAGAACAGGAGAGAGGAAGGGGGTTTGTCCTTCAGGAGTCAGAGAGCCCACTTGGTCCCCAGGATGTGCAGAAGGTCACACAGACAGAAATATCTGAGTCCATCAGGTAACCAGCAGTAGAAGTGTTGAGGGAGCAGGGGATGGAGGCAGAGAAAGTTCAGTCATTTATCAGAAAACTTGTTCTTTTTAAGGGCCACATCACAGCTCTCCCTGACCTGCAGCTTCTGCCAGAATCCTCCACATTTCTGGCTCGCGTGGCCCAGACTCTCTGTGGATTGGAGACCTCTGTAAGACCCACTGGCGATCTCTGCAGCGGACACAGGACGAGAGTGAGGGATGTGCTCTGTGAAACTAAACTTTCCTCACCCTGGTGGGGTGCAGGGCCTGACAGAACAGCAGTCCTGAGGCAGATCCCTCCCTGTGGCACCTTGTCCCTGACAGACCCGGGACTACCCTCCTCCATGACCACAGGTCCCTGGCAGTCACCAGCCCTTTGGGGACACAACCACCTCCTCCAGAGCCTGAGACAGAGCCACCTCCTCCAGCAGCTCCCCGAGAGCTGTTTGAACCCTCTGCCAGCAGGAACATTCCATTGGTTTATTAATGAAGGGTGCTCACAAACGCATGCTGGTGAGCTCCATGAAATAGCCTTTAGCTTGCGCTGATTACTCATGTTTTACATCAGCCTGATGTTTTCCAGATGCGTTTCAATCAATACAATGGCCTTTTTAGCACACCTTACCGCTCGCCTTTGGCTAACCAACCATCACATTTCTTCTCAAGTGCCCATTTGCATCAAACTAACCCCAAAGATGCATCAGCTCTCCCGTGAGTGCCACCTGAGCTGACGCAAATGTTCCCATTTAGGTTTCAAAATGCCTTGCACGCTCAAGCTTCCTTGCTGAGTGCTGCAGACAAGATGTTGGATGTGTTGTGTCATTCATGTCAGAGTTATTCTCCACATAACTTTCCTCACAACTGCAGCATGAATATTCAACTCACTCTTTTTTCCCCCAGATTCAACACTTGCCTACACTAAATCTGGGGTCAAGGCAGCTCAAAGAGGTAAATGCCAGCAGTCAGCTGAGAGCAGGGGAAATATTGTGGCTGAGCACGTGTGCAGTTGTGCACTGATGTGGTTTCATCCCTTCTGGTACCCACAGTGGCTGTTTCCAGGTCAGCTCAAATTTGGCCCCCAGAGCTGCTTTCATCTCCTTTGCTCAGCACAAGATAACCTCTGCTCATGGATGGCATCCAAGGTTTTCACTGGGAAGCAATGGTTATGGTATCTGAGTGACCTTTAGAAAAACAGTAGCAATGGAGAGCTTTTTGGGGTTTTTGTTGTTTTTTTTTTTTCTTTGTATTCACTTCTTTGAATATCCAGCAATCCTTAAGGTTTGCCTTTACAGTAATATGTGGCAAATGGCTCAGCTCCTAAAGCAGCATAATTGTCCTTTTGATCACCATTCCAGTGAGTCCAGCCAAAGCCAACCACCCTTGCCACCAACTCTCTTTTAATGCTCCAGCTGCACTTCTACTGTTTGGATCATCCTGGCCAAACCTGCAATTCCACATTTCCCTGGAAGGGCACGGAGCATTTTGCCTGTTTTAGAGGCCCATTCTTTGTTGGTAGTAAAACACACACCGTTAAATAACACAGCTGTTGTCTTCGTTTGTTCAGGAGCAAAGCAAAAGCAAATGCAGGGAAGGCAGGGGGAAGGGATCTCCTTGTGGTGACGTTGCTTCCACACACACACCACGGACAAGCTCTCCAAGTCCAGGGTTTCCTTATTTAGATGCTGACTTTGGTGAATTCCTCTGGGCGTACCCCAGCCGCTGCTTGGAGCTTGACGGCGTTTATTTAGACACTGACTGTGACAGAGTGACGATAGGCCAAGGACAGTGGCATTCCTCCCTCTCCCTCCCACCTCCCACACTTCCTTCCCCACCAGTCACACAGGCCATCCAAGCCCAGGGTGATTTTGCCACCTGGTGGGACACCTGGACCCTCCACATCCAGGTGCCTTTGAGCCTGGCTGAGCAGAATTATGAGAAACACCAGGAATGGATGGGAGGGTGCTTTGCCAGCAGGATCTCCAACAAGCCCAGGCAGATGTGTTTTCAGGTGCTTTCAGGTGCCCCCAGACCTTACAAAGAGGAGCAGGTTGAAAATGTGCAGTCTTGGGAACCAGTTAGGCACCAGCAAGTACCAAAGCACCACGGGCACCTACCAGCGAGTCCTTTCATCCCTAATTGTGGATCCCTAATTTCATCCCTAAATGTTGGACAGTGATGACTGCAGTTATCTCCCCTTCACAATGTTCTCTGGGACAGCAGGGGTTGTGTGATCCAGATCCAGCCACGCTCTGGTGATACTCCGCTGTGGAGGTATTTGCCTTTTTTCCCGGAGTGCTTTGCTCTTCCTCATGTTCAATGTTCGCCCTGGACTTGAAAACATGTTTCACACCAAGCAGCCCAGAAAACTCCTGGGTCCTGCCAGCCATCAGCTTTTCCAGGAATCAGCACTCCCATTGCTTAAATTCTCTGTAAAAACCCAGAGCCGCCCTATCTTTGAGGTCTAGACAAACACACACACACAACTCCTGTGGATCCCTGGAGTGCCAGAAAGCCAGGGACAGACTGGATATCTAAACACAGAAATGTTATATCCCAGCAACTACATGGGATACCTGAGAATTCCTCATGGATGCAGTGGAACCTATGGGAGACCCTCTTGACCTTCTGAAGCACCTTAGATTTCTGTCTTAAGGCACTTTATCCACACCCTCCTGTTTTCTCTTTAGCTTCCAGTGAGAATGTTTGAAAGGATGGTCCAGGATCTGCTCCTCCCACATGTGGTGGATGCTGTCTGTGAGAACCGTGGGGTAGAACTGTGGTGAAAAACTGGTCTAAGCTATGAGCAATTTGAAAGAATATCATGGAAAACTTTGGCAACAGAAATATTCCTGCAAGTAACCCGGAGGACAAGGTGAGGGTGTGTTAGGGGACTACTGGCTGACCCGTGAGGGATTCTGCTCCTCACCACGAGCCCAAGGGGATCTTTACTTCTGGCATGGCTGTTCCCCAGGTCTAGTATAACACTGGGCTAATGAGAAATTTCATGGCCTCGTGCACTGTAAAAGTTGAGAACTGCAACGAGAAAGGGAGAGGGGAAGGTGGTGGGAAAAGGCCACTATGAGCATCAGTGTGTGGAACCAGAGAGGAGATGGATTGCTGCATTGACCAGTTGTTATCAGCTCATCTAACATCTCTGAATCAAAACCAACTTCCTGGAGGAAGCAAAAGCAGATCTAGCTCACCATCTTGTCTCCAGTCTGTTGCTCCTCCCTGAGAAGGAGGAGACCCTCACCTTTGCATGGACAATAGAGAGGATGTGTTAATTTTACCTTTATTCTTTGAAGACAGTGAAAAGCAATCCAAGTCCAAATCCTAGGTAAGCTCTCAGCTTGGGGAAAATTCCCTCATTCTGCTGCCCCAGATAGGAGCAGAGCTGTAGCCTGTCAGTGCTGCCTTCCCTGTACCTCCTCTGGTTCCTGCAGTCAAGGGGTTGTTCCTGACTGGCCTCTGCTCCTGGACTTGCTCTGCTCTGCAGGGCTCCAGCTTCATTTCTATGGTCAGTTCTGGACGATGCTCTGTGACAGAAATAGCTGTGCATCAGCAGCTCCTCCCTGCTGCCCTCAGCTCTGTTCTCCTTGCCAGGCAGCCCAGGAGAGGGTCTGGGGGGCTCCAGAGGAGAGAAGAGAGGGTCAGAGACACTGCCTGAGCTGCAGAGCTCAGAATACAACGCATCTGTTCCTTCTAGAGGCAACATGTCAAGCTAAATTGAAGATACTAAATGTAATTGCAGTTTGCTTTAGCAAAACACACTCTCAGCCGTCTGCGAGAGACATTTAAGCACTGAGTGCTCCTGATCCAAATATTAGCACAACTGTGGGATTACAGCTTCCTCCCACCCCTGATGTGAGCTTTTGCTCTGGCTTCAGTGGGTACTCCAGGCTGGGAGCTGGATCAGGAACTTGGAGTTCCCAGGGACGGTTAACCCCTTCTGGAGACATCAGGTAAGCAGGACAGCAGCAGTGTCCCTCCAAGGGGAACAGGGTGGCCAGGAAGGCCACTCCAAGCCAGGAGCACTTGCCATCAGTCTGTTCACCACAGATACCATTGGTTTCAGCAGGAAGCACCTGGTCAGAAAGCCAGGAGCTCCTACAAATCCAACCACAGGCTTTGTCATAATGAGATGAAATGGGAATGAAAGGTGGGCAGCAGGAAGCATAATTTCCCAGAGTGAGATCTATCAGATTCTGGAACAATCCCGCCAGGGAAATGGTGGCAGATCCAACCCCTTAGAAATTTGACCTAAATAAAGCACGAGACAATGGAGATGAATATATTTACAGTGTCTTTTGCAGTGTGATGCAGAAAGGGAGTCTGCAGGAGGACAGTGAAGGAAACCTGTGGCCCAGAGTTGCACCAGAGGTCAAGAGGGAAGAGGGTGGGGATAGCTGATGGATGGCAGTGTTGGGATCCACCTCTGTCTCCTGAGGGCCAAGGCAGCTCAGTGGGACACAGCAGCTGTGGACAGTGACAGTGCTGAGCTGCTGGCCTGGAGGATATGGACCCACCAGGGAGACCTGTGGGCTCTGGAAAACTTAAAAATATGGCAGAGATCCACACCTGCATGATGGTGTGAGATCCATACCTGCATGATGGTGTGAAGTGGGATGAGGAGAGAGAAAGAGATGAGACTTTAGTATGAGTGAGGGAGCTGCTGAAGGAAAGGGGGAGATGGTGGGAAGAGCAGGATGAGGACCCTGAACATGACCCAGCCATGGGGATCTACAGACAGGCAATGAAGGCACCAGCAATGAGCCCAAAGGAGCTGCAAACTGCTTGGATTCTGCCCAGCACTGCCATCCTGGGAAAAGCAGGGTCCAGGACTCATTCCCTTCCAATTAAACTCTCTCCTTGCTCTGTTCTGGGGCTCTGTGCCCAGGAGAGGCAGAGCCAAGGGACCAGACATGGCTGATGCTGCTTCTTCATATTTTCCTCTTCTCTTCCCATTTTTCTTGGAGAGGGAGAGTGAAAAGCCGTCAAGATGAGAATTGCTGAACTTTCAAACTCTTAGGGGGCTTAGTGCAAGCTGTTTCACCTGCTGAACATGTAGCCTGAATCTATGTTTCCAACTATAGTGAAGAATTTACTTTGGCATTGGCTTTTTGTTGAAAATAAAACTGAACTGAGGGCAGGATGTTGTCCTTAACTAGTTTGAGATGACTAATTATTAAACTCATTTTCTAAAGGTTACCGTATACAGAAAAGCAATTATACAGAGATTAAAACAAGTTCAGAAACCTGATTCATTCTGAAACTATGGTAAACCCAAATCTTGTACTATTTCTGATTTTTAATGACCTCAGGAACATTTTATTTAACTTAGATGTCAAACGCAATTCTGAAATGAGAGATTAAATATATTTCGTGCTTTTCTTTCCCTTTTTTTTTTTTTTTTCCCTACATAGCACAGTGCACAAATTTCCAGTGCTAATTCTGTTAGTGGATTTCAGCAGGCTGGCAGGAAAGCTGTGCATGGAGAGAGGAGCCTGGTTAACCCCTGGGTGGCTGCACTCCTTTGAGACATCCAGCAGGGTGTCCAGCAGCCCCAGAATGCTCACCCAACATCAGACCCCTCTAAACCACAGTGCTTGGGATTTGGGGCTGAGAGCAAAGTGGGTCTGATAATGTTTCTCCTCAGGGCTGCTCCCCACTTGTTCTGGCCCTGACACTGTGACCCAGAGTCCTTCACTAGGAGGTTTTCATTCATGTAGATTTTCTGCAAAAAGCATTAGGTTTTTTTCTGGTTTTTGGCAGTTTCTCTAATCCCAGTCCCTCAGGGGATCCTGCCTGAGGGGTGCTGGCACTGAAATCCTACCAAATCCCACCAAATCTACCAAATCCTTGGTCTTCTCTGCTCTAGGGTGTGGGGCAAAGGAAAATGCTCATTTTCAAGTAAGCAGAACTCCCCTGATCTGAGGGCAGAAGGAAGGTCAACATGAGATATGATGTACACTTGTGCCATTTTTGCTTTTCTGGTGTCTGCCTCTGACCACTGAGATGGACCCTCCATCCCAATCATTGGGGTCATTCCTGGGACCTTAAGCTGGCTCAGGTCATGTTGAAGTAAATCTCAGATCATCCAGGTTGTGAATGGGAGTGCAAGTGCCCAAGAGGCAGAGAGAGCAGATTTTGGAAGCATTCTGGGAAAAATATCACCTTGCTTTTGTTTCTTGTCTTTATTTGTGCTCCATAAGGGAAAAAAAATAAAATAAAAAAGACTTAGGAGTGAGCATTTGGGTTTGGGCTTCTAACAGAACATAGTTCTGGACATCCCTGTTTAGCCCAGACTGGCCAAAGGCAGAAATTGCTACCCAGAGGAGCAACACTCTGGTCTCCTTTTCTGTCTCCTAAAGATAAAGGCAGCCAAGCAATAAAGAAAGTTTAAAAAAACATCAACTGTAGATGAAGAGTTCCCAAAATACAGCAGCACTATCGAGGAGCTCACACAGCCAAACACTCTCCCCTCACTGTCCTTCAGCCCCACTCACACCATGCTATCCTCCTTGGCTCATCCTCCCTCTGTCCTCACTCCCATCACTAAACAGGCACCCCAGAGGGATGTGGAGCTGCCACATTTGGGCTCAGTGGACCCATTTCTGGGCAGAGTGGAAAAGCTTCATGTTTCACTCTGACATGCACTAACCAAAGGCTCTGCTGTCATCACATCCAAACGATCTCATATGGAGAAAGGCATCTCAATTTGCTGCTGCTGCTGCCCACATGGAGGTGAAAACTCGTGTGAAACAACATGAAACACTCCATCTTCTGTTAAACCAAGTGTTGCAATGGCTCTCATTTTTCCTCAGGAGCTGATTTCACTTTTCAGGGCCATCCAAGCCTCACTGTTGGCAGCTCAGCCAGAGACATGTGTTTTTGCCCAGCTCCAACCCAGAGCTCTGTGGCTGCACCTGCCTGGTGTCCAGGTGGCAGTGGCACAGGGTGGGAAGCTGTAGGAGCTGCTCTGCCACCACGGTGTCCCAGTGGTCCCCAAGGACAGGGCTGGCTCCCAGTGGATGTGCCTGCCTGGCTGTGCAGGGCTGGAGAAGAGGATCTCAGCAGCTCCCGTGCTCAAGCCGTGACAGCACAGCAGGATTTTCCAAGCTTTTCCGGGATTACACAGCGCTCAGAGCTGGAAGAGCTTACCCATCCCTCCGGGGGCAACCACCTGCCCAGGCCTGGCCACCATGCCCTGTGCAACAGGACTTCAAGGCACACGAAACACTGGCCGGCTGATTAATTAGTGCACTGGCACCTTAATTCAAGGTGCACACTGGCCTCTAGTGGGCACAGGCAAATCCTGTGTGACGGCAGCTCTGGAGCTCTCACAGCAATGGGGGGCAGCACAAACGGTATCAGTTAGGTAAAAAACCAAAAAAAAAATTAAAAAATTTAGAAAAAAACCATATACACACTCATATATGTCTGTATTTTCATGCATCTATATCTACAAACATATACATCTCTTTCTTTCATTTATTTCTAAACACACAAATATCTATGTCTATTTGCTCATGTATTTATATATTCACACATACATATGACCTATTATTCTATATATGTCATAGTTAACCCCAGAGCTTCCTTGCCCTTGATTTCTCTCTCATCTCTTAAACTCCATGAGTTTCTATGTTGTCCCTTTCTGGCAGAACCAAACCAGCTCCCTGTGAAGCGAAATTGAGCCATGGAATTAAAATCCAGCAGAGCTCTGGGGCTTGGTGGTGCTTTGGGGAATCCACAGCCCCTACACACTGACTGATGGCTCCTACTGGGTGCAAATGGGCTGGAGTGTGGAAAGAAGACTGACAAAACTGGGGAAAAAATTGGCTTGAGACCTTGAGATGAAATACAGCTTCTCTGCGAAAATTCAGGAGGGAGAAAAGTAGTTCTGGGCACAGAGGGCAGGTGGGCCCATTTGGTCCATCGTGGTCCATCAGAGGTGTCTGACTGTGACCTGGCAGATCCCAAAAGTAAGAGGTCTGCCAAGCCTGAGGAGCAAGGACTCCCTGGACTAAGACTCCAAGTGAAAATCAAAGCCTGGGGTTGTTTCTCCTGAATGAAGGAGACCTTCCAACCAGCCCCAGTTACCTGCACTGGGAAGTGCCTGGCTGGGATGGGTGTTCTGGCTGCTGAGCTCTGAGAGTGTCAGGGCAAAACCATCAGACCTATCACCCTGGAGAGAGTGAGGAAATGGCCACAGACAGCCCCAAAATCCTGCTTACATCTCCAGGCTGCTCTGGGCATAAATGCATTTATGCCATGGGACCCATAGGCAGTTTTACACAGGGCAGCTCCCACAGGGAGGGAATGAGGCACTCATGAACTATGGAATCACAGCAGCTTTAGCAGCTAATCAAACAGCCATCTTACCTGCCAGGCAGTGGGGTAAGGGATAGTTACTGGTGCAGGGTGACAGAAAAAAGAGGAAAGGAGAGTGGAGAGAAAGAAGAGAAGAGAAGAGAAGAGAAGAGAAGAGAAGAGAAGAGAAGAGAAGAGAAGAGAAGAGAAGAGAAGAGAAGAGAAGAGAAGAAGAGGGAGAAGAGAGAAGAGAGAAGAGAGAAGAGAGAAGATTATAAATGATGCTTAGAGATATATTTACATGAACTTTTCTCACACTTATGGATCCTTTGGGTTTCAGCAGGGACTCAATGCCCCCAGTGCTGGGCAGAAGGAGATGGATGATGGCCTCAGGCTTGTATCCTACTGGTGAGGAGGAGAGGACAGGAAGACAAGGCCAGGGGTTAACATTCAACATATGTCATTAAAATCAACATTTAACGTACAATCTTAACTTAGAACAGCAAAAAACCCCAACTAAACAGATAGAAAAAGAAAAAAATTTCCCACACCAAATCTACAAGTACAGAACAAAAGAGCAAACTACACACAATCCAACCCCTAGAACTTTCACTACAATTACAGCACTAATACTTCACTGTCATTCTACACTAAAAACATAGCTTAATACTTGTTTTGCCAAAGTATTAAGGGCAGATCCATTGGGAAATGTACCTGCTTGCCCAGAGAAGCTGGGGATGCCCCATTCCTGGGAATATTCAGGTCAGGTTGGACAGGGCTCTGAGCAACCTGCTCCATTTGAAGATGTTCCTCCCCACTGCAGGATGAGCTTTCATGGTCCCTTCCAAGCCAGACCAGCCTGGGATTCTGTGAAATACAAAAGGCTCTGAAAAACACAGAGGAATTGCAGCCTCACTTGAGAAACAGCTTCAGGATCTCCGGGGCAGAGCAGGGGCTGGAGCAAACTTAGACATGGAGAAGAGAGATTTTCTCTGGACTTTTTGTCCTGCAGGCTGAGAAGCCAAAGTAGAGGGGCAGAGAGGAAAGATCACAATGGACAACCTGATCTCAGCATTATTTCCCTCTCTAACACAAGAAGCAGACCTGAGGTCTCTATCAAGTTGTTGTCATAAATATTTCTGCCTAACAGCCAATATAAAAATGAACATGGGTCCTTGATCCAGGCCCAGCAAGGACAGTGTTTTTTCCCCCCACCTAAGTGAAATCGGGCAAAAAATAAAATCAGAAAATGTTTTGACTCCCTTTGAAACATTTTGACTTCCACTGAAGAAACTCCCTTGTTTGCCTGGACATTGTTTACCACTGAAAATGGCTTTTGTGCCTTTGTAGTTTGAGTCCTCCCAGGCAGGTGTCATCTCAAAACAGAAGTGGGAAGGTTTTGTTTTGGAGATCTTGAACTGATTTTTTTCCTTCTTTTTTCTTTTTTGTCAACTACCAAGTGAAACATTTTGTTCAAAAAATGCCTAAACAAAATATTTTGACACTTTCAAAATGTTCTCCTGTTCCCTTTAGCCAAAACACGTTGCTATATTCAAAGCAAATTCACAGATCCCTTCAGCCTTTCCAAAATGCTCTGAGTTTGCTGAACTGCACGTTAATGGAGAGATAATCCTGCAGCCACAGAGGCTGAGCAAGGGGCAGGGAGCATGGGGGGAATTGAGATGCGCTTTGAGGAAGTCAGAGATGGAAAAATGAAGGAGGCAGCAGCAGCAGCAGCTTGTGAGGTGCCAGGAGGAGGTGGGAGAGGCTGGGAGAGGACAAGCAGCTCACAGCAGGGATGGAGAAGAGTCAGGGAGCTGAGCAGCTCCATGGATGTGGGCAATGGAGTTCATGAGGTGAATTATGGGCAGAGAAACCTGCCCAAAACAGGGCCAGACACAGCTTTTGTGCCCACCACCTGTGCTACTGCTGCTGGGTGGAAGAGGAAGATCCATCCCTGCTCCCTCCCAGGCTGTGCACTCAGAAGTGCCCCTGGGCTGAGAGTACTGCTTTCCTGACACACCAAAACTGCTGGGGGAGAGCTCTGCTGGCAGCCTTCCCCTGGAGAAATGGGAGGAAAACAAAATGGACACATCGGAGAGGCTCCAGTGATGCTGTTTACTGGCAGCCCTGCCCTGCTGCCACCCAGAAACTGTGTCAGCACCAGTGGGAAGAACCCAGGCTTGATGGGAAGCTGCTCCCACCTCTCCATCCTGGATGGGGCTCTGGAATGCCATGGGTGCCATGTGGGCACCGTGCACTCAGTGTCCTCCTCCTCTCCAGGCTGGCCAGGACTGGGGTGTCATTCTGGCTGGAAGGATTTTCCTGCAGAAGTCCTCTCCACCTCGCAGGGCTGGCAGAGGTGCACTGGGAGCTGTGGGGCAGCTCAGCTGCTGTGGGGCTCAGCTCTCCCTGCCAGCCAGGAGAGGAGGCAAAGCCAGTCTGGATTCGGGAGAGAGGCAGCTGCAGAGAATTTACCCTTCTGGGTGCCATCCAAGCCAGTTTCCATGGCAAAGGGAGATGTACAGAACACGCTATCGGTGTGATCAGCGATGGGCTGGCGCCTCATTGTGCCCATATTTCCTGTTATTTCACCAGAGTTACACACGGATTCGGGGTGAATCACGGGGTTCATGACCTTCACAGATGCTCTGGTGTTGGGGACACTGTGGGTGGCTGCTATAATTAGTGACTAATTTTGTGAATTCAGCAGCACAGGCCTCCTGTCACCCTGGCAAACCAGGTGCTGAGCAGGTCTCAGGGGCAGGTTGGCCACCATTCCCCACATGTGTCCCTGGTTTGCAGCACAGCTGGAAAGATAAGGATGGGAAGGTGCTGTAGGACCCAAGTCCAGACCCACAACAGCCATTCCAAGCTCTATCTCCCCATCCTGTGGAGCTGTGCTGCCCCAACACACAGCACACAGTGATGATCATCAGCAGCATTTCCCCCAAAAAGAGCCCCTGATGGAGAAACTCCTGTCTGCAGCAGCAGGAAGAGAGGATTCTGAGAGGAAGGCAAAAAACCAGGAGTTTGAGGGAGACTACAGAGGGGTGGGGTTTGTTTGATGTTTTCAGCATCACCAGTGGAAGATGATTTGGGAGCTCAGGATTTGGGCCTGACCTCATCCCAGAGTGGCTAATGAAGGTGACCCAAACTGAGAGCAGCAAAGCAGAGATTTGGAGAATTCTGGTGAAATGTCTCAGCATGAAGACAATTACTATGTCTTGGAGCATGGGGGAAAATCCAGGTCGGCCAAGCCTAGAGGAGGGCTCTGCTCTTACCCTTCCTGTGGTGCTGGTCAGGAGCCAAGACATGACCAGGTGGGACAGCCTCAGAAGCTTTAAAGGGACCCATATTAAAAAAAAAACAGAGCAGGCCTCCACCCTTACCCTCCACCACCTCTCTGGAGCTGCCTGGCACCACTGGTGCCCTCCAGGCTGCCCAGCAGGGTGTGGGGTCTTCTGGGCAGGACTCAGCATCTCCCTATCTTGCCCATGCCACTACAAGGCCAGTTTTCCCAGCAGAAGTTTTGGCCCAACAGTTTATCCTCCCATCAGCAGCACAAAGCTGCACAAATGGAGGATTTCAAGGGGAAATTATTTAGATAAGAGATTATCAGGTATACCTGGATGTCAGCTGAGCTTATGGGCTTAATGCAGAATGATGAATCACCCATCCAAACACATATTATTTTCCCTGGAGGCATTGTCCTGTGAAATTTATTTCCCACTGAAGGGCCTTGTAAATCATTTGTAGCAAATAAACCACAGTATTGCCAACTCCACATGTTCTAAAATCTGGACTCATGTCTGCAGACTGGCCTAAAAGCCACGAGATCTTTCCCTTCCAGCACTTTCAGCAGGTAAACCTTTCTCTGCTTCCTGACCTTTTTTTGTTCACTCACCCATTTTCCAGACTTCCCTCCCCACTCCTGGCTTCACTTCCCCTGTTCTCATGGTGCTGGAGGACACAATTTGCCCAAAAGCACTTGCAAAATCAGACATTGAATCACTCCTGCCACCGGTGCCTGGTGAAAATCTGCTTGTGGGATTTGGAATTTAGGGATTTTCCCTGATGAGGAACCATGCACAGAAGCACCTGCTCTATGGCAGCTCTCTGCCACTGGCTTTTTCCAACCTGCAGTGGATTTGTTGGGGGTTATCCAGGACAGGCTATGCTACATCTTTGGCTTTAGACATTTCCTGAGGCTCTGTGGGGTGATTTTGGCAATGATTCCATTCTCCACTCTAGGGAATGGATGCAGAGAGACTCCTGTGCCAGGCATGGCTGAAGGACAGCAGAAAGTTTCCTTGCTGGGGCTCTTGTCCATCCTCTGTCTGGGGACACTCCTGACTCCCTGTTCCTTTCCCACTGCTCCCTCTTACCCCAGCTTGGTGCTCTCCTCTCTTTCTGCCTCTTGGAGCTTCATTTGGAGTTGGACATTCATCAAGTTGGGCTTGATGATCCTTGTGGTTCCCTTCCAACTCAGGATATTCTGATTCCATGATTTCTGGGCAGCCTTTCTTGGTGTCCTTTTCAGCCAGCCTTTACATCAGAGGCATCTTCACTCCCAGCTGGGAGACAACCACAAACCTGATGCTCAGAGATGGACAGAGCCTCCCCCAGTGCCCTCCAGTGCAGCAGATCCCTTGGCCACCTCCATGGCCAGCCCATGCTTTTGGGGTATCAACACCCACCTCTCCCTGAAACAAGGCTGGTGGAGGAGACCCTCTTCAGCATCTCTCTCTGGAACAATAGTTGTGACAGGAGATGTAGTGGGAAATAGTTGTGACAGGAACTATGTAGTGGGAAATGGCTCACAGCAGGACCAGGGCTCCTTGCAACCAGCCTTAGGGCCTGAGGAGTGTTCTGAAATACTGAAGATCATGGGTGCTGCAACAGCAAATTTTCACCTTTCAGTGGACATTGTGAGGGGAATAATTTGTGCCAAGCAGAGTCTGCAGCAGTTGCTGCCCCATATCTGATCATCTCCCGTGATAGGAGCTCGGCCCTATCTGATCCAGCAGTTATTGAAAACTCAGCTGAGTGTGACTGGGATCATTTGTCAGGGTTTTCATGTTGCTCTTTAACCGTGGTGAAAATTAAAGAGCCAACTGTGGAGCGGGAGAAAGCGCTGTACTTTCACTATGACACTTTCTGGTAATGAGATATTTATTAATGTTCATTTCTTCTGAAAGGAAACAAACCAAACCCAATCCCTTATCTCTCACTCAGTGTTTAAGTTATGAGTAACACGGGAAGATTTTAGGCCATGAGACAGCAAATACACCCTGCTTGGGAGCCTGTGGGTGTAGGAGATGCAGTGATAAAGCCAAGATAGATCAAATCACTCCCATTTACCTAGAGCTTTCTGCAACTCTTGAAATGATGGAGGGATTGAAAGATGCTTTGTCTTTTTTATGAGAAAAGCAGCTGTGATTTAGCAGTTTAATCACTTTTGTCACAAAGAAATGCAAAACAAAGCTCATCACCTGGATAGGTTTTTTTCAAAGCTCAGTGTTTTGTTTCCTACCAGTGAGGAATTATTTTAAATGCTAATGGTGGGCTGAGATAGACATGTAGGAAGCAAAGTCATTGCTTATGCAGCAGCCAGGCACAGATCAGCTTTCTGGAACTGCTGTCCCACTAAGGGCTTGGCAATAGTGTTCATGGCCAAAATCTGCTGATTTTGGGTGCTCAGCAGGTTGTCACAGGCGGCTGAGGGTGATTTGGGATTAGTCACATAACAAGAGCTGCCTGAGCACCTCGCAGGGTTTGGCACAGAGGTTTTTGCCCTCTGGTGACTTCTGCACGACCTTGTTGAACCTGCAGCACTGCAGGGCTGGCTGCTGCAGCTCTCCTGCACTCACAGCTGGCACACACCACCTGAGTTCCTCCAGGCTCAGCTCCCTCCCACACTCCGGACTTGCAGACTCCTCGCTGCTCCGCTGACGGGCCCTGAGGTGCGAGGAGATGAGTTTCTTAAGAAGAAGTAATTATTTCCTCTGTCATTATGATCGTGCCCATGTGATTTATTAGCAGGGATGGAAACTTTGCACAGCTCTGCCGAGGAAGCTGTGGGTCTCACCAAACCCTGCTCCCACCCCAGGCACAACTCCCTTCGCCATGTGATTTCCCAGCTGCCCAGCCCCAGCTCCTCACAAGAATTACAGAATGGTTTGGGTTGGAAGGAACTTACCAGACCATCTTGTTCCAACCAACCTTCCACTAGACCAGGTTGCTCCCATACAACTTAGCCTTGGACACTTTCCAGCAATGGGAAGTGCTTTGGGATCTTTGTCTTATATCTTCCTACTCCTTTTTCCTCATTGCTCTCCCAGCACTTGGAAAAGAGCCACGGAGCACCCAGGAGAATCTACCTCCCAGCCTTGGCTGGTGCAGATCAGAGATGTAAAACAATCCCTGACACCCACATGGGGTGATTGCTAGAGGAGGTTTCTCTAAAAGTTTGTGGTACAGTCAGATTTGGGGTACATTATCCCCATTGCAAAATGGCCATCTCTTCCCAGGCTCCAATCCCTTGCTAAGCCTTCCCAAAGAATGGGCCACAAGTTCACGATGATTTTGTAATGTATCTTATTTTTTACACCTTAAAAACAGTGGTCAAAGGATCCAAAGCTCACATGCTGCTGCCAACCTGGACAAGAGAGGATATACAAGATCTGGAAGCTGTGTTTCCTTGGGAGCCTTTTTTAAAAACCATTTTAATTTCATGTTTGCTGGCTTTGATGTATGACTGCATTTTCCAGCATCAGGCTGTGGCAGCAGGAAAAGGTCTTGTTGTGCTGGAGAACACAAGAGGTGATGGCTTCAAACTGACAGGGGGAAGGATTGACTTGGATATTGGGAAGAAATTCTCCCCTGTGAGGGTGGTGAGGCCCTGGCACAGGGTGTCCAGAGAAGCTGTGGCTGCCCCTGGGTCCCTGGCAGTGTCCAAGGCCAGGTTGGACAGGGCTTGGAGCAACCTGGGATAGTGGAAGGTGTCCCTGCCATGGCAGGGGTGGAACTGGGTGAGCTTTAAGGCCTGTTCCAATCCAAACCACTCTGTGATTCTAAGACTCAAGACAAAGACTGGAAGGGAAAAAGTCTTCCTGGGGCTGTGGAGAAACCCTTCTGAGTGAGCAGTGGGGGTTTCCCACCTGGACACTGGCTGGGTAGGTCAACAGCCTCCAAATCACTCAGGCAGAGGCACTGCATGGTCCTTCTTATGGAGAAAGGTCTTTCCACAGGACCTGCACCAGTGTTCCAACCAGGAGACACATGGGAACAGTGTTTTCATGTCCTACATTGGCTGCACATCCATCCCTGCCCCTGAGGTGGGGAAAACACAGGCAGGAGCCAGTAAATGAACATTTACCCTCCCTAGATATTCAGTGAGAGGAAAGACTGGGAGATTCTTACTAAAGTGTGGGCTGGATAGGAGTGAGTCTGCCTGGAGAAGGACCATGTATCACACAAGGAGCATCAACTCCCAAGAGGGCCTGGAAGGAGGCAGGAGACAGCACGGGTGAGAAGGCAAGAGCCAGCCTGGCTGGGAAGGACAAGTCCTGTTTCTCATGGGAAACATCAGAAAGGCACATTTCCGCTGCAGCCCGGAGCAGGAAGGTGTTAGTTCCCACAGTGAGCCCTGCAGAGTGGGGTGAGTGCTCCTCACCTGCCTCTCCCTGGGGCTCAGGGCTCATCTCTCCCCACCTCTGATCTCAGTGGCAGTGCTGACATTTCCCAGCACCCCAGCAGTGATAGCAGTTGTGAGATGAGCTGGCCATTCACCTCCAGCACCCACTGCACCTCTGCTGCCAGCACGGCTGGAGGCCACGGCTGCTCCCAGGGCAAACTGGGTGGTTCAGTGACACCAGCAGACCCTAAAAAGCCACAGCTCCAGCCCCTGGGAGGTGATCAATCCCATGGGACGTGGCAAACCTCGGGCTGGGCTGCTGGACCACATCCACCCCACAGACCCACAGCAGGCAGTGCAGGGAGCACAGGCACTCATACCAGTGATGCTCTGGTGCCACCCCAACCACAACCAAATGTGGCAACAATCTCAAGACATGTGGCAGTGCCTGGAGAGGCACTGATGTACCGTGAAGTTCTATTGCTTTGGCCAAGCACCAGTGGCTCCCAGAAGTTTTGTTTTGTTTCCTAAACCCAGTGACAGCACTCGAGGGAAAGGCATGAAGCTGTGTTTAGGGTGGATGTGAGGAAAAGGCTGTTCCCCCAGAAGGTGCTGGCACTGCCCAGGCTCCCCAGGCAATGGGCACAGCCTGAGGCTGCCAGAGCTCCAGGGGTGTTTGGACAGCACTGCCAGGGATGCACAGGGTGGGATTGTTGAGGTGTCTGTGCAGGGACAGGAGCTGGGCTGGATGATCCTGTGGGTCCCTTCCTGCTCAGGATATTCCATGATTCTGTGATTCTATCTGCCCAGGCCACCCTCTTCTGTTAAAGATCCCATCTGTCAGTAAGAAAAACGTTATGTTTCTAACCCAACTGTAGCAAGGGGAAGTTTGAAAAGATCTCAGACTCTTTAAGTCTTGAAACAAAGAGGAAAACAGGCAGAGATGAGTTTTGAAACTTTATAATGCTGCAGCCCATACCCTGATCACTGTTTGCTGGGCCCTCAAACCCAACACATTTATCATCTGCTGCACGGACTACTGAGGAGCCTTGCAGAGGACAATTTGAGCTTCCCTTGACTGCAGGTTGAAAGATCCCTCCCTAATCTGCAAAAGAAATCTCTCAGCGTTTTTCATTGGATTTTTTTTTCTATTTTCAGAGAGCGGGGGGAAGTTCCACAATTTCTAAAAGGTCATATTTTCCCCTTTCAGCTATAAAAGCAGCTCTTTCACCTGTATACGTGTGCAAAAATTTAGAAAGTATATGTTGGTACAAGCTACTAACCACAAAGACTTGATAGATTAAAACCTAGATAAGTGTCATCATCTGAATTTTAACTCTATTTCACTTGATTCACTACATTTTTTGAGTGAATGATACATGAAGATGTTCTCCAAAACAACTTTAAAGCACTTTACTGAAGCACGGTTCAGTAAAGTCCTAACCCATTTCTATTGTTAACTTTCATTGAGTTTTGTTACACCACTAAAAAAAAGCAAACCAAGACAGGAAATGAGCCCAAACAACCAGATCTCAAAATGAGCAAAATTCAACTTATACTTGTTGGCAAAAATCCTATCAAATTTGGTCCCAAAACTGCAGTGCATTGTTGTGGTAGGGTGGTACCTTGTTATTGTTATTTGCCTGTTGGTGCTCATCCAATTTATGAGAAATCACAACTGAAAACTTGAGATGCCCAAGCCACAGCCCTGAGCTGTTTGACACGGAAAAGCAGATGTGACATGGGCTGAAATGGGGACTTGTGAGGCAACAGTCGATCAGTTATAAATGAAATACAAATTATAAATGCATTTTATCCCCAAAACACTGTAGGAAAGGTCCAAGAGAAGGTCCTGTGGCTCCTCTACCCACTGTGAGCTGCACACAATGGTGCCACAACTGGTGGCTGGGTGTCCCTTTGTATCACTGCTGGTTTCTCCTTGTCACACTAGTAAAAAAAACAGGATTGGGTTCAGGAGGTGGCTTTGTCCTGTGCTCAGTCATCCCAGAGTGGACATCAACCTTCAGAGGTCAGGAGCTCTCCTGCCACACTGAGGTTATCAGGAACCTGTTTCTGTTTTAGCAGAGCTGGGAGGTCATTGCTGGCAGTTTTGCACTGCCAGCCTGTCATTTTCCCATTTGGGAGTCTGTCCTTTTGGAATCCACTGCCACCCTGTCACCTCACTGCCTCAGAAGAGCTCCACAGCTGGAGTGGTGATGAATGCTTCAATACATGCATTTTTTCTGGGATGAAAACAGAGCCAGCACTCACCTTCAAGGCTCTCTAGAAGGCTCTGAATAACATTAACAGAGGAGAAATAATTGTCATCTTCAAATAAGAGAGGAAGGAGCCCTCCAGCCCACTGACATGTGAGGATTCCAGACAGCAGCAGCAGAACTGCCATGAAAACTGTCATCTTGTGAAATGGATACTATTGGACAACTAACAGCAATTGTCAATGAAGACACACAGATTTCCCTTAAAATTATTTCCATGTTGGCAGCTTTGTCAGCTGCAGCACTGTGATCGTTCTTCTGCCTGCAGCCAGCAGCAGAATGGGCTTTTCCCTGGGAGGAGAGGAGAGCAGAGCATCACAGAATCCCAGAATCCCAGGATGGGTCAGGATGGAAGGGATCACAGTGTGTCACTGGTGCCACTCCCTGCTCCAGCAGGGCCATTCCAGAGCACAAGGCACAGCAGTGTGTCCAGATGGGTCTGGAATATCCCCAGGGAGGAGACTCCAGCCCTCTCTGGTCTCTGTTCAGGGCTGGGCACTGCCCAGGGAAGAAGTTGTGCCTCCTGTGCAGAGGGAACTCCCTGGGCTCAGTCCCTGCCGTTCCTCTGGTGCCATTGCTGCCCCTGGAGCAGAGCCTGGCCCTGTCTGAGCTGCCTGCAGCCAGGGACAGTCAGGGCTGAGGGCTCCTCTCAGCTGGGCTCCTCTGCAGGCTGAGGAGCCCCAGCTCCCTAAGCCTTTGCTGGGCACCGAGATGCTCCAGGCCTTGCTGAGCTGCACAGCCTGCACTGGCTCCTGTGCTGATGGGCTGAGGATCCAGAGCTGCACTCCAGATGTGCCTCCCAGGGCTGGACACAGGGGCAGGAAGGCCCCAGAAGGACCCAGGGAGTGCTGACCACAGAGAGACATAGGCAGCAGCAGAGAGATGTGACATGTCTCCTGTGCTGGACATGGATGGACATCTGTGAAGCAGTCACAGCAGTGGGGTTGTGTCTCACAGCCCTGTCGAGAGGGACAGGAGCTCTGGGCACACAGAGCAGGGACTCAGGGAAGCAAAACTGCCTTCGAAACAGTTCGGGTTGACCGCGGGTGGAGCAGGTGGTTAGCCACCAAATCCTGCTCTGAAGAGCCACTGCCAGTGAAAACATGCTTGATTTTTATCAATAATCCCAAACCAACAACTGAAAACTGAAAGTTTTGCTTTTAAAGTGAAGTTGTCACTGTTTCGGTTCTTGACAAACCGCCAAAAATTTGCCAGAGAGGTTTCAACACAAAAACCTTGGCCAGCACCTCGTTTCTGGCTGGAATCTCTGTCCAGGCTGCCCCAGAAGTGGCCACTGTGGGCTTGGTTCTCCCCACTGAAAGCTGTCCTTGTCCACAGCTTTAGCCAGGAAGCAAAAGGGAACACCCAAATGTCCCTGCAGTCCTGCTGGGAGCTGCACAGCTGAGGGCTTAGAGGAGTCCTTCAGGTGACAGCCTGTGCCCAGGTGCCACAGGGTGCTGGGATGTGACACACCAAGCTGGGAGAGCAGACAGCCTCAGCCCTCCCTCACTGCAGACCTCTGAGCAAGTTTTGGGCATTGGCTTTCTTTTCTCCAGTGAGACCTGTTCCCTGAGCCTGTGGCTCTGCCAGGATCTCAGCTTGTTCACCAGCACTGCAATTCCTGAGCTTCTGGGCTGCACAGGAAAGCCAAGAGATGCAACGTGAGCAGCACCAGGAGCACTGAGGACACCCATGCTGTCCGTGTCTCTCTCCTTGGGCAGGGACAGTGGAATGGGATGGCTTGATGGGTGAATCCCTGGATGGAGGATGGAGGCTGAAGCTTGGCAAGAAGCTGATCTGCTCCAAGAGTCCTGCTGCAGCCATGAGGAGTCAGGGGAGACCCCAGTCTGCTGCACTCTCCAGCTGGGGTCAAGGTGGACGTTCTTCTGCAAGCCTTATAATCATGTGGATATCACAGCCCCTGGAGAGAAGGATGTGGAGAGGAGAGGAAGGAGGTCCCCTCTGTCTCCTTCACACTGCAGGAGGGGAAAAACAGCTCTGTGGGAATGAGTGTCAGGCAGGACAGGGTCAGGAGCCACCTCCTCACCTGCACAGTGACGCTTTTAAGGAAGTCAGCTGGCTGCTGGAATCTTTCTCATCCAACATGGATGAGACACTGAAAATGTCATGAAGTAGATCCCCAGGAAAGGAGGCCAGGACCTCACCAGGAGGAGGTTATTCAGTGTGGGAGTGCAGAAGGAGGGATGGAAAGTTTTGAAGGCACTGAGTGTCAACAGCATGGACAAAACCACAGGTGTTTATTCCAGAAAATCCAGCTGGGAATTCTCTCACAGCCAGCTGATGAAGGACAGAGAGGTCACAGAGCCCGAGCTGCATTTGGGCTGTATTTCACCACCCAGATCATCACACCTCTTGCAGGGAGGAGTGAGGTGTGGCCAGCACATTTATCTCACCCAAATCCTGCCAGGACCAGGCACAGGTGCTCCTCAGGTGCCTCTGGCTCCTGTGCAGAGCTCCTGGAGCAGACATCTCCATGGGAAATATCACTGAAACCTCATGGGCTGGGTTTTCCCTCTGCTCTGCCTTCCCACTCCAAACCATTCCCTTCCCAGGCAACTGTAGGTCACTTCCACTAATGACCATTTTCAGAGATAATTGTATTGTTTTCATGGAAATTTCCACATCACAAAATTGGCAATTGTCAAATATCAATGTAATTTTCACAATGTCTTTCAGGGTTTTCCAGATTATTATCCCAAGCAGGTTGAAACACACTATCAAGGAGGAGTGTACTCTTCACCCCTGTCACAAAATCAGTCTGGGGACAGAGGCAGCCGTCAGGGTTGTCACCCAAATGCCTTCATATGTGACATACACTGTGTAGCTGCAATAATCATGGAATCCTAGGATGGTTTGGGCTGGAAGTGACCAGAAAGTTCATCTTGTTCCAAACGTCTGCCATGGGCAGGGACACCTTCCACTAGTCCAGGCTGCTCCAACCTGGCCTTGGACACTTCCAAGGATGAGGCAGCCACAGCTTCTCTGGGCAGCCTGTTCCAGTGCTCCAAGTGGTTTTAGGATATTTTAAAAGGCAAAACCAAGGTGAATGCTGGAGAAATGACTCCTCCAGATGTGCTCTGGTGCATCTCTGTGCTGTTCACACCTCACCACAGAACAAAGTCAGCTTCTGCCACTCAGGCTCTTGTGTAACCCCAGCCGGAGCCCAGACTGCCCCAGAGTGGCTGCTGGTGGTGCTCCACTTCCTCCCCTGGCCCTCCTCAAAACCTAAGGACAAAATTCCCTTTTCCCAAATTCCAAGGAAAACTCCCAGCAGCTCCAAACTGCCTCCCCCAGTCCTGCAGCCCAGTGTGGAGTCAGACACTCCTGAACACAGTCCTTGTTCACAGTAGAGAAACAAACTCACCCATCCTGACCCTTACCTAAAGCAGGACATCCTTGTTCACTGACAAGCTGCAGTGAATTTGTTTTACATGATCATAAACTAGGCAATAAAATTCCTCTACCACCTGTGTTTCCAGAGAGCCATGGGAAGTTTTTCCCATTGCTTTTCTCCAGCTGTAAATTCAGCCTTTCTTACCAAACTCAGCCCTTCTGACCCCATTCAGAGTGCTCATGTGAATGGTAAGGGATTCTCCCAATTCACAAAAATTTTGAACTTCAAAGTCCAAATCCTGGCTGAGCTGGAGGCACTAATCAAATGTCCCACCTCTTTCCCACTATGAGTAAGGCTGAACAACCCTTCTTGACCATTTTTTTTCCTTTGCAAGCCCACCAAGAAACCCAAATGATACAGAAGAACCCTCTGCAGACACCCCTGACTCATTGTGCAAGAGAGACCCTCACCTCTCCCCTGAGCACCTCCTCCTTCGCTGTGGGGACATGCTGGATTTATGTCACAGAGAAATGCTGGGAAAATCCTATCTTTGATAAAGAAAATGAAGCCTTATCCACCCAAGTGGGACAGTTTTGGACTTCGTCAAAGTCAGGTAATGTGGGTGCCACAAGAGTCCACACAAAAAACCAAGACACATTGATGCTAACTCAGTTTTGTTTTTGCTTTTTCACTTGTCACGTTCCCAACAGCAAGCCAGACTTGTATAAAACATTCAAAATCTACACAGAGCCACAGTTCTTTGTGAATATGCTGCAAAAACTTCCACATGGCCCAGTTTGGAAGAGACCTGGAGCAGCAGGAGCATGGCTTAAAATCAAATCACCTAAAGAAAGGTCAGAAACCAGGCAGCCCATCAGTTTTCTGTGTTTTCTGTCCGACTATATTTTTCCCTTTTATTATGTTAGTCAGGTGCCAAACAAATAAAATCAATTCCGAACTTATAAAAAGCAATTGGAAATGTCTAGTCTTTTATAGAGAAATCTCGACTGAAGCAGCCCACAGCACTTGGAGAAAAATCAATCATCATTTCCATCCTGCTACGTGTGCTACTAAAATTAAGAATTGATGTTCAGCTGCAAAGGAAAATTATTTCAAGAGAACCACCTTAGCAACAGTTTTCAGTCTTCATAAACCTCCTGTTTACGGTTCTTCTCATAGCAGATGAACTCCTACATATTAATTATAAATATTAACGAGGCATCCTGATTTACATACAGTTTCCATCTTAATGGGCATCAAAATTGCAAGCAGGGCAACAGCACCACTTATGGTAATACAAGTAGTAAATATGTCTTCAGCCTAAAGAGGTCATAAACCACAGTGTTAAACACCCCTGTAATTGCAGCCTCTCCCATATCCAAACCAAAGTTCAGATGGTTTTGCCAGTAGCCTTTTCACAAAGACAGAAAGCCTGACAAGCTGGAGTGGGGCATCTGAAGAAGCACTTAACCCTGATGCAGCCTAAATGTTTTAGCAACGTGCTCTGTCCATTTGGAAGCACCACTCCCTGCACTTTCTCAGATCTCCTGCAGCCCAGCCCATGTAACCTGTGTGACATAATATGCACACCACGTTAATATCCTCCAGTACATGCCACAGTAAAAGCCATCCCTTCCTCCAGATAATCTCCATCCCACCAGCTCTGTTTATTCAAGAGCATACAGGTGATTTCCATGCCACCAGCTGGAAGCTGCTGCTTCTCCAAGACTCAGGGAGAGTCTCTTCCCTCCAGCAAGGAGCTGCTCCCACCTGGCTTCCCATGGACTTTTCTCAGTGCCTCTGTGATGGGGCTTGTGGTGGCCACAAGAGCCACCTTGCTCCAGTGGGGTTTGTAAGCAACCTGTGGCACTCAGGAGATGCTGGGGAGGAGAGAACCCCATCTGTCCCCCACATCCACCCACAGGGTGCTTGGCTACCCTAAGCAGGGGTAAGGAGGGTGATGAGCACTGCACCAACCCCAGTCTAAGTTTTTCCCAATCAGTTTTGATCCAGCTGGCTCTCCCAGCCACTGGTTTCTTGCCTGCCAATCTCTGCATTCAGTCCCCTCTGTTCATCCCTTCTTGTGGTCTTTGATTAGTGCAATTAGCACCTGTGCTGCTGCCTCCCTGTGGCCTCAGTGGCAGAGCATTCCCACCTTCCCAGCCCTCCCTCTGATGCCAGAGGGGGAACACTGCACGGCTCTGCCTCTGTCTTGTCCTGCTTTTCTTGCATGTGTCCAAAAAAATGTCAGCTTTTAGAATTGAATGACTGACTTTGATAGGAAAATTACTGTTCCAGTATACAGTAAATGGCAGTGCTCTAGAACACTGTTAAATTAAGGTCTGGAAAATGAACTTTAATAAAAAGCATTCCAGTAATGTAGTGTGACAGCTTCTAGTGAAATCAGCTCCAACAGTTTGCTTCTCCCAGGAACACAATGAGATACTCCAGCAGCCTTGAGCCATGGGATCAGCAAGCAGACAGTTTTATGATGAATGGCCCCAGAAACCCAAATTACAGCTGCAGCAAATGAACAGTATGTTGAAATTACTGAGAGGCTTTTTGTCTGGGCCACCATGCTGGTACCTGAGTGTGCACTGACACCTAGTGGGATGGCCCCAAGCTGGGAGCTGAGGGGTAAACTGGGGTTATTTTAATAAAAAACTTTAACAGGCAGCCCTCCCTGATGCTAAACCTCATTGTCCATGGTGGGGTGGTTGGAGCTCTATGACCTTTGGGGTCTTTCCCAATGCAAATCATTCTATGAGTCTATAGCTGCTATGAGATGATGAAGTGTTGGGTTATTTGTGCCCCTTCCTCTCCTGCAAGCAAAGTTTTGATTTCTAAATGCTGCACCTTTGCCACCCAAAGGCTTAATTCATCACTTCTCATTTCTGCTCTCCCTGCCTGGCTCAACCCCCTCCTCACCCATGGGCACAGGTGGGAAGAACAGGAGGGATTTAGTGTGGATTAATCCAAGTCTAAAGATGCAGGTGTAGGGAGAGCTCAGCCCATTGCTCTGATGTTAAAATTCACCATGCTGGTTAAACTGCAGGGTGCTAAATCAGTGTAATCATGCTGAGAGCACAGGCTCAGAAACCTTTCCTGGTGTGAGCCACAGCACTGATCACTGAACCTTATAGACAGAATATTTTTATTCCTCCTTTTATTCCACCCCCTGCCATGGGCAGGGACACTTTCCACTATCCCAGGTTGCTCCAAGCCCTGTCCAACCTGGCCTTGGACACTGCCAGGGATCCAGGGGCAGCCACAGCTTCTCTGGGAATTTGTGGATAGCCCCAGGGGACTCAGTCCTCTAGCAAGGAATCAGGTTGCTGTAAGCCAGCCCTGCTCTGACACAGGAAAATACACCAGATTTGAAGCCCAGTTCCAGTGCAGGAGGGTGGCACCACCCGAGGACTCCATCCACGGATTCTGTTTCCAAAACAGGTCCTGCTGCATCACTCAAACCTCATCCAAAGCTGGGCTTAAATTAGAGGGAGAAACGGCATGAGGGCTTGTCAGTAGGAATGCTAACAGGTCAGCAATCTCCCAGCTGGTTCACCAATATTCTGTCCCATTTCCAGCCCCAGTTCCCGACAGGAACCACACAGGAGCAATGCCAGGCACCATCTCCTTGTGCCGCTGGGGACAAGCACCTTCCCGGGTACTGGCCCTTCCGCTGGCAAGACTCCTTAGCTTTATTTTGGGGCCTGAAAGCTCCACCACTGCCCTGCCCGCTCCTCCGGCGCCCTCCCACCCGTCCGGGAGGCTCTTTCCTGCCCCAGAGACGGCGAGTTACAGCCTCTGGAGAAGTTCCGCAGGAAGCACTCGCTTCTCTGCGGGCAGTCCCGGCGATAACTCCCACAGGCAGAGCCCCACAGCCCCGCCGCGGAGACAGCAACACTCCACACGCACCAGAGCATCCCCGCTCCCTGCGCGCACCGCACCGCCCCGGATCCGGCAGCGCCGCGCCCAGCGCTTCCGCCAGCGCGTGCGCCCAGCGCTCGCCGCGCCCATTGGCTGGCGGGCGCGGCGGGGCGGGGCCGAGTGGTGGAAGCCTCTCCCATTGGCTGGCGGGCGCGGCGGGGCGGGGCCAGAGGTCCCGGTGGGCGCTCGGGGCAGTGGGACTGGGGGGAGCGGGGAGCGCGTCCCGGTGAGGGGAGCGGCTGAGGGAACCCGGCCATGCGGGGCCCCGGCGCGGCCATGCTGCGCTTCCTCGGCCCGCTGCTGTGCCTCTGGGCGCTGCTGCTCCCGGCGGGCACCGGCGGGGCCGGCCGCGGGCTGGACGTGGCTTCCTACCGGTGAGTACGGAGCGGGCGGTGCGGGGCCCGTCCGGGCCGGGGCTGAGCGCGCCGTGTTGTGCCGCAGGGAGCGGGTGCGCGCCATGTTCTACCACGCCTACGAGCACTACCTGGAGAGCGCCTTCCCCTACGACGAGCTGCGGCCGCTGACGTGCGACGGGCAGGACACCTGGGGCAGGTAAGAGCTGTCTCCGGTATGGGCATGGGCATGGAGACGGAGGCCCCCTCCGCCCGGTGTCACCTCGCTTCTCTCCCCCGCAGCTTCTCGCTGACCCTGATCGACGCCCTGGACACCCTGCTGGTGAGTAGGAGCTAACCCTTGGTGCGCAGAGCCTTGCTCAAGGGCCCCGTGAGCCACCTGCACACCTGCATTTGCCGTGCTGCTGCCAGCAGTCAGTTATCCATTGACTCGGCAGCTTTGCATTTCCCTTTGCATCACCCCGGCAGGCTGGCGACAGAGCTGCCCTCGCCTGACACCCTCTGGAATAAAGGCTTAAAGTGGGTGAAGAAAGCATTTTCAAACAAGATGAAACTGTCACTCACTTTTTTAGTACTGTCTGTGGTTAATGATTTCACAAAATAGTAAAACCAAACTCAAATCACCCCCAAATATGGAGCTGCTCTTTGTATTCCCATGACTCTAAACCTGATTATCTGTTTCCTTGCAGATCCTGGGAAATGTTTCTGAGTTCCAGCGAGTTGTCAACGTGCTGCAGGAAGGCGTGGACTTCGATATTGATGTCAATGCATCCGTCTTTGAAACAAACATTCGAGGTGAGGTGGGTTTTCTGTGTTGTTTGTTTTGGGTTTCTTTCCTGCATGGGTTTCAGAACTGTACAACTGTGAGGTGCTGGTCCGAGGGAATTTGGGATGTAGAGGAACAGGACATGCAAACAGAGGAAAATCCCAAACAAACGTCACTTCCTTTCAATTTTTGCACATCCTTTTTTGCTTCCTGCCTCAACACAAGCAGAAGAAGACGTGGCACTTTCAGTATGCTGGTGTGAGGCTTTCAGCTTTGAAATAAATATATATCCCACTGCAATGGTAGAGATTGTATCCTGTTTTCTTTTGCATACTGTTTTGAAATAGAGATTATTAATTTCTAGGATTATTCCTTTTCTTTTCTTGAAAATCACAAAGGCTTTTGGAGTCTTGTGCGTGGTTGAATGCCTGATTGCTTCACTGCCATCCAACTCAAAGACACTGTCAGGGCACAAAACTGTTAATTATGCTTTTGGTTTTTATCCTATCAAATATTGCTGAGCCAATTTTTGCAGGAGTGTAATTTTTCTGTTGCTGTTATGTGACCATAGACAAGCCTGTGAAATATCTAATATATTAAATATATTTATGTTAGCTAAGTAAGTGATAGCTAACAGCTAGATATAGGTAGTAACTCACAGCCTGTTAGTTACAAGGAAAGTCTCAACTCCTCCTAGACAAAAGAAATATATCATAGAATCTGAGAGTAGTTTGGGTGGGAAAGGACCATTCCACCCTCTGCCATGGGCAGGGACACCTTCCACTATCCCAGGTTGCTCCAAGCCCTGTCCAGCCTGGCCTTGGACACTGCCAGGGATCCAGGAGCAGCCACAGCTTCTCTGGGCACCCTGTGCCAGGGCCTCCCCACCCTTCCAGGGAAGAATTTCTTCCCAATATCCAATTTAACCCTGCCCTCTGACAGTTTAAAGCCATCACCCCTTGTCCTGTCACTCCACACATTTCTGCTGCTCTTTTCAAGCAAGCAGAAAGAAGCAAATCTCTCTTCTTTTGTGACATTTGAATTAGGCTGGTGAGGATGAGCCATCTCACTTTTCTTTGCCCTAAACTGCCTTTGATGAGCAGGAGTATAACTGGTGTGGGATTTCATTGCCCCCCACATGGTTTAATGGATTCTGATGTGTCCCTGCAGTGGTGGGAGGGCTTCTCTCTGCTCACCTGCTCTCCAGGAAGGCTGGGGTTGAAGTTGAAGCAGGCTGGCCGTGCTCGGGGCCTCTCCTGAGGATGGCTGAGGAAGCAGCTCGGAAGCTGCTGCCAGGTGAGCCCCTGTCTGCTTTGTGTCACTGTGCTGGGGGTCTTGAGGTGACTGCTGGCTGTGATGGGAGATGCACTGCTTGATATCCCAGCTCATAAACCAACCCTGTGTTCCCTGAGCTCCAGGCATGTTTAGTTTGCAGAGAAAATGTGGTTGTATGTGTGCATGCCAAGTGCTGTGTGGGCTTAACAGATCAGTGTGTTTGTTGCTTGTTGAGGGGAAACAGATTTAATATAAATAATAAAAAAAAGCTGTGAGACAGCAGCTTGTAAAGACAAGAAGATGTTGCCTTATCTGCTCTTTGTGGGCTGTGTGCCCTCATGGCATGGCACTGTTCCCTTGTGTGCACCAGAGGAGTGATCACAGCCTCAGTGGTTGCATTTTGCTGTCCAATGTGTTTAGTAACTGCCCTGCCTGTGCTGTAAAAGAAACTGGGGATGCAGCCTGCTGCTCTGGCAAGGTGGAACAGATCCCCAGGACCTTCCCAGGACTGTGTGCACCTTGGGATGCCCTCTCTGTCCCTCCCAGGATCACACTCTACTTCTCATTTTGTTCTTTGCAGTGACTGCAAATACTCCAGACCCACTTCCTGCCTGTGTGCAATGGGATGTGAGGCACGTGTTTGCTTGAGAGTCTGATAAACATAACACTGAGCACTTCTGTGACCCAAAAATTCTGTGTTTCAGCTTTCCAGACCCCAACTGGGATGCCCTATGGCACAGTGAATCTGCTGCATGGAGTAAACCCTGGGGAGACCCCAGTCACCTGTACTGCTGGAATTGGCACATTTATAGTGGAGTTTGCCACTCTAAGCCACCTTACTGGTGACCCAGTGTTTGAGGATGTTGCCAGGAAGGCTTTGAAGGCACTGTGGAAAAATCGCTCGGATATTGGGCTGGTGAGTGAGGAATGGACTTGGAAAGTGCTGGGCTGCTTTTTGTCTAGTTCCATGGATGCAACTCTAGGCATAAAAAAGCATCAACAGAGAGGAGACAGAATTAGATAAATAACCCCAGTGCTCATAACTGGGCTGAAGCCTCGTGTTTGACATTGTTCCTGAACACCTGCAGCATCCACATTCTCTGCTTTACTGCAGCAGCCCAACATTATCCCATTGTTCTGGGCCACACCAGATGTGGCTGGGAGACAAATGCCTCCTGCTGGGTGCTGCAGCTTTTGTTACAGCAGCTGTAGCAGATTAAATGAAAGGTCTGTCTGATGCCTGGTGGGACAAAGGCCTAGGGAAGAGAATAAGAGCATGGCAAGTGCACCGAGATATTGCCAGCCTGTACAGCTCTGGGGTTTCAGGAATATCCAGAGCTGGGAGAGTTATCTCTGTGTTCACTGTCTCTTGCTCTTTTCTGCTGTTGATTTTTTAACCTCTGTGAACTCTTGGTGTTGTGTATGTGAAGTGAAACAGATTTGTTCATACCCTGTGTTTATTGCAACAAATTATTCACAGGCTGTATGAATAAATGTTTCCCTTTGTTTGCTTTGGGACTGGTTTATTTTTGGTTTATCCCTTGCAATCCCTAATCTTCATTCAAGAAACAAACTGAATTCCTGGGTTTTTTTAATGTTTACTTAGAAAGACATGATTGTGTATTTTATTCTCCATCAGCTGGTTTTGATCACAGGCTGAAGAGTGCCAGCATCTATTTAAATATTAGCATGGCAGCTCTTGTGCCTTTGACATTCTTGGCCTCCATCTCCATATCTGCACCTCTCCATCCTTCTGTACTCTTTTGTAAGATCAGAATTAGGACCAGACAATTCATGTTGCAATTGTACATTTTTGCAGTAGCATAATAGTGTGTGATTTTGGCCAGAGAAGCATTGATAGTGGAAGCACAAAATTTTTACATATGTATGTTACATCATAAGCATCAAAGTTGTGTTTTCTACAGTGTGTATTTCTCTGATGCTGATAAATGTGTCCTGTAGTGAAGAAAATACTGTTTGGAATGGGCATTGTGAATCTGTGAAACTGATGGTCTGAAGAAAGGGCCAGGATTTCTTGTGTCACTTTAATTCCCTCTCTTCTTCTCCTTCACTCCTTCCAGGTGGGGAACCACATTGATGTGGTAACTGCCAAGTGGGTGGCCCAGGATGCTGGGATTGGGGCAGGAGTGGACTCCTACTTTGAATACCTGGTTAAAGGAGCCATCCTCCTGCAGGACAAGGAGCTGATGTCCATGTTTCTAGGTGAGTGGTTTGTGTTCTCCATGAAAGGGCCAGCAATGCCTCCTTGGCTGCACCTGTAAAAAGCTCTGTGGCAGGAGGAGACAAAGGATCTAATGGGGCACATCCAAGACTGTTCCTTTGCTGTAAGACTTTTGAACAATTAGTGATAACAGAGTTACCAAAGGGAGTGCCCTGAGAAGTCATTTAATATGGCTCAAGTGAAAAACGAGCTTCTCTCATTCTTAAAAATAAGTTGGTTTTTTTTTGTTGGCTTATCTACCCATCTGTTTCTTTACAGAATATAACAAAGCCATCAAAAATTACACCAAGTTTGATGACTGGTACCTGTGGGTTCAGATGTACAAAGGAACAGTGTCCATGCCTGTGTTCCAGTCCCTGGAGGCCTACTGGCCAGGCCTGCAGGTAAGAGCTGTCATACCAGCAGCATCTGGTGGTTCTGTTCATCTGTCAGGGGTTGGTTTTCAATAAAAAAGTTACAGATATAACCCTCATCTGTGCAGGTTTAAAAGTTTGGGTTGATCTCTGTTGAAATCTACAGTAGCCAGAGCCTATAGAAGATGATGTTGAAGAAAATGTTGATTTTATCTAAAGTCTATAAAAAAGTCTTCCATGATGGGAGGGCAGTTTTGTTGTAGCAGACTCCACAGACAATGGTCTCATAATCCAGATGGGAATATAAGGAAAAAGACTGGCTTTCTCACCAGTCTTTATGTTTGGACTGAGACTTTATTTTCCTCGCTAAGAGACTGGATGCTCTGATGGACTAAACATTTGAGTGAAGAAACACAACCTTCTTTTGAAAAAATCAAAGACTTCATATTATTTCAGCTGTGGGAATGTGATCCAACAGAAAAGCACCATTTTCAGTCTTACCTGTTCTTAAGGCATCATGCCCCAATATAAGTAACACCATTCAGACGTGCTGAAATGCCCATTTCTGTCACTGGGTATTTCTTTGCCTTTAGAAGTGTTATTGCATTAATTCCTGTGCTGTTTTTTCTTCACTCACACACTTCTTTGCTAATTGTTTCCTGTCTCTCAGAGCCTCATTGGGGATGTAGATAATGCCATGAGGACCTTCCTCAACTATTACACAGTCTGGAAGCAGTTTGGGGGCCTGCCTGAGTTCTACAACATTCCCCAGGGATACACAGTGGACAAAAGAGAAGGATATCCACTCAGGCCTGGTAAACAGAACTGAAATTAAAAGGGTCATGGGCTCCTGCTTTAGCTCTGGTAGGGAGATCAAATTAGAGCAACATCTGCCCTCCACAGTTTCCTCCCCAGTTTTGCTCTGACTCAGTTCCTGCATGGATTTTGGCAGGGATTTTCCAGAGTCAAAGCTGCATATTTCATTTTCCTCCACTTACAAAGACAGGAAGGAAACAAGAAGCAAACCATAGTGTTGCTATAGAAAGATGGCCTGTTAATGAATTTTTTTCACAGTATGGGATTTGACAAGTTTAAGTGTTAGCTTGTCTGGCATGGGGTGTTTCAGTCACGTGAAATGTTAAAGGGACTGCTTGTGTCCTTTAAATTTAGGAAGTGAAAGTGAGTATGGCTAGACTACTCCAGTTCTGCTGAGTTCCAGAAATAAACTCATTCTAGTAAAGCTCAACATCTCAGAGGGTTTCTCTTTATCTGTGATACTGCTATGAAATTATCTCTCATTTTTTCTGATTTTTTTACAACCCTGACCAAGAAAAAATCTGATTATAGGGTCCATAAAACTTTGTAAATGAGAATAATTAATTTCCTTCTGGTCTCAGTGCTCAGGTGACATCCACACTGGACAAATCAACCAAAAATACTCATCAGCATTAACTATCAAAGATACTACAGTATAAAGACCTGTTTCTTTAGTAAGTAAACACAGCATAGTACTTATGCTGTCTCTATAGAGTATTTCCACAGTGTTCTTTAAAAACTGTATTTTGAGGGTTGAATTTCTCGCAACTTTGACAACTGAATATTAATCTTTTTGTCTCTTGCTCCCCTCCCACTGGCTGAATGTGGGAGGCAGCATTAGTCACTCTTACCTGAGCTGCTGCAGGCTGGTTAGAGGGAATTTCTTTGTATCACATCCTTAGGAAAAACAAAACTGTGCTTGGAGCCCCAGGAAATACAAGGCAAGCCAGGCTGTTCACCTGATCCTCCTGAAGTATTTTTAAATGAATTCAAGGAATATCTGATCTTCCCTGTGTGTATGGTGTGGTAATCTTTGTGCTGGCACATCTGGGTGTTTTGCAGAGCTGATTGAGAGTGCGATGTATCTGTACCGTGCCACGAGAGACCCCACACTCCTGGAGCTGGGCAGAGATGCAGTGGAATCCATCGAGAAAATCAGCAAGGTGGACTGTGGATTTGCAACTGTAAGTGCTAAATCATCTGCCATGTCAGCTGCCAAAAATCAGCTCTCAGAAGGTGTTCTCCTGAGTGATGTTTTGCTATTGAGTCAGGTGACTTTTTTCCAACAAGCCCCTTGTATTTCTCTGTAAAGCTGCTCTAAACCTGCTCTGGTAACTGCTGGTCGTGTTTCTGGTCATAGCTTCCCTCACAGTGGGCCAAATTCTGCCATGGGCTATTGCACCAGAGCCCAAAACATGGGAAAGCACCAGCAGATTCTCCTGCATCTCTAGTAGGTGTTGCAGCTGAGCAGGAAGGCTCCTCCTGCCTGTGTGGTTCTGTTTTCCCACTATGCCTTGAAAATCTGATCAAACACACAAGAGGTGCAGTGAGTGATTACTGTAAAATCATTTAATAGAGGATTCCAAATGTACTATTAAGCTCTATTTTATAAAAAAACTCTTTATAAATATGGGAATAAGTAGGTAAAAGCCTTATGATTTTTTTCTGTAGTGGGGGAAATGATGGGAAGCTCTTCTCCTTGCTCAGACTGAACTGATGACAGGTTTAGCTATTAGGAAGAAATTCTTCCCTGTGAGGGTGGGCAGGCCCTGGCACAGGGTGCCCAGAGAAGCTGTGGCTGCCCCTGGATCCCTAGAAGTGTCCAAGGCCAGGCTGGACAGGGCTTGGAGCAGCCTGGGATAGTGGAATGTGCCCCTGCAGGGGGTGGGATGAGATGGGTTTTAAGATCCCTTCCAACCCAAACCATTCTGGGATAAGATACAGGGTGAGTTGACGTCCATACTGTGCTGTTTAACTGAAATGAATTCCAAGTTGGTTTTATTTTCCCCCCTAAATTCATAATTTACTAAATGATACAACAGTAGCCCAGTGTCTTTCTTCTCTTGTAGATCAAAGACTTGAGGGACCACAGGCTGGATAATCGCATGGAATCTTTCTTTTTGGCTGAAACAGTCAAATACTTGTACCTGCTGTTTGACCCAGACAACTTCATCCACAATGATGGCTCAGACTTTGATGTGGTGGTCACACCTTATGGGGAATGTGTCTTGAATGCTGGAGGGTACATCTTCAACACTGAGGCTCATCCCATTGACCCTGCTGCCCTGCACTGCTGTAGGAAACGCAAGGAAGAGCAGTGGGAGGTGGAAGACTTGATGAGGGAATTCTACTCAAGGAAGAAACCCAAGAAATTCACATTAAAAAGAGCTCCTGATCATGGCGAAGGGGAAGATGCAAAAGACCCCGAAGATGCTTCTTCAGAGAAAGCTGGAGAGAAGAGAAACTCTAAGAAAAGCTCACACTCCCTCCTGAGCTGCCCCAGTCAATCCTTTAACTCCAAGCTTGCAGTACTGGGACAGGTCTTCCTAGATAACACCTGATCCTGTTTGCATCATCCGTTTAAATTATTGAACTTGTTTCAGATTCTGGGAATGTATTTTTCTAATTTCATAATGGAAACTGTGGTACCTCACAATGTGAATTGTATTACGAAGTGGAACAACTTCCCATTAAATTCTGTTCCTTCATAAGCCATGACTCACACATGAGCTGTTAATGCTGCTGATCTCAAACCACTTGGTTGCCTGAGTATCAAACAGGTGTCCAGAAAAAAAAAGGTCTACGTGTTAAATGTTCCCTTTTTATTGCATTTTGTGAGTTTTACAGGCTTACAGAGAGTTCCCCAACTTACTTTGTTCCGTAAAAATGAGCCTCAGTGGTTCCCTGTCATAAGGGGACAAGCAGGGATTACTGTAGCTTCACTATAACTCTCTGTGTACTCCATCTTTCATCTTTGGCCTCTTTATAAATACGTGTTTTGCCTGAAAGATTGCTGGCCAGTCGAGAAAACCTGTTTATTTTGAGGCAAAGGCTCAGATTTGTAGCTCTGGCAGGTGTGTTGGGCATGAAGGATGGCAAGGGGGGAGCAGAGCACTTAGAACATGGAAAAATGCTCAGTCCCACTATTTCACATCAGTGTGGGTCAGTACCTCCTGTCCGAAAACCACTTCAGTAAACGTCCAGGTAATGTCTGGACAAAAAACTGAGCTGGAGGGTGGACTAGGAAATGTTCCATTCACTCTGCAGTGTAGCTTGTTTGCTTTTTAAAGAATCTAACATGCTTGTCTTTTGAAATTTCCCCATTTCCTTCTTTTTAACTTCTCTTTGAGCCCCACTTATTTCATGGCACTTCAATCAGTGCAGCCACCCCTGGGGTGCTCCAGCTGAGCTGAACACCAGCCATGCACAAGGCTTGGGTGGAAGGGGACTCTATCCAGGCTGAAATTGCACCTCTGCCTTAGTGCAGGAGGCAGCTGAACAGATGTTATGAACCTCTCGGAGTTCAGCTGACTTGCCAAATCCAAACCATTAAATACAGTATTAGTGTCTTTGCAACTGGTGTGTGCAGTGACCAGAAAGGGAGGACCAAGGTATTTTCTTTTTAAAGGAAAGACAAAATGATGGGGGCCTGCTGGAAAGTGAGGAGTCTGGAGCAAGCTGCACACAGTACCTCTAAGTGGGCTTAGAGGTACAGGATGAATTAATCCCTGTGGACAGGGAAATATTTAAATACAGCTAGACCAGTGCCCAGTCTGTGCTGATCTGTGGGTGCCTTGAAAAAGTAATTTTTTTGTTGTTTTGGCCTGTACTAATGCTATAAAGTTAAATAAAATCTGCAATTTACCCTTCAGGGTGGAAATCCTGTTGCAGTTGTGAATGAACTATGGTAAGAGACATTCACAGTGTTGGACAGGTGTATTGGAAGGATGGCAACCTACAGAGGTTCTAGTTCTGTCCTTTCCCATGGCAGGGGGGATTGCTGCTGACCAGGAATTCTGCACTGACACAGCTCTTGCAGCCGTACTGAGAGAGGAGCACCCTAAAACACATTGCTGGATGATGGAGCTCTTGTCAGTGGCTTCTTCTTGTCCCCATAGGTTATCTTTTAATTTTCCATCTGTTGATCTCACATGCTATTCATTGTTTAATCTGCAGAAAACAAACCCCAGGCCTTCCCCAACAGCTTTGCTCAGTGCTGGGTCAGGTCCTGAATCTCTCTCAGCACTGAGAGAGCATTTCCTTTACCTGTGAGGTAAAGGAAAATAAAGGACATAACGGGGCAGGGGGCAGATCTCTCACTCAGTAGATCCATCCTGAGCAGGACATTTTGGTATCCTCATCCAAGAGCCTCCAGCAGCAGAACCAAGGGGCCAAAGCCCTGGGAGATGAGATTGTTCCTCAGCTGGGAGAACTCATGGCTACTGTGAGTAATTAGATGGATCTTGATTATAGATTCACAAATTCTTCTGAGAATGATCCACAAAGATGATCGAGTCCAAGTCAGCGGCCCAGAGAGGGACTGAATCCACAACTTTGGTGTTAAGAGCTATTCTCAGATCAGTGCAGCGGGGTGGGTGACAGAATAACAGCCTTAACTCTGCCTTGTTCCCGCGCTGTCCCATCTTACAGCCTTTATTTTAACAAAACCAAACTGTTAGGGGAATTCTCGGTGAGCCACTCTTTAAAGGGTGAGCTGTGTGCTGGCCCTTGCTGAGGGCAAAGGAGGCATCCCGGTGGGAATGAAGCGGGCAGCAGCAGCAGCGCTGAGGGCGATGGACCCTCCTCCCCGCCCCGCCTCCCTCCCACACGGCGCTGGCCCTTCCGGCCGCCATGTTGGCCGGGCCCGCTTTCCCGCGGCTGCGCACAGGGCGGAGCGGGCCGCGGGGAGGTTCGCTGTTTGTGTCCCCAGCGCGGAGGCCATGGCGGCCGTGGCGGGGGGCGGCACCGGCACCGGGCCCGGCAGCGGTACCGGCGGGGCCCGCGCCGCGACCACCAACATCCTGGCGCAGCTGCGGCACGGGCAGCTCAGCGGCCGCGGGCTGACCCGCGGGGCGCAGGTAAGGCGCTGCGGGCCGCCCGCCCAACCGGGCCGGGGCTGGGGGGAGGATCCGGGGAGGGCCGCGGGGCCTGGGGCGCCCGTGGGGTTTGGCGCCGGGGCTATCGCCTCCTGCCCGGGGCTCTCGCCGAGCTGCGCGGCCGGGGAGAGCCCCGCTGGCCTAGCGGGGCCTGCTCGGGGAGAAGGGCCTCTCCTGGGCCGGGCTCGGCGCTGCGGAGCTCCCCGGAGGTGCTCGGGCTTGGCCCGGCATGGCGCGGCGCGGCACAAGGGCGTCCCGGTGCCTTCGTGCTCCATGTCTCGCCTCCCCGGCCGCAGCCTGGCCGTAGGAGCCCCGCGGAGCAGCACAGGCGTTTGCCGAGCCCTCCTCCGCCTCTTCGGTCCGTGTGGCCTTCCCTGCAAAGAAAGGAAGCTCTGCCTGGGACTGTAACAATGCAGCATCGAAATTTAAACGTATTTCCTGGACAAAGGCAGCCTCGTGGTATTAGGGCTTAGGAGACATTTTAGCTCTGTAACGCAGGTGGTTTTATGAGGAACTGCTCCAGGTTTGGTTCATATTTGTCATCTTTCCCAGTTGATGATGCTGGGAAATACCAGGGAACGAAAGCAGCTCCCTACCCTGGGCCTGTGCCTGATATTGGCTTTTTTTTTCTTGAGAAGCCGCTCACGGATAATGGACTACTAATTTCTTTTTTTATGGAGAATAATTGGCATTTATCGTGCAGATTGAAATGCAAAATGGTGTAAAGACCTGGCAAATGAAACATGGAATTAAGAACTTGCATTCATGTGGTGATTTATTGAGCTGAAGTATCTTAAGAGAGGTCAGATGGAATAAAAAAATGGCATTTCTTTAATTTACTAGTGCAGACAACAGCGTTTTCCTTGATTAACAAGGATTCTGAGCAATTACTAAGAGAAGATTGGTTCACGATGAATGCCTGTGCCTCGTTGTGTAGCAGAGAGAGGTAAAAGAGCAGGTGATGTTTTACAGCTCTTTTGTCCTCGTTTTGCTGCTTCCTCAGCTGCTAGTTTGGTCAATCCTTAAGAAGAGCCAGTAATTTGCTAGAATAAACCTGTATTGACTCTTTCAAAGGAAAGTATTTATGTGGGATTGATACAGGAGTGGATTTCCTATGGCACGTGGACAAACTTTGTCTCACTGCTTACCTGTCCATCTCTGCATGATTTCTTTCATGCACCTCCTCAGCCACTGCAACTTCAGTCAGGGAAACCTGTGCCGACCTTATGTACCTGTGCTGTCTGTAGGATGGTGCTTCCACCTCTGGGCTTTGGTTTGCTTGAAAAGTTCAGTGGTACTGTTTTCATTTTGGACTTTTAAGCTTTTACAGCAGTCAAGGAAACTTCTGCTGGTTGCATCCTCTTTATAATGCCCAAGATTGAGGTGGGGTTTTTGTTGCTTAGATTTTGTTGGAAAAATTTTGGCATCCCTGTGCTGCCCTGAGAGTTAAAGCTTGGATACATAGAGCTCCCAGCAATTCAAAAATGCTGTATGAGGATATTTTGAGTCATTTTGTGTAAGAGCATGGAGTGACAGGACTAGGGGGAATGACTTCCCACTGCCAGAGCGCAGGGATAGATGGGATATTGGGAAGGAATTCCTCCCTGTGAGGGTGGGCAGGCCCTGGCACAGGGTGCCCAGAGAAGCTGTGGCTTTCCCTGGATCCCTGGCAGTGTCCAAGGCCAGGGTGGACAGGGCTTGGAGCAGCCTGGGCTAGTGGAAGGTGTCCCTGCCATGGCAGGGGGTGGAATGAGATGAGCTTGAAGGTCCTTTCTCCCCAGTCCAAACCATTCTTGGATTCACTTGGACTAAGGCAGGGGGAATAACAACTCCCTGCATGATTTTGAACTTTATAAATTACATGTCTCTGTACTTTTACCTTGAAGCAGTATTTGGTTTGTAGACGATCTAAATATAAAACTCTTTGATGTAACTTTTAAAGGAGCATGCTGCTTTGGAGTTTTGGCTGCTTTTTTTTTTTTTTTTAAGTTCTGTTCTTTTATCAAAACATTCCCAGTTTTCCTGCCATTGACTCCTCAGTGGCAGCGTGGGAGCCCTTGCTTACATTTCTGAGCTGATCTGCTCCTGAAAAGCCTGGGAACAGATCAAGCTGCTGTGTTGTGGTCTAGAGCAAGTCATGAGAGTGTCCTTGAAGCTTTTCTACCTATCTTTTGGAAGGAGGTTTTGGGTCATGTGCTGTCTGGACTGCACTGCTAGTGTCCTGTGAGGAGGGGAAACCCTGCTCAAGATGTTGATCCGGGGAGATTGGATTCCCTGGACAGGGGAATCAGAGAGTTCTTTGCTAGGGTGCCTGCCATGGGCAGCAGCGGCATTTATCCCTAAACAAAGCTTTGTGTACTATTCTTAGGTGATCTCAAGATCCATTTTTGTATGAGGAAGGTAGGGGCTTATCTGTGAGCTGGGAAGGATCACTGCTGACAGGCCTACATCTGAAAGTTCATCTCTCTGGTCTTACAGGGACATAAAAGCATTTCTGACAGCAAGAACCCCCTGAATATCTGGCAGTTTTGAGGTCAGCTGAGGCTCTGAAATCTGGATCCTTGTGTGTTCCTGCTGTGCTCACCTACCCAGAGCCACAGCTTCCTTGCCAGTTGGTGTCTTGCTTCATTATTACTAATAAATTATTCAGAGAAGAGCAACAGAGCTGGAGAGTTAGTCATGAGGAGTGGCTGAGGGAGCTCTAGGGGCTCAGCTTGGAGAAAAGGAGACTTCAGGGGAAACTTCTTGCTCTCCACAGCTCCCTGCCAGGAGGGAGGTTGGGCTCTGCTCCCTGGAAACAGGGACAGGATGGGAGGAAATGGCCTCGAGCTGCTCATGAGGAGGTTCAGGTTGGGCATCCAGAAGAATTTATTTGTGGAAAGGGTTGTCAGACAGTGGAAAGAGCTGCCCAGGGAGGTGGTGGTGTCCCCATTCCTTGAGGTGTCCAAGGAAGGCCTGGACGTGGCACTCAGTGCTCTGGGCTGGGTGACAAGGTGGGGATCAGGCACAGCTTGGACTCGATGGTCTTGGAGGGCTTTTCCAATCTAAATGATTCTGTGCTAAGATGTTGATTAGCTAAAGCAGATTTCAGTAGATACTGCCATTATTTGTTCCTGTATCCAGTTTATCCATATTGCTGGCATCAGCTGCTGCCCTGGACACAAGCCTCAGTGTTGGTATCAGATTGCATAACCTTGCACCAGGGTTTGCCCTGCCCTGAGCACAGAGCCCGTGGAAGGGGCTTTGCAGGTGCTGGTGAGCCAGCAGCAGAACAACTTTCCAGAAGTGACACATTTTCCAGTAAGGAAGAATATTGATTGTGAGGGGCCTGGCGTGTTGTCCCTCTCTATGTGTCACAGGCTCTTGACAAGGGTTTGTGCTGCTGGTCCTTGAAGGCCAAGAACACTCTGGCTCAGCTGATCAAGCTCAAATCCCCTTAGCAAGAGGGTACACACTTCATCTGCTGCAAGTCAGCTGTGAACAACATGGATATGGCATGAAACCAGAAGATATTTAGGTGCAGCCCTGGGAATCCCTGTAGACAGAGCAATGTAATAATGGACTCACTGGGGATTTGTTGCCAAACATGCTCCTGGTGCAATCCCAAGAGCTGAGCGTCAGCACTGCTCTCACCCTCACAGCATTGCCAAGGTTTAGTGAAACTATCAGAATGGAAAAAAGAGTCCATTTTTCCAGTTGTGTTTCATGCTTTGCTATCCCTAGGAATAGACACTTCTTTAGCAGGATTGTCACTATCCACTCTAAAAAAAGCTTTATGGAAGAAAAACATTTTCTTTCTCAGACATCCAGATTTCCACCTCCTAGCATCGCAGGTTATCAGCAGGAGTAGCTTCCTAGCTCTGGGAAAAGATTTTGTTTTCGAGTCAGTTTTTTGTTTCCTCCTTACAGCAGCACCAACAAAACAACATTCACGTGAATGTAATCCACTTGAGTAGCTCTAATTGTGTGGGTGTTAGCAGGCTTAGGCCTCTTCAGGGGAGGACAGTGAATGAGTGTTGGAAAGCTTGGACATGCTTTTATTATGTAACAGGGCCAGAGCTCTGCCATGCACTAGAAATGATCCAAAAGTGATTGTATTGGGCTTAAATAGTATTTTTTTGTAGGGCTGAAGATGAGTGAGAAGAAGCAAGTAGATGCAATACTCCTTACCCCTCTGCTTTTTCTTAGATAGCCCTACAGATTTTGTTTTCTTTCAAAATGAATTAAAGAAGAAATTAGGCAGTTCCAAGGAAAACTGCAGGCCCTGAGAAGTTAATGTAATATTACATACCAGTTGATTTGCTTTTCTCTGAGAGTACGATCAGCTCTGTTCTGATTTGGTAGATCCTGCAATGGGTTTGGAGAGCTGCTGGTATCAAAGATCTGTGTTGGAATTGTCCTGCTCTGGGAAGTGCTGTGAGGATTTGAGATTCAGGAGACCTATTTCTTGTCTTAGTAGATCAGCTCTTCTTCCAGTTCCAGCGGGTAGAGCTGTAGTCTGGAGTTGTGGGAATGGTTAGGCCTGGCTGGAAGCTATGGAATGTTTTATCCCAGGACAGTGTGTCCCTGGGTTCATGCCTTGGGCTGGCAGGAGAAGAGATGAGAGGCCTCATCCAGGGCTGGGGAGGATGGGGAACTGTGGTTAAGGGAGTCTTGATCTGTGCTTGAGGAATGAAGGAGCTGGAAAGAGGCTGGACATAGGTGCTCTTACACAGACTTCTCCCAGCAGAGTTTCCTTTTATGAATTAAGTGTGTGGGGCTGTGCCCTGTGTTTGATCAGAGCTCAGCTGGTGACTGACCACAGTGTTATTCCTTAGAGCTGCAGGGCCACAGTTCTCAGCTTCTCCCTTGGAATGCTTTCCACAGTCTCTCCATGGGCCAGCAGTTGTGTTCCTGCAGAAGCTGTTGTGTTAAAACCAAGACTTGCTGGGTCGTTTGCCTTGGTTACAGGCTTTTGTGAGAAAACTTCTGTGAGAATTGAGACAGCTTAGCCAGGCTGATGGATGGCTGTTAGTGACTGGAAAGGAAAATGCAGCAAAGAGCTGGGATGGTGGGGCACTCCCCAAAATCCTGAATAATCATTCTCCTGGCAGTCTGTCAGAGATGACTTCCGAAGTTATTACTGTTCAGAGGAAAATTAAATATTTAATTGCACAAATATTAGTTTCTTGTTTTGTTTTTTTTTTTTTTAAGGTGCAGCCTAAAAGGCTTGAAGGAAAGGATATGGAAAGGCTTCAATTTTATTAAAAATACATAGAGACCATGTGCTTGTATCTCTTTGTCGAGATCCATAGTCTTGTGCCTGTTTCCTTTTAAACTTTGAGGACATTTGAATATATACTTCAGAAGTGGTCATGGAAAATACCAAGAATGGAAATTCTGCTTTTCTTAAAAGCACTTCCAGCCTTAATGTATGGTTGCAATGAGAAATTAAATTAAAAAACCTTCTAAGTGGTGTGTCATAGCTGTGAAGTCTGTCACAGCAGGAATCCTTCAGCGCTGTGAAGGATGCCTGGACACCTGAGTCACTGCTTTTGCTTTCTGAAAGATGACAGCAAACGCCCTCCTGTAGCGAGTGCTCAGCAAGACAGTGAAATGTTTGAAGGGTAAAATGTGAAACAGAGACACAATTTTATCAGGAAACTGTTTGCCCTGCTCTGGAGAGCAAAGGGGAGGATTAGCTCCTGGTATTTCTGCTGCTGTCATGCACTCCTGGGCCTTCGGTTTGTTGGCAGTTTTGGGAAGACACAGAGAAGTGTCACTGGCCACAGCTCAGCAGAGGGGTGGAGGCAAGGATTGGAAAAACAGAGCTTTGCTTTGTAGGGCAAGGAAAATTGCAAGGTGGGAAGGAAAGCCCTCAATAAAAGTGGAAGGGATTTGAGAGCAATTTTAGCTCCAAGAGATCTCAGGGCAGTAAGAAATGTTTTGGCAATGCTGGTAACACAGTGCTGAGCACATGCCAGGGCATGGACACAGAGCAGGGGGCAAGAGCTCCTCCTGTGTTACTGGAGAGGCTGTGCCTGGAGCATGAGCAAAGAAGAGGGAGAGAAGTGAAAGGGAAGTTAAACCGGTCAAGAGATGGATTTAGGCAAATATTGACATATAATTTCATGAAGATTTAGCTATTACTTATAATTATTTATTAACCATCATGCAGATGGGTGCTTCAGGGGAGGTTTAGGCTTGGTATTAGGAAAAGGTTCTTCCCCCAGAGGGTGCTGGCACTGCCCAGGCTCCCCAGGCAATGGGCACAGCCTGAGGCTGCCAGAGCTCCAGGAGTGTTTGGACAGCACTGCCAGGGATGCACAGGGTGGGATTGTTGAGGTGTCTGGGCAGGGCTAGGAGCTGGACTGGATGATCCTTGTAGGTCCTTCCAACTCAGGACATTCTGTGCTTTTTCTGTCATTTTTGAAAGGATTTAAAAGCCAGGAGGATTAGAAGGAAATTTAAAAGAAATATTTAGAGTTGTGTGCAGTGTCTTTGTTCAGCCCTTTGCATACTTTCAAGGAAAATCATGCAGAAAAGTTATTTAAACTATGTAGTAGGAAAATGTTCTTGTGGTATTTAACAGTCCTTGGAGTAATCTCCTGGGAAATCCTGGGCTCCAGTTCCTTGGGAGCCCCTAAGGAGAAAACCACTCCTGTTTCCTGTTCTACCTTACAGTCATGGGTGGGCTGGTGACCCATTTTTATCTCTGCATTTAAATCCTCTCTAAGTTCTTTCCAGCAAATCTACTCTGCCCCAGCTTCATGGCTCAGCTGGAGCAGGGGGACATGGATGGTTTCAATGAGGTGAGGTGGTGATCCCTGGCTAGGGAGCAGCATCAGGAAACCACAGGTGTAAATGCTGTAAAAACACAGCATTGTACAGACAGATTTGGACTGGGACACAGCTTGGGAGCTCTGCAGGAGCGGGTGTGTGCTGCTGTGTTTTCAGGGATCTGCCTGGAATGGAGCCATTCTGGAGAGCCCCAGTGTGCTATCCCTGTGTTTCCAAATCTGGGAAGTGACCACGTGGAGTCTGGTGTTTGTACCAGTTTGATTTGCTGTACCTGGATCTTAGGGAGGCTTTCATGCTGCTGCTTTTGTTTTCCGAGTAATTGATCTTTGTTCTGTCCTGTCCTAACACTGGCATGACAATTCCAAACCCAGCTGCCAGCACTTGGGGACATCCTGGCTTTTAATGGATGCCTCTCCCAGCTGGGCTGCTACAGCCTCTCCTTGTTAGATAATACCTAATTTCTCAAGCTTTGTGAGCAAGATTTCAGGTGTTTTATCCAGAGCTTTCCAGTGAATGGAGAAAATCAGTGTTGGATTGCACTTTTCCTGCTTAAATGAGACCAAAACATTCCAAAGAGGAAAGGAGCCCCAAATCAGCCCCCAGTACTGATTTTGATGACTATTCAGTAAAATTTGCTCAAGAAGAAAACCAATTTTGCATAAATGAAAAACATCGACTAGCTGCTGTTACAGAAAACAAGAGATGCAGTTTTTAACCAAAATGGCTGCGAGGAAAGACAGCTCCTTAATGTCTGATTGAATTTTAATCCCTTCACAGAATCCAAAATCTTTGCATTGGCAAGTACCACCCAGCCACAATGGAAATATCCAGAGCCAGGGTAGCCTCAAATACAGAGCAGGGACCACAAGCCATAGCTTGCAGTGAAACCAAAGATGTGTTAAATCAAGAGAAAGAAAACCTCTTTATTCGTTTTTGCTTTTTTTTCCTTTGAAAGCAGTTGAAAGATGATGAGAATGAGGAAATACTTTGCTTCACTCTTTCAGAATTTCAGTTCTTCAAGTTTCCTGTGGCTGCCTCTCAGAGCCTGAGGCATGGAGAGGAAGCCCTCTTAGTATAGAAATGTGAGTGGAGATGGATTAGATGGCTCCTGCCCCAAACCAAGAAGCATATGTGTGATTAACAATGTCATGTTAAACCCAGCACAAGGTTTTAATGTCAGTTAAAGGGTTTTGGCCTTCCCTGAGAGCATTTAAGTGCTGAATTCTGCTCTGTGCTACTGGAACCTGAGATTGCAGCCTGTGCACGTCATCTCTGCCTGCGGTATCTTCCACATCAGCTGGAGCTGGAGAGTTGGACTCTTTCCCTGGCATTTTGCTGTGTGTTCTTTGCACTTTACCCAGCAATCAATCCCATTCCTTCCAGTGCCTGTGGGGTTTGTACTCCTCCTCCCCACCTGGGATGGGGCAGTGGCAGAGCTCCTTTGGCTCACTGGGCTTGGTATCCCAAGGAGAAATGGAAATCTGTGACTTCCAGGAGCTGATCAGAGTCCAGGTGATGAGAAGACATTTTGGATTTTGGTTTTGTCCTTTGCTATTTCTCCCTCTTGGAAGGAAACTGCTGTCATTCTCCCGCAGTGCTGATTGATTCCTCTGATTCAGAAATCAGAAAGCAGGGAATAGTTAAAAACTGGAGAGAATTTTATATCCCAGGTGTGCTCATGCTGCTTCAATCACTGCTTGTAGTAAGAAAACCTGGTACTTCAAGAGCCCTGAAGTTCTTATTTACCTAAAAATTTAGGTATTTCATCAGGAAAAGAATCCTAAGTATCTGGGAATCACAAAGAAGACGAGGACCCACAGTAGCTACATTGCCAGCCTGAGTTCTCAGCTTGCATCAGTTTTCTGGTCTTCCCATATAACAAGCAGAGAAAAGGGTTAAATTCTCAGTCAGAAATTGGAGTATATTTTCATATAATTGTCCAATCAGGAATTGAATGGCCCTTTGGAATTGTGCACTGAGCTGTGTCTGAGAATGATGTCTTGGCTGAAACAGTAAGAAGCAAGATGTAAGCAGGTGGGAGGGAAATGTCACTTAACCACAGAAAGGTGCAGAATGAGAGCAGCCTAGGGGTTTAGGCCTAGGAGTAGGAGCAAACCCATAAATGTGTCAGGGGAGGGTTAGGTTGGGTATCAGGAAAGGTTCTTCCCCCAGAGGGTGCTGGCACTGCCCAGGCTCCCCAGGCAATGGGCACAGCCTGAGGCTGCCAGAGCTCCAGGAGTGTTTGGACAGCACTGCCAGGGATGCACAGGGTGGCATTGTTGGGGTGTCTGGGCAGGGACAGGGGTTGGACTAGATGATCCCTGTGGGTCTCTCCCAGCTCACAATATTCTGTTTTCTAAGGTTTACCTTGAGGTGTTGACCAGAGGATTGGGGTTTTCTTTATTTTGTTGTTTTTAATTGGAGGGCATGTAAAACATTTGTAAAGCCAGCCAAAATCCTGCTGGAATTGTCTGCTTTACCTTCTCCTGTGTACAAGGGTAAGTCCCTGTGTTGGGGTTGGTGTAGGCACCTCTGAAGTATCAGAGAGGGAGTTAAGTTTTGGTCAGCATTGACTGGATGGTGAATTTTAATTAAAGGTCCTAAACTTCTTCTTGACAGCTTCTGCTGGCATTAACCTCTAAGTATTCAGGCTTCAAATCTTCTTATGGATTCTAAGCAGAATATTTTAGAATATCTTGTGTTGCTACTTCATTCTTTTTCAGGTGTAAAATGCAGTAATGAATATTGAGAATTTTTTTTTTTTTAATCTTTGGGGAGACAGAGAAAAATGGAAGTTTGGACAACTATAGTAGTTCCTTTCTGTGGTTGCTGCCTGTTTCTCAGGATAATGCCAGTGTTGTTCTATGGATTTAGCTGGTGATCTCCAAGACTACAAAGAGAATTGTCTCTGTATCATTGATAGGTTCTTGCTTGTAAATCTTCATGTTTTGGGTCATTGCTGTGACCAATAATGACTTCAGGGACTTGGCTGAGGAAATACTACTTTCTAGCTGAATGCATCAAATAATGAAGCCTTTCCATCCTCAGTGTTCTTCACCTTAGACCAGTGTAATTTGAGATAGTGGCAGAGCAACCATTTCCTCCTTCACTGACCTGTCAGTTGGGGTTCTGCTAATGGAATTGTTTAGAGACTAATGTGTTCCCAATTTAAAATACACAATCAATATAAAAATACAGAATGAGATTATGTACTTTAAATGACATCTGCTCTAAGCCTTGTCCTGCTTGAGATACTTCCCATCTGTAAAATTCTGCAGCTACCTGCCGTGGATAAATTGCATGGAAAGAAGTACTGGATTTTGTAGGCTGTTCTTCCAGGAAGGTGATAAAGTTATTTTCCTGGTTATGAAGCATTTGACACATGGGAATTACATTTTTCCTTCGTTGCAGATCACAGAGGCCTTGTTGAAGGAAAGAGATAAGCAAGCAAAATGGAATGGGATCCCCTTACTGTTGCAGAAGCTGTATGAGCACAGCCACCCAAACAGCGACTTCTCTCAGTGCCAAAGCATCCTGAAGGTACTGGCTGCACCCTTCTTCCTAAAGCTTGGCATCATTTTGTTGTGGCTTTCTTTAAAGTCTGCTGTGGTCATATTCTGTTCATTTTTGAAGCTGTCTGCATGATGGTATCTGTCAAAAATTGTCTGGGAAGTAAGAGTTGGGGATTCAGGTAGTGGTTAGTCAGTGGATCCCAGAGATAGTGGAAGGTAATTGTGTTTATACTGATGAACAGTTTTCTTTTTCAACCATCTCTTTATTTTTTTTTCCTGCTTGCAGGAAATTTCTCCACTCCTTTCGATGGAAGCCATGGTTTATGTCACTGAAGACAGAAAAGCTGCTCAAGAGTCCAGTTTCCCAAACACATACACATTTGACTTGTTTGGAGGAGTCGATGTAAGTGTGTTTTTTCAGCAATATCAAAAGATCTGTGTGATGATCATCCACTGAGAAATCTCTTCAGTGAGGTCTTTGAAGCTTCTAAATTCAAGCTACAGAATGACTTTACTAATTTGATGTTAAGCATTAGAATTTTGCCTCTTTGTGTTAATCAAAAAAGGAAAAAGGTGTATTTTTCAAGGTGTTACATCCAAAGTAAGGTGTTTCTTCTTATATGATATAGAATACTTGGTTATTTTCTTAGTCAATCTGTTTTTACCTTAAAAAAAGAGTAGACCTTTAGTTCTGAATGGAAGCAGTTTCAAAGGATTCCTAGTTGTGAAATAAAATAACACAATAGGCATTGGAACAGTGAGAATTTCACTTAACCCTGGGGGATCTGTGGCAGTTTAAGCACACCAGAGCTCTGTCTTAGCCAGGTTGTCTGTGTTTATTGCCTCATTTATGGCAAAGTTTTTTAAGCAGAACTGGAAGGTTTCTGTGAACATTCTGGCAATTTGTAATTTTGTTTATTTCTTTTAATTCTATACTGCACAAATACCTATTTGCTCAGTTTTATGAGTCCCCAACTGTGGCTTGGCTTTCATTAGAAATGCATGATTTGTATTTTCTAGTGAACTAATTGACACACTCTTTTTATTTAGTTTGACTAAATAGATTTTGCTGTTTATTTCTTGTTATACTTAGCATGCTTTTACAGCAGTAAAACTGCTGCTTTTGTTGTTTTGAAATGAACACTGATTTAGTTGCTGGTGTGTTGTCAGTTGAGGGCAAAAGCCTTCAGCTACCCAAGCAATTTAGAACACTATGAAAATGTTCTAAATTTCCCTTGTTTTTAAAGGGAAATAGTGGTACTTCCTGTAGGAATGATTTTAACATAATGCACAGCATCTGTGTGGTTTTGGGACAGCTTGTTTTGTTGGGTTTGGTTGGTTGGGGCTTGGTTAGTTTTTTCCCCTTGGGCTGGAGATGGTGAATATCAGATCCACTGTAATTACCTAGTGCTGTGGTCAGAGATTTGGCTGATAGAGGTGGGTTTAATGTGATTAAAGCCAGTGCTCTATGTTTTCAAAAATCCTGCTCTAGGATGTGAAAGGGAGGAAGTTTGATCTGCTGGTGCTGTGTGTGCCATGTGCTGATTTTATTTTGCAATATTTTGAACTGTGGAATGGGTGTAACTTTGAAGGACACTAAGTTTGCAGTGTACTCTCTAGGCTACAATGTGTGATAGTTAAAATATGTTTGGATTCTGACAGCCTTTGTATCAAGGAAGAACAAAACCACCTTGGTGTCTCTTCCCCTTACATGAATCCATGGAAAATAAGACCTGAGAGTGCCAACACTTGAAGTGATACACAAACCTCTTACATTTTATACCTGAATATAACTCCATTCCAAGAAATCTCAAAATTCCCTTTCTACTCCTTCTGCCTCTGGTGAGAGACAGAAAGCTCAAGCATTAAAGCATAAATCCATAAACCCCAAACTTTGAGGTGTGCATTCTCCTCCTCAAACACAAGCCATTAATATGAGATCTGCATTACTGCAGTCGTTTTTCTCTACCCTATTGATGCTACAGCTGCTATTACAAATACTGCAGGAAAATGTATATTCCTCTTTAAAGTTGCCTATTTATTTATTTATTTATTTATCGGTGTTTAAAATGTGACACTGATGTGACACTGATGTCAAATGATTTCCTCTGTGTCTGGGTCAGTAGTTCATTAAAAGAAGGGTAAATTTAAGATGGGACAAATAAAACAAGTTGTAAACTCTGAGTATCTGGTGAGTTGGCATTGACTGGGTGATGCCTGCATTGCTTTTAACAATTTTAAACTGAAATTTAAAACCAGGGGCATTTGCAGTACTTCTTGCAGAAGTCATCAGTTCCTTCTGTTTGCCAACTTTCATTTTAAATAAAGTGCTGTTTCTTTAAATGTTTCAAGCTAAACCAGTGGTACAGACTAGAGCAGCTAAAGATCAGTTCTGCATCAATCATAACCACAGTCCTAACCTTGGAAAGCTGATTGTTACATTCCTTAAGTAGATACAGAAATGTAAATATGCATACAAGGTCCTGTCCACAAGCAGAGGCTTTTTGGTGCTGAGATTAAAATCTGGAGCTGCTAAATTCTGTTATGTCTGGACCTGAAATGTATTTGAAGCCCACAAGGATCCAGAGAAAGCATTTGCAAAATTTGCATCTCTTTGCAGATTATTGCTGAAAATTCCTTATTGTAGGAGATGTGTGATTGCCATCCTTGATGTTATCTGTAGGCATGTGAAATTACATTCTTTGCAGGCTGAAATTCTTTGAAGCTTGCCAGTGGGAGATTATTTTGTACAGCTCTTACTGTTTCTTCAGGGCAAATGCACCTGTAATTTGTCAATGTGATTTTGACACCGGTGGGGGTTTGATTGTAGAGCCTTCATTATTCACCTCTGTGACTTCAGCAGAGACAGGTTTGGGTTTATCACTGACAAATTAATCAGTTATTTGTATCTCAATGATCATTCTCTTAATTCTTCATCTTATTTTTACAGCTTTTAGTAGAAATTCTCATGAGACCAACTCTTATTACACAGAAAAAGAAGCAGAAAAGTAAGTAAATAAGTGGTTTATCTCCTTTTCTTGTCCCTCAAATTTTGCCTTGTGTTTCTATTTCAGACAGAAATACTTCAATTTTTCTGTTATTCTCTTGCCATCCCAGCAATTTCCTGTTGATTCATTTAGGAATGAATCATTGGTTTCTTTGTTCTCTGTGGTACTGATTCATGCTGGGATTTGGGAGAGTCACCTGTGTCTGGGCACAGTTCTGGAGATTCATGGACTCAGCACAACGTACTTGACTCAAAGCACTAAATCTGCAATCACTGGAAACTCTTATTGTTCCTGTGGCTACAGCTACAGTGAAAAATTATTAATAATAAGCCACAAAACTTTGGTTTTGTAATGGGAGCTACAGAGGTTGTGAGATGACTAGGTCAGGAAGACAGCACACATTTTGTTGTGTGACTGCTCATTTCCGCTTTGCTGTAAGGAGAACTTGCCAAGGGGCTGCAGTGGCTTCAGCTCAGCTTTCCTGCTGGAGCAGCTTTGCTGCTGTGTTTTCATTTCCCCTGTTTGGGATTCTGCTGGTTCTCTGAGCCCTTCTGAGAGAAGGGAATGCCGTGGTGTACTCAGGGAACCTCAAAGGTGCAGTGGCTTGAACTTGAGCTATAGGTGATTGTAGTTCTCTACTGAAAATATATTTTAAATATTCAAATGCTGCAGTAAAACAGATTGAAAGGTTTGCTATGAAGCTGAGGTGCTGAGAAAACAGCAGGAGTTTCCAGCAGAGAAAACTGCATGAACTGTCATTTTTTTCCTCCATCCAAAATTAATTTAGCATGGGAACAGGTCAGGTTACTTGTGATTTCCATCCTATAAGGCATTTGCATGTATGGTCTGAGCTAGCAGCCTGAAATTGTCACCTATTCCATAGCTCTCCATGTCCCTCCCATGGACATGGGTGTTCCTTGGCAGGGGATGGCTGGTGACTGTCTGCTCTCTCCTTTGCAGTAAGTGATGACCTCATCAAGGACTGTTTAAGCATACTGTACAACACCTGTATATGTGTAAGTACAACTCTTCTGCTGGTCACTTTTTACATGTGCTGCTTGAGAAAACAACAAACAGACTCTTTTAAATGTAATTTAAATTTACTCTGAAGCTTTACATTGAAATTCCTTCAGTTAAATACAGAACTGCCATGTATTTTGATGTGTTACTCAAATAGTTTGTTTTCTTAGCCACATTGTCAAGCTTAAGTTCTCTTGTTTGGATCTTTGTGTCTCTGTGTTTCCACAGGAAAGCTGTGCCAGCCTTTGTTACGTTCCAGCTTAAAATTTGGGGCTGGGAATGGATGCCTGTTAAGCCCAGCTACAGCTGGCCTTGTTCAGAACTGGGGCTGGCAAAGGGTTTTAAATTCAATCCTGCAACTCTGTGTGCTGGATTTTAGTTCAGTTCAGTTGTGGCAGATCAGTGCAAAGGAAGGTGCTGCGTTAAAGGCCTCTGGAAATACCTTGTCATTAAAATCCTGAAGCTAAAAGCAAAGGCCTCAGATTATGCATGCAGGGAACATCCTCAGGATTGTTTACTTCATCACACACCTCATTATGCCATAACCTAGGGAACATTGTTTAACAAAAATTAAAAAAAGAGCCAGTTAGTGGCTTGGAGCTCTTCCAAAAACACCAGTCTAATCTCCAGAGTTTGGGTATTAATAGATCACGTCTCACTGATAAGGATCTGTGTACACATGAGAGAGGGAAGAGAGGGAATGCTTCTTTTTCTTGGCTTGGATGATTTATTTTTTTTAGCTGCAGGTAATGCAACTTTTGCAAACTGTGAATTGCATGATACACTAAAAACAAGTTTGCAATTTCTAAACTAGCTGCTGTTTTAATTCACTTTGGTATTACTTCTGGAATTGGATTAGAAGTGTCCAGGATCACAGAGATGATGGGGGCCTGTGGGCAATATTAACTGTTCTCACACATACCTGTAAATATTGAGGGATTATGTGAGCCAGTCTGGTTCTGTGAGCACTGGGAATACGTCAGTCAGGTATAAACCACAGCTTTGCAAACAGTGAGGATGTAGCTTTGAGTTCCAAGAAGGCCTGGCTGTGCCCTCAGCAGAGCTCAGAGCATGAAAGGCAGCCTTAAATTTGGGTTTTCATGCCTCAGCCTGACTTTGGGGTTCATCACCCAGTTCATTTAGGGTGGCTGTGATCCAGGTTGATCAGCCAGGGCAGTGCTGAGGGTTTAGGAGCTGCTGTGTTTGCATACCATGGCATGGAGCTGGTCACAATCTGTATGGCAAAGCAGAGCCAAGCCCCTCTGGTGAGTGCCCAGGCAGGCAGGCTTTGCTTTAGATTCAGACAGGAAAACAACTGCCTTGAGGTGAAGCCTCTCATCCTGGCATTATTGCAGGCGCCACGTTGGCTTCAGGCAAGGACTGGGGATGGTTTTGGTTGCCATAAACACAACATTTCCTGATTTCAGGAGTAGCTGACTCAGTCCCACATCATCTGAGGGCTGTCCTGCATGTGCCATGTGGCTGCAGGGTGGGCTCTCACTGGCTCTGTGTGTTCATTTCCAGACTGAAGGTGTCACAAGGCGACTGGCAGAGAGAAATGACTTTGTGTTGTTCCTGTTTACACTGATGACAAACAAAAAGACATTCCTGCAAACTGCAACGCTCATTGAAGATATCCTGGGAGTGAAAAAGGTTAGTTACTGGTTTCTTAATTTTATTTCTATGGCCTTTCAGCCCAGAAGAGGAAAGAGAGCTGTTTCTTTGAAGAGTTACTGAGGATAGTCCTCTAAGTGGCCATTCTTATTTCTTGTAGTTTATTTGAAACCTGATTGTTCACAGTGGTAATTAACTTCAATCACTTCTCATAAATAAGCCAAACTATTTGTGTGGTGTCAGACTTGTAGTGCTTTTGCCCAGCTCAGAGAATGATGGGAGCTGAGTCGCCATGATCTGAGTACCAAACTGTCATTAAAGTACAGCCAATATTTCAAATAAAGAAAATGAACCTCATATAAATTCAGTATTCATCCTTGCCTGCTGATTACATTTCACATACTTCACGTCTCTTCCTGACATCTGGGACGCTTCCTGTGTATTCCTATCATCTCTTTTAGAAGCTGTAGGCTGGGCAAACAGGGCATTTAAATCTTCTGCACAAACCTGGTTATTGAGCTTATTTGCCAGCATCATTGCAGCTCAGTGCCCTGATGTGATGCAAGTAAAATATTAGAGATGTAACCTTGGGAAAACCTTGACTGGAAAATGTCTGTGTACTTTTTGTAGAGAAGGTCAGGAGTCTGTAACTTGATACTTTATTATTTAGAGTAAGGCTGAGGTTGATGTACTTCCTGAAATAGGAAACAAGCTTTGCTTATCTGAACAAAAATGGGGTTTTCTTTTGAAAACTGTTTTCAACATCTTTTTGTTAAAAAGAACTTCTGATGAAAAACAAATAATTTAGAAGTTGATTCTTACCTGTGAGTTTCAAAGAAAAGACAGGACTGAAAAGCAAAATTGAAACTTTCAATATCTACACATAATTAATGCACTAAATTAGGTTATTGTTTTATGGGTTTTTAGTTTAAAAAGGCCCCCAAACTTTATGTAAATATAAAAATGGTATTTAAAACATGGATATCTGTACTTTTTGAATTGCTGAGCCTGACAGCAGTTGTAAATCCCAGCTACTTTCAGACTCTTCACTTGCTTCTCCTTTGCTAACTCTGGGATAACCCAGAGAGCCTCCCCAGGGAGCTTCTTATTGACCATCACATGTGACTTAGCTGCTGTTGCCTCTCCAGGAAATGATCCAGCTGGATGATATTCCCAACCTGGCAAGCCTGGTGTCCAGCTTTGACCAGCAGCAGCTGGCCAACTTCTGCAGGATCCTGGCTGTCACCATCTCAGAGCTTGACACGGGCAGTGATGACAAGCACACGCTTCTGGCCAAAAATGCCCAGCAGAAAAAGAACTTGGGCCCTTCCCGAGCTGAAATAAATCAAGGTAATTGTTATGCTGTGTACAAATCAGAATAATCTCAGCAATGTATAAAGTTTTCCTCTCTCAATGTCACACAGTGTTATGTTTCTGCAGGATGTTGAAAGTGTTGTGTCTTACAAAGCATTTTTCTTTATTCACTCTCCTCAGATTGTTTCCAGGAAACAATCTTTCCTGTTAATGAAACTTTGTAGCTTTTGCTTTCATATGGTGTTACTAATTAGGTGGGTTAATTTCTGTCATTTCAGCATGTTCTGAGTGGCTTAAAATAATTGGATTTGTTTTCTATGCCTCAGCCAAATCCGTGAACTTCCCATTAGCAGCTCTCAGTAATTCCGTCCTCCCTAAAATATTAATTCCTGAACTAAAACTGCATGCAGTGCGGTTGCTGTTGGAGCAGTTCCTTCTCTGATTTTATCTGATGTTGTCCTGAACAGGATGTCTGTCTTCAGCAAAAAGAAAAGTGTGTTTAATATTAATTGTGCTACCAAACCAGCCTTGGAAATCTGTGGGTCTAATCTCAGCCTTAACTTTGGGCACAGTGCAGGTTTCCTTATTTTGCTGAGTAGTTCTCAGGTGCAGAAGTCTTGCCTAGAAGGATGAATAGGAATTGAAAAAAGTTAAGTTAAAGTACCACCAAATGTAGAATCTGCTGTTTTCAGCTCTTACTGTGCTGAAAAGATTTTGGGCTTCTGAAGCACATATTTGCATAGGCCCATGCCAAGCAAATGTTTAGCTAATCATTTTTTATGGGCACAATCAGAGACTGATTCTGAGGCTGTACAGTGTATTCTATTTTAAAACATTTATCAGGGAGCTTATTCTCTCAGAGAAGAAACTCTTTCATGTAATGTTCATGGCCAAATTCTTTGTCCTTTTCTACTTGCCCCTGCAAGTGTGAAGTGAAGCCTTAGCCATATATCTTAAATAAACATCCTGTAATTATGTTATTCTTGAGGGCAAAATGCACCTCCTCAAACGTTCTGCAGAGCAGTGACTTCTGTCCTTGTGCTGCTCTTTCTGAAGGTGCAGTTCCACTATTAAAACCCTCACACCTGGGGCTGCTGTGTTGTGTTCTCCATCTGTTTTGCTCCATGAGGAACTAATTCAGGGAACTACTGCTTAAAAAGCTGACAGGTTTCCTCCCAGCTGCTACAGTTCAGTTGCTACAGACCAACACCACAGGAGGGAAAAAGAGAAAAGGGGAGGTGGAGCTGCACCTTCCAAGGGCTGCTGCTTTACCTCTGCCAGCCTAATTTTCAGCCAGATGAATTCCTTGATATGGCTGGAAAACAGCACTGAATTGTTCCTGGGGTATGGTTCTCTCTTCCTTAATAGGAGAGTGCACTGAATTCTTGTGTCTTTGGATCTTTTTAACCGGATCTTTTTAGCCATACACTTCTGTATTCCTAAAGTAGATGTTTTGGTATCTTGTGGTGATACTAAATTGTAATAAAACTACTTCTTTTCTTTTTTTTTTTTTCAGCTACACTTCTGAATATTCCAGGCTTCATCGAGCGACTGTGCAAACTGGCCACAAGGAAGGTGTCTGAAACAACAGGGACTTCCAGCTTCCTGCAGGAACTGGAGGAGTGGTACACCTGGCTGGACAATGCCCTGGTGCTGGATGCACTGATGAGAGTGGCAAATGAGGAGGCAGAGCAGAGCAGTACAGGTGCCTGGTCTGCATTCCTTCAACTAGCAGCAGATGATGCATGTCTTAAATCTTCTTCAGGGTTTGCCACATGTTGCTCTTCCTTTTGACTGGTCCTGATCCCCCTTTTCTTGTAGGGAAGATCCACATATCAGCATTTAGGTCTGACTCCTGTTTTGTTCTCATGTAGCACTGATTTTTGAAATGCATTAAAGTTAGCAAAAGGAGGTCTGTGCAGAGCAAAGCAATCTGTGCCCTTTGCATGCCTAGCTAACACTGCAGTGCTGTGCATCCTCAGCACTAACCTCGCCTGGAGTGACAAAAATAACCCTTTTGAGGTAAGAGGTTTCACCAGCATTTTGCTCTAAAACTTTGGCTCATGACTTCGGGTTCAAATGCTTCACACCAAGCAAGTGGGCCCTTCTTTAAAAAGGAAAGGTAGTTCCAGCTAAATTAAGTAAGTTAATTGGAAAGAAATAATTGTTCCAAGGGAAGTGTTAATATAACGTTAGGAAAATGCTTTGAAGCACGTGTGGTTTGTTTCTTCACCCTTTGGTATGACAAGAATGCATTGTATGTCTGGTAGAACTCAAAAGTACTCAGTACTCATGTTTCTGCACTTGGCAGAGTAATTCTCCATAGGATTATGAAATTTATTTAACTGTAGCTTAAGAATACTGCAACTGAGGTATGAAATGAAAGTAGATATAATAGTAAGTGCTTCTGATAATCTCCCATCTACTTTTATTACCTTTTCTGCTGTGCCCTGGCGCCATAGTCTATTAATTCATTCAGGTGAGCCTACTTACTTTAGGGAAATGCTGCCATTTAGTTCGTTATGGGAAAATAATTTCTAAAAATCTGATTTTATCTCCTCTGAAACTTTCAGCTATATTTTTTTCTCTAGCATGTAATTCAAATTGGTTGTTTGCTGCACATCACTATTTTTAGTTAAGAAGAAGATTCCAGCGGATGTGCTGCTCCTACATCTGCAGTGTTCAGTGTAAAAGCAACAGCTATAACAAATCATTGCCTGTTAAAGCTGCCTCAGTCTCACATCTTTGCCATCTTTTTCAGAGTCTTCAGATGAGAGTGGACTGGCCAACACCTCCACACGGACACAGCTGCCCCAGTCCATGAAGATCATGCATGAGATCATGTACAAGCTGGAGGTGCTGTATGTTCTCTGTGTGCTGCTCATGGGCAGGCAGAGGAATCAGGTGAGCCCCAGTGGATGGTCACATTCACAGCTGGTGTGTCTTTAGAGCTGAGTGCTCGTGGATGAGGTCATGGACGTGGAAACTCCAGGGCAAAGCTCAAGGCACAAAGCTGGCAAATCCCATCCTGGCTGCCCTGCCCAGACAAACAGGCTGCAAACCTCACTGGGAACCAGGAGGAGCTCTAGGGCAGGGCTGGTCACACTGTGGGGTCACCACTGTGGGGTCCTGTCCCTGCAGAGCTGCTGCTCTGCTGCAGCAGTGATGCAGGAAGATGCTTCCTGTGTCAGGCAGTGTGTGGATGTACCTGGATGCTGCAGGCAGGTGTTCTTCCCCTCCTGGTGCACTGGTGACCAGTTTGGGTGAAGCCCCTTCAGACCTTACCCTTCTTTGTCTCTTTCACTTCTGGAAACCCTCTGGATTATTTTTGTAGCAAATTTCCATCTGTTGGCAAAGTGTGAGCATGCTGTTAAAACTCAGCTGGGAGGATCCATTTCAGTGCTGTCTGCTCTGAAAATCACTCATCTATTCCTTTTGCCTTTCTTCCTTTTGAAATGAAAAAAAAAATTATTCCCTGCCTCACATAGGCTTGTGGAGAAGCAGTCACTGCAGCTTGGCTGTGGTTTGATTTAAATGGGTCAAAAGTAGGTTGTGAAGGGAAAAGCAAAGCAATCCTTGGTGCAGTTTGACAGGTTTCCAGCTTTGGCAGTCTGCTCAGCTCAGCAGAGCAGCTTGGGATAGCAGGGGCATTCAGATTTCCTGGACACTGGCAGGGCCAAATTGGTGTGAGTTGTTTGAGGGCTGTTGTATGAGGCAGGAGAGGCTGTGTTGTGGGGCTGGGGCTTGAGGACATTTATCATGAGTATTTTGTTCTTTGCCAGTAACCTCCTAGTGTATCAGAGTCACAGTGTCCTCAGGGCAATCTCCCAGATCTCTTAATCTGAATAGAAGGGCAGTTGTAGTTCAGTCCCAAACATATCTGACCTGTTCACTCTGAACCTGCAGCAGAGGCTCTGCACTCCCCACCCCTGGCAGTGTTCAAGGTGTCCCTGCCCACAGCAGGGGGTTGGAATGAGGTGGGCTTTAAGGTCCTTTCCAACCCAAACCATTCTGGGATTCTGTGATTCTAAATGGACACTTGGCATTAAAAAGAAACAGATTCTGCATAAGAGTAAGCAGAGGGAACCAGCAATTCTTGCAGAAACCACAGTCTTACCATAAACAGCTCCTAATCATGTTGTCATTCCTTTTAGACATACTGATTCTGTTGGGCATAAAATAAAATGTAAACAAAGCCCAAGACATAACTGAAGCTACCAGAACATGGATCTAATAGGAGGACTTGTTTTTTCCATTGTGTCAAGGCAGATAATTCCTCCCTGCCTGAGTTCCCCACAAGAATGCAGTTTTATAGATAACTGCAGAAACTGCTTTCAGCCTGCACTCATCCTGCTGCTGCTGGTTCAGGGAGCTGGAGGTGCTGGATTCCTTCCCTCCCTGGGTCACTTCTGGTGTGTTCCTGTCAAATGTGACAAGGCAAAAAACTTGCTGCTGAAACAGCTAGCTTTGAAGCTGCATTTGCTTTCTAATTTCCTGGGAAAACAACTTCTTATCCTTCATCTGCTATTTCTGCCCCTGTGCAGATGGGGAAACTAAGGATAAAGCTGACATGCAGTTCACTTCTTCCCCAGGACTGATTCAGGACTGGAATTGAATTCTTGAAGAATTTAATTTACTTCATTCCCAAACACTTCTTGTCCAGAGCCAGCTCTATTTTTTCTTTCTTCTTTGTGAAATCCACTGCCTTTGAAACACATGATACATCCTTCATTCCTTAATCTGCATAAGACTTGTGTGGCAGATGTGAATCCATTGCCCTTCCTGAGAGCCAGGCAGAGGAAGGACTGGAGCTGAGCTGTTCTCCATGGGAAGCTCTGGAATGCAGGCACAGCAGTGTCTGCAGTAGCACACTTAGAAAAGCATTTCAGCTGCTTGCTGGTCTCTTTTTTTCTCTGAAGGAATAAAAGCACAGGATCTGTGGTATCAGTCTGAGCAGCCAGAGGACTTTCTGCTTTTAGATTGGATTAATTTTGCATAGACTTTCTAAAGGGCATCACAAACCTGCTTCAGTCCACTGTAATAATTGACATAATGGTCTGGCATTTGCTTGAAGCAAGGTGCAGCCTCCCAAACTCAACCTGTCTCTGGCTGTTGACTCTGAATCCTTGGTTTAAAGTTGATTGCTGGCTAATTTGCATGAATTGATGACTGTGATAGCAGTGACTTGGCTCCTCCTGCTGCCACACTGGGGATGATCTCACCCTTGGGGATAAGTGGTGTCTCTCTGCAGATCTGGGCCTTTGCTGCCTTCTCATTATGGTCACACCCTAAATTACTCTCCTTACATATTTTTCTAGGCTGTCCTGTATGTCTGTGTTGTGGTGAGAAGGCACCAGCTGATTTCCTTGCTCCTGCTGTAGGGAGCCACACTGCACACAGCAGAAACTCAGTTTAGCAGGGAAAGTTTGAGTGTTGAGAAAATTCCTGTGAAGCTGGATGGCAGCAGGAAGAAACTGAAGTAATTTGAAGGATGAATATAGAGCAGGGATTGTCTTGGCATCCTCAGGCTGAGTAACTGTAATGAGTTTGGGCTCTGGGAGAGAGAGTGATGAAAGGCAGTGATGTGACTGAGGAGCTCTGTCAGATGGGAGCATCAGAGCTGAGCAAACTAAAACTCAGCTGAACTCTGTTGAAATTGGAGTCATTTGGAAAGGAACAGCTTCAGGAGTTAAAACTCTGGGTGTAGAGGGCTCTTTCTTCAGTGAGGGCTGAGGCTCTTGCAGGCAGCTCACATGCTTGGCTTCCTCCTGTTGTGCCTGTGCCATGGAGGGACAGGGCCACTACAGGGAGCACTTTGTTCAGAGAGATTCCTCAGAGCTTGTGACTAAATCAAAGTGTCCAAGAGAGTTTTAAAATAATGGGGCATCAGAGAATTCCAAGCTCAGCAACCTGTCAGGGCAGTATGGGTGAAGTGGGAAGGAGCTGGATGCTTCCTCAGGTGTGTATTTGTGTGTCCAGCAACAGTGATGTGATTGCCATAAAGATGGGACAGCTGGTGGCTACAGCCAAGAAGAGTGCAAAAAGCCATCAGCTGTGCTGCAAACAAGAATTAAGAATTAAAACCTGTAAAAGAGCATCAGCTTCAGATGTTTTTGATTCATTCAGATATTTGAGTAAATAGAACAAAGTAGACTGAGCTGCTTGAAATACTGCTGGTGGTAGTTCTGCATTTTGAGACAATGTGGGGTATTTTAAGTGTATTTGTTTATTGATTTTAAGAATGTATCCCTTACTGCACTGGGCACTTAGTTCTTGCAGTGTGTTGGACGTTCCAGTCATGTAGTTTTTATTTGCAATCATATCTCAAGGAATACTGCTTGTCCTAGGCCTTGTCCTAGCTGATAAGAGTCTCACTTTGTGTTTCCCATATTCCCCATCTTCCAAATTCCTTGCATCAAAAATATGTCAGCTTGGACTGAAGATTTTTAACAGCTGTTCAAAATTATTCCCTTTTTTACATGAGTAAAAAAGATATACCAGGCAGACTGATAAATAAACCTGAGTAATTTGACATTTTCTTTTCTAAAGAAGTTCAACTTCCCTTTAACCTGAAGGGACACTGCAGTCTGGTGTGGTTGTGTTACTGCTGGACTCTGCTTTGCTCAGAACTTCAGCGTAGGTCACCTGAACAAAACGAATATTGATGGGTTTTGTTGTCATCAGAGACCTACCTGAGCTCCAGCTGTGTGTCTGGAAAGGGGAAGGGAAAGGACACTCAGGATGAGTGGCAGAATCTAAGATGCTGGAAGTGATGTCCAAAGCTGCTTCTAGAGGCACAGTGGTTAATTGAAGCACTGGTGAAAAGCTTTATCCCAAAATGCCTGTTTTCTGTCCATGACCACCAAATAGAAACTGCTGCACCATGATGAGTGTTAACACAGACACTTGCTGTTTGAGACAAGAATTCACATCCTTTTATCAGAGAATAACATCCTTGTGCCCATCAGTTTCCAGGCTACATTAAATCCTTGTTTGGGGCTGCAGCAAACGTGTTTATACCTCTCTTGTTTCCCAGGTTCATAAAATGATAGCAGAGTTCAGACTCATTCCTGGCCTCAATAACCTGTTTGACAAACTCATCTGGAGGAAGCACTCAGCCTCAGCCCTGGTTCTGCATGGACACAACCAGAACTGTGACTGCAGCCCGGTGAGGAACTTCTGGAATTCTGTAGTGGATTTTCATCCTGTCACACAGTTCTGAGGAGTCATGCTGAGTAACTGGGTGTTTGTGTAATCAGTGAATTGAGATGTGGTGGCATTCAGGTTTTGGGGATTATTGTTTTCACTGAAGTCTTTATCTTTGGCTCATGCTGACAGTATAGCAGGGGCAATTTCACTTCTCCCTCCCTTCTAGTTTGGGAACTGGGAAAGGGGTGAATTTCTGGACCCTGAAGGCCAGAGGTAGAAGACAACCAAAATTAAAAGAAATTATACCTATGCGAGGCACAGAATACAAATTGTGCCACAGTCAGGTTTTGGGGGGGGTGGGTTTTTTGTTGAACTCTTTATTTTTTTTTCCTTCCAAACTTAGATATTCTGAATTGATTTGGTACAATTATAAGCTTTTTTGCCATTGCAGTGAGAAGAAGTTATTACCTGTTATGTGCATAGGCTTGGAGGCAATCTCCACTTCTATTTTGGGAAGCCTGCAAAGTACAGCCTTCTCCATTTATGCAAGTCACTCACTCTGCTGTCCAAAGGGGTTTGATTTGAAAAGGTTTTCCATTCAGCTGTTCCATGTCAGCTTGGTAATGAATGATAGCCAAAAATACTAAAGCAATGGATTTTTTTTTCCTTTCTTGTCTCCTTTTAGGACATCACTTTAAAGATACAATTCTTGAGGCTTCTTCAGAGCTTCAGTGATCACCATGAGTGAGTATGAGAAGCTGTGGTGGGTTGTGGCTTGGTGCTGTTTGCCTGCTTGCAGTTCCAGATATCCTGAGCATGGGACAGGCTCCATGTGAAGGGAATGTTGTACTGGCCCTAAACTTCATGTGCCTTTCAGCTCTTGCTGAAACAGCCTAAGAATTTGCTCTGCAATGGGCATGTCTGAATATGTCGGGTGGTTAAACCCAACCCATTTGGCCTCATGTTGAAATGAGCTGAAACATGTTCAGGTTGAGTTAACACTTTCTGGCTGAAGGAATAAGGAGGCAGCTTTCCTTTTTTTTTCTTTTTTTTTTTTTTTTTTTTTGCCTTCTCCCTGAGAGCTGGCAGTGAGCAAGGGAGGTAGGAAGAAATCTTCTGTCTGCCTTCAAAAGGCATCCCTAGGAAAACTTGAGTCTGCTGGAGTAGTCTAAGGGGTGATGGTTTGCTTGGGGATTTTCTTAGTGCTGTGCTGCTGGTACAGAGGTGTTACTTCTGCCTTGTGGAATTGCACCCTGCATTCCTTCAGCATCCTGTTGCTCTGATTCAGTCTTGGCAGATGGTGTCCTTACAAGCTCCTGTGTTGGAGGCACTTCAGGTGCTGGTCATTCCTAGAGCCAGGCTGATGTTTTTTGTGCAGGTTTTTAGTCCTGTTGGATAGATTGCAAATACCAGCCTTTTTGATTGTGGAATATTAGCTTTGAGAATGGGGAGCTGATGGACATAGACATGGGGGGAATGCTGACTAATTGTAAATCCTTGATGAAAGACATTGTTTGCCTGGGAATCACTCCAGGTTTTCCAATAAAATCTCTTCAGATGATGTTACTACTCAAGTGGTTGCTCCAAAGATCTCAGGCTTGTTTGAACAGACAACAGCTCCCAGCTGTAACATTTGAGCAAGTGGAATGTGTGGAATCTGATTGGGGAGTTTAAATCATTACATGAACTTCCTATGAAATCACAGATAAGCTGAGTTAACTGAGGACAAGATGAAAGCAAAGTACTTGTATACTGGTGTTTATTCAGTGAGCTCTTGTCCAGAGTGAACTTGCAGAACTGTTGATTGCAGGGAGAGAAAGGCTCTGTTCTCATTGCAGAAACCTGTTTAATCCAAATTAGAGGAAGCTTTGCCTGAGAGCCTCAGTGGGCACTAATCTGGATGGCAGTGTTGGAAACAAGAAGGAACCTCACACTCATCACTGCATCCTCTGCTCCCTGAGCCTTCCTGAAAAGAAATCTTTACTGTCTGATTTTGAGCACTTGGAAGCAGAAAGACTCTAAGGGAGCACACTGGCATTGGGCAGGGAGTCTGGCAAAGGAGTCCCTGGGCTACATTTCTGCTCTGTCAGACTTGTTCTGCATTTAGTTCATTTACAGACAAAATAATTTATTTTAATTATGAAAAGTTCAGTAATTGATAAAGAATTTCATGCTTATTCCCAGGGTTTATATCCATAATTCCATCATGTTTTAAAATATTTCCAGAATAAAGTTTACTCAGAGTAATAAAATACCAGGATGACTGAGTCCTTTTTTGTAGTTTCTGCTTTTTAATTGAGATTTATTACTTAAAAAGAGCCCAGTCCTGCAGCCCTTGTAGGTCTGTGGCTCTGCTTTTCATGGAATTACATGTTTGCCTCTTGAATTCATCCTGGTTTTCTCCCCTACTCCCCCACTGTCTTGCTTTAGGAACAAGTATCTCCTTTTGAACAGCCAGGAACTGAATGAGCTGAGTGCAATCTCCCATAAAGCCAACATCCCTGAAGTGGATGCAGTTGTCAACACTGACAGGTGAGAGGGGATTCAGGGTGCAGGTTTGGCAACTTAAGAGTTTTGGAAACATGTAGATGGGAAGTATTGTTTCTGTTGGAGCTCTGTCTGTCTACCACACCTTAATTTCAGTTAGTCTTTTCAGTGGCAAGTGTCCTGGTTTGTGGGATGTTGATGGTCCTTAGCAAATCTAAAGTGGGCTAATGCTCAGAGTAAGTTGCTTTAAAACCAAAAGCAATTAAAAACCCCAAAATGTGGAGGTTTGAGTTCATGGCTCAGACTTCATTATGATGTGCTGGGTCTGCCTGTCTGGCCTTCCTCGTGTCAGGCATTGCAGACAGACCTGGAAAGTGAACTCTGATCCCTCTAATCATGAATGGCTCCTGCTCATAAATCCTAGTTTTGGCATTCAGGAGCAGTCTGTGCACACATAATGACCATTTCCAGGCTGCATGAACACATCCAAGTGTCTGCTCAGAGTATTTTAAGAGCAGCTAATAACCAGAATAAGCTAAATTAGATTAGCATGTTAAACCACTTAGAGAATCTCTAGTGTTACATTTGAGTATCTGTTGGATGCACTATTTTGATCTAATAAGCTCTTTAATAAACAATTCTGGTGGATAAAGCTCAGCAGATGGAACATTGTTTGCAGAATTCAGTGTGTCAGAATTACTCCCAGGGTATCAGCAAGGACTTGGTCTGCACAGAGCAGATTTACCTCACTGCAAAAGGGAATTCTCTAAGAGGATTTCTAGATTATAATTATTATTATAATAACTGTGTCTAATTGGGAAGAACTTAGGGGTGTTTTTCACACTTAGGATTTAGTGTTTATGTTGCTTTTCTTGATATGTAAGATCAAGGCATTACTTCTGCATGAGTTTAATGCAGGTAGACACTCCACTGAAGGTGCTATTTAGTACAAGTAGTATTGCAGTTGTACAACCTCTATGCTTTTACTAAAACCTCAGGTAACATCCAGCTTTCCATCCTCTGCTCTGTCTCCTAAATGGAATTTAGACTTTCCTTTACATTTATTGAGGAAAAAAACGGTTTTTTCATTCATAGGCTCATATGTGATTTTTTTTCCTTGTCTCTTAATTCCAACAAGGTATGAATTGGTATTTCTGAAATTATTAAAATTGTGAGAGAAAATGAGTAATTTTTCTTTAGGACTTACTTGGAAGTCGTATTGCAGATATTTAGGGCAGTGAGGAGAACTCTTCTGCTGGTAGAGCTAGCACAGTATTTGTATTGTATATTGAAATAGTGAGATTTTGATCATCAAAAGCTCTGGAGCAGAGACTGAATTCAGTGTTCAGTGCTTTCCCAGCCCTTCCACTCATGCTGTTATTTCTCCACCTGCTGCAGGAGTCTTGTCTGTGATGGAAAGAGAGGTTTGTTGACCAGATTGCTTCAGGTCATGAAGAAGGAACCAGCAGAATCCTCCTTCAGGTGGGTTCATTTGCCTCTTTGAGATCCCTGGGATGTAGCTGTGATTTTGATCAGCTTAGAACAGCTGAGAATGTTTGAGAATCAAATGGAAAGTTCTGGCTTTGCTGTGCTGTGGTGGCAATGGAGGTGAGAAGAAATCACAGCCAGTGATTTTCTGCAGGATCAACAGGTCTGACTCCAGCTTCAGATTGGAATGAAAGAGATTAGGAAACTGGATTTAAATTATGGTTGTGATCAAGTACTTCCCTTGCTCCAAAACGAACCCCTCCTTTCTTCTGTTTCTCAGGTTTTGGCAAGCAAGGGCAGTTGAAAGTTTTCTGCGAGGCACCACCTCCTATGCAGACCAGATGTTCCTGCTCAAGAGAGGACTCCTGGAGGTAAATAAGTTTATGTCAGGCGTCCTCTGTAGCAATCAAGAAGTATTTATCTGTAATGAATCCAAAAGTGGGTAAAAATGTAGTGTTAAATACTATGCTGGGTTTAAAACTCAGTGGGGAAATTAAGGATGCTTAAGCTGCCTCCTTTTGATAGTGGGGGAATAAATACTAAGGGACATTAAGTGAGGATCACAATTTACTGGAGAAATCACAATAGATGCAGCAATAATAATAATAAAGGAAAAACTGCTCTGGTTCCTGTTGCAACTATAAAAAATAGTGGGAACACTTTTAAAAAATACATGTGAATTCTGCTTGTGGCAGCCAGATGTGGCCAGTTATATAACCTGCATCACTGGGGAGTTATTTTAACAGGAGACTCATCTGAAGTGTTGTCTTTAGTTCTGTGTTGTGACATTCAGTCATGCAAGAACCTGCAGATAAATGCTTTAAATATTGATAAAATGAGTGTCTATAGTGCTGCTGGCTTGGACTAAGCTGTGGCAATAACATGTTTTCCTCCCCTGCCAGCATATTCTCTACTGCATTGTTGATAGTGAGTGCAAGTCACGGGATGTGCTTCAGAGTTACTTTGACCTTCTGGGGGAGCTGATGAAATTCAATATTGATGCATTCAAGAGGTTCAACAAGTACATCAACACCGATGAGAAGGTAAATATTTGTGAAAGCTGCCCCCTGTGGCTCAAAATACACCCTTTCATAACCAGATGTAGCACTGAAACTCAGATTCATTTGGTTTTGGTGTGGTTTTAGAGCTTGGGGCTCAGTAAATACTAAGGGCTGAGCTGCAGAGTCCCTCAGTGTTCTCAGCAGTGCTCCAGCTGTCCTGAGTCAGTGATTGCTGAGTTGCTCTGCAAATACTGCCTTCTTACATGATCAGGAAGGTCTAAAATCAGGCTCAAGGGTGGCAGAACATTTCCTCTGAAGTCACCAGGTTTTGGGTTAAGTGATAGTTGTGGACACTTAGTCCAAAAAGTTTTACTGGAGCTTCCAGTGGGAAGTCCTTCATTAATATGGCTTAAAATACTTGATACTGCAAACAGAAATCTCTATTTGGTGTAATTTGAACTTACAAACGCTTTAGGATGTCATGGCTTGTGTAATTACCTATAAAATTGAGTTGCACATGTAAATCAGAAATAGGCATCGAAGTGGTTTCATGCTTTTGTGCACTTGTACATATAACATCAGCTGTTGGATAGGGTTTGAATGGCCTCATACTCTTACTTTTGTTACTGTAATGTTTCTCTCATTGCTCTTCCGTCTGGTAGACCTTGGAGAAGGGATGTATAAATGTATTTGAAAGAAAATTGTATTTAATTTTGGGGTTTTTTCTCCAGTAAATGAACTCACACATTCTAGAGAATGTATTACACTTCGTATGTGCTTCCTATTTGCAGATCTGTAACTGGGTTTAGTTCTCATTCTCTGTGACTCCCTCACTGTGTTCCTCCCTAGCACTGTCAGCTTGTACAAAATCAATGTAGGAAAACATGGAGGGGCAGGAATTCGCTCTCTTTCAAAACAAATAGTGTATGAAATCTTACTTTCATTGGAGTGACACAGCTTCAAAAGATATTTTAGGGATGCCAGGACAGCATTTTTCCATTCCATAGTGTTTTTAAGGGATCCTTTGGTCAGCCTTCAGTGCCAGTTTTGGCTTGGGCTGGATGAGGCAGGGCTGGGAGTGATGTCTCCTCCTATTCTTGTTAGCGATAACAAAAAAGTAATGACCCTGAATATTAATACATGCAGTCTTTTAAAATTGAGTACTAAAGAGTGTTTCTGTTCAGTTCCAGATATTTTTAAATCAGATCAACAGCTCTTTGGTGGACTCCAACATGCTGGTTCGCTGCATTACGCTGTCTCTGGACCGGTTTGAGAATCAGTCAGATGCTAAAGGTGAACAGGAAGAAATGGGGTGGGACTGGGGGGTGATTGGTGCTGCTAATGGTTCATTTAAATCTGGGCTTTGACAGTTTGGGTGTTAGACGAGGAAATGCCACCCTGAAGGTTTGAGCACCAGTTGTCAGTGCCCTGGTGCTTGGATCAGCATGTCTGACCCTTCAGCACGTGGTGATTGTGTTTCTCCTCTTGCTGCAGTTGCAGAAGTCCTGTCCGAGTGCCGCCTGTTGTCCTACATGTCTCAGATGTCCATGAGAATGTCCTTCCTCTTCCGTCTCATTAATATTATCCATGTACAGACACTCACACAGGTAAAGAGCTGGCGGTGACTTTGCAGTTGCCTGACTGGGACTGGAATGGGGAGCAGGGCTGGGAGCAGGGACGAGCCTGATTTCCCTGGAGGGCACTCATGTCCCTTTTTCCTTGCTGTGTGCAGAACACCTCCACTGTGTGCTTTCCACAAGTTTGTTTTATAAGGACACGTGTCCAACCAGTATCTTGATATTTATATTTTTTTGCTGTGTCACTTTTACTTCTAGGAAAATGTCAGTTGTTTGAACACAAGTTTAGTTATCCTCATGCTGGCTCGGAGGAAAGAAAAGCTCCCTTTTTATCTGCGCACCTTGCAACAGATGGAATACACAGAAAAATACCCTGGCTTCATCCTGAACAACTTCCACAGTCTCCTGCGATTCTGGCAGCAGCATTACCTCAACAAGGATAAAGACAGCACCTGCTTAGAAAATGTATGTGACTCTCTTCCCTTGGCAGGAGTTGATCACAGCAACTCCTGTCTGCCAGTCCCCTGGCAAAAATGGGGAGTGGGAGGTTGGGAAGGGAAAGAGGGGAGGAAGTTCTGCCCCCAATGGAACTCCTGTAGTGCTCTCACATTTTCTCAGTCAGGCTAGCACAAGGCAGGTGCTGGGTTTCCCTGCAGACAGAGCCTGAGGTCTTGGCTCTGGGGAGGCAGGACAGAATCCTTTGCTGAATTTTGGGGTTGCAGTGTGTTTGCACAGCACGTTATGTCTTGGGCCACTGGTGGGTGGAAATAACCAATTACCCAGTTAATGTGTGGGTGACACAGGGTATGGTGCTGGGCTGCTGGAGTGGCCTTAAGGCTTTAAGGGAATAATGCAGAGGGTTGTTACCCCTGTGTCATCTCAGGAGTGGGAGCTACTTCCAGCACTGGCTTATCTGCAGCACACCAGGGTTCCAGTTTGTGTTTGGAGTGGACAGCAAAGGAGAAGTTTGGGACTGTTGGGGGTACTGGCCCAGGCAGGTGTGCTGTGCTGCTCTTAGCAGGGCTGCAGCTGCCACAGGTGCTGAAAATCCTTCTGTGGAGCTGGGCAGTGGGAGGCTGCTTGTAGAGGGTGCAGTTGTTCAACACCCAGGGAGGTGCTGTGGGCCCCAGGGAGGGAGGGCAGAGTGGGAAATGCAAAGTGTGTCTCGCACTGTGGGGCTGGGCAGCTCAGGCTGAACAAGAAGTGATTTTCAGCGCTGGGAGGTGTCTCCTGCTCATGCTGCTGCTGTGCCCCCTCTGACCACCCTGTCCTCTGTGCCCACAGAGCTCCTGTATTAGTTTTACCTACTGGAAAGAGACTGTTTCGATACTGCTCAGTCCGGACCGGACGTCCCCCTGTGCCATAGTCAGCTACATCGATGAGGCTTACATGGACATTGACAGAGACTTTTCCGAGGAGTGATTCCCACCTCCAGCTTCTGACGGACAGCTCGGAGGGTCCCTCCAGCCCGGGGATTTTCAGGGATACGCTGAGTAGTGTGTGTGTGCAGCTCGGAGCTGTGGAGCATCGTCCCACCCCAGCCCCTCCCGGCCCCCAGCTCTGACCTCTGACACTCGGACAGCTCTCTGGGCAACACATTCAGGGATGTATCTTCCAGTTGTTCTGGGATAAAAATAATCACCTGCAAAAACCAGCCTGTATTATTTTTTTCCTCTCTGCCAGTCCGGCAGGGCTGGGCAGAGGGGGTTTTGCTGACATGAGGGTTCTCTGTATGTGCCGATTGAGGTGTGGCTCTCTCAGGGCTGCCGGGACAAGCAAGTCAAAAAGCACAGCAATTGCCCTCCAAATGTGAGGTCCAAGGAGCCAATCTGAGCAGGACCCACCACCAGCCACGTGCAAAGCCACCACGAGGACTCCCTGCAGGTGTAACTCTTCCGCTGGGCTTTGGAATTGGGGGTTTAGGGTTGGTTAGAGCATGAGTGTGTGTGCGTGTGTGTGCTTTTAATTCCTGAGAGCCCCAGCTCCAGTCACCTCTTTACCATCTCCTTTTGGACCATTTGGTACTAAATCTATCTGAGCATTAGGAGAGAACCTCTGCTCCTGCTGTCCTTCCTGCAGATCCTTCCCATCCGGAGGCATTTCGCAGTGCTGGAGAACAGACATTTCAGCAGTGGTGGAATTGCAACAGGGGTTGGCTTTTTCACAGAGCATTAGCATTAAAATGTACTAATTTTTTAAACTTGCGGCTTGTCCCTTCTTGGATAACTAATCTGGTTTTAAAATCCTTTTCAGGACCATTGCTCTTGATGTTAACCTGCTATGCCTGGAAGTCTTATGTCAGTCTCTGCTTTCAGTCCTTAATATCAACACACACATTAATCTTGAAGTGCAATATTTACTGGAGATGTCCGTTTTTTCCTGGATCTGTTTTAATCAGAATGTGTTAAATGCTGGGAATAAACACTCCTGGTTGAAAGTAACTTTGTAGGATATGTTGGGAAAGGGGGAATTGGGTTTTGGCAGTCCTGATTGCCAAACCTGCACCTGCCATGCCTGCTCACCAACACCATGTTGCTCCAACACATTCGGATACCCAGGAATGAGATACACTAAAGCCACAACATTTAAGTCAAAAACAAGTCTTGCAGCTACAGCTAAAAGAAACATTTTTGAAACAAACATCTGAATTTTTTTAACATTTTCTAATTTATTTGATGGGATGACTTCAGCTCTGTCCAGGCTCCGAAGGGGTGAGGATATCCCAGAGCTGCAGCCTTTTATCTCTGGCTGTTGCCAGCAGCATGAAACCTACCCTGAGGCTCCCTGTGCTGGGGCTGGAGGAGTGAAGGAGGCTCCAGCCCCAGGGGCAGGACTTGTCTCTGAACATCTCCCTTCTCCTCTCTCTTCTCCCTTCCCTTGGTGTCCCACGGTGGGCTTACAGGGAGCTCAGAGCTGCTGAGCTTGTGCATAAAGCTCCTGGGGAGCCTGGTGTCTGTCCCTGGCGAGCTTGGTGTCCCTCCCTGGGGCTGCACCCTGCCTTGGTGAAGGGACCCTGGGGAGCTCCTCACTGCAGCAGCTTCACCTCTTCCTCACCGGGTCACCCTGACCCTGCCCCTCACTCCCTTCCTCCCTTCAGCCCATTTCTTTCTCATCTGTACTTTTTTTGTTCTTGGGTATTTGTGTTTTCGGTGTATCTTTGCTTCTTCTTAACTGTAATAGATGTACACTTAAAATAAATGCTTCAAATTAAAAGGCTTTTAAGTTAAGGGATGCCTTTTCCGTAGTGTAGTTAATTGGTGCATCCACTGATTGCTGCTATCCCCCTGCATAGGCTCACTCCCCTCTCTCTATTTTAAAGACAGTTTGGGGCCCAGTTGCTTCTGGCCTTGCCTATGGGCCTAGGGGAAGCTCAGTTGAGCCCACACCATCCTGAGGCACCTCCCAGGCCTGGGAGCACAGGCTGGGCATTGCTTTTGGGCTGATTTGGCAGAGAAAGGCACAGAAAAGAAACCCCTGGCAGCTCTTGCAGGGTGGAGTGTGCTGGGCTCCCAGGAAGATGCTCTGCCCAGTGCCCAGAGGGTCACAGGAAATCCTAACTGGGACCACATTCTTTTAGGATGTCTGTCCAGGCCAGATGCCTCATGGATCTCATGGTGAGAGGGACTAGCCCCATGGAGGTGGCAGCAGGTGCTGGGATGGGAGGGAGGTGGGACCCCTGGCACTAACAAATTCCTTGGGAAGTCTGCACTGTCCCCGGGGATTGCTGAGGTTCATGCTGCCCTGATTAATGCCAATTTGCTAACTGCAAATATATTAAATGGAAACTATTAAAAAATCTATTTTAAAGAAATGAGTGGAGATGTCTTTCTTTGCAGTGCCTTTGCCAAAGCTGTACTGTCCTGCAGGGCTGTAGTGTAGGGTTTTATGTCCTCAGGAGTAGTGGGTGAGCTCTGTTCTGCCTCCTGCCTCAGCTCTCGTCCCCTGCTGCTGAGAGATGTGTTTGGGTGGGGAGGGATGAGAAAAGGGGCTCTTGTCCCAAAACCCAGCCCGAGCCAGAGCTGGCAGAGGGAGGACTGGACATTCCCAAAGACCCCAGGAGGAGAGGCCAAGGCCCTGATGACCCTGTGACAGACACAGCAGAGCAAGTCCTGGCAGGTCTATGTTTATTCACGCAGTGCAAAGCTGATAGTGGCTGTTGCAGCCACTTGCCTCCAACCTAGAGCAGCAGCTGGGACAGGGCAGGGTGGGTAGCCAGGCTCCTAATGCTGGAAAAAATCCCAAAAGGGCTTTGGTGAGAGCTGGGATCTGGAGCGAGTGCTCAGCCCCCTTCAGCTCCAGGGCTGTGGCTGTGCGGTCACTCCCCTGCCTCCAGGGCTGGCAGGAGCTCCTGCCCATGTCCCCATGGCCACAGCCAGCTGTGCCCACCTTGGAGATGACGACGTCCCTGGTGCGGGCGCGCAGTTTGTTGACCTGGCTCTCGGCGATGTCAGCGCGTTCCTCGGCGTCATCCAGCTCGTGCTGCACCTTGCGGTACTTCACCAGGTTGGAGTTGGCCTGCTGCTCCTGGGCAGGGGCAAGGGAGGGGTGGGTGCATGGGGCACAGGGGACAGCAGGCTCTGAGCTCCCCACATCTGTGCAGCCATGCCAGACAGTCCCAGGGAGGGACAGCCCTGTCCCCTGACCCAGTGATGGGCACTTACTGCCTCCTCAAACTGGCGCTTGTAGCTCTTGACCTTGCTCTGCAGCTTGTCAATCAGGTCCTGCATCCGAGCCAGGTTCTTCCGGTCCTCCTCAGCCTGCAAGTGCCCCGGCTCCCTTAGCCAAACCCCAGCAGCCCCTTCCCCTCAGGGCCCACCTGTCCCCCACCTTTATCAGAGCATCCCAGTGGTGCCAAGTGACAAACCCAGCCCTGTGTCAGAGCATCCACCCCCTGGTTCCCCCCTGGGGTCCCACACCCAGCTCAGAAGGTGCTGGAAAGGAGCAGAAGGACTCAGAGCAGAGAGTGGATTTTGTCACAGGGAGAAGCTTGTGCAGCTGTTGTCATTCTCCCCACAGAGCCCAGAACATGCCCAGGCTGGGCTGAGCTGGGCAGGTGGGCTGTTGGGTACCACAAGAGGCCAAGCAAGGAGAACTGTGCCAGGTGCTGCTGTCCCGGGGCTGGAGCTGTGTCTGGAGCTCTGTACCTGGTAGCTCAGCTCCTTGATCCTGCGCTCGTACTTGCGCATGCCCTTCTGGGCCTCAGCCATCTTCTTCTGCTCTACATCCAGCTCTCCCTCCAGCTCCCGCACCTGCAGGGGCACAGCCAGGCTCAGCACTTGGCTCCCAGCGCCAGCCCAGCTCAGGCCAAGCCGTTTTCCCAGCTCAGAGAAGCCACAGCAGAGGCTAAAACCATGCTCAGCTGGGCCCAGGCTGGTAGGTCCCTGGGGACTGTCTCCTGGTCCCCACAGGCACCACCTGGCCCCAGAGGGATGGAGCAGCCCCAGGAGTGAGCCACAGCCAGGGATCTGCCCCTGCCTGCTCACCCTGGCCTCCAGCTTCTGGATCTGCTTCTTGCCCCCCTTGAGAGCAATCTGCTCTGCCTCGTCCAGGCGCATCTGCAGGTCCTTGATGGTCTGCTCCATGTTCTTCTTCATCCTCTCGAGGTGTGCGCTCGTGTCCTGCTCCTTCTTCAGCTCCTCTGCCATCATGGCAGCCTGCAAGGCCAACAGCAGGGGAACATCACTGCAAGGCCAGGCCAGACCATGGGCTTTCTGGAGAAGTGAGAGCCTCCCTTCTCCTCCCACCCACCCAAACCCCACAGCACAATCCCCACCACTCTCTTACATCCGTGATGGCCTTCTTTGCCTTCTCCTCGGCGTTGCGGCACTCCTGCACGGCATCCTCCACCTCATTGCTCAGCTGGGAGATGTCTGCCTCCAGCTTCTTCTTCTGGTTGATCAGGCCCGTGTTCTGCACACAGAGCAGGTTCAGTGTGACCACAGATGGTCACTCACTACGGCCAGTCGCCACACTGCTGGACAGGCTCCTGGCTCTCCCACCAGTGGGGACACAGGTCTTGGCTGTGCCTCACCTGGGAGTGGAGCAAGGTGACCCTCTCGGAGGCTTCCAGCAGCTCCTGCTCCGCCAGCTTCCTGCTCCTCTCCGCCTGCTCCAGTGCTGCCCGCAGCTCCTCCACCTCGGCCAGCAGCAGGTTGTTGCGGCGCTCCAGGGCACCTGCCTGCTCCTTCAGGTCGTCGTTGTGGCGCTGGGTGTCATCCAGCTCGATCTGCAGGTCCTGTGGGGCAGCGTGGGGTCAGTGGGGACAGCAGTGAGCCAGGCTGGTGGCAGGGACAGCATCGAGTCTGTCCCAACCTTGATCTGGGCCTGGAGCTGGCGGCCCAGCTTCTGGAACTCGGCGGCCTGGCGGTTGGCATGGTTCAGCTGGATCTCCATCTCGTTCAGGTCTCCCTCCATCTTTTTCCTCAGCCGGACAGCCTCGTTCTTGGCCCGAGCCTCTGCGTCCAGCGAGGCCTGCAGGGAGTCCATGGCGCGCTGGTGGTTGCGCCTGCAGGAGAGGCCATGAACAGTCACATCCCCTGGGGACAGCCAGCAGGGCCACGGTGCCAGCTCTGCCCCTGTAGCAACATCCCAGCCTGTCCCCTCATCCCACACACCTCAGGGTCTCAAACTCCTCGTCCTTCTCCGCCAGCTTCCTGTCCATCTCAGCCTTGATCTGGCTCAGCTCCAGCTGGATGCGCAGAGTCTTGCTCTCCTCGTGCTCCAGGGCTCCCTAAAGACAGCTCAGCCATGGTGGTTCCTGGGAAGGGAAGGTCCCAGCCACCCACCCCAGTCTGGCCTTGTCCCCCAGCCCCTTGCTGTGGGATGCAGGGCAGGCAGAGCCACCCCAGTGCCTGCAATGGTTGCAGGAGCCCCATGAATGGGACTCCCAGGGGTTACAGCCTGGCTCAGGACTGTCACCCTCCAGCAGCATCCAACCAGAGATGCAGGGCCAGTGGCTGCTGGGGGCAGCAGGAACATGTAGGGAACAAGGATTCACCTCAGCCTCCTCCAGAGCTGCCTGGATATCGTTCTTCTCACTCTCCAGCATTTTCTTCACCTTCTCCAGCTCATGGATGGTTTTGCCACCCAGACTGATCTGGTCAGTCAGATCAGCGATTTCCTCTGATGGGGACAGAAGGAGTTTGGTCAGGAGGGAGGTGGTGGGGCCAGCCCCGCACAAGTGACATCCCCATCCCCCTGTCCAGGCTCAGCTGCTGTCCCCCAGCCCCTTGGAGACCAGCTGAGGCTGTGCTTGGGGTCATTTTTGCAGTCTGGGAGAGAGCATTGAAGGACTGTGGGAGACCTTTTGGCCAAGAGTAACACTCCTAAGGCAAGGTCATGCCACAGCCATGGCAACCAGCAGCAAATCATGCACCATTTGGGAACAGCAGCCATGTGGGGACAGCAGCCAAGTGGCTCTGCCTGTCCTCCCAGAGTGTCCCCAGCAGGAGGGCAGGACACACACACTGGCAACCCAGATCAGCTGCTGCATCCCTCCAAGGGATGGGCTGAGCAGCAAGCTCCACTCTGGCCAACAAGGCACCCAATTCCCCATGTTTGAGCACAGGGCAGGAGCAGGAGCCTGGGCAGAGCCCAAGAGGAGTGCCTGAGCTCATTTCCTACCCTGCAGGTTCTTGTTCTCTCTCTTGAGGGTCTCCAGGTTGTCCAGGGACTCCTCGTAGGTGTTCTTGAGCTTGAAGAGCTCCGTGCTCAGGCTGCGCGACTCCTTCTGCGACGCCTCCAGCTCCACCTGGGTCTCCTCATACTTCTGCTTCCACTCGGCCAGGATCCTGTCGAAGTTGCGCTGCTTCTTGTCCAGGGCGGCACAGGCCGAGTTGGCTCGTTCCAGATCCACCGAGAGGTCCTCGATCTCAGTCTGCAGCCGGTGCTTGGTCTTCTCCAGCGAGGCACACTTGGCGTGGGCAGCCTCCACTGCCTCCTCGGCCTCCTGCAGCCGGGTGGCCAACTTCTTCCTGCCGATGGCACCGGGGTGAGCGCTCCCTGCCCCAGTGCCATCCGGCCCCACAGCCTCAGATCCAGGCAGGACTGTGCAGTGCCACCCTGGGGTCCGGGAGAGCCCCACTGTTGAACAGAAAGTTGCAACCACAAGGAACTGACTTGTGCCATGGGACTTACTTGGCTTCCTCCAGCTCCTCAGTCCTCTGGATGGCATCAGTCTCGTACTTGGTTCTCCACTGGGCCACCTCAGCATTGGCTTTGGACAAGTTCCTCTGGAGCTCGCTCTTGGCCTCCACCTCCTCCTCGTACTGCTCCCGCAGCAGGTCACAGTCGTGCCGGGAGGCTTGCAGGGCATGGGCCAGGGCGTTCTTGCTCTGAAGAAGGGAGAGCAGCAGCTGACCCCGGGCTCCAGGACACAAGCCATGGCACCAGGACTGGGAGCAGCAGCAGGGAACTTCTGCTCTTCCCAGGTTAGGAGCTGCCCTGTGTGCAGGGTGTGTCCCACCTCCTCAGTTCAAGAGTCTGGGCCACTGCCACAGTGCCTCTCAGAGATCAGCCATGCCCTGGAAACCTCACCTTGGTCTCTTCCTCCAGCTGCCTCTTGAGTTCCTCAATGTTCTGTGTGAATGAGACCTTGCCACGGCTCAGCTGGTTGATGAAGGACTCCTTCTCCTCCAGCAGCCGACTAAGCTCCCCTGGGTTCAAACAGAGCCAAAACAGCTACTTTGGGGCTGCAGGGCTGCAATCTGCACTAGCCCACACTCTCCCAGAGCCTGTGGCCTCCAGCTTTCCCAGCTGTATTCCCACCCAGGCAGAGGTGCAACCAGTTAAAGGCAAAGGATGCCAGTGAGGAATCCCTCCTGACGCACAACTAGTTTTTCCTCCCATGGGAGGAGGAGGACAGACTACCTGGCTGAACCCCACACTGACACCCCAGAGAAGCCCTGTGGCCCTGGCTCATGTCCCCACACACCATTCTCAGTCTGCAGCCGGCCCCGCTGGGCGTTCACATCTGTCAGCTGTCGCTGCAGCTCGTCCACTTTGGCCTTGGCCTCGTTCAGCTGGTCCTCGTAGGTGCGGCACAGCTTCTCAGCGTTGGCCTGCAGGCAGCAAGCACAGCCTGGATGAGCCCAGCTCTGCCCACAGAGCACTGCTCTCCCACCCTGGGCCTCCCTGCCCTGCTCTGCAGATCCTACAGGCACACAGGGCAGACAGCAGGAGCCTGCCAGAGTTTTCCACTAAGCTAATTGTGGCTCTCTGCAGTCAGGCTCACAGGAAATGTCTTCCCAGAGCCTCCAGACTCGACTAGGACAAGTAAAGCATCCTGTGGCAACACAGGGACAAGTTATGGGTCAAACAGGGACTTGGCCATGGCAAAGAGCTATTTGAGACACCATCACCTAGCTGAACTGATGCTCACAGGAGACACCAACCACCCCCATGGAGAGCCAGCACCCACCTTGTTCTTGGTGATGTACTCAACATTGGAGGACAGGTCATCAATCTCCATCTTCATCTCGCTCTTCTCCTTCTCCAGCTTCTGCTTGACGCGCTGCAGGTTGTCAATCTGCTCGCTCAGCTCAGCCACGCTGTCCGCGTGCTTCTTGCGCAGCGCGGCTGCCGTGGCCTCGTGCTGCAGGGTGGCCTCCTCCAGGTCCCTCCTCAGCTTCAGGAACTCTGCCTCGCGCTTCTTGTTGAGCTCCAGCTGTGTGGCAGTGCTGCCGCCAGCCTCCTCCAGCCGCTCGCTCAGCTCCTCCAGCTCCCGCGACACCTCCGCCCGCTGCTTCTCCACCTTGGCCCGGGCGGCTCGCTCGGCCTCCAGCTCCTCCTCCAGCTCCTCCACGCGTGCCTGGACACACAGAGAAGGCAAGATGCTCCAAGCTCTGGGTGAAGCTCCAGCATCTCCAACATCTCCAGTGTCTCTGCTGGGGATGGGCAGCAAGAAGCCACCAATCTCAGGCTGTTTAGGGAGGCAGGTGGGCTTAGTGCTCCTTAGTAGCATGTTTAGAGCTCCTGCTCTGCTCTGTGCCCTGCCATCAGGATCCAGCTGGCATGAGCTTCTTTCATGGGAACTTCCATGAGTGTGGGGACCTATCTGTGACAGCCCAGCATCCTAGATTTGTTTTTTCAGATTTTGGGCACTGGATTAAAGGTTTTATTTTGGACAGAGAACTATGTCCTGGGAGCTGTTCCTCAAGCTGGTTCTAGTGGTCACCTCAATAGCTCATTCCTTAATTTTCAACCCACCATGTTTTGGCAGAGGGCTTGGCTCCTGCTACCCATGTCAGCTTTTTTCCATCATTCTTTTTCTTTTCTGGCCATGCAGATTCCCCAGCACATCACATCTAACGGGAATTTTGGACTCCCAGGCTGTGGAAATAGTTCTTCCCCACCATACCTGGACCTCCTTGATCTTCTTCTGCAGCTGGGCCTCCAACACTTGCCCATCTTCAATCCTTGAGTTCAGCTGACTCATTTCAAAGTCTTTCCTGTACAGACAGAAGGCAGAGCCTCTGGTCAGACAAACACTGTCCTGACAGGTCCTCCTTGCTCCTAAATTTCCCTGCACTGTTACAACCAAGGCCAGAGGACAATCAAACCCACACAGGAAAGGACTGCAGGAGTAAGAAGAAGCTCATGGAAAGCTCACAAGGAGGGCTGGAATGGCCAAATTGGCAGACAACTGGCTCTGAGGGCTTCCATCTGAACTCCCAAGGTGTTCTCCAGCTCCCCAATGAGAATGGGACATGACTGAAGTCTGCACTTGCAGCTGAGGTCCCACAGTGTGCTGGATCCTGCCAGGCAGGTCCCTCCTCTCCAACCCCACATACAGAGGAGGACCTGTCCTGGTCTGTGCCCTAGCCTGTGAGTCTGTCACAAGCTCCTCAGCCTCTCTGCAAAGTGCCCAGGGAAACCACGCCCTTGTGCCTGGACTGGTCACAGAGCAGTGGCCAGAGCCACAGCCCAGCAGCCCCTGCAGAGGCCACACATCTGCTGGGTTTAGAGGTGCAGAGCCAGCCCAGAGCCCAGGAACATGTCGCACACTCACTTCTTGAGTTTCTCATCCAGCTGCTGTTTGTCATTCTCCAGATCCATCACAGACTCTTGTGACAGCTTCAGGTCTCCTTCAAGCTTCCTCTTTGCCCTTTCCAGGTCCATGCGGACCTTCTTTTCTTGCTCAAGAGAGCTTTCCAGCTGGAGAATGAAGGGAGATGGGATAGGGAGGGACAGGACCCTCTGCAGCCCCACCCTTACCCATGCCCACTGCTGTGGGAACTTCACCCAGCCCTGGGAGCCAGAGGTGTTTCCCAGTTCCCCAGCTGGTCTCCAGTCCATTCCCTCAGCCCAGGACTGCTCTCCATGAGGTGCTCTAGACACCCTCTTGTTTCAGGGGCAGCATGTCAATGGCCCATGTTAAAGAGGGATCTGGGAACAACTGGCCATGTTAAAGAGGGATCTGGGAACTATCCCACACTCCAAATCCCATCCAGGGACAGCCTTTGGGTTCTCCTGGAGATGTGACTCAAACCCCTCTTGCTTCATTGTCACTGGCCTATGACTCACATCATCCACTTGCTGCTCCAGTTTGACCTTGGCTTTGGTCAGTGTGTTGACCTTGTCCTCCTCAGCCTGCAGGTCATCCAGGGCCTGCTGATGGGCCTCTTGCAGGGCTTTCTTCTCCTTTGTCAGCTTGGCAATGATCTCATCCAGACCAGCCATCTCCTCAATCAGGTTTTTAACCTAGATCAGCAAGGACAAAAATAGAGCACCTTCTCAGAGGGAGGAGGTGCAAAGCTATTCCAGCAGCCAGAACCCTCCTTGCAAGCCGGAATCCATCCATGGGCAACAGCAGCTCAGCAACCCACCAGCAGCCAGCCCCTGTCCCCTTGACCAGGCTGGTCCCACCTGCTGAGTTTTCCATGCCCCAAATCAGTTGCCATAGCACAGAACCATTTGCTCACACCCCTCTGGGCAATGAGGCAGGACAAGGAAGGTTTTGCCCTCTGCTCTGCCTCAGCTCCCTCACCCCATAAGCCTTGTCCCAGCCATTTCTCTGGTGTCCCCACAAGCACTGAGGCCCCAGGGCAGTGAGGCTGGGGCCTGCAGGGAGGTCAGTTACCTTGTTCTCTGTGGCATGTTTCTCCTTCTCCACCTTGGCCAGTGTGAGCTCCAGGTCATCGATGTCTTTCTTCAGCTCTGCACACTCATCCTCCAGCTTGCGTTTCTTGGCGGTGAGCTCCGAGTTCATCTCCTCCTCATCCTCCACACGCTCCATCAGCTCCTTCACCTTGGCCTCCAGCTGGATCTTGGACTTGATGAGCAGGTCACAGCGCTCCTCTGCATCTGCCAGGTTGTCTTGCTCCTGGAGAGGCACAGGAGAGCCAGGGCTCAGCCCCTGCCCCAGGACTCTGCTCTCAGCCCTGCTGTCCTGGCCCAGAGCTGAAGCTCTCTTTGTGGAAGGGGCAGAGCAAACCCGAGGTGCTCAGGGGTAAAAAAAATACAGCTCCAGTTCACTGCCTGTTATCCAGGTTCACAGGACAGCCACCAACACTAACCAGGGCCAAAGAGCAACTCAGTCTTTCCATGGCAAGGAAACACTAGCACAAAAAATGGCACAAAATTTGGCAAGCCAACATTATGGTCCCTCTCACCCCCCCTGTGAGGTAAACACCCTTTCCAGTGCCAGGGGATCACAAATCCCTGTGACAGCCCCAGGATGTGGTGGTACTTCAGGGCTGCACAGCCTTTGGTTGTGTTTCAGACAGACTGTGGCAATGAGGGAGCCTCAAAACTGCATGAGGCTGAAGGAGGGATCTAGGAGACTCTGCTCCTTCTTCCACCCATGGACCCTGCACTGTTTTACACTTCCAGAGAGAGGGTGAGGCACTCACTGCCTGCAGCTGGAGAGCCAGGTCATTCTTCTCCTGGATCATGGAGACCTGTTTTTCTTCCAGCTCTTTCCTCTTAGCCTCGGACTTCTCCAGAGCCTCCTTCATCTTCTGGAATTCCTCCTTCAGGTTGGACATTTCCTTTTCAGTCTGAGCAGACTTGAGTAGAGGCTTGATCTTGAAGAACAGCTTCATCCAGGACCAGTTCTTGACAGCGTTGAAGGCCCGGATGTTCCACTGGATGGTATAAAGGGCTTCCCTGGGGGAATACAAGCACAGCACCATCAGGGGTGTGTATTCCCCATGTCCCACTCTGGCTTCTGCAGGCCCAGACACAGCTCCATTCTCCACCAGCTGGACAAACAGCAGGATGGTGAATGAATGGCACATTGCCTGCATGCTGTACTGGCCCTACTGGGATGGGTAAGGTGGCCTGGATTTCAGGTCTCTTCACTCTGCCTCCCTCTGAATCCTCCAGTGGGAACCAGAGGCTCCCCACACCTAGATCCTCCCTACTAGAGCCATGCCAGACCTCCTCCAGGTCTGCCTCCACCCCTCAGGACCAACCACTGCCAGACACAGGCAAGGCCCACAGGTCAAACCCACTGACATGTGCAGAAGAGACAAGGAGACACAAAGTTCTGCCTGTTGCCCCCACGACTCTACCTCCTGCTGATGATCTTCTGATACTCCAGACGCATGAGGTACCCACGGATCCTGGCCTGCAGCATAGTCAGGACCTTGGCCAAGCGCTCATCTCTCATCTCCTCCAGCAAGCCCAGCAAACCAGCCTTGAAAAACACCTGTGGGCGAGAGTGGAGTCAGCAGCAGAAGGACACAGGGCTCAGGGGTGACACAGCCTGCCAGGGAGACCTGGAGGTGCACCCACACATGGCACAGGGAACCAGATCTCCTGCCCTGAGCACATCATGCTCCCCACAGGGATGAGCTGCTGAGGTGGGTGGGATGAGGTCAGGCAGCTGTTTTTTGAGAGCTGTTTTTTCTCTTCCCAGCCAGCATTTTTCTCTGCCCTCCTGAGTCCCTTCAAGGGCCACACACACCCTGCAGAGTGCAGGGCAGCAGCAGGACTGTGGCCAGGCAGAGACAGGCATGGAGAGCAACAGGAGGGACAATTCCTCCCTCCCAAGGGCCAGCTGCCTGATCTCACCTTGGTGTGACCAAATTTGTACTGTGCATGGTCCAGCTCCAGGGAGCTCAGCAGCTTCTCTGTGGCCTTCCTGCTGTCCACAAACTTGTCTTCTGGAATGGCTGCTGGGTTGAGGATACGGTATCTGCAGGGACAAAGCAGAGGGAGGCCATGCAGGAGATCTGCAGCACCATCATCACCCCAGAACCTCAGTCACACCACTTCCCACTGGAGCCTTGAGGCTGCACCACAGGCTAGAGATGTGTGTGAGCCAGCTGCTCCAGGGCACAGGATTGCAGGCACAAGGGAACTCTGCCACGTTTTAGTCCCTGAACATCAGGGAGACTCTGCAAAGACACCACTGGCCTCACCATGCCTAGTCAGGCCTGAGCTAAGCAGCATGGATGGGACCTGCTGGAGAATACTAAGGATCCATCCCAAGGGCAGAGAGAAATCTGAGCCTGGATCAGAGGGCCTGAGCCTTGTCACCATCTCCCTGCACCAGCCCTGCACTCAGCACCTCAGACATCCCGATCTCATCCCAAACTCCCCATGTCTGGCACCCCAGAGCCAGCAGCAGAGCTATCCCAAACTGGACAGGCACTGGGGGTGTGTGGGGCTCCCAGCCCTGCACAAGCTGGGGAGCAGGCTGGAGCCAGGACAAGGCTGTCTGCCCTGGAAACACAGCTGGGCAAGGAAGAGGAGGCAGTTACCGCTGCTTGAAGTCGGCGTAGAGGATCCTGTTGGGGAATCCCTTGCGGCAGATGCGGATCCCTTCCAGGACACCGTTACACCGCAGCTGGTGCAGCACCAGGAAGGAATCCATGGCTCCTGGGGGGAGGACAGACATGGAGCAGATGCTCAGCCCAAGAAGACAGAGGAAATGGAGCTGCAGCCCAGCCCAGAACCCTGGGAACATCCCGTGGCTTGAACACGAGGGTTAACCTATCCTGCAGGTCTGTGCTGAGCAGCAGTGCTGCAGCCTGGGCCTTGGATGGTGGAATTCAGCCTGAAAGTCTCATCCATGCCTGCTGTTATACAAGTGCCAGGCTGCACAGCCAAAACGAGCCTGGCAAAGCTCATTCTCCCCAGCACAGGAGACTGACCCGGGTCACAGGAGTTTCAGCACTGAGATGGGGTCAGGGCTCAGTGGCAGCATGAACAGGGCTGGGCAGAAGGTGGGTGCAAGAATCCCTGCCAGCTGCCACGTGTGGCTGTCCCCAAGGGCACTGCCAGGCTGCTGCCTCAGCCCCCTTACCTGGGGTCTTGGTCTCGTTGGGGATGATGCAGCGGACAAAGTGGGGCTGGGTAGAGCGCAGGTTGGTCATCAGCTTGTTGAGATTCTCCTGCAGGGCACACAGTGAGTGAGGGGACAGCTCTGCTTCCAAACAACACTTCTCTTTCTCTCCAGACCCTTCTCCCCACAGGCAGGGAGGGAGCAGACCCTGGGGGCCCCTTCTGGCATGAGAAAGGGAGAATTTCCTCCTGCTGTGCTGCCAAGGGACATTCCCAGCCCCGGGGCAGTGCAGCAGGGTGGGAGCCACGGCACAGGGGACTGGGTGGCATGCAGGACAAATGACACCTGCAGGCTTTGCTGGGCCAGAGAGGAGCCAGATGCTTCCCAACTATTTGCAGGTGAAGTTTTGCTGCAGGGGAGAGCCAGGGACAGGGGCCTGAGCATATTCCTGGCACAGAGCTCTGTGTTTAGTACCTGTGGCAGGACAGACCCCCCCCCCCTTTCTCTCTCTCCCTGATTGCTAGCCGAGATTGATGGCCCAGATTAAGTCAATGGCTTAATCCTGACTATCAGTGCTGGCGTCTGGAACTCAGAGCAAGACACTGAGAGAATGTGAATAATTTTCAGGTGACCGCAAATACACACTCTTTTCCCTATAAAACACCACGAAAAACTCAGTAAAATCAGAAGCTTTTCTACATGGATATCGGAGCGTGGAGAAAAGTCTCTCCCCTAAGCTTGGACGCAGGCTCTGCGGTTACTTCCCGAGGGATTGAGTCAGGACGCTGATGTATCCCCAGCTCCAAAACTGGATTTGGTGAGATCATTGAGTTTCCTAAATTGTATTATTCCGGCTAACTTATAGGTACCTTTCTTAACTTGCATTTCAGCTAGCTCAAGCAAGCATTTCTTAACTTGCATTATCGTTCAAGTAAGCATTTCTTGCGTTTTTAACTATTTTTATAGTTCAAGCAAGGTTTTACCCCATAATTGCATTTTTAGCTACCATAGTGTTGCAATTATGTATTCATTGTGTGTCTATGTGTGTCAATCTGTTCTATGTTTGTATGTTTGTTATGTTCTGTGTCAAATAAATGGTATTTTTAGACAAATCGGCCAGATATCAAAGAATCTTGCGAACGGGACTAAGTCTTGGGGAACTAGCTGTCTTAAAGCCTGTCAAACTGCAAAAGCACATAAATCTCCTCTCTCCCATGTAAGACAGTACCCTGCAATTCCAGGGCTGGTGTCCACACTGGCTGCAGGCAGAGAATGGTAGGAAATGCAGGATTTCCCTGCACCTCCACAGTGCTTCACCCATTTTGACCATGACAGAGGGCCCTGCTGATCCAGACTGCACCTCCTTTTCTCTCCAAGGCACAGCCCTGCCTTTGCTTGTGGGAGAGGCATCTCCACCCTTGATCTTAGCAGCTGCCTTCCTCTGCTCGTACAGGCTCAGCCTGCCCAGGACCAGCTCGGGGAAGGGAACACCTTCCCACAGCTCCACATCACCATGGGGCAGTACCTCACCACAGACACCTTTCCCCAAGGTCTGTGACTTGTCCAGAAGGAAGAAAGTCACAATTTTCTCTCAACAGGAAGGAGTCACAGAATATTCTGTGTTGGAAAGGACCCACAGGATCATCCAGTCCAGCCCCTGTCCCTGCACAGACACCCCAACAATCCCACCCTGTGCATCCCTGGCAGTGCTGTCCAAACCCTCCTGGAGCTGTAGCAGCCTCAGGCTGTGCCCATTCCCCCTCACAAGGCTGTCATGGCAGGACACATCCCTCTGTGCTGCTTTCCAGTTAGCTGAGCTCTGGACTGGACAAATGACTCCTGTGGTGAGCATGGGATAGAGGTGTGTGACACCCTGAGCTGTAAAATGGGTCAGGTCACCCCCCAGGACAGGGAGCTGCCTGCAGATCCTCCTCCATTCTCTTCTGCCCAAAGGCTCTCCTTCCCGCTGACAAGAATGAGGAGAGAAGTAGCACAGACTTAAAGTGATGTTCATGTAATTAATTATCTAAACATCACTACAAGTCTTAACTGCCGCTCTCCCAAAGGTGGAGGAGCATCACATGGGCAGGAGCAGCATGAGCCCAGCTCCAAGGGAGCTCTCCCAGCCTGGAGCTTCTTGTCCTACCCTTGGAGCACAAGGACAGGGCTGGGGTTCTGCCAGGCACAGGGATGAGAGGGAGTTGGGGGCTTTTGCCTAGAGGTGGTCCTTCAGGGGTTCTGGTGGTTCTTCCCAGGAAGTGCAAGAGACCAAGAGTGTTGGCAGGGAAGTGGGACTGCCAGTGGGACCCTCAGAGCATTTTTCCCCCATGGCCCAGGATGAGGGGCTGCCTCTTACCTTGTGCAGCTGCGACACCGTTTGGAAAGAAGCTGCCTTTTTACGTTTCTCCTTGGTGCCTGGCTTGTGAGGTTCCTCTGTTGGGGTGAAATATTGATTACTTACATCAGCAAAACATCTGCCAGGCTTGGAGGGCTCAGGAGCACCCTCAAGCACCCCTAGAATTCCCACAGCTCCTGCTGTTTGTAAAGCTGAGGTGGTTGCGCCCTGCTGCAGAGCAAAGTCACAGACAACCAAAACCATCTCCCACAGCACCTAGCTCTGGGTGTTCCTCCGCAGCTCCTGACAAAAACACCCTTCACACACCCCAAAGTCACAAGGCCACCGTGACACCCCTACAGCCCCACACAAACCATTAAACCAGCACCCACCCACACAGGATTTCAGGGATCAATGCGGGTTTCCCCTTTGCCCGGAGTGCCAGGGACAGGGATGCTGCACCAACAGCTGGGCACAGAGGAGAGGAGGGGAGAGACTGAGGTAAAAAAAAGGGGTGAGGTTGTTCCTCACCCGAAGCAGAGCCCACGTAGTTCTCATAGAGGGAGGCCAGCAGCTTGTTCTGGGATTTCTGGAAGATGGCCACCACGGTCTCGTTCAGAGGGTCCTTGTTCTTGTCCAGCCACCCCACGATGTTGTATGGCACCTGTCCCCAGGGAGGAAAGGTCAGGACAGCCCTGTCCCCACGAGGGGAAGGTGTAGGTGCTGGGAGGAGCTGCCAGGGACGTACCACACCAGCATAGTGCACCACTTCAAAGTGGGCCTCGTACTTCCGCTTCTTGTCCGGCCGCGGCTTCTGGAAGTTGGGCGACTTGCCGATGTGGTTGTCGTAGAGCTTGGCCTTGAAGGTCATGTCAGAGGCCTTGGGGAACATGCACTCCTCTTCCAGGATGGACAGGATTCCCATGGGCTGCAGGGAGAGGGGGGATAAAGAGGGCTGAGCTCAGTGTGGCCATGTCCCATCCCAAACACAGGGAATTCTCTGTGCCACTGAGCACAGGCACTGGGAGATCCCATCCTAACCCAGGTGCAAGATTAGCCCCCCTAATCCATGGGGCCAAGCTGTCTTTGGCTGTATCTGACCTCCAGCCAGTCCATGTGGGACTGGCCAGGCCTGCAAGACATGGGAGCTTGTCCAGGTCCAACAGATGATTGAGAAGGAGAAATCCTCTTTAGGATTGGTCCTTTCAAAAAAAAATCCCCAAAAAGATGAGTTTCCATCATGCAATGGTGGAAATATTTTCTACAAACTGCTCTGAATCAGCAAGTGCCCAAGTAAGAGGCACTGAGAGGCTACAAATGGGTGAGAAAAAAGGGGCAGAGGTTATTGTTCTGTGGAGGAAAAGGCTGCACCAGGTTTTGTGGCTCACCAGTGGGTAGGAACAGAATTACCATGTTTTCATGAAGTCAAAATTTGTGTCAAAAGGTCTCAGTGGGCTGGAGGGTCTGAGCTGTAAGTGTGGGGAAAATAATTTGGGGCGCTTGCCACTGACTGGGGAGGGAATAAATTAATTTTGGTAGCAGAGCACCTCTCGCTGATGCAGCCTTTGCAAACAAACCACCCCCCAGCAGCACCATTCTGTGCCCTGCCTCATGCTTCACCTTCTCAATCAGGTCGATGCAGGCCTGCAGGTCCAGGCCAAAGTCAATGAAGGTCCATTCAATGCCTTCCTTCTTGTATTCCTCCTGCTCCAGCACAAACATGTGGTGATTGAAGAACTGTTGCAGTTTCTCGTTGGTGAAGTTGATGCACAGCTGCTCGAAGCTGTTGAACTGCAAGAACAAACCAGATCTGAGTCAGAAGGAGCTCCTGAAGTGAAGAGATTCACTCTTGTGCTTTGTCTGGCTGGGCAGGGTGATCCCTGCCAGGCTCAGCTGTGCTGCTACCAGAGCAGGTAGCCAGGAATCACTGGAGATGTGCCCACAGCAATGTTAAATCATTCCTTGGGAATGATTTGCTCCAGATACATTAATTCAGACAAGAGCTCATTTTCTCACCAAGTACAGCAGTTTCTTTGAGGAGATAGAGCTCTCAAACACCTGGGGACTGAGCTGTCCCTCCAAATCCCCTCCAAAGCTGCAGAACTCACATCAAAGATCTCGAAGCCTGCAATGTCCAGCACTCCAATGAAGAACTGCCTGGCCAGCTTGGTGTCCAGGGTCTTGTTGATGCGTGTCACCAGCCACTTGAACATGCGGTCGTAGGTGGCTTTGGCCAGAGCTCCCACAGCGTACAGCACCTGCCAAGGCAAACCCCAGAGCACACCCTGAGCTTCTCCCTGCCCCTGCAGGAGCCAGGGGCTGAGAGAGAGCTCCTCCTGGCACACCAAGGATGCACAGGCAGAGCCAAGGAGTTTGTGGTTACAGTGTAAGCTCCAAAATTAGCTTTCACATTCCTCACAAGTGTGTTCCTGCCCACCTGGCCTATCTTGCCTCCAAGGTCTTAGGTTATAAATTCAGTTTAAAGTGGTATTTTCAGAAGCCTTGTGCCTGGCAGGAGCCCACAGCCCACTTTGGATAAGACACTGGCTCCTGAGGTCCTCTAGGATTGTACTCAAGGACTGCCTTGCACTATTCAGGCCAGGTCTGGGCTCCTACCTGGGCTGTGGCTGGAATCTGACCAGACACATTTCTGGTGCATTGGAGTCTCCCACAAGACCAGTTCAGGTGAGAGTTTAGATGAGTTTTCTACTTTTCAGGGCTGAACTCTCCACAGGAGTGTGACTGTCTCTGGAGCAGATCCACAGAACCTGGACCTCCTCTGGCTGGGATCCAACCCACATTTCAAAGACATGCATTGACTCTCCACCCTTGATTGGTATCAAAGCTATCAGCCAGCTCTGCCACCCACTTTCCCTGCTGCTAAAAGAACTCTGGATACATCTTTACCTACTGCTCTGGAGTCTCCTCCTACACCCAAGAGTGAACTGAAGCACCAGTGGGGCCATGCAGAGCACATTGGGCAATGGCCTGAGCAGTCAGAGCCCAGCGTGTGCAGGGGACATGTCCTGGTGTCCTGTCACACTCACCTGCTCCACGTTCTGACCTTTGGTCACGAACTCATTGCCCACTTTCACCCGAGGATGGAGCAGCCCCTTGATGAGGTCAGCTGAGCTGATTCCCATGAGATAGGCAGCTTTGTCAGCACCTGGAAAGCAGCACAAAGGCATGAGGAGCCAGCAAGGAGGGGCTGGGAAGGGAAAAAGGAAGCAAAATAAAAAATTACTAGCTCATATGGTGATCAATCCTACATTAGTTTTCCCACCTGCTCCAGTGTCTAATGTGATTTTCCAACTTGGATAGTGTATGATGCTTTAAAGTCTGAACCTCCTGCCTGAGAAGTTACTGTTTGGAGACCTGCTGCACCTTATCAAGTTCTTATCATTTTAGTCTTCTTCATTTGGGACTCTCTGTGCATTTTCCAGCAGAAGTTTGAATTCACATGCAGTGAGTTTGAACTGACTAGAAGGGAGGTGATTGTCTTTCATAAACTCCTAATAGCAGATTGTAGCTAGAAAATCACCTCTGTAGGGAACTCACTGCCACATCAAACCTTCATCAATTATCAGGTGGCAGCTAAAGAGTGTGTTGCCACTCCTGAGGCAAAGAGAACTTTTCCTTCACGAATGTTAACATGACAAGGTCTGAACCAGGCAGTTGTTTCTGGTGGATCCCTGCTGAAAACTTCCAAGTAATTGCTAGAGCTCCCCCTTTTCACCCTTCCACATGCTGGAAAGTCACCCTCTCCCTTCAGGTTTGCTCTGCAGCCCGACTGTTCTTAGATTTGTAATTTGCATTGGATTTTCCTGAGCAAGAGGCCAGCAAAAGTGTTAGGCAGTGACTGTCCTACTCCAGGAGGCTGTAAGCTGAGCAGGTCCTTGCAGTCCTGCCCACAGCCTGGCTCACCCTTTGTGGATGAGCTGCCTGGAATGCTGTCCTGTGAAGTGCAAGAGATGAAGAGCAGGAGGAGATGGAGCCCAGCTGGGCTGTGACACCCTGTGATGCTGCTAAGTCTGATGCAGAAGAGACCACCTTGCAGAGAGACTGTCCTAAATACTCCTGCTCAAGGACAAGTCCTTTGTGCACCTCCAGCAGGGCCCAAGGCAGTGTGGGTGCTTGGGATCACTGACCTCCCCAGACCAGACACTGGCAGTTATCTGATGCCAGAGTGATTTTTGCTTTTTTCCTTTTCTATATTTGTAACCTTCCCAATACTTTTTCCTATCCTTTTCCCCAGGTAGAAAGACCAAACACATTCCAAAGCTCCACATCCTGGGGGGCACAAGGCTCCCCTCCTACCTTGGTTCTTCCTGGGAACAAAGGTGGAGAACAAAATCTTCAAGAGACACTGTCATCAACAAGACCAACTAGTAACAGGGCTGGGGGGCTCCAGAGCAGAACTGCATCACCACTTGTGCTCTGAATTGGTGCTTTTGATCAACTATGCTAATTTCCTAAAACCTATCAAACTGTATTCAGCCCTATGGGGGTGAGTTTTTGTAGACATTCTTCCATAACTGCTCCTGCAGTTCCAATAAAGATCCACTTTTCCATTACCTCCTGGACTGAAATGATCTCTAGTTTCATTTCTAGGCTGAAAAAGGCAACAATCCCAGCCTGCCTTTGCAGGAATTGTGTCCCCAGCCCAGGCTGGGCAGGTCTGGAGCACAGAGCACAACTCACTTTCAGTGCCATCAGCCTCTGCCTGCTCTTCCCGCTGCTTCTGCTTGAACTTCATGTTCCCAAAGTGCATGATGGCTCCCACTATTTTATAGGAGCCATATTTCTCATCGTTGCTGAAGCCCAGGATGTCCATGGCGTGCTGAGGAGAGACAAAGCAGTAGAGATAGAACAAATTCACCACTCAGGGAAGGTTTGGTTCCTCCTCCCACTGTTTCCTGGGGCTGGGCAGGGTGCTCTGTCTGGTGGGCACCTAAGCAGGGAATCTGCTCCATGGGGTTTGAATGTGATTGCAGCTCCCACAAGACCTATTTGACAGAAAATGGACTCTTAGAAACCACAAGGAGGAGGTTTTCCTAGCTGAGGTCTCCAGAGGAGACCTGACTGATCTCCACAACTCCCTGACAGGAGGGGACAGCTGTGGGGGGTCAGGCTGTGCTCCCAGGGAACAGGGACAGGAGGAGAGGGAACAGCCTCAAGCTGTGCCAGGGGAGGTTCAGTTGGACATCAGGAAGAATTTCTGCACTGAAAGCATTGTCAGGCAGTGGAAGGGGCTGTTCAGGGAGGTTTGGAGTCCCCATCTCTGGAGGTGTCCAAAGAAGGCCTGGACATGGCACTCAGTGCTCTGGGCTGGTGACAAGGTGGGGATCAGGCACAGGTTGGACTCAATGACCTTGGGCATCTTCTCCAAATTTAATGATTCTGTGATCTTTCTCATGGGCACTATGAGAAGTGCTCATGTGCTCCAAGCCCTTCCAGATGCAGGGGATTACTCTCCCTTCCCTGCCTGGATGAGGCTGCTGGTGGAGATCAGAGTCACTCTGCCCTTTCCTGTAGGCTCCCAACAACCACCAATAAACCAGAGGGAATTCAATTTAAAGAGGGACACACAGAAAGCCAGGACACATCCCCAGAGCTGCCCAGAGGAAGGCTGTGCCCTCCCCAGGCCTCTGGGCTGTGCACATACATCTGTGGCCATGAGCTCCTCGCCGTCATCCAGGTTGTCCACAGTTGTCACCCCCTGGGAGCAGAAGTGGTAGTCGTAGGGGTTGAGGGACAGCAGCAGCATATCTGTAGGGGGATGACATGCAGAGGGTGAGGCCAGCCTGGTGGGGACCTCCCTGGGCAGAGGGACAGCCCTGGACACACGGATGCAGCAGGAAGGCTTCGCCAGCCTCAACTAGAGGGCACCAGCTGGGGGAGGAACAGCCTCTTCCAGCACAGGCAGGTCCACCCATGGCTCCCACCTCTTCTGTGCTTGCCTCCTGCTTGCTATCTTGGGAGATGGCCTGGCTGCAGACTGATTTAGAAGTGGCCACCATGCCCTTGTGACTCCAGATAAGATTACTGCTCTCTCAGACCTGCCTAATAAGGTGCTGTTCAGCACCAAGCTCAGGAGCCCTCAGCCAAGAGCTGCCCACCCCAGGGGCTGTGCCAGCCATCCTTGTGCATGGGGAAAGGCTTCCTGAGTGGGATGTGGCCCCAGGAGGCTGCTCAGAGCACAGAGCTAGCCCAGCACAAACTCAGATCAGCTGGGATCACATCTACACCAGGGCCCTGAGAGAGCTGGGCAGCTGTTCCCAAACTCACCTGGAACAGGTCATCTCACCAGGGAGGCTGAAGGATATTGCAGGAGGCTACAGAACACCTCCCTCTGCCCCAAAATGAGTAAATCTCCAGCCTGCAGATGCTGAGGTCAGTGCTGTACCCAAAACAGCACGAGGATTCCAGGCAAGGCAGCTTTACAAAGCGCATTCCCACCTTGCAGATGAGTGACCTCAGTCCTACACAGTGGCAGAAAGGGCTTTAGTCTGGCTTGTCAGCCTGTGAGGATCATGGAGGCTGGGCTAGATGACCTCTTGAAATCCCTTCCTCCTTGAATTATCCACCAATCCCATGCTCCTGTGCAGCTAGCAAAGCATTCAGGAGCAGAACCTGCATGGTGAGCTGGATTTGCTCATTCCTGTGCACCCCAAAGCTGACAACAGAGCTCTCTGGGGTTCTATCCAGGCCATCCTGCTCTAAGGGCTGTCTGCATCTTTGGCTGCCTCACCTTGCAGCTCTGGTTTCTTCCCAGAGAGGATCTGGTAGAAGATGTGGTAGCTTCGCTCTTTGGGTTGCTGGAAAATCACTCTGGATTTTTCCAGAAGATCTGGAATGAAATAGGGCAGAGGGCTCAGAGGAGGGCTTGTTCCTTCCCTGAGCTGAGCCCAAACAGTGGGATTAATTCCTCCCCAGTGCAGCTACTCACAGATGTCAATGTCTGCAGAGGCCAACTTCCCAGAGGGACCAAAGTGGATCCGGATGAACTTGCCCTGAAAACACACACAGTGCTGGGCTCGGCTACACAGGTACAGTTCTGAACAACCTCTAGAAATTGAATTAATTTCCCACTTCCTGGGCTTCTGCTGATGCCAGGCAAGTTACTGGGCTCTGTAAAGTGGTGAAGTTCTCTAGTTTGTAATGTGCAGAGGCTCAGACAGCATTGCCCACGGGTTTAAACACCAGGCAGGCAGGAATTTCACTGAGAGCAGATAAACCCCTGTCCTCAGGCCTGTTCTTAGCACCAAGCACTTCTGCAGGCCCTGTGACACTGAGGCTGCCCACAGCCCCTGCTCTGTGCTAGGCTCAGGGTCTCCCCAGCAGTGCCTCCCTCCCCTCCAAGGCACAGGAGCTCTGCAGCCACAGCAGAGCCAGGCTGGGCTTTGTAAAAATACTGCTGCACCCTGGAAGGAACACTCTCGTGTGTCCCAGTGCCAGGCTGTGCTCAATGTCCCTCTAACTCTGGTCCTGCCAGGGATGTGTCTCCAGCCACAGGCTGTGACACCAGGGCCACTCGTGCTGGCCACCCTTACTGCACTGATGTAGCCACAAAACCCTGGCCCTGGCAGCCCAATCCCACCAGGAAGCAGATCCAGCTCCCTGCTGCGTGCCTTTGGCCCCCACTGCACAAACCCACAGTGCCACCAGCTGTGCACACAGCCCACACAGACATCCACAGCTCCCTGTGCTGCTGAGGCACTTACAAAACGGGAGGAGTTGTCGTTTCTTATGGTTTTGGCATTGCCAAAAGCTTCCATGGCTGGGTTGGCCTCGATGATTTGATCTTCGAGGGTGCCCTGGAAAACAAACCCAAAGGATGTGTGAGCTCCCACCCAGCCAGAGGGGATCTGTGAGCAAGAACACAGCAGTGCTGGGGCTCCTTGCTGCACTCCTGAGCTGTCCTTGAGACCTGCTGTTCCTGAGGCATCTCCTTGTCTCCCCAGGCAATGCAGCTCACTTTAGGGATCAACAGTGCTCTCTGGGGGCTTCTCCTTGCCTAAACTGGTCCCTCTGGAGTCCCATGCTGTGTCCCCTCTGCACACAGCTCTCCTTACCCCCACTCTTAGGAGCTACAATATGCAAACCAAGAGCATGCTCATGTTGTCACCAAACAACAGTCTGAATAATTTCGGGCTCTGACTCTACCAGGCATCTCCTCTTCCACCAAAATAAAGTCTTGGACAGTTCACATCAACAGCATATTGCCAAACAAGAGGTCCAGAAACCAACAAAATGCATGGCAGGGTCTCAGTGTGATGGCAATACAGCACAGGTCCCAGCTGGCACGATCTGCTGGGCACCTGGGGCTCTCCTGAGCAAGCCCTGAGATTAATCCTCTCCTAACCTTGTTTTTCCACATGTTTCTCTGCTCAAAGATAAAGAGACACCCTCCACCTAGTGCAGGTAAAGCAGGATGAGGATTTGAGGAGGGGAGCAAGAGACTGGTGCCAAACCACACGGGGACAGTGGGGTTTGACACCAGCAGGAGAATTTGGCAGCACAGGCACCTGCAGGATTTTTCATGAGAGCTTTTGCCCATGCTCTAACACATTACAATCCACAGGGCTTTCCTTAGGTGGGAAACACCAGCTCTGGGCTCTGCCCAGCCACAGCCACCCTCTCTTTCCAATGCTGGAACCACATCTGCTCCCCACCTCTGCAGCTCCAGGCATGTGAAGGGCAAAAGAGACAGGGAGCAGCTGTGAATCACAGTTACCAACAAACCCTATCAATCACCTGAGCATGCTTTGATCTCTTATCTCTAAATTCAGCCTAACCTAAAATGACCTGGTCTGTGAGACCCAGTGGGGGCAGCCCCAAACCCCAGAGGTTCATTCCCTGAGCTGTCTCACTCTAAGTTTGTCCAAGAGGTCACTCATGTGATGACAAACATCCCCCAACCAAGGGTGTGCACCAGGTGAAGGCTCAGAGAAACCAAGGGCCAAGGCTGTGTGACTGAGCCCTTGGGGAGCCTCAGGGGCTGAACATCTGCTGGGTTTGCTTGGAGCTCAGCAAAGCCTTCAGAAATGATGTCCAGAGAAGGACATCAGCTGCCTGCAGTGATGGGCACAGCCAGCCCAGGGCTTTCAGGAGGTGACAAGTGCAGACACCAGCAGGGCACTGCTCTGCAGCTCCAGCATGGCTGCTTGTGGCAAAGAGGGTCTTCCTCTGCCCCTCAGCTGGGCTTGGAGTCTGAGGAGCATCTGCAGAGGGTGAAGGCTTCACCTCACCTTTGGAGGAGCCCACACCACCCCCAGACACACACTGGTGAGAAATGAGTGTTTGCAGAGTAATGATGCTTTGAAGGAGAGGCTGGAGGCAGAAAGGCAGAAAGGCACCACGAGATGAAAGAGCAAAGCTTCCAGCTATGGGAAGGTGGGAGATACAAAGCCAAGTGGAGAATGGGACTCCTAGACCTAAACTAGATGCCCCACACATCACCCCATCGCTGATCTGTGGGGCAGCAGAGCTCTGTCCTCAGCATTAAGGAGTCCACAACACTTACCCCAGTTTTAGTGGCAAGAGCTGCCTAGAGAAAGGAGAGAAAATTGTCTTTAGAAATCCAGAAGAGCCAGGCAAGAACCACAAGAAGCATGGTCAGAAAAGCAGGCCATGACCATTTAGTGCAAAAAAAAAAAAAAAAAATCCAAGAAAAAAACTTGGGAGGATTAAACTTTACAGGAGAGGCCAAAAAGTTGTTAAATAGATTAGCTCAAGAAAATAAAGAAATGCATCAAAAAGCAAGAACAGTTAAATTCAAACTCAAAGAAGAGGAGAGAAAATAATGCTGAAGTATTGCTTGTCTGATACCTAAAGCAGCCAGTTTGCTTCCTCGAGGGAAAAGCAGGCTGGAGCCTCAAAGTATCCAGAAGAAATAAGCAATTGCAGGGGCAGCTCAAAAATAACCAGCACCAAAGAAAAGCAAGAATCAAAACAAGAGCAAGAAAAGCACAAGGTAGAAAAGGGTCAAAATTAACAAAAGGAGAGGGAAAAAAGGAGAAAAGGCTGAAAAGCAAGGCTTAAAAGAGGCAAGGTGGGAAATGGAAGGTTTACTTCATCCTTTTAATGCTCCTTAAGAAGACCACTGGGGTGTTGAAGGAGGAAAAGAGAAAGAGAACAACTAAAGCACATCTTCCAGGCTGCACGGGTTGAGCAGCCGCGTGAAAAAAAAATCCATTTCCCCTTGAGCAGAATAATTTCAAGCCTTGCTTGTTCAAAAGTCAGGGAAAAGCCAAGCCCTGGGTGGGTCAGACCAAAACACGTTTCCAAACGCAAAAAGTTGGGGAAGAAAAAGTAAGAAGAAGAAAGGGAAAGGAGGGGAAAAAGAATTTTTAAAAAAGTTAAAAAGAAAAAAAAAACGGAAAGAAAGGAAGAAAACAACAAGAACTTGTTTCAAAAGAAGGTCTTACTAATTTCTTGCCCGGTGTGTCGCCCAAGGCTGCGACAATGGCAAAGTACTGAATGACCCGCTTGGTGTTTACAGTCTTACCAGCACCAGATTCTCCGCTTAGAGTAACAGAAATACACAGATCAAGGGCATGAGGCAAAGAACAGGCACAGCTCATCACACACACCCTGCCGGGCTGCGAGGGACAAGTCTCAGAGGGATGGAGAGCTCTCAGTCCCCAGCCTGGTGGGACGTGCTTGTCTTTGGGGTTTGCCTGAGGAGCGCCACCCGGCTCTCCGTGTCCCCCCGGGTGGCCGAGGTGCCGCGGGGGCTCAGCTGCCCACTGCAGCACGGCCACCGAGCTGGCCGGCCGTGGCCGCGGGGCTGCAGCTGTCCGGGATCAGCCGCCCCGCCTCGCCCGCTGCCCAGCGCGTGGTTTCGGCACGCCCGGCTTTGCAGGGGCATCTCGGGGATGGCAGGGCGCCGTGCCGGGGCGGACGGTGCCCGCTGCGGGCTGCGGGCGGCTGGCTGAGCTCATGGCTATAGTTAGCCAGCCGCTCTGCCATTGTAATCCCAGATGACAAAGAGCCGGGGGGAGCGCGCAGCGCGGCCGCCACCGGACCCGCGCCAAGCATCCTCCGCAGCCCCTGCCTTTCCTAATTAGGCCATGGCCCAGGCTAAAAATGTCCGCGGCTCCTGGCAGCGGCCGAGGGTCCTTTAGAGTCCTTTATATAGCCCTTATCTAGATGTCACTTGAAATCAACCTGGCCTCCACCCTCCCACGTCACCCTCCTCCCCCGCCGCCGCCCCTCCGGCCAGCATCTCCCTCCGGCCTTGGCCTCCATCTCTGCTTTCCTTCCCCTCGCTCCAGGGAGGCTGCCGGTGCTCGGGGCGCCCCGCGGCAGCTCCCGCAGCTGTCGGGGTGCGGGGGAGCCCGGCTTTGTCACCTGGCACGGTGGCGGCGGCAGCAGCCTGGGCGGCAAGGGTGACAGCTGCCGGGATGGGGGGGACAGTGCCGGGGGGCTCCTTGGGCACAGGGTGCCCATCCAGGGGGCACAGCACTGAGGAGACACTGCCGGGGGTTCCTTGGGCACAGGGTGCCCATCCAGGGAGCACAGCACGGGGGATCTCGACTGCTCACAGCAGGGCAGGGGATGCAGGGGCACTTACGTGATGAGCATGGACTGGTTTTCACGGTCTGGAAGAGAAGGAGCGGGCATTAGGGCAGCTGCCCACCTCACCCCTGCCCCAGGAGGAGCCCGGAGAGCCCCGGTCGGGTGCCCCAGGGCAGCGCTTACTGCGCAGCATGTCGTTGTAGGCGTTGTCGGCGATGGAGTAGATGTGCGGCGGTGCCTCGGTGCGCCGCTTGCCCTTGTACGCTGCCACCACGGGCGCCGTGTACACCGGCAGCCACTTGTAGGGGTTGATGGTGACGCAGAAGAGCCCCGAGTAGGTCTGCAGGGGGAAGAAGGGTGGGTGAGGATGGGGGTGTCCCGATGTCCCCGCACCTCCCCACCCCGAGGGCTTACGTAGATCATCCAGTGCGAGTAGCGGCGCTTGAGGTTGTAGAGCACCGAGGCCTCGTTGAGGTGTGTCAGCATGGCCATGTCCTCAATCATGTCGAACTTCGGGGGGTTCATGGGCTGCACCTCGTCCTCCTTCACCACCCGTGTCTGTCAGGGGACAGGGGACACGTCAGAGGGACCAGAGTCCCCACTGAGCACTCTCTGCCCCAAAACTGGCCGGGTGGAGGGACATCCTGACAGTCCCACACTGGGGACAGCCCTGACCCCAGTGCCTGCTGTCAGGCTGACAGGGCTGCCCTGTTTTGGGGTGACTGGCCCAGGGCAGCCCCACCAGCACCCTGCCACAAAGCCCTGCTGGGACGAGCAAGCCCAGCTTGTTCCCTCCTCAGGGAGATGGGCTGTGGCTGAGGGGGCCAAGCTGGGGGACACCAAGTTGTTCTCCACAATGTGCTTGACACCCCCATCCTGTTTTTCACAGCCTAAAGCCCCGTGGCAGTGCAGCCTTTTGCTCCAAGAGATCCCTGGTTATTTGGGCAAACAGCTGAAGCCTGTACCCCATCACTTAAAACTGGATTTATTTAATCCCACGAGACCAAGCACGGGGAAACTATCACATTACCTATCTGGCCTGGATGGGAGGAGCTGGATTTAGCAAATGGTCTTGTTAATAAAGATTAAATGAAATCTTTCAGAGGTTTATCTTTTTTTATGGGTGAAGATGAAGTGCGTGGTGTTAAAGGCGTCAGGTGTTAAAAGCAGGAGGGTACACAGAAGGATAAGGGTGGGTTCATGTCTCTTGAAATGTTTCTGCTGGAAATGCTGACCCAGGGAAAGCTGATATCTCTTCTGATTCGGTAAATCCATCATAAATTGTACAAAGAGTTTCAAGAGGGCACAGCAAAAAGGGGTTTGCAAACTGCTTTTTTCTCAGAAGCTGAAGAGGTTCTAAATAACAGAATAAACTTTTAAAAATTATAACTCCTCTATGATAAATTTTACTTTTGAGAGGGCAGATCTCTTTACTTGCTTTCCCAAATTCAGGCAAAAATATTTTCAAAGCCTTGACATTTTTCAAAGACAATTACAGGTATTTCTTTTACATTTGGCAGACACAAACACTTCTTAGTGCCATTCTAACTAGCAGAGAAATAGATATTATAAAGTCTATCATCTACTGCCTGGTTAGATCCTTGTTCTTTTTCCCAGTTTTACACCAATGTGAATCTCTGCTCTGCAGTGAGGTTGTAGGGCCATAAGACTCCCATAGCCAAGAAAGGAATATTAATTAAGCTCATTTGCAGCTAATTGCACTGGATATTATCTTGACAAATACCAGCTGGTCCTTGCTTGCTTTGCCTCCCTCCCGCTGCTGGAAAACTGGAGCCTCACCACCAGACACAGCCTCTCCTCCCATCAGCTCACCCCACTGCAAATCTGGGCTAAAACGAGCAGGGATTGGCCAACTGGCCCCTTACCTGTTGTTTCAGCCTCCGGGATGAGCCGGGCACTGGTTCAGCATCACAAAGGGCTGTGCTGGGAGGTGTTTCCCCATCCAGGAGCTGTGCCCTCCGTGTGTCCCGCAGGACACCCCGCGTGTGACAGCAGCCCCTCGATGGGAGATGCTGAACTGGTGCCTCTCTTGGCAAGGAGCTGGCCTACGTGTGCTGACAGTGCCGTGTGTGTCCCCCCAGGGCAGGGTTATCAGCAAGAGCTCATGGCTTCAGACGTGATCTGGTCACACGTATCCCCCCTCACACACACTTGCTCTCCCTTGGAAAAGGAAAGGTATTTGCTTACTTCCTTATCTTTGGTTTCCACTGTGACTTTGCCACCAGAGCTTTCTTTTATTTCCACTTCGATATAGGCTTCTTTCTCATCTGGGATCCAAGCTCGCTTCTTTCCTGGAGGAGAAATGGAGGAAAGGAAAGGAAAGGAAAGGAAAGGAAAGGAAAGGAAAGGAAAGGAAAGGAAAGGAAAGGAAAGGAAAGGAAAGGAAAGGAAAGGAAAGGAAAGGAAAGGAAAGGAAAGGAAAGGAAAGGAAAGGAAAGGAAAGGAAAGGAAAGGAAAGGAAAGGAAAGGAAAGGAAAGGAAAGGAAAGGAAAGGAAAGGAAAGGAAAGGAAAGGAAAGGAAATACAGGTTGAAATGTAGGACACCATTTGAATTATCAACTGAAAGCTGACATGAATGCAGTTCGATAATGTGGAAGGACAGTGATTATTCCTTCCTATGTTCTTGGTCATAGGAGCTGGGATTTCTTTGCCTTCTTCGTGTTTGGAAGCTGTTTACTTTGCTGGGGTCAACTTCTAGCCTGACAGAAATCTGCTGCCTCACGAGTGCCTGCACTCAGACTGTCCTGGACAAAGGACAGTGTGAGGAAGCAAAGTTCTCCTCGTTTGCCCAACTGAGAGGAGCAAGTTGAGCTCTGGAGCCCAAACATGGCAAGCCATGGAAAAGTGGGGTGGCTGGGATGGAGAGGACACCCCTGAAACAAAACAGAGCTGGAGAAGGCTTTGATGCCTTCCCAGTCCCTCAGCCCTCTTGCCCCTCAGGGTCGGGGGAGATGAAAGATCACCTCCACCCACACCTCAGCAAACAAGGGGAAAGTTGAAAACCTGCTTTTCCCACCTGTAAGACCTTGCTGCCCTGCAGGCTGCTGGGGGGAATTCTGCAGTGCCTTGAGGAGCAGCACAGGGAAATGGGGAGGGATAGAGTCCTCAGAGAGCTGTGGCAGAGGGGCTCAGGGACTCCCAGGGCTGTGCTGAGCTCTTACCATCGAACGGGATCGTCTGGAGCTTCAGCTGCTCCGTGTAGCTTTTCCGCAGGTATGGAGCAGCCTCCCCAAACTCGCTCATGTCCAGCAGAGACATCTTGTCTGGCTGGAGGGAGGCTTGGCAGCAGCAAAGGAAGAGTGAAAGACTCCTGAGTGCTGAAAGGAGGGAAGGGATAAGGAGTCAGGGCATGGGGAAAGCGCCTGCTGTTGGATTGAGAACCAAGAGCGACACAGTCACCACACATGCTTTCAATTTTAGGGAGTGAAAGAAGACAGCGACAACAATGTTAGTTGATAAAAATTATATTAATGAGACAATTACTGAACACTTTCCCTTCTGCTGCTATCAACTCTGCACTGGAAGCCCCAGCATCGCTTTGGTGTCAAAATCCCCATTCCCACTTTAGGTGAGATTGTCAATAACACCCCTTTTCTTGATAAGCTCAGCTAAAAGCTATCCCAGCTCTACAGAGCTGCTGGAGCCCTGGTGCCCTGCACAAGCCCTCTGCAAAGACTCAGGGCTGTTCCTCTGAGTGATATTGCAGGAAGATAAAAGCAAGGCTCAATGTATTATCCCTGGGAAGACCCTTCTAGAAGGCTGTGTGGCAGCTGCTTGGAAAAGCACTTTTATGATTGTGCTTCCTAATATCCATCTAATGCAGTGCCACCCTGCAACGCTGCAGCCATCCCGAATGGAGCCACAGCTTGGCAAAACACACACTCCTCAGCAGAAATGCTCCCAATCCGGGTCTGTCCCACCCTCCCCTGTGCCACCAGAGTCAGCCCTGGGCTGTGGGATCAGCCACCCTGCAGGGGTGAAGTGGGTTAGTACAGGGGACACGCGTGCACACAGCCATGCTCTGTATTACTGACCTTGGTGCTAGCACTGAGTGGCTCTGTGTGTGCTGCAAAGCCCCTTTTTATTGTGTCTGTCAAGGTCAGAGTGGGAAAAGATATGTCAGAAATTCCCATGTGTCATGTCCACACAGCTCCATTGGTGCTGCTGTCCCACTGCCCGGACAGACACAAAAGGCAAACTTCACTTTTATCTCTCTGCAAATGCAGCCTGGTTATTTTTATTCCTGTATTGTCAGGCGAGCACAAAGGCAGAGTGAGAGAAAGGAAGGGAAGGCAGCACAGCTCTCCCAGCCTGCACTGCCTGCTCCAGTGGGGAGCTGAGGAACGAGAGCTCTGCCAGCTCCTCCTGCACCTGAGCACTCGATCCTGCTGCTCCTTCCCTGCACCGTGCCAGGAGAGCTGCTGCTCGGTGGGATGTGTGTGGCTCCTGGCTTTCCCAGCTGGAACATCCCAGCCTCTGGCTCAGATCTGATTTAGCCTCTCTCAGACAGACTGTCCACAAGGGGAAGGAGCTTGGGGCTTGGTCCTCCAGGTTCTGCTCCCAGAACTGCTCGCCTTGGCATGGGAGCTTGTTTTGTGCCTAGGCAGGTTTGTAATCTCTCAACAGAGAGGTTGCTGGGTTTCCTGCCCCCATTTTACCCAGACTGCACCCAAAGGTGCTGTGTACAACACGGTGATGGCAGCCTGGAGCTCACCTCCATCCTGGCAGCAGCACCATGGGCTGCCTGAGATGGGAACAGGACAACCTGGGCAAGGAAAAGCCATTTATCTGCTGGCATCCAAAGTGCAGTGAGGTTTCCACCCTGGAGAACCACAGATCATGGCTGCAGGGTTTGATATTCCCCATCCAGTACCACTCAGACCCCAGAGTAAATTGGCGGTGCTGAATCCTCCTGAGAGTGGGGGAAACTGAGGCAGGGAGTGGTTCAGGATCAGCTGTGCAGTGCTGTGCCCAGGCTGGATGTGGCACAGCCTTTGTCACAGCCAGAATAGCAGCACCAGAGGCTGCTTTGGGCGTGTGGCTTCAGCCTGGGCACACAGCCCAGGTTGCAGAGAGATTTTTGCAGCCCCAGCACCTGCCCTGGATCCCAGCCCCAGCCATGGTCAGACTTTCCATGCAGCACACAGCTTTGCTGCTACACCCTCCAGTCTGGCTTCCCAGTGCTGTCATCTCTGCACCTCCCTGACAGAAAGGTTCCCTGCCCTCCCAGCCTGCTCTGGAGTGAAGTCTGGGAGGTTCATGGGGTGGAGGAGGACTGCAGACCCATCCCCTGTGGCTCAAGCCCCAGCAGGGAGGATGGCTGGGCTCGCGGATGGCTTGATGTTGCCTTCACTGGCTGTGCAGTGCAATGCCAGCTCTTTGCAGGTGCCAGACTCCTCATGAATTGAAATGCTGCCATGCAGGGGAACCTGGAGCAGGAATAAGGACTTTGGGTACATCAGGATAAAATGGGATGCAGACCCCCATCTCCATGTCCCACATGGGCACTTCTCACCAGGTCAGTGTTCAGGAGTGCAGCTCCTCACCTGGATTTGTGAGCAGCTGGTGCAGAGCTGCAACCCCCTGGGGAGACCACGGGGACACCAGTCCTTAGGTCCCTCTTGACCACAGCATGACAGAGGTGCTCGGTCTTGCCAAGATGGCAGAGTTCCAGCATCCTGAAGAGCCACAGCCACCTCAGGTGGACCTCTGAGGTTACCCTGGTGGTCTTCTGCCTCTCTGTCCTGGGCTGGGAGTCAGGTTTCCACCCACTCCCTGGAGAGACCCAAGGCTCTGGTGGGTCCTGTGCCAAGTACCTTTGCCACAAGCGCCCTGGCAGTGGGATGAGCCCTTGGCCCAGACCCACCAGCTGGCCCAGCCTCACACATTCTTCTCAGGGCATGTACTCGCCCCACACTCTGCTCACCCCCTCCTCTGCCTTATCTTTAAAGCGATTTTATTTTTGGAGATTCCTCCTGCAGTTCCTTCTGTTCGCCCTGGTTTCTGTCCCTCTTTGAAGAGGTTCCAGCAGGGTCCATCAAAGGCCCAGCAGAGCTGTAGAAGGGGCAATGTGGAATGGTCACTCCAGCAGCTGCTGAAAGGCTCTTCCGCCAGGTTTGGGTGGTTTTGGCGCTGGTGTTTGTGATGTGGTTTTCTGGATGGTGGGGAGTTCATCCTCGTATGGCTGGCAAGGCCTGAGCTGTGCCCTGCACAGCAGGTGGGACAGGGCATTCCCAGTGGGGCAGTAGGATCCTCTGGACCTCCCACAAAATCCCATGGGCACAACAAGGAGCTCGTGCCTTCAGCCTGAGCAGAGGGGAGTTTTCTTCAGGTGGCTTTTGCCCAGAGTGAAGTCTGCCCAAATGATCCACCAGCCCTGAACGTCCATCCTCAGCAGTGGGATCATCTCCTCTGACCACTGAGACACCCCTGTTCTTCCCCCTGGGCTCTGTGCATGGTGTTGGTGTCCCATGATCTGATGGAAAAGGATGGGCTGGACAAGCCTCTCTCCATGGGACAGGACAGCACCAGCACCAGCCAGCAGAGCTGCCCCTTCGGTGAGTGTTTTGTGGTCACACCAGCTCCTGCCCAGCCTTGGAGAGCCAGGAGGGTGCCAGGGGCTCAGCCAGCCTCTCCAGAGAAATCCCCTGGCTGCTCCCTGACCCCCAGGAGGAATGTTTCCCATTAGCAGGCTCTGATAAGTGGCAGGAAGGAGAATTACTCTCCGTGTCGGGCAGTTTGCAAGAGGTTTCCACACTTATCCTCTCCCCACTATCAGCTCCCTGAAATGCTCTGGAGGGGGGTGCAAAGGTGGCTGATTAGATAAAGACAATCTGCAGAGGAGCTATTTCAGGCATATTTCCATGGAGTGAGAATGTCTGCTTGCAGCGAGGCAGGAGGTGACAGGCCAGTGCTGCCAGACTGTCACATCCCTCTGGCTCAGCCTGGCTGTGCAAGGCCTCCCTCAGGGTGACAGAGACAGCAGCCACCAGCCCAGCCCAGCTTTCCATGCCCCCTCCAAGTGAGCAGCAATGCTGCTGCTGGGATCCCGAAGTTAAGGTGCTCCTGTGGGGTTTAGGATGGGATGAGCTCTGAATCCCCTCATCCCACAGCTCCCTGGGCATGAGCACTGCCTGCATGTCCCACCCTGGGGACAGTGCTGGACCCACCCTGGGCTGGCTGTCCTTTGGCTGGGGGTGAAGTGCTGCCTCTCTAACCCGTTGTAACACACAAAAAGCTGCTGCTGCCATGAGCACCTTCAGGCAGTGGTTCACACCTTGCCATGCATGAGCCTCGGGCAGCACAGGTGTGTTGGTGGCTGACCCTCCACGTAGGAAGCTTCCAAAATGAGTATCAGGGATGAAGAAGTACCTGGAAGAGACATGGCATGAGAAATTCGTGTCCAGAGTTGGCAAGCAAGCTCACACACAGGCAAGGAGAGACTGAGGTCACCTGGAGACTGGGAAAAGTGGACAGGTTTTGTTTGTTTGTTTGTTTGTTTGCCTTGAATTTTCCAGATTTGAGATTCAAGGGGTTTTCTTCTGGGGATTGCCATGATAAAGCATCTGAGTAAGAATGAAAGTTGTACTGAACACTGCAAAATTACAGGAATGTAACCTTTGGTGAAGAGGCTTGAGGTTTTTGGCAATGCACTTCAAAACCATGAGAGTAAAGAGAATCTTGCCCTGTTCATTTGAATACTTAATAACACCTTAATTGCAGCTGGCCTGCCAGGACAGACCCTGGAACACTGCAGCCTTTGGAACTATGACCAGCTGCTGCCTTTGAGGCTGCAAGGGAGGGGTAGAGGCTGATCAGAGCAGAGCTGGGCTGCAGTTCTGACACTGTGGGCACAGTCTGCCCCTGAAGTGCTCCAGCTGCTCTGGTTTTGCACCAGTTTTCATCTGCTGAGAGATTTGGGGGAAGAGTTGGGAGATTTTTGGAGGAGGTTGGGTGGGTGTTGTCCTGTACAGACACACCAAGGCCACACAGCCAGCTGCCTGCAGAGCATCAGTCCCTGGGATGATCCCATTCCAGCCCCCTGCTCTCTGCATTCCTCACTCCATGGGAAGCCTCCCCCCTGCTCTGGGTCATCAAGCCTCCTGTGAGATTGAGCTCAGTCCATCTCATGGTAGAAGACAATTGTTCAAGGTGAAGTTGCAATAGGCAAAGGTGTTCTTCATGGGATATGCTCAGCTTGGACCACTCCCAAAACCCAGGAGGGAGCAATATTCTGCACATTGTCATATCATGACAAGAGATCTTCTCACCTCACTATGGCCCATCAGACAAGATGGGCTTTTCTGTCTCAAAACTGCAGCGAATGTGTGGCTCCAGGTATCCAGTCTCTAGTCTGGACTGCAGACAGCAGCTTTCCCCTACAAGCTGTCCCCTGTCCCTAAACAAGGCTCTGTCCCATAGCTTTTGTGCTCAGGGGCTTCCTGAGCACCCCAGCTGAGCAGAACACACAGAGTCGGTGCTTGTGGGTATGGTAAATGAAATAACCTTCCCTAGAAGTCTGCAACTTTCTCCTGAAAGGCAGTAGGGGGGCAGGCATGGATCTCTGCTCCCTGTGACAGGGACAGGACCCAGGGAACGGCTGGAGCTGTGTCAGGGGAGGGCCAGGGTGGAGATCAGGGAAAGGTTCTTCCCCCAGAGGGTGCTGGCACTGCCCAGGCTCCCCAGGCAATGGGCACAGCCTGAGGCTGCCAGAGCTCCAGGAGTGTTTGGACAGCACTGCCAGGGATGCACAGAGTGGGACTGTTGGGGTGTCTGTGCAGGGCCAGGAGTTTGTTTGATAAACCCAGTTTGTTAGATGCACCCTTCCAGCTCAGGGTATTCTCAGCGTGATGCTGAAATCTCCCCAGGAAGTAAGCCCTGGTGTTGGTGGGGATCTGGTCCCAGGGACCAGCTGCTGGGGCTGTGCCTGCAGGGAGCTGCTCCCCACCGGCAGAAGGGGATCAGCATCCCTGGTTGCTCCCCACCGGTGCTGCAGAGGCCTGGGCACAGCTCAGAGAAGCCAAGGTGCAGCTCAGCTCATCAGCTCCGTGTGCCACCAGCCAGTCCTGCCGCCCCTGTCACAGCCAGGCTCGGGTTATTTATACCTCACTCCACGGCCACTTCACGGTGCAGAAGGGTCTGCTGGAAAAGCCAAGGAAGTGAAATTACTTTGGGGAAGAAATGACACTAGCCGTTTATAAATAAACCCGGGTTTCATTGATCTTTTAGATGCTCTCTTGGCAGAGAGTCCAATGTCACCGCTCCAGCAATGCAGACAATACTCAGGCATTGTTTTATTCTCAGTTACAGGGAAAAGGACAGCACCAGCTGCCGATCTATGTTTAGCCCATGAGAGCACCCTTCAATTGTTCTGCACTTCAAACAATAGCCACACGTGGGGGGGAGGAGGATTGCTGGCTTTACCAGACCATTTTGCATGGAAATACAGCCTTAGAGACAATAGATTTCTGTCACGCCCTGGCTGAAGCTGGTGTTTATACCGCAGGCACTCAGGGTTCCAAAGTTCTGTCTTGTTTTTCTTGTGGATGATGGGCCAGCAAGAGGTTTTGCTCCCTGAGGAAACCTCTGAACTCTTTTCCATGAAAAAACCCTATTGTTCTGTCTTTTGTGTCTGGTGCTTGGCATCACATCATCCCCTCCACCCGTGCTGGAGTGGGTGGCTTTGGTACCACTCTATTGCAAACACTGCTTTCTGCATGGATGCCCAAATATCCTCAGGTACTCAGACTGGGCTAAATTGGTTTCTTTGCAGCTGGAAAAGCAAAGGAGAACTGGGATTTGGGTTTTTTCCTCATTAGAGGGTACCAGGGCAGCGAGTGTGCGAGTGATGAGCAGCTCCTCGGAGGCGTGCAGGGGCAGCCAGCACCCAGCTCTGCACCCTCCGGCAGCTGCAGGGTATCAAATGCCCGTGTGAAGCTCAGCACTGCTGTGGGCAAACGAGCTGCTGCCTCTCTGATGGCCCTGAGAGTGCCCACGGTGCCCGGCTGCCCCTGCCCAGCACGGCTGGGGGAGTTGGGATGTGCCACGGGCATCCCGGGTGAGGGATGAGGCTGCCTGGGGTATGTACCTGCTGCAGAGCTGCCATTCGGGCTGGGATGAGTGAGGAGAGCAGGGTCACGGCACAGCTATTCATTCCCCCCACCCCGTTGCGGCTGATGTTGTCTCGAGTTTCAATTGTCTGAGCCTTTGAAAGGGGATGCGACAGCCCAAAGCCTCAAAGCCCATCTTTGAAGGCTCTTCAACAGGGAGAGGAGAGGTTTACAAATACAAAGCGCTTTTCTTTAAACTTTGCGGGACTCTATTTTTAGCAATTAAAGATAATGGCCCAGTTGCTGTTGTTCATCTTTTGTTGCACGGAACATGCCAAATACTTACCATGTCTGCCATATTTTTTTATGATTCAACCTCCTCGGAGCTGCATCGCAGCTCTCTGACCCTGGAGCAGAGATTACAGGCAATCTGCACGTACAAATCCTCCCCGGGCTACTGGATTACTCTGAAAAAAAATCTCGTTCTCCAGACTGAATTGGGAAAAGAGACTGAAAAGGCAAGTCACAGCTCTGTATAAAAGTCTTCTCCCATTCTGAGCAGGGTACATTCATTCCAGGATCTCCCAAGGAAAGGGTGAGGTTTTTCTCCAGCTTTTTGCAATGAACTTGGACCATTTTTGAAATGTTTTGCCTAGAAACTGAAGCATTTTATGTCTTTCTCAGACTCTCAGAGCAAACAGCAGGGAGGGGAGACTCAGGACCCTGACAGGATTGAGGACTGAGAAGGAAAATGCTTCTGTTTGAGAAAACTTTGTCCTTCTGCATCCTTATTAAAACCTTAGACTTTGTTCCTCACTTCCATCCCTTGATCCGCACGTGGGCAAACAGCCCTTGCCCCATGGTAGGGTCTCGGCTGGATCCTGGCCCAGGGCAGTTTTCCACTGAGATAAAACTGGATTACCAATCCACTGCCCAATCCACAGCCTGGATCTGTATTAATTAAGGTTTGAATCCACAGTTACTGACGGATGGGACAGCAGAGAGGAAAAAGAAAGAGTAGGATTCCTGTGATCAGAAAGGAAACAAGGTGGGTGTTTATAGAATCATCAAATGGTTTGGATTGGGAGGGACCTTAAAGCTCATCTCATTCCATGTCTATGTCCCTTCCAATACCCCAGGTTGCTCCAAGCCCTGTCCAGCCTGGCCTGGAACACATCCAGGGATCCAGGGGCAGCCACAGATTCTCTGTGCCAGGGCCTCCCCACCCTCACAGGGAACTCCTTCCCAATATCCCATCTAACCCTGCCCTCTGGCAGTGGGAAGCCATTCCCTCTTGTCCTGTCACTCCAGTCCTTGTCCCAAGCCCCTCTCCAGCTCTCCTGGAGCCTCTTTAGGCACTGGCAGGGGCTCTGAGGTCTCCCAAGAACCTTCTCTTCTCCAGGTGAACACCCTCAGCTCTCCCAGCCTGGCTCCAGTGCAGAGCTGCTCCAGCCCTTGGAGCATCTTCACAGCCCTGCTCCAGAGCTACAGCTACAGAGCTTCACTTTGGTGGTAGATCCCTCAGAACAGAGCTAAGAGGCTTGAAATGACCTGGACAACTCCTGGCACTGGTAATAGGATAAAGAACCAGTCATGTCCCAGTAAAGGAGCTCTCTGTGGAGGGTGACCAAAGGTAAATGTAACAACAGGCACTGTCCAACTTGCCAGAGGCATGTCCCAGGGTCAGGGCTGCCTTTGCACCCTCCTCTTAGTGCATCCTACAGCGAGCTCCCCTCCTGGGATTTTCCTTTGCTGCCCAGAATGTTATCCTCAATCCACCCACAGCCTCTCTGTAGGTGAGATGGGTCAGAGACCCTCCTATACAGACAGGTTTGGGGCAAAGGGTTTTCTGTGGGGCTTGGCACTGGTGCAGTGCAGACTTGGTGCTGCTTTTGCTGCTGGATAACAGCAGTTCTTAGGACAGCTGGGACACCCAGGCAAAGGATAGAGTCACTGGCCCAAGGTCATCAGCAAGTCAGTGGCCAACTGAGGAAAGGACTCATCCTCCTAGGCAGGCCAAGGACACATCCTACAGCTCTGGGACAGGTCACCCAGGAGATGTCTCCATCTGAGGAGATTCTTGAGGCTTGGATAAATAAAGCCATGGCCGCTCTGTTCTTGTTCTAGGGATGGTCCCACTGGGAGCAGGAGGTTGGGTGAGAGACTAGCCACCTCCCTGACAGCAGGAAATGTCTGAGCTAATCCCTGCTGGTAGAGCAGACAGAAAAAAATAGTATCAAATGTCAGCGCCCCAGACTCAATTAAGTAATTAAAAATTTCTCAGTATTGTGACTGCAGGATCTGAGCATCATAAGTGGCTTTACTCATCCCACTCCCAAAGCTGCATTAGTAAAAACTGAAGCCCAAAGATACAGATGTGAGGCTGGTGTCCAGCTGTTTTCCCTTGGCTACACACAAGCATCACACACCCGTCTCCTCACCAGTCATCGATGGTTTCAAACATTCCTAACACAATTCCAAAGGCTGTCACGGGCTGAGCAGAGTTAATAAGGTCCTGCTTATGCATTCCCTCTCAGGATTGGGCACGAGTTATTTGTAAAATAACTTAACAAAATTGCAAAACCGCTGAGGAGGCTGTGAGCAAAGTGGCAATGGGCTCGGAGTAAAGCAGTGCGAGCAGGAGGGTTTTGGTGCTGGAGCAGCCGGAGGAGCAGGGAACCCCAGGGGCCGGGTGTGTGCGATCCGCAGGTGCGCAGCGGCGCGGGCAGGGCGGGGAAGGGCTGCGGAGTCGGAGCAGGAAGGCACTGTGTGCTCATCCCTCGGCTCTGGCGGCGCAGGGAGCGAACGAATGTCGTGCCGGAGCTGCTCGGCAGGGCAGCGGGCAGCGCAGCGGGCGGGCAGGGCTGGCGCTAACGCAGCCCCTCGGTGCTCGCCCGCTGCCGCTGCCGCTGTCCCCGGAGCCCCGCTGACCCAAGGTGCTGCTGCTCTGGGCAGGGGCTGCCCGCGGAGCTCCGTGCCTGCCTCGGCCGTGCTCGGGGAGCGCGGGGCTCTGCGGGGCAGCTGCGTGGGCAGGGGCTGAGCTCGGGCACCTGTTGGCCCACGGGCTTGTTGGAGTGGCCTCGGCTCCTGTGGCAATCCCCACCATGCCGCAGCCCTGCCCCTGCCAGCATCGCATCCCGCCGGGACTCTGTGCCAGCAGCCAGCGCTCCCCACAGCAACCCCGCAGCCACCTCCAGGCACCCACGGGGCCCAAAGCCCCCCAGCAGCAGCACCCATGGAGCCCAAAGCCCCCCAGCAGCAACACCCACGGGGCCCAAAGCCCCCCAGCCCCTGCCCAGCACAGCCTGAGCTGTCCCCTCCAGCCGTCACCCGCGTGGGGCACAGGGCCAGTGGCCGCTGCAGGCCAGCAGCAGGAACCCGGGCAGGGCGAGGATCCCCTGGCTTGGCTTTGCTCTCTGCAGCAATCCGGGCACAGGGCGATGCAATGCAGCGCGGAGGGGGAAGCAACGGCTGCAGCCTTTGGAGGCTCCAAGCCTTAACCATCAACGCCTGCAGCTGCTGAAGCTGCTCCCCACATCCTGGCTCCAGCAATTCCCAAGGCTGTCATGGCCTTCAGAACATGAACTGGGATTTTGCATCCCTGTGGCCTGATGCCGGCTCTGCGCCCAGCAGTCCCTTTGGCTCCAGCAGGAAGGGTGGCAGGAGGTTTCCTGCCTGCTTTGGTGGCGTTGTTGCAGGGGCCGCTCCTGTCAGAGCCCCCTCTCTGCCGGTGACAGCTCTGCTCTTGGGGACACGGCTCTGCAGCAGCCCAGGAACGCGAGCAGGGCCCAGTGCTGGCAGCGGCGTCAGTGGGACCTCCCTGTGCACAGGGACCCCCAGCCCCAGGGCGGCCATGCCAGCACCCACAGGGACCTCCAGCCCCGGGAAGCTGGAGCAAGTGGAAACCACAGGTGTGCAAACGCTGCCTGTGCCCAAAGGAATGGCAAGGAGACCCGGGCTGTGACAAGCAAGGACAATTCATTTACAGAAGAGCAGTAGAAACAATAAATGTATTTTCATTGTAAGAATCTTTATAACAACAACAATCTATAGAATGTATAGAATGGAGGTCTAAGAAATAACAATCTTCAAAATGTATTTACATAAGGGGTGAAAAAAAGAACAATCTTCCACACATATTTACAGAGGGGTCTATTAAAGAACAATCTTCATAATATATTTACAGAAAACTATCAAGGAAGACCCTATAAAATGTATGTACAAAATGAACATTCCTGCAGCCACCATGTCCGTCAGTCCTGGAAGAGAAGGAAGCAGCACAGTCACTCCCCTGCGGCCCTGAGGGCTGTTCCCCGTGCCCCCAGGCTGGCACACGCTGGCACAGCGGCACTCTGCCGCCAGCACTGAGCCTGGCTGGGAGCTGGGAGCTGGGCTCAGGCGCTGGGACGGGGCTGGTGTGGCCCAAAGCAAGGGCAGGGCAGGCCGGGGGTGGTGCTTGTGCCACCAGAATCCAGGGATCCCCTGGGCCACCGTGTCCCTGTGCGGTGCCACCCAGGCCAGCCCCAGCCTGGCGGCAGGGGAGCCACTGTGCCTGTGGGCAGGGCATGGGGAGCACCTGCCTGTCCTGCTGCTGGGGTCGGTCTTCATCCCAGGATCATGGGCTCCTCCTCATCCTCCTCATCCACCTCATCCACTTATATCTCCTCAGTGTCATCCTGTACATCAACCTCCATCTCCTCAACAAACTCTTCCACATCCACCTCCATAATTTCTTCATTATCTACCACCATATCTACCACCATATCTACTTCTATCTCCTCTTCTTGATCTCAGGTTGCATCAGGAAGCCCAAACTCAGAATGGAGTCCCTGTCCCTCACCATCCCCACAGGCCTGCAGCCTGCCCAGGCAGTCAGGGGGTGCCCAGCTCCCTGGAATAGCTCTGTACCTTTACTGGGACAGGAGTGCACATCCTGCTGGGATTAGTGCAGACAGCAGGAAAAGTCTAGGCAGCAGGTAGAACTCAGGACTGATGGGCTTCTCAGGGAGCAGGGGACAAGTGACCACTGGCAGCAGGTGAAGGGTGCATTGTGCTGGTTTCCAGTTCTTAGCCGTGCCATCTCGAACACTCTGGGAGCTGTGATATCACCAGAGTTCCAGGGCCACTCCGCAGTGGTGGACAGGGATCACAGAATGATCAAATCCTTAAATGATTTCAGCTGGAAGGACCCTAAAGATCATCTGGCTCCAACCTGAGCAACCTCCCACCTGACCAGGATCCTCAGGGCCCCATCCAATCTGCACTTCAACGTTCCCAGGGAGGGGGCATCCGCAGTCTGTGCCAGGGCCCACCACCCTCACAGTAAAGAAATGACATCAAATCTAAACCTATTCTCTTTTACTTTGATCCCATTCCCCTTTGTCCTGTCACTACAGTTCCCAACAAGGAGAGTCACTCTCCCAGCTTCCCTGTAGCCCCTTCACCCCCTGGAAAGGTGCTGCTCTTGCTCCCTTGGCTGCACATGAGCATCACAGCCCTGTCTCCTCACCAGCCATCCATGGCTTCAAACATTCCTAAACACAAGTCACAAAACAACTCCAGCCCTGCTGCTTTTTTTGGAGCCTCAGAGTTCTATCATAAACGTGCTGTGAAAATGCTCAAGTCCTTCTGTTACTCCACTAACAAATGTTTGCTTGTGATGACAACAAATATTTTTTCTTTTTACACTGTTGTGTTGAAGTACCAACATAGTACCCACTTACTCAGAGGGCAGAGGAAGTTAGGCCTAACAGTTCCTTTGTATATTTAAACAAAAAAAGTAGAAAGGACCTGCTTGGGTTTGATTTATTTACATCTAAATTTTGACTATTCCAAATAGAGAAATAACCCTCTTGATTTCCCACGCCGCCATTTCAAGCCCTGTTGCTGGAAGTGGAATGTCCTGCAAGTTCATGAAAGAACATGAAAGGGTTCTGAGGTCTGGTATTTCCCAGGTGCCCCCAGGCAAGGAGGCCCGAAGTGCCCCAGCCTTGGCCCTGTGTGACACGAGGGCAGAGAGCAGTCCTGTCCCCTCAGGAACCGTGGCAGAGGGAGGGCAAGTCCCCAGTGACAGGGGTAGAAAAATCTCGGCTTGTGCTGTGCGCCAGGGCAGCCCAGACACTGCCGAGCACCTGGGAGCACCTTCCTGCCCGGCACAGGGCCAGGGACATTCCCTGGGGCCACCAGGAGCACTGCACAGCTCCGTGGGGACAACAGGGGCCATCAGCCTCGTGGCTGCCCCGCGGCACCCTCAGCCCGCCCTTCCCAGGCCCTGGCGGTGCGTGAGGGAGCAGGCTGAGGAAATGGAATCATAACGGTATTTCAAATTCCTTTCACTCCCCACGGCAGGTTTGCACTTCCTCTGTCTCCCCCTGCCTGCCAGGGGTGAATTTGAGCTCCCACGAGGGCAGCAGACAATGCAGAGCGAGTGCATGGGTGTCACTGAGTTAACTGGGGGTTTTCACGGAATCACACAGCCGCTGATGTGGAAAGGGCCTAGGATCACTGAGCAGCCATGGCCATCGCTCTGCGCCCCCAGCAGCTGTGCCCCTGCATGCGGCGCTTGGATTTCATGAGCTGCATCCCCACACGGCCGACCAGCCCCAGAGCCTTGTCGCCCGCTTGATGTCGCGACATGACGTCACAGTCCCGTGACAGCGACTCGGCGCGTGCGCGCTGCGCGCTCCCGACGCGGCTCCTCCTCCTCCCATCCCCGCTGCGCGGCATCGCACACCCGCCGCGCTTTTCCCGCGCTGATTGGTTCGTTGAGCTGCCAATCCGGGCCAGAGGCGGGGCGAAGGGCGCGGCCCGTCCAATCACGGCGCGGTCCGCAACGCCTGCACCGAGTGGCCGGAGCGTGTCCGGGCGGCGGAAGCGGAGGCGCCGAGACGGACCGGGGGACGGTGGTCAGTGAGGGGCCGGGAAGGAACCGGGGAGGAACCGGGGTCAGTGAGGGGCTGGGGGCCGGGACGGACCGAAGGACGGTGGTCAGTGAGGGGCTAGGCACGGGGAGCGCCTGGAGGGACCGGGGTCAGCGGCGGGCTGGTGAGCGGGGAGGGACCGGCAGCGTCGGGGACCGCGGGTGGAGGAGGGACCGGGGGTGATGGGTCAGTGGAGGTCTGGGGGCCGGAGAGGGACTGAGGGGTGGGGGGTCAGAGGACAGCGATGGGCCGGGGGTCAGGAACTGGGTGGGGGGGGCGGGCAGGGGTCAGGGACCGGGGTTAGAGCGCAGTGACAGTCTGGGGACCGGGGCTAGGGGGTCGGGGGCTGGGAGGGGGTCAGGGCTCGGGGGTGCGGGACAGCGCTGGTGACCCCGCTGCCGTGCTGTGCCCGCAGCGCTGCCATGGCCGCGCCCTGGCAGGACGTGGTGCGGGACGCGGCGGCCGTGCGGGAGGCGGCGGCGGTGGCGGTGGACGCGGCGCTGCTGGCGGGAGTGCTGATGCGGACCGGGGAGCAGCCCAACGGCTCGGATGTGAGTGCGCGGCGCGGGGACGAGCCCTGCCGTGCCGGGGGTCCCTGAGCCCTTGGCAGGGAGCAGCTCCCGGCTGGAGCACGGCCGAGCTGGGCGCTGCAGCTCTCAGCCATGCCGCCGATGAGTCCCCGAGGGACAGCCCCCCGTACAGCTCCCCTTTGCCAAGGAGAGGGAGGGATTTGGAAAGGCTTAGGAAGCTGGCAGTTCTGGTGCTGGGAGTTAATCCTTCTCCCAGCCTCTCACAACCCGTATGAACCTTTGAACCAGAGGAGAGTCTCACAGAGGGGCCTCTGCTTTTGGCATGTTCCCAGCTACAATCAGCCTTTGCCCCATACCTGGGAGAAGGTGACGGGGTGAAGGTGGCTGGTGTGTGGGATTTACCTCTGGGCAATTCCTGGTGGCTGGCTGGGGTGGAGGGCTCAGCGTGTTGGAGCAGGATGCCATGAGGAATCCCAGAGGAAGAAGTAGTGCATGAGGGGTAGGACACCCTTGGGGACAGGTCCCTGAAGAGCCTGGGGGCAAGCAGGCAGAGGTGTGAGGAGGGAGATCTTCACCACAGCACTGCTCCCAGATGTCAGGTCAGGGCTCTGAGGGATCTCAGAGGGTGAGAGGAAGAGGTAGCCTGGGAGGAAGGGTCAAACATACTGCTAGCATCCCTTGTTTCATGTAAAAATCCACCTTTTCTTTGCCACTGAGATGTTCTGGGATCAGTGCTCCCCAGTTCAGGTGGAGACAGGAGGAAGCAGTCAGCCCAGCCCGAGCTCTGGAGCAGCAGTGTCCCATGGGTAGTTCATACAGCAGAGCCCTCAAAAGTCAGGGATCAGCAGGGTCAAAGCCATGTGTGTACCCAGGAAGAGTGAGGGTAGCTTCAGCCTTCACACAAGAGAGGAGGCATCTTTGTAGTTCCTCTTCAGCTGCCTAGCCCTGACTGCTCTGTTGCATCTCTGCTGGCAGGTGGTGAATTATGCACCCTTCACACTGCTCCCATCTGCAGTGCCACGGGCCTTGTTTGAACAAGCCTACGCTGTCCAGCAGGATTTTAATCTGCTGGTGGATGCCATCAGTCAAAACAAAGAATTCCTGGCGCAAACTCTGGCTAGGTAATGTTTTTACATGTTACATTTTAATGAAACATTTTAGATGTAAAGCGTTTATCCCCTTTGAGGCATTCCTACCTTTCCGAGGTCTCCTTGGGCCTCTGAAAATGGGACATCTGGCCAAGACCTGATTCCCTACAATGATCTTCAACTTTGCCACTGTATCAGGCTCGTGAATTCATACCTGTGAACTTGGCCCCTGGGTTTTAAATACAAATCACTGGAGTCTTTGAGTCCTGGATTTAGCAGCCTCTCTTAGTCTTACTCTGCATCTGCCTGTGTCTGTCCAGTAATCACGAGCTCTGCTGGAGCAGTGGTGAAAAGGAGGTGTTTGTTCTGTTCTCACACCCTTTACCAATTGCTCCCTGTCCTCTCCCAGCTACAAGCTCTGGATTCAGGAGGACTGTCCAGCTCTGGCTTCTGGACTCTGCTGAATTTTTCTGTGGCTGTTGCCCTGGGCTGGAGTGACCATCCCTGACTTTGTTGCTCATAATTGTAGGGCTGATGATTCCACAAATCCCTCTTCCCTTGCCGCTGCCTGTGCATGTGCTGCTGGCTCTGGCACTGGGACAGAGCAGAGGAGGCTGTTTTCCATCATCCTTTTGTTTTGTTAAAGCCTGACCCCTTGGAGCTGTTCCAGAGCTGGCTGCAGCCAGAGCTTGTGGGGACATGTTTGTACCTGTGGTTAAAGAATGCAGCACCTGGGGCCTGTGTGTGCTCAGGTGCCTGTGCTGTGCCAGGGCAGCTCCCTGGAAGTGCTGCTCAGGGATTTGGGACCCTGAGGAAAAGCCAGACCTACTCTAGCAGAGCCACAGTTTGTGGGATTTGGAGCCTGACAGGACAGGGGGGCTTGGATGAAGCTTGTGGAGCTTCTCTGAGCTGTGTGTGGAGGCACAGAGAGACCTGTGGCTTCCTCCCTGAATCTGCAGAATGCTGCTCTGTTTCTTTGCCTTTACTTGTCCCATCTCTGCCCTCCCAGTGAGTCACCTCTGCACAGCAGGGCCTTTTGTGGGGTGGCTGTGCTGGGCAGACTGGGTTTGTGTTGTGGCTTGGCACTGTGCATTCATGGGGAGGTGTTTTACAGTGCTGCAGCACTTGGTCAAGCCCCAGCCCTGCTCTTTGTGCTGGAGATGACCCTGCTAAGGGTTTTTTCTGGAGAAGATCTAATTTTTTTGTTGCTCTGTGACAGCATCAGGGAGCTGACCTGGTCTGTGTTTCTCTCTAGCACCATCAAGGTAGATGACTTCACAGCTCGACTATTCCGAATCTACATGCAAGTTTTGGAGGAAGGCTTGGCACAGGTACCTTGGCAGGGGATCCCAGTGGTCTGTGCCCCTTGGCATCGAGGTGGGAGTGCCTCTGCTCTGGCTGCAAGCTTTGGCACTGTGGACTCTGAGCTGTCCCTTGGCCAGGCTGGTCACTCCCTGTGCTGTGATGTCTTGTCATAGCCTGCGAGCTCAGGACCTTGACCTGTTGAACAGTCAAGCTTCTTGGTTAGTGCTGCTGGGAGCAGCCTGGCCTGGAGAGGGAGGATTTCATATGGTTTGTCTTCTGGGAGCCTCGGGTGTGTGCAGGGACATGTGTCCTGTCAGGCCCTGCACCAGACAGGCCATCCCTGTAGAAGTTCTTTACTCTCAGGAGAGTTGGGAACTCCTGTGCAGCACTGAGAGCTGTGGGCCCTGGGCAGGGGGCAGAGCACCCAGGGGCATGACCTGCAGTGGTTTTTATCAAACTGAGGGTGAAGGACAAGGGGGAATGGCTTCAAACTGATACAGAATAGGTTTACATGAGAGATTAGGAAATTCACTGTGCAGGTGGGGAGGCCCTGGCACAGGGTGCCCAGAGAAGCTGTGGCTGCCCCTGGATCCCTGGAAGTGTTAAAGGCCAGCTTGGATGGGGCTTGGAGCAACCTGGGACAGTGGAAGGTGTCCCTGCCCATGGTTTGGGTTGGAACTAATGATATTTAACGTTTCTTCCGACTCAAACCATTCTGGGATTCTCTGACTGGATCTGGCCTGGGAGGTTTTTGAAGCGAGGTCATTGAAGGATTTGCAGTTAAAGGCAACAGGAGAACCCAGCTCCCCTCCCTGTGTTCCAGACTGTGTTTTTGGGCATCAACCGCTCGGATTACATGTTTGACTGTGGGCTGGATGGCACAGCAGCTCTGAGGCAGATAGAAATAAACACCATTGCTGCCAGCTTTGGGGGCCTCACCTCCCGCACCGCCGATGTCCACAGGTAAGGAGCTCCTCTGGCACTGCAGCAGCTGCACTGCATGGCTCCTGTGCTCTCCAAGCTGCTCCCTGGATCCAGCTGGGCATGGACATGGCATTTATGGCTTGTTGCTCCACAGGCTGGTGTTGAAAGTGCTGGGGAAGACTGAGGAGGCATCACGCCTGCTGCCTAACAACCCAGCGAAGGGGCTGGCCTTGGGAATTGCCAAAGCCTGGGAGCTCTACGGTTCCCAAAGGTAAGGACAGAGGAGGAGAACATGAACAGGAGCAGTGCAGGAGGCCTGAATCACAGAGATGGAGACCTGTTGATCCATCTGGGAGCATGTGGTGGGTTTATGGGTTTAACGATGTCCTTGGTATCTCTTCCAGGGCTGTGGTGATGTTTCTGGTGGAGGAAATCCAGAGGAACATTTTTGATCAGCGATGTGTAGAAAATGAGCTTTGGAACAGGTAAAGGTTGAATTTCCTTGGGTTGGGAGAGGAAGGAGATGGTTCAGTTTCTGGAAAGGGAAGCTGAGCAAACCGCTGCCAGATCATGGCAGGAAGCATAGGATGGATTCCTAAACAGGGAGTTTTTTGGGCTGTAGGACTCCTCTGGCTCCATAGTACAAAGCCTGAGGTTATTTGTGAAGGAACCTACAGATCCTCCTTGCTGGAGCCACCAATTCCACCCGTGATCTGCAGCTCAAGTAGCTCTGCCCAGCCTGGTGACTCTGGCACTCCTCCTGACAGGAATATCCGTGTGATCAGGCGGCGGTTCTGCGATGTGTTTGAGCAGGGCTCTCTGGATGGCTCCAGGAGGCTGTATATGTGAGTATGAGCCAAGGTGCGCACTCCTGCCGTCTCTCGGGCACACGGGGCTGGGAGTGGGCATTTGCAGCCAAAGCTGAGTGTAAGTAGTGACTGTCTGAGAGAGCAGTTCTCTTCCTGCTCCAGGCTGCTGCTTCCTCTTGCAGCTGAAATGATTTGGTGCTCACAGTGGGGAGATTTTGCAGACACACATCAGTCCCTTACAGCTGCAATTGTAATCTCCCTCCTTCAGGCCACAGCCTTCCTTGCTCTGTGGGATTTTACCTCCTCCACAAAGATCTGCTCTGAACAGCCCTGGCCATTTCAGAGGCTTGCACAGAGCCATTTCCTGTTGACTGTTCACGTGATGCTCTGCTAGTGGGAGCTGGGTTGGGTTGTTAGTGCTGGAGGAGGAAGCATTCCATGTCCTTTGGGGATCTGTTGGGTTTGAACTCACTCAGTGTCTTGCCCACTCCCTGTGGAGACAGGACGGGTGGGTCACAGGCTCCCAGCTGGTCCCAAGTGTGACGTTTGTCCTTTTTCCAGGTAATGTGCAAACCTAAAGGAAGACATGATTTCATGCCAATGATTTTTCTGTAGTTAGGCTGATTTTTTTTCATGGTTTGACCTTTGGTGTCTGTGCTGTGTTTAATTAACAAATACATTTGTCTTGGCTGGACAGCTGAGGGGAAAGTGTATCCCCTGTGCTTCCTCCTGAGTTTCCTTCTCTGTCACTGCTGGATGTCTCTGCCTTTCCCTTCCTGCCTGCCAGCAGCTCCCTGACCATGAGCACAGTTTTGTGGCCAAAGCTCGGGTGTGTGGTGCTACAGCTGTGCTGCCAGCCCAGCCCTGGCACGGTGGTTTGGTGCCTCTCAGATTGTTGAGTTGATGTCCTGCCTTGAATTGCCACAGGACAGGAACTCTGTTCCCTGCCCCTTCAAGAATCATAGAATCAGAGGGTTGTTACGGTTGGAAAAGACCTTTGAGATTGAGTCCAACCTTTAATGCAGCACCCCCAAAACTGAGTCCACAAGTGCCATATCCACACCTTTTAAATCCCTCCAGGGATGGTGACTCCACCACTGCCTTGGGCCACCTGTCCTAGTGCTTGACAACCCTTACAGTGAAGAGATTTTCCCTAATCTCCAATTTAAACCTCCCCTGGTGCAACTTGAGGCCATTTCCTCTTGTTCTTTCCCTTGTTTCCCTGGGAGCAGAACCTGATCCCCACCTGCCTGCCCCTCCTGTCAGGGAGTTGTGGAGAGCAAGAAGGTCCCTCTGAGCCTCCTTTTCTCCAGGCTGAGTCACCCAGGCCAGTGTGGGGTAGAAGCTTTTTAAAATGAGGTTCTTACCTCTCTGTTGGGCTGGGTGTCAGAATTATTGAGCCTTTGGTTAGAGCAGAGGCCAGATGTCAGCTCCCTGTGGCTTGGGACAGGCCAGGCTGGTGTTCAGTGGGGAGGAGCCAGGGCTTGCAGTGCTGAGCTTGCTGTGGTGGAGCCAGGCAGCAGGAGGATGCCCAGAGGCCATGGAGAAAGGGCAGATGGCTGTGATCTCCCTGTGGTGCTGGGGGTAGGGCAGGGCCTGGCCTGGCTCTCTGAGCATTTCTGGTTTCCATTCCAGGGATGGCCAGGAGGTTGCAGTGGTGTATTACAGAGAGGGCTACGTGCCCCAGACCTACAACGAGCAGGTCAGTACCCACCTCCCTGCCCCAGAAACCACCAGCTGGGCCTGTCTGGGCTGGGGTCAGTCGTGCCTGGTGGGGCTGGGAGCATTGGGAAGCTGTGACTCCTGAGAGTCACATACAAAAAATGGGTGGTTTTCTTCTCCAATCACCACTCGGGGTGATCCTTTAGCAGCACCAAATTGCTTTTGTACAATAGGGGTTAATACAGGCATGAGCACCTGCTCAAAGGTTTCAGACTTGATCTGCAGATCACTCTGTGCTCTCTTAGCACAATCAGGCTGCAGGTAATAATAGCACAGAGCAGATCTTGCTGGTGTCTCGAGGTGGCAGCACTGGACAAGCTGAGGAGGGAGCATACAGCGGATTAATGTGACTGTGCTGTTCCCAGAGGTGGTGGGAAATCCCTGTCTGCTTTTCCCCGGAGTGCTACTCCCACCCCCTGTCCCTGCCAGCAGGCAGGGAGGAGACAAACCATATGTCGATAACTGCACAGAAAAGAACAGAGCAAACCTTTTGTGGTTTTTTTGTTTTTTTTTTTTCCTCACGGGGTGGTTGCTCCCTCGCTGCCTCAGAACTGGGAGGCACGGCTGCTGCTGGAGAGGTCCCGGGCAGTGAAGTGCCCTGACATTGCCACCCAGCTGGCAGGCACCAAGAAGGTGCAGCAGGAGCTCAGCCGGCCAGGGACACTGGAGAAGCTGCTGCCCGGCCACCCTGAGGCCATTGCTCGGCTAAGAGCCACCTTTGCTGGACTCTACTCGCTGGACGAGGTGAGTGGGAGGAGGCTGGAGCAGGAAGGGACAGGCAGACCTGTGCCCTTTGGTTAAGAAGAGGAGAGGGCTTTGTTGTGGTCGCTGGGGAATTTGTTGATCCTGTTCAGAGGGATCTGCTGAGGAGCCCCTGCTGCTCCCTGATGCTTTGTTCACAGAACCACTGAGGTTGGAAAAGCCCTCTCAGATCACTGAGTCCAACCTTTGACCAAACACCACATTATCCAAACCTTTGACCAAACGCCATGGCACTGAGTGTTGTGTCCAGTTGTTCCTTGAACACCTCCAGGGATGGTGACTCCATCCAGCTCATTCCAATGCAAAACCATCCTTTCTATGAAGAAATCCTTCCTGATGTCTAACCTGCTTCCATCCTTTCCTGCCAGGGTGAAGAGGGTGACAGGATAGCTGCCACAGCCATTGCTGACCCTGACCGCTTTGTGCTGAAGCCTCAGCGGGAGGGTGGAGGTATGACTGGGCTGAGCCCCTGGGGGTTTCCATTGGGCTCTGTGCTGTATTGGGGACAGGCAGTACCTGCCAGCTCCTGGTCCTGTGCTGAGGGATGGGGTGGCTTGTGGCTACAGCCGTGGGGACAAGGCATGGCACTAAGGCAGTGCTGCTCCTGCAGGAGCTCCCAAAGCTCCAGTGCTGGGTGTGGAGAGCCCAGGCAGCAGCTGGAGAGGCACAGGCTGGGTTATTTGGAGTGCCAAGGACACAGAGCTGGGACCAGTGGCTCCTGCTGTCCTGGGAGGGGCTTGATGTGCTGGTTTTGTTTGCCAGGGAACAACCTCTATGGTGAAGAGCTCAAGCAGGTTCTGGAGAAGATCAAAGACAGCCCTGAGAGAACCTCCTACATCTTGATGGATAAAATCAAACCCCAGCCGGCACTGAATTACTTGCTGAGGGCTCACAGTCCCCTCCGTGTGTCCGAGTGCATCTCTGAGCTCGGGATCTTTGGTGTCTATGTCAGGTGAGGACTGTGCTTGTGTTCCCAGGCAGTTCCCTGCTCCTGATGGGGATCAGGAGTGTTTTGCCCTCTGTGCTGCCCAAGCACAGCCACAGGACAGATGTCTGGAGATGTGCAGGGGACAGATGTGACCATTCAGGCTGTGCCCCCTGGCAGCAGCTCTGAGCACGTGTCTTAAAAATGAGGTTCTGCACCTCTGAACCTGCTGCCAGATGAGTTGTTGGGAAACCACAGGGCTCCTGCTGGCAGTTACTGGTGTAACAGGATCTTGGGATTGATGTGTTTCATTCCTGACTTATGGGAGCACTTGGGTTCTGGATGCAGCCATGTGTGTGGCTTTTCTGACACCCTGGTGATTTCTGAAATACCTGAAGGCCTAATGTGGTTGTGTTCAACCCTAAATAGTGGTTGCTCTTAAAAACCCTTATAGGCCCTGTTTCCATAGGGTATAAATGAAAGTCCTCACACAGTTCTGGGACCAAAGGTGCTCAGGTAGCACTCAAACCCTGGCACTGCCCATGTGCAGAATGGCCAGTGAGGCCACCACTGCAGAGCACCTTAACCCTGGGGTTCTGCCCTGCTCAGGGGGATGACAGAGAAGGTGCATCGCAATGCCACAAGCCCTGTGCTCTGTGGGGGCTCAGTTTCCCTTTCCTTTGCAGGCAGGGCCAGGAGCTGGTGCTGAACCAGGCCGCTGGTCACCTCCTGCGCACCAAGGCCATCGAGCACGCGGACGGCGGCGTGGCAGCTGGGGTGGCCGTGCTGGACACACCGTACCTGGTGTGAGGAGCCACGTCCCATCCCACCCTCCTCTCTCTGCTGCCTGGAGAGCTCATCTGCCACAGGGATTTCTCCTTAGGGTGCACTTGTCAAGGCCTGACGTGCTGGAGGCTGTGAGGAGGGACAGTGTGGATACAACTGCTCAAAGGTGCTGGGTGCCAGCCCCAGCTGCTTCTTGTGATTCGCCCTGCAGGGAGAAGGGATTGCCTTGCTCTGCCTGCTCAGGGGGCCCTGCCCTGTGCACAGCCCAGCTGTGGCTCCCAGCACTGCAGGGGTCAGGGTGTTCCCTTGGAGCCTGGCTGGGGACAGGGGTACCTACAGCAAAGGGTGAATGTGCCACATCAGGCCTTTGTGCTGTGTCACTTCTGAGCTCTTGGATGCTGCGTTATTTCTGGAGACGTACAAAGCCTAAGGAATGAGAGGAGAAAGGTGGATGGGCAAGTACCAGCATTCATCTTCATCCAGTGCCTCAGTGCTCTCCAGCTGAAACAGGAGAGCCCAGCTCCATACACCATGGCCCCTCCAGCCCTCCTTCCTGTGCTGCTGCTATCCTGATTTCTATTTTTCCCTGTGCCTGAGGATCCTCAGGGTTCCTGCACAAGGCACAGCTGCCCTGGGTAATTTGCCCAAGGGTCTTTCGCTTGCTTTTGCTTTGCCCAGCTCCTGTTTTGCTGGACTGGGTGCTCATCCCAAACAGTGCCTCTGTGCCACACAGGGCAGGCAGCCCTGCAGCACTGTCTGCTCCTGCTGCCTCCTGCAGTCCTGGCCAACAGATCTCCACAGGCTGGTGTAAGAATCCCTCAGAGATGGAGGCAGCTCTCAGTGCAATGCAGAATTGGAGCCTTGTGTGTGCTGATAAACCCTGAATGCCCCAGGCTTGTGCCAGTACATCCCACTGCAAGTCAAACACTGAGCATCTTCCTGTCGGGAAACCCTGACCTTGGAAATGGTCCTGCTGAGACTGGGAGTTCTGGGGTGAGGAAGCAAAGGAATTGCAGGAGAGGCTGGGCAGCACAGCCCCAGCTCCAAGCACCTTGCTCTGGGACCAGCACAGCGGATGGGGAGACATGTCTCCCTCCAGGTTTCATGGATCAGTGGGAACAGCACAGCAGTGGAGTGTGGGCTCTCCTACTCAAGGTCTCCTGCCTCTTCCTCCAGCCCCTTTTCCTCCTCAGCCCTGAAAGCTGCACCTTTCTGGCAGTGAAGAGCCCAGGCAGGCTCAGCCTGACCCTGTCAGTTACACAGAACCAGCACAAAGGCAGAATTCCTGCAGAATGGATGTGGTGACAGCCCTGCTGGCTCATTGCTGCTGTGGCATCAATCACCAATCAGTCACCTGGGAAACTGCTCCATTCTTCAAGTATGACTGAAACTGGAATTCCTGGGTGTTTTGTTGGGGGCTTGATTACCCCAAGCCAGAGATTAAAAGGAATGTGCAATCTGACCATGCTGATTGTGCCAGGTTTGTCTGAGCCCAGGGGCACCCCTGGCCAGGTGTACAAGTGGCTGTGCCTGGGAGGGCACCAGGCCTGGGGTGGAGGTGAGGCAGCCCCGAGCTGTTCTGACAGCCCTGAGACTCCTCAGCTGCTCACCTGTGTCCCTGGTATGGTGCTGCATGAGAGGGTTGGAGACCAGGGGGAAACTGAGGCACAGGCTGCAGCCCCAGAGCCAGCACTACTAACCTTGCACAAACACAGTAAATCCCAATCCATGGAAAGACATGCTACTTGGCAGGAACCTGCCCTTCCCCATCCCAAAACCCAGTCCTGGTTTAGGGCACAGCCACACCAACTGTACTGAGCACCCTGAACTCAACAGCACACAAGCACCTACTGCCCACACATACTCCAAGCCTATTTCCATTTTGTTTTCTTGAATTTTATTCCATTTTGCATTAAATTCTCGCTGTTTTCCAGCCAAAATTACATAGCTGACAAAGAGTAACAGGAGGAACAATGATGTAGGAATCCTTGTCACCAAGGTGGCACAATCCAGTGGTATGGAGCTGTGGGGGCACAGGGCACACGGGCAGGCACCGAGGTTACAGGTGACACAGGTGCTGTGCCAGTGAGAGCAGCAGGTAGCAAGTGAGATTTGGGACTTGGCCAACAGCCCAGCAGAGCACCCCAACACCTGCCCTGAGCACCCCAGCCCAGAGGCAGCTGTTCCTCCCTCCCAGCCCCCCAAGCCAGCTCAGGTTGCAGGTAATGCCTGTCCACTGGCACTCCCCAAAACAGCTGTTGCAGCAAGTTTTAAAGCCCAGTTCTCCTTTGGTTTAAGTGCAAAATCAAACAGTTTACATGCAGGTTTCAGAAAGACATTGAAAAGGAGGTATCAGCCCCAGCTCAGGCCTGGCTGGAGGTTAATGTCCTTCACTGGAAGAAGGATGGCTTTGGCAGGATCCTGGTCTTGGGCAAGAGGTTTGGGGGCCTTTAGCTCTCATCATCCTTAAGCCATGTCAGATTTAAGCCAACATTAATATTTAAACACCATTTTTTCCTGATGAGGAAAGGTGTAGGACTCCCACAGCCCTGCCTGCCTTGATTGCTGTAGCAGTGGTCATGGGACACCTGCCATGGGAAAGGTGTCTCAGCCTGGCTTGTTTCCCCACCACCCTTGGGTGTAACAGCCTCCAGTCCTGCAAAGGGAGCATCCAGCTGCTCCAGCTCTGGTTCAGCTGTGAGTTGGTGGCAGCAGGGCTGGAGAAACTGGGGCTGCATGGAACATGTCACACCAAGGCTTTTCCCTTCCTGGCTCTCTATGGTGTCCATGGCCAGTGAGGGACCCTGGATTGGGGACAACTCACCGGCTGGCACAATACAGTTAAGAAGCAGCGTATCTTGGTAACAGATTGCCCCAAAAAAGCCTGTTCAAAGCCCAGAGCTCCCTGAAGCCTTGTCCCACTCCCTTGGAGATTCTGGGGACCTGTGCTAGCTGCAGGACAGCTGGTGCAGGACAAGCTCAGCTGTGCAGGGATGGTGTGGGTGTTGCAGTGCTCCTGCAGCTTGCAGCACTCCAGGACAAAAGGAAGCTCAGCTGCTCTGTGGGCAGTGGCAGATGCACTTCCCAGGCCTGCCTGCATTGAGTAACTCCAGCACCACTTCTCCTCCAACTCCCAAAGCTCCTTCCCACTGTGCAGAAAGTGCCAGGACCCCTCCAGGACATAAAGTAAATTAACATCCTATTCCCCCCCCCACCCCAAAAATTAATTAAATTAAAATCAAGAATGAGGTGCTGAAAAGGGAGGATGAGTCCCTCTGTGCACCAGGCTGCCCCTCAGATGTGTGACATCCATCTGGAACATGACAGACACCTCACCCAGGGCATGGACACAGCCTCTCCAGAGCCAGACTCTCCTCGTTCCTATGATTGGTACATTCAATTCAACAGGTGAAGGTTTCCTTCCAGGCAGGCAGTGGCTGTTGGAGGGACCTGCTCATCAGGTGCCACTGCCACAGTTCTGCTCAGCAGGGACAGGACCTGCTGCTACTGCTTAGTGTCACATCTGCTGTTGAAAAGGTGTTTGATGATGCCTGGGTCTGCCAAGGTGGAGATGTCCCCCACATCTTGGTCATTTTTGGCAATCTTCCTTAATATCCGTCTGGTGATCTTTCCTGTAATGACAGCCATTGAAAGGAAGCAGCAATCAGAATGGTTTGGGGTGGAAGGGACCTTAAAGTTCATCTCTTTCCAACCCCCTGCCATGGGCAGGAACACCTTCCACTATCCCAGGTTGCTCCAAGCCCTGTCCAACCTGGCCTTGGACACCTCAGGGATCCAGGGGCATCCCCACCCTCACAGGGAAGAATTCCTTCCTTACATCTATTCAATCTACACCTGCCCTCTGCCACCATAAAACCATCACTCCTTGTCCTTCATTATCTTCTTCATTATCAGTATATTGTCCATATACAAAGTCCCTCTTCCCCAGGAGTCAGGATCTCTTCAGCATCCTTAGCAGAAGTGGGAAGTACCAGACCTGCACATCCTGCTTGCCCTGATCTTGCACCTCCCCTAATCTGAGCAGCCCTGGACAAGTAGTGCAGGGCTGATCAACTTCCACCAGCAGGAGCTGCCCAGTCCTCCCCAGCACCATCCCTGGCACTCACCTGAGCGGGTTTTGGGCAGGCTGGGGGCATACTGGATGTAATCAGGTGTTGCTATCGGCCCGATTTTTTCTCTGACTGCAAAAAAAGAGAGATTTTCATTGTAGGGATGAGGAAAAACCACAGATCCTTTCCAGTCAGGATGGAAAGTTAGGGCACAGAGAGCCCAGCTCCTGGGGCACCTGGCAGGGCAGTGCCTGGGGCTGCTGCACCTGAGCCTCCACATGGTGAGAGGGGACAGAAAGACATGCAATGCCAGCAGGACCATAAGCACATCTCCCCTACAGCAAGAGCACTCATTGTTTCATTCCCTCCATCCTTCAGAGACCTCCCTAATGGCTACAATCATCACCATGACCATTTTGACAGAGCAAGGGCTGATTCACTGATGGGTTCCTCCAGAGAAGCAGCTGCCACAGGTCCATTTTGTGTATTAAATGCTGCAGTTTTCAGTGAAACAGCTCCTTGAGAGCAGAGCATGAACACCCAGAGCACCACCCCAAAGCACCCAGGATGTCCCAGTCTGCCAGGGAGAGCCCTGCACTGGAGAGCACTGCTGCAAACAAAAGCCTGCTGAGCACCCCAGTCCCTCACAGGGCTGCCAGCTCCCACGAGGCAGAGATGGCATCACATGAGCAGCCAAAGGCCGGGAGAACTAATTTTAGTCTTTGTCAGCCCTGCTCTGTCATCAAGGGGCACCTTGTGGCAGTTGTCCATGCTGCATTCCCCAGACCACAGGCACCTCCTGCAAGCACCCAAGCCCTTAACCCCTCCACCTGCTCCCCGATATTTGGCTGTTGTTACCTTGTTTCTTGAGCTCATCTGAGAGGTTCTTGGTGAACTCGTGGCCCTCTCGGAGGGTCACAAAGCAGTAGAGGCACTCGCCCTTCAGGGGGTGGGGGTGGCTGACGACTGCAGCCTCAGCCACCGCGGCATGCTCCAGCAGGGCTGACTCCACCTCCGCCGTGCTCAGCAAGTGGCCTGGGAACAAGGGGGAGACAGAGCTTTACAGACTGCGGGAAGAGGCCTGAGGGTGTAAAAGGCCCTAAACTACAGGTCAGAGAGCTTCAGTTTAATGTGCCTGGGGAAGAACAACAGCTGGAGAGACTCGTTTCAGCAGTGCTCTGAAAGCTGCCAGGTGTCACTCACCTGCAGAAGCCACCTGGCTGTTTCCCCTCCCACCTTTAGGCTTCTTTCTGGAACACATCATGGACAGTTCACAGTGATGCCCTTCAAAAGCTGCATTTGGCAAGAGGAGATCTGCCCATATGGTCAGCTGGAGGGTGCTGAGAGGAAGAGGTTGGATCTGCAGAGTCCAGTCCCCAGCTCATTGCCATGGGGGAACTTCACAACTTAGGGCAAGGGCACAACTCACTCCTGCACACCTCTGCCCCCTGCACCTATGCTAAGACATCCCACCCTGGCACTGCTGTCACAGAAAGCCACAGGAAGGTGGTCAACTCCCAGAATGACCAGTTGGTGGAAAATCAGGCACAGCTGGTCAGGTGAAAGGATCTAATTTGATCCAGGGACAAGTACAGCAGCATCTCCGAGCCAACAGGACATACCTGGAGGTGCCAAGCTCCAGGAAAGCAGGGAGGGAACTATTAAATAGAGTATATGGAAAATGATGGGCTGAGAAGCAGCTGAATTTCCAAAGACTCAGGCAAGAGAGGTGGGAGAATCTTCAGAGCTCTGAGCAGCCTGATCCAGCTTTGAGGTGAGCCCTCCATGGAGCAGCAGGCTGGATAAGGACCCCCATGGTCCTGCCCAAACTCTGTGATTCTCTGTGGCCCTAATCCTTCAGCACAGAGGTGTCCTGGCTGGTTAAAGAAAATTCCTTCCCTCCAGGGCATTGTCTCCAGAAGAAATGGTGCAGAAAGTCACCAACTTACAGGCTTGTCTGTCCCTGAAATAACCCTGACCCAGCAACTCGACCACCTTGAGGACAGGTTGCTGGGCAGAATCATAGATGCAGAACCATCCCACATAAACCAGACGGTTTTTAAAAGGATGCAGAAGTGTCACAAAGAAAGGTGTCACAAAGCACATTGGTCCCCACTGAAAACAAAACTCCTTCTTACCAGAAACATTCAACATGTCATCAATTCGCCCTGTGATCCAGTAATAACCATCTTTATCTCTTCTGCAACCTAAAAATAGCCAGAAGTGAGTGTGAGGCAGCAGGGCCGGCCCTCAGAGCAACTGATAAGGGATTCTGAGGGTAGGACAGAGTGAGATTTCTGCTGTTGTCCCCAGCAGTGTGTGGCCACACCAGCCTGGACCCCCTTACCATCGCCTGTCACATAGTATCCAGGGAACTTCTTGAAGTAAATGGTTTCAAACTGCTGGTGCTTTCCGTAGAGCGTGCGCATGATCCCTGGCCAGGGCTGCTTGAACACCTGCGGGTGAAAACACAGAGCTGGGACACTGAGAGCCAAACCAACAACCCAGGGTTGCAGCACAGTGAGAGAAGTATCAGAGGCAATCATGGTAGCACGCAGACATGTGCTGCTCAGTGCTGGTGCACTGGGAAAACCTCCCCAGGTTTGGCCAGGGGGGAGGGATTTGGCTGAGTTGTTCCCATCCTCCTGCCTTGCCCACATGTGCAAGTGCATTTAGTGATCAGCTGTAGGAGCTCCCTGAAAGTTAAGGCCTTGGAGGGAGTTCCCACCACCCAAGGGGGTTCCCTGTGTGGACCAGAGTTAGTGGAGGTAAAATCACAGATTTTTTAAGGTTGGAAAAGACCTTTAAGAATCATCAAGTCCAACTGTCAACCACTAAACTATGTCTTCTAGTGCCACATCCACACATTTTTTGAACATTCCAGGGAGTGGTGACTCTACCCCTTCCCTGGACAAAAAGATGTGTGCATGCTTCCATGAATGTCCCAGAACTCACAGGGAATGGACAAAGGGAGGGTGGGGAAGATCAGCCCTTCCTTACCAGGTAACCTTCTGCTTCTCCTTCCAGCTCTTCCCCTGACTCGCTCAGGATGGCAGGGACCACTCCAAAAAAGGGGAATGTCTGCCATGAGGACCAGGGAGAAAGGAGAGATGGAGGTGAGCCCCTGCATTAGACCCCTGGGAAGCAGAGGGAGTGGGAGGCAGGGCAAGGGCAGCTTTGGAGAGCTGTGGTACATGGGGCCTGTGAGTGCAGGTGCACAGGGCCAGGCCTGCCATTTTGGGTAGTGGTCACCTCCCCATGTGCCCCACTGTCCCCCCACCCCCTGGCAGGCTGTAACCACCCAGCCATGGCACAGACTGGGCCCTGCTGATGCTCCTGGAGAAGAAAACACAAGTACTCACAGCAGAGCCTGGCTTCATGGGGGTGGCAGCAGGAAGGGGTGTCAACATGTGGCCTCCCTGCAAAGAGAGGCAAAACCAAGTGAGGTTGGGCCACGCCAGTCCATCCCACAGCTGTGCCACCAGGGAACAGCACATCCCAGACAGGCCTGCCCAGAGCAGGTGTGCAGAGGGGCCTGGGGAAGGATATGGCAGCGGATAGGGGATGTGTTTGGGCACAAAGCTTTGGAGCTGCTGGGGGTGGGAAAGAGGGGAAGGAGAGCAGTGTCCAGAGCAGAGTTTGGAAAAGACCCTTTGGAGGGGAAGGGTTCCCCTTGGAGCCTGTTTGAGGTGCAGGACAGGAAGAGCAGAAGTGGCACACCAGAGTTTTCTGGGCAGGCCAAACAAATAGTTCCCACAGACCCAAACCCCCACTATGGCAAACATGCAAAGAGGCCCTGCAGGGAGCCCAGGGGACAGAGAGGTGCCAGGGCCACCCAGCGAGGACTCACCGTCTCTGTCTGCCAGAACGTGTCCACAATGGGACACCTCTCCTCTCCCACCACACGGTAGTACCACAGCCAGGCCTCGGGGTTGATGGGCTCACCCACGGTCCCCAGCACCTTCAGGGACTTCCTGCTGTGCCTGCAGAGAGGAGGGGGCTGCCAGGGGCTCAGCAGGCCATGGAGAGCAGCAGCTGTGAGCCTGCTGCACAGCAGAGCCTGCAGGAACCCCAGGGTTACCCAAAATGGGCTTTCCAGGCACAGCTCAGAGCTTTCTCAGCACTTCCATAGGAGCAGAGAGGACACCTGGATCATTTTGGCATCTCCCACTCCGCCCTGCTGTGCACAGCCAATCTAGTGGCACTCACTTTTTGACAGGCTCCTCCCCATACTTCATCAGCAGCCGGATGGCTGTGGGTGCTGTGTAGAACTTGGTCACCTTGTACTTGTCAATGATGCTCCACATTCTCCCGACATCTGGGTAGGTGGGGACACCTTCAAACTGAGCAGGAGACAGAACAGTGACACAGCTGCTCCTCACTGCTCCCTACCTGCAGCACCTGCCTGAGCAGGAGGGGCCAAACAGCAGCTGGACCCCAGCATATCCTTACAGGGGTACCACGCAACCAGCCCAGGTAAAGGACCTCCCTTACTGCCTCCTTGGGATGGATTTGATATCAGCCCACCCCCGGTGTCCTAGCAGATGTCCCCTGACAACCCCTTGCAGCACAGGCACTTGGGTGGCCACCACAGTGACACAGTCCCACCAGCCCAAATGACCCTGCGCATGTGGCAAAGGGCAAGAGGTCCCAACACTGACAGAACCACAACCCAAAGTACCAAGAACCCCCTAAAGGCCTCCCCCAACATAACAGTGATTCTCCTGCTCGCATTTCCCTGGGGATTCTTGGTCACATGTCTCTGGCTCCCTGATCTGTTACACTGCCAAGAGAGATACAGGCACAGGAGTTAAGGGACAAGTTGTCAAATCAGCATCAGCAGGGAAAACACCACTCCCTGATCCAATTTTTCCATTAACTCAGAGCAGCCCTGGCTCCACTGGTACACAAGACTTGTACTTTTAAGGGAAAGAAAGAGGGGACCATTTGAAAAATTAACCAGCCAAAAGCCACACACAAACTAGCCCCCCCGAGCAGTCACCATGTCCTGCTTGGGGATCACCACCCTTCCCTGCAGAGCCCAGGGCACTGCACATCACCACACAGCAATGCAGGGATGCAGCTCAGCACCACCATCTCCCTTTTCCTGCAGTGACAGCACCCACTGGCAGCCAGCACTTACCAACACACTCGTGGCTCCATTTGCCAGGGGTCCGTAGGTGAGGTAGGAATGGCCTGTTATCCATCCGATGTCAGCCGTGCACCAGTACACGTCGTCAGGTTGGTAATCAAACACGTATTTAAAAGAGGCTGCAGCAAAAATCATGTAGCCACCCACAGTGTGCAGCACACCCTACGAGGAGAAGGCACAGCAGTGTCAGGGGGAGCTCCCACATGGGCCTCAGCCTGCCAGGCCAAGCTGAGCATCACTGAGCACCACTGAGCTCTGACAGCAGCTGAGCTGGAATGACCAGCATGGTCCCTTTCCCAAGACCTCTGTGGTTCCTCCTCTTAGTGGGGCCTCCCAACTCCCCCCTCACCAGTTCCCCCAGCTGAGGGGTTCCTGTGGCTCAGCTGTCCCGTGCAGAGAGCCAGGAGCACACCTTGGGTTTTCCAGTGGAGCCGCTCGTGTAGAGGATGAAGAGCTCGTCCTCGGCGTCGCACCACTCAGGCTCACACTCCGTGCTGGCACCACTCATCAGCTCGTGCCACCATGAGTCCATGGCTGGGTTCCAGGGGGTCTGAGGAAAGCAAACATTGGAAACAGGCTTGTCCAAAAACAAGAGATGGGGGATGAGCAGCGCAGCCCAAACCTCACCCCCTTGCAGACTATCGAGGGGATGTTCACAGCACAGCCTGATGCAAACCATGCACCAGAGCTGCAGCTCCCACTCCAGAAGCTCCTTTTCACAGCCCACAGCCACGAGGAAAACCTTTAAACATGGTCTGCCTGCAAGACCTGAAGCAGAGTGTCCAGACCACAGGTAACGGCGATGAATCCCTCTGGGCAGCAGCAGCAGCCAGGAGAGGCCCTGCAGCAGCAGCAGCAGCTCTGGGCTGTCCCCACAAACAGGCTCCTCCTGCCCTGTGAGGCTGCCCCGAGCTGCAGTCCCACAGCCAAGCAGCAAGCACAGCCACACAGCACCTGTCCCACAGCCACGTGTCCCACACACCTCACAGAGACCCTGACTGCAGCATAGCCAGAGACAAAGAGCAGCACGGTGCGCTCACACTGCTTGGCCCTGCAGGCCCCCAAAAATCTGTTGTCTGGGTTTTTAGGTAATTGCCCTGGTAAGAAATGACTGCTCCAATGCAGAGCCACCCAGCACTGGCTGTCTGAAGATGCCAGAACTGTGACAGAGCCAGCAACACCTGTGGCTGATGGCAGAGGTCACCCTGAGGGCTGCTCTGGCTGTATCCCTCCAGGTTGATGGCACAGTTTAGAGCAAGATTTAACCTCCCCTGACCTTCTCGCCTGTCCTCAGAGCAGCTTGGGGGAAGCTAGGCAGGGAACACACCCCGGCCTCAGCTCAGACCTCCACTTCCCACATCTCTGCGAGGGCAGGGACCTGACCCAGAGCCCTGCACATTTCCTCCACACAAAGCCAGACTCCCCACAGCTCCCTCAGCTGGGATGCCCAGAGAGCAGCCATGGGGTCACACAGTGACTCTCCACAGCCCTAAAGATGTTCATGTCATGTCTGGAGGCACTGGGACCCCACAGCCCAGCACGCAGCTCCTGCCCATGAGGTACAAGGGACGCCAGTTGCTTTACAGCTTGGCACAACCGAGCCCACTTGGAGAGCTTTCATGGACCCCCAGGGCTCCTGGCTTTACCTGGGAAAGCAGCTTCCACAATTCTGTCCCACCAGCAAGCTCCCAGCGAGGCACCAGTTAAACGAGCCCAAGGCCATCCAGCAGTTGTTTCTTACATCTCTACTTCAAGGATCCTTGGTTTAGCACCCAACCTCCAGTGCCCCAGGGAGGAGGTCAGACCCATGGCACTGTGTGTCTTTGCCTGCCTGCTCTGAGGGTCCAGAAGCCACAGCTCCCTGGATAAGGCAGGCAGAGTCCACATGGAGGGTCTGGAGCTCCAGGTTTGCTGCCTGGGGCCAGGAAGCTGCAGGTGACCCCTGCCAGCCTCCCTGCAAAGGGAAATGCACGGTGAGAGCTGCTTTTGAAAGGCAGAGAGACAAACCCTGAGCTGGATGCTGACACTGCATCCCAGAGGCTCTGCATTCCCCCAGGCAGCACGCTCCCTGTGCCCAGGGGCTCATGGATGTGGGGCTGGTTTTGGAAGCACTGGTGGCACTGCATTCACCCCCACGCCGTGGGCAGCCTGGCAAGCTGGGTGGGGTCTGTCACTGACATGCAGCTGCTGGCACCCCGGTTAGGAGGGCACGTGTGGCCGTGCAGCCAGAGCAGTTAGGGGAGGTGGGAGCTGCACGGGAAGCAGAGGGGAGGTGCCAAAAAGACGAAGGCAGTGCTGTGTGTAAATACCTTGGGATGGAGTCTCTGTGAGCTCTCAGTCTTTTTTTCCTGTTAAAAATCCACAAAGAGGGTGAGAAATTTGGGAAGCGGAGGATCCATATGGGTTTTGAAGGCAGGGAGCTGGAAGCCCACAGGCCTGGATGCTGGGAAACCACACTGGCAGGCTGGAAAATGCTCAGATCCAGGGCCAGGCCAGGAGATGCCCTCTGAGCAGAAGCCTGCCCATTTCCATCACCTTCCCTCGGTACCTGCTGCCTCCAGGGCACCCCTCCACATGGCTGGCTGGGAACAGAGGCACAGAGCCACCATGCAGCTCACAGACCATCCAAGAGCCTCACACAAGCCAATGGCACAATAAAAATGCATCCACAAGGGAAAGAATCTTTAATAAAGTGTTTGAATAAGCAGAGCAGCGAGAGCCAAAGGGTAAGAGACCCCTCCAGCCTCCTCCCAGGATATTCTGCACAAAAACCTCACCCTACCTCACCTAATGGAACCAGCATGAGCACAGGTTGCCCTGCAATCCCCCAGCCAGGGAAACCTCACACAGGAAGGCTGCTCTGCTCCAATTTTCCCCTTCCTTTGCACCTACCCTGCCCTCACAGGAGAAGGAGCAGAGCAAGCCAAGGAACATGGTCAGGCTGTCAGACACAGAGCAACACCCCAATAAAATTAACATAGCTGAACGAGGAAAAATAACTCAAAGTTAGAGAACCTGCTGGACTTTTCATTCCAGGGATATGCACAGACCATTCCTCCTGAAAGCAGAGTCTAGAGCTCAAACACTCCCCAAATACAACCCATTTCTGAGCCAGCCTGGGGATAACTCAGTGAAAATAATCACCAAACACCAAAATAATCACCAGGGACAGAAGACATCATTGCAAGACATGGAACTGTGGGATAGCTGAAAGTAACCTGCCTTTGGAGCATGTAAGGGTTGGGCACAGCAGGGCTGCTCAGCAGCCTCGGGAGCTCAGCAGGCAGCCACAGCTCCATGACACCTTCTCCTCCTTCCACCACCATCTCACCACATCCCTCTGGACCACATCCTTTCATCTGCTTTCAATTGCAAAGGAAAGGCCCAGCCTGACAGCTGCCAGAGTCCCTGTGCCAGCTGCACACACCCTGCACTGCTCTCAGCAGATGATTGCTGCCATGTCAGGGGCTGTGCTGAGCCCACACCATGAGCACAGATCTCCTGGTTTTCCTCTCCAGCTTCCAGTGTCACAGCTACAGTGCAGCACAGCACTGGTCTTTGCACAAAAGGGGACAGAGAGAAAGGGTTAGGAAGGAAAAGTCCTTTACCAGGCAGAGGAAAATAGGCATCTTGTCCTAGTGGCTTTGGAAGATGTACTTAGGGGTCCTGTGGGCTGGCAGATTGTGAGGGTGTTAAAGCAGCAGGGAGGGGATCTTGGTAAGGAAAAGGAACCATATTTTGATCACTCACATTACAATGCCAGCAAGGAGGGGAGAAAACAGGAACAGGAGTCAAAACAGGAGCATCCAGGGAATCCCTGCAGTGGCTCTGCACTGATGGATTTGCTGGTCTCAGGCCCATGGAAATAAAACCTCCCTCTCATTCCCCTAGGAACATACCTGCACATCCTGGCACAGCCTTTTCAGAGGGGGAGACTTGCTGCAGGCCCCATCCACTGCTATCTCTTCCCTGCCCAGGTGCTTCACCACGATGCACTTTTTCAAAGAGGATCCCCTGTAAAAGGCAGGAGCTGTCAGACTGGGCTGTTCTGGGGCTGAGGCAGCCCTTCCTGGAATCACAGGCAGCACTGGAGGCAGGGCAGGGGCCTGGAGTTGCTTTTTTTGAGCTGGAGCATTTGGTGCCATGCAAGTTCCAGGCACACCATGAGCTTCCAGGGACACCAGCCACAGAACAGAGCTCGGAGAACAGGAACAATCTGTGCAGAGCTTACTGGGAAGTAATCAGGTGTGAGACCCCTGCTTTCTCCCAGGAACCACAAGTCTCTCTCCCAGAACACTACTGTGGAGATGCCTTACAACTCCCAAATCTGCCTGTCTGTGACCATGAACACAACCTCCCACCAGGCAATATAAATGGCTGCTCCAACCCCTAGGCATGACTGTCTCAGAGGCAGGAAAGGCTTCCAAAGCCTGATTATATGTCAAGGAAAAGAGTGGGTGTTTGCCCCCTCATGAGGGCAAACACAGCCTACAAACTGCTGACAGAATGATCTTATTTCCCTTCAGCCCTGTCAGAGTATCAACACAGTCTCCATCAGTTAATTCCCAGCTTCAGGATCACTTCAGTCCTCCAAGGTACCTATTTTTACAGAAATATAAACATACGTTTTTAAATTGAAGGCTTTTAAAGAGTTTGAATTTCTAATGTGCAGACTATCTGCCCTGAATTTCCATGTTTGATCTAACACACAAACCCACATTCAGTCTCACACAAGCTCCACAGATGCTGTGTCTGTAAGCTTGGCAAAGGCATTTCACCATGATTATTTCCCTTTCTGTAACATCTGATGACTGTTTGTGTCAGACCTGCTGCAGAGTCTGCCCACCTATGACAACTCCCATTTGTACAGGAGCAGATTCTGGCAGCAATGCCCTTTTTTCACAAGGGAATCCAAACTTACTTGTCTTTACATTTCTGGATGGCTTCATCTGCAATCTGCTTCAGGTTCACCAGCTTGTCCCCTCGATAAAAGGCATCTGCAAAATGGTAAGGGAAAGTCAGACAGGCTTCCCTGACAGGGCTGCCTGGGACAGCTGGAGCAACAAGAAGTTTCAGGAGAGAGGGACAAGCAGAGCTCCTGCACTGAAGTGAAGGAAAGCAGACAAGCAGCTGATGGGAAAGCTTTCCTAATGCACTCTTTTAGCCTAGAGAAACAGATGCCAAAAGAAACGGTGGAATTCCTTCTCTGGGAGAGGTCCCAGTTTGACCTGACATATCTCTTGGGAATATTCTGTGGGAAATAATCCAATACATCCAGAACATGGACTGCAGTTTAGTAGGCCCTTTTCACGCCACGGGAATTATTAAAAACACTATTTCTTGCACTATTGGAAATGCAGAGTGCTGCATGCAGCCACTGCCATGTTCTCAATCCTTTGCTTTACAAGGGCGGGAGCTGCAGCAGAAATGTCCTTAAAACTGGGAACGGTGGGAATTCTTATATTACGCCTGCCTCATGACACATCTTGCAAACATCTGGCTGATTGTGAGGAGGAGCAAGGATGAGAAGTGTTTGGAAACATGCTATTAGCAGCTGGTGACATCAAGCTTTACAGGACAAACTGGGGGGTTGGTTTGAGGCTTCACCACATGTTCTGAGTGGGAAGCAGCACTCGGGCACAGCTACAGCACTGCATCCACCCTGGGAGGCTTAGCTGAGGCACTGCCTCTGCCTCTTCCACTTTCAGGTTTTTCAAATAAAGACCTTTCAGCCAGGCAGCAGCAAAGGAGACGCTCAGATGTGTGTTTTACCTGCCGTGATGAGGAGAGAGCAACCGCAGTCAAGGATCCGCTCGCAAAGGGAGTCTGCAGAGAAACCTGCAAACTGCCAGAGAGCACACAGCAGAGTCAGCAAGGACACACAGAAAACCTAGCCCCAAACCCCAGCAGCTGCTGTGCAGCTCACCCAAGGCAAATGATTCACCACCAGGCACTGGTGGAGAGAGCTGGAGGAGCTCACTGCACAGTTAATGCAGGGAAACAGCAGCACCTTTAATTTCTATCTCATTCCACTCCTCTCCCAAAACCAAGAGCTGCTGCCCTCAGAGCTCAGCACCAAGAGCAGCACAAAGAGCTTGTTCCTACCACAACAGAGTGCAGAGCTCCAATCCTGGCACAGGCAAGCATGGCTACAACCAGCTCCAGGATCATTGGCAGGTAGATGGAAACCCGGTCTCCTTTCTTCACCCCTAAGGAGGGAAAGTGAACATGGCATTTGTCAAAATGAACACGCCACATGTCAAAAGAAGAGGATATAGAAATAGATTGATGATTTTAATTCCTGATATGCACACAATAAAGCTTCAGCTGGAGTTAGGGCCGAAGCAGCCTTGGGTTTTGCCTTTCAAGCACTATGGCTCTTGAGAGATGGTGACAATGAACACTCCATGTTGTCATCTGCCTCCCTGAAGAAAGTGGAAAAGTAACCAGAACCCACTGCTTGCTGGAAAACCCCAAATCAGCAATTTTTTAGCACAGATTTTGTCCTTGTACAGTTGACACGACCAGCACTGAGCAGTTTTTTACAGACAGAGCCATGGATCAATCTGTGCATTGCAGAGCAAATTGATGAGAATTACTCAACAGACTGGCAACCACTCAAGACGTGACCCCAATGTCCAAACCCTTGCCCGAATGCCTTCCCAGTACCCCGTGCTCCTGGTTCCTCAGCTGTGTACCTTGGCTGCGGAGGACATTGGCAAACTGGCAGACTTTGTGCAGCAGCTCATTGTATGTGATTTTTGTGGAATCTCCAGGTTCATTCCCTTCCCTGGAAGAGATAAAATGTGTTACTCTACAGGCAGTACAAGGTAAGAGTGACACTCAAAACAGCTCTGGCCAACAAATATGTCCTCACGTGCCCTTCCAAGCACTGAGTAACCAAACTCCAGAAATCCAATTCTGGACTAAAGTTCTCTAATAGGAGGAAAATTTAGTCCAAAGTCCCCACCCCTGTGTAGATCACTCCTGAAAGCTACTGAATGTGTGAAATGGAAATACTGGCACTTTCAGAGAGGCAAGAAGAGACCAACAAAACCAAAGCTAAGAGTGCACAGGCTCAGGAGCACTCTGGGATTTATGGCATGGGTGCTTACGCCTGCAGATATCCCTGCATGAAACATGGGCCAATGTGCAGCAACACCCAACCTCCAAATACCTGACCTCTGATGGGCTGGGATGGGATGCCAAGGGCTGTCTTGTTTTCCAAGGTCATATATAAATACACCCGTGTATATTTGTTCAGTGTCATGCCTGCTCTGCCTTACTCCCCCTGTGGTCCTCCATGAACCATCTACAGGCTCCTGCAGCCCAGACTCTGCTGGGAAGAAGAGCCAAGGGCTGCACCCAGAGATGGGACACCAATGTCATATCTCCAGGGAAACCATTTGCTACGTGAGTAAAAACCAGCTAATTTTAATGTGACACAACATTTCAGCCCATGCAAATGTAGTGGCACTCCCAAAGGATCAGGAATAAAGAGTTTGGTATGACTTCACACTTGGAGAAGCAGCAGTCTCCTACACTCTGGAAGGACAGAGACTTTTCCAGGTCTCTCCAAGGCAGCCAGCACAGAAACTCCAGTGATCCATAGAAGAATAGGGGTATCACATCACTCTCAGCTGACAGCCCTCCTGGAAAAGTGTCCCCTTAGTCTGTGCAGCCAAATGAAAAGCAACACTGGTGCTGGGGAGAGGCCAGAAGCACATCCATGCCATGTGCTCCCTTAGGATTACAGCCAGGCTCTGCCTAGCTCTGAAACAGAAACCTCACTTCTTCCACACATCAAACAGAGCACACTAAGTACAGCAATCTAGCAAAAACCAACCACCTTCCCCAGCAACACAAACAGCAGCAAGCCTTCTGGGATGCAGAAATGTATAAAGCAACACCCTCATTTCTCATGTAATTCTGTAAATTATGCCATTGTGTGCCAGCACAACAGTGACCATGTGCTCCAGTGGCAGCCATGGTCCTGGTGGAAAAACCACCAGAGTTGGGAGAGCCCCACTGATACAAGCTCTGCTCCTGCCCCATGCAGAACAGGGGTTCCAGAACTGGTGGTTACACCTGGATCATCATTTGTGGATCTGCTGCTTACACACTTGTCTTATCCCTCTTGATACCCAGTTACACTCCTGGCTTCCACAGTGCTCTGCAGCAACTGGGTCCATGGATACCTGCAGTGACACAGGACAGGGAATCTTCCCACCACTGGCTCCTGGAAGGGTGATCCCCTGCTTGGTCCTTTATGCAAGTTTGGCCCCTTCTAAGTGCAAAGGGGAGAGACACAAGAACACAAGGCAGAAGCAAAGCATGGGAATGTGAACCAGTGCCCAGGGCAGGCGGCTCAGCCTTGACATCCCAGCAGTTTCCTCTCCTTTTCCCATCACAGCCAGAAGCATCACTTTGAGCTAAATGACATGTGAAACCATTAGTCAAGGTCCCTTACAGGAGGACTCTCAGCTAGGAAAGGGAAACCAGGAAATCAGAGTTTCCTTTTTCATTCTGTTACCTGAGGTCAAAGATCCAAGAGCTGATTTCAGTGCTGGGCTGAGCAGCTGTAACTGATCTGGCTCAAAGGAAGAGCATCTGCTTCTGCTGTGTCTGGCTGCACACCGAGTGCCTTTCCTCACCATCCAGGCTTTCCTTTGTGTACCTACATCAAGGCTGGTGCTGTGCAAACCTGCTTGTGTCCAGGCGTGCAGGATCACTGTATGTGCAGCTCTCTCCTCAGCTACGGGCCTTGCTATGGAGCAGCTCTTAAAAGACAATTATAATGCTCCCAAATGCAAGCTGGAGCATCCCAGCCCACTAATCCCTCACCTGAAGGTCACTGGGGTCTGCTGGGCACCACAGGCAGGCCCTGCACAAGCCAGCCCCCAGCCCAACAAAACAGGCCAGAGAGGAAGGATGTCCCTTTGTCCATGCTCTGTCTCAGTGAAGGATCTAATTACCGCCTTTACTAAGAAAGAAACACATTAGGAGGAAAGACTAGCACAGGCTGCCCATGGCCCTGTGTGCCATTTGGGGGCTGAGCAGCCAAGGGGAGAGGCAGCCAGGTCAGCCAAGCTGTGGGTTCTGAGGGGAGCAGCCCTGTGACCCTCTGAGCAGAGCTGCCTCCTGCACACAGTGCCCATGAGGGACAAGCAGCTGCCCTGAGCCACCCAGCATGAGGCACTGCAAGGACATTCCTGCTCTCCCTGCACACGAGAGGCACATCTCAAATACACCAGGTCCTCCTCCTTGGCAGCATTTCGGAGGGACATTCAGGCCAAGGAATGTACTCAAGCTCATTCTCAAGGCCAGAACACATAGGGCACTGCAGGAGAAGCACAGAGCAAAGTCAAAGAGAAGTTAAAACTTCTGTGAGGATTTTCAGGGGGCTTTCAAAGTCCTTTCCATTCATTTGCGTGACTGCAAAACAGCTCCACCACCACCAGCAGGCAAAACCTCAGGCTCCAGATTTTAAGAAGACCTTGTGTTCAATGGGAAACAAATCATGTCCTTGTTTCTACAGGACAAGATGCCTCCTTTCAGTGCATCTCCAGCCAAGGCCTCAAGCAGTCTCTCAAGAGCAGGCAATTGCTTTGTGTCTCCCTGCATCTGAAAATAGTCTGGAGTGCCCACAGCTATACTCAGCAGGCTACAGCAGCACTCAGACTGCTCTGCCCTCTGCTCTGGCACAAAAGCCCAGCCAATGATGTATTTTAGACAGGGCATTTAAAGGAATGCCCACTCGCATGCTATTGAGTACTCTCTGCGTCAAAAGCGAGCCTGGAAATTCCTGGCATCCAAGGTCTGCCAGCAGCATCTTCCCAACGGTGCCCATCTGACATAAGCAAGAGCTGTCAGCCCTGAGGATCTCACATGGGCTCCCTTGTCCAAATTCAATTGAAAAAGAAATAAAACTACAATTAAAACCCTCACTCTTCTGAAAACAGCACTGCAGAAGTCACGTCTGCAGTTCTAACCCTACCAAATCCAACACCCTCCAAATACGTATTTTGTTAGGATCTGGTGGTGAAAATAGTTGGTAGCAGCACTGCTGTGATTGTTCATGTGCAATCTCTGCACTAACAGTAAGGCTTCTTCTGAAAGGAAAATCCAATTCTCAGCTCCCCAAACACGCCAGATACATCATTAGATGTAATACATGGTGAAGAGTAGTCTTTTTTTCCATCTTCAAACAGAGTCCCACATTTAGCAACTGTAATCCAAAATTTTACACTATCATCTGGCTCATGGTAGGAATGTATTTAAGATTTTTAGCACTTGAGAAGCCTGTGTTTTACATATCACATGCTGCGTGAATGCTCAGCTGGAGAAAGGCAAGTTTTGGCCATATGGAATACATACAGAAGAAATTTATCCCTGTGAGGGTGGGCAGGCCCTGGCACAGGGTGCCCAGAGAAGCTGTGGCTGCCCCTGGATCCTTGGAAGTGTCCAAGGCCAGGCTGGACAGGGCTTGGAGCAGCCTGGGATAGTGGAAGGTGTCCCTGCCCATGGCAGGGGGTGGAATGAGATGATCTTTAAGGTCCTTTCCAACCCAACCCATTCTGGTTCTAAGGTCTCCACCAAACCACCCACTGACTCAGTAAATGCAAGTCTTTCAACTAAACACACAGCTGCACAACTGGATGCAGTCTCCTAGAATTTGTTGAAGGTTTCATGCAAAGAGGATAATGCTCTATCTGCCTGCAGCCATTCCTTGCCCAGAGACCCCAAGGGCATTGGGGAGCACCACACCACTGCAGTGTGCAGGATGGTAGTGCCCAGCCCTGCTCCAAATAGATCCCAGCCAACATTTGAAAGGCAGCACAGGCTCTGCAGAGCTCTTATCCTCGTGCTCTCTCCTGCTAGCAGTTAAAACAAGAGGGTCCCCACTTCAGAGAAGGTGCTGTGACACACAGTGCAGCACCTCTGGTGGCCCTGCCAGCATCTGAGCAAGGAACAATTGCATGGAGAAGTCACAGGGGCAGGGGACAAAGAAAGCATCAGGTGGGAAGGCTGAACACTTGTCACCTCTGTGGCACTACCACCCTTACAGGGAGCTCACAGACTGCCTGCTCAGCTGGAAGTTTGACCTTGGAGAGATGCAGAGCTGTTTCACCTGGTGCCCTGGTAATAAATCAGGGTTAAACTTCCCTGTTAGAGCCACCACACAGGTGAGCAAGTGATTTCATGCTGTGCAAGCATGGTGTAGTAGGGAAGGTGGTTTGTAGGAGCAGCAAGCATTTCTGCAGAGCCCCATTAGCTGAAGCACTGACCCTGTGGAGCAGTCAGGGATGAGGAGCAGCAGTGTGGGACAGGGATGCTGTGCCCAGATGCTCTCCCGGATATTTGCATCAAAGCAGGTCAAGAAGTTCCCATGCTCAGCCAAGCACCAGGGCTGACTACAGGGCTTCTCAAAGCACTGGTCTGCTTCACCCACTCATCACATAACCGAGTGAGCTGAGCCCATCTCAGCTGCAGGGTGACAAACAGGAGAGAGGGACAGGAATTCAGTGGCCAAAGGGACACACACTTCCCAGAGAATCCACACAGACCAAGCAAAGCTAACCCAAAAGCGAATCAGCAATGCTGTTTGGTTTTCCCTCTTTCACCACATTTCCAAAGAATAGTTATTTGCATCACCTGTTTGAGTAACAGATGACTACGACTCCCTACGCAAAGCTGCCCCAGTATTGGCAAGGAGCAGCAGGAAGTGTGGGTTGCATCAGTGGCAATTACACTTTTCAAAAGAAATGAGGATGATAATTGTGGTTTACAAGGGCTACAGTACCACTAAGAGAAGCTGGTATACAGGAGAAAAGAAGGAAATAAAGCCAAGCTAGCGAAGTGTTAGAAGTTTTCAAGATCTGCCAGGCCATCTGCCGATCCACACAGCGAGAAACAGAAAAATCACAGACCAAAGCTAGCTAGGGACAAAGCCAAAGCCTTTGTGATCCCTGAAAATGCTCCCACTGAGGACCAAAGGGGCTGCAGATCATTTAAGTTTCTCCTCTAAGCTCCTGTCAACACATCACTCCTTTTTACAAGGGCATGTAGTGACAGGACAAGCGGCAATGGCTTTAAACTGAAAGAATAGGTTTAGATTGGATATTAGAAAGAAATTCTTCCCTGTGAGGGTGAGGAGGCCCTGGCACAGGGTGCCCAGAGAAGCTGTGGCTGCCCCTGGATCCCTGGCAGTGTCCAAAGCCTGGTTGGATGGGGTTTGGAGCAGCCTGGGATAGTGGAAGGTGTCCCTACCCATGGCAGAGGGGTGGAATAAGATGAGCTTTCATGTCCCTTCCAACCGAAACCATTCTGTGATTGTATAAAAGCAGTAACCCAAAGTTGCCAAGCCCAGGCATGAGGCACCTGAAAGGCAAATTTTCAGAGCACAGCAAACCACCTCAAAACCACCAGGTTTCATTTTCCAGCTGGCAGAGAGGCCATGGCAGCCCAGAGAGCAATTTTTCTTAATGCAGGAAAAAGGCTCTGCACTTTACCTACGGGAAAACACCCTTAAGAAAACACAGATTCCCAGTTTGGAAAAGGTGTTAGAAGAGGGAAAGAAGCCTTTACCAGATGATGCCATGTCACAGGAAGAATTTGGGAATTCAATTCACAGTGGGGAACCACAGAGAGACTCAATGATTGCAAAGGTCTTCTCCAACCTAGTTAATTCTGTGATTGTGTGACTCCAGTAGAGCAGAGATGGGGACTGTGGGAATGTCCACCATCTCTGTTGCCATCTAAACTAAAACATGCTCAGAGCCCAAAATCCCTCCTAAGCGTGGGACCAAATGCAGCATGAGAGCTCTCCAGCTCCTGCTTCACCAGCAGCCTGTCCTCAGTGCAGGGTAGAAGGTAAAGGAAGGAATTCTCCTGCTGTGGTGACAGCTCTTCACGTGCAAGGTCACCAGGGGCGGCCAGGAGGACTCATGGCTCCCTGATCCATTCCACATCCAGAATTAGAGCAGCCAAAATGCCAGGCAGAGCTGGGCTGAGCCAGGCTCCTGCCATGTGGGGAATGTGCTCACGTGTGAGCTGCATGGGCAGCGAGAGCCCCAGGCGTGCTCGGCCACCATGGTGTCAGCTGCTCACACACCTCCTGCCACCCCTTGGCCTCGGCTCTTCTTAGGACAGCCCCAAAAACTGCTGCCTGAAAAGGGGCTGCCTGGACATATCTTGGTTTTTCAAGAACAGCAGCAACCAAAACAGACAAAAATAGGATTTCTTCCTCCGCCCCAGCCTTGCTTATGCCACTTGAGAGAGGAACAGCACTTGAGTAAAGACAGCCTTTTAAATGTGTTTTTGAGATAATAGATTACATGGAAATGTGAATTCTGGGGACACCAGCTGTGCAAGATAATCAGAAAAAGACAGTCTTTCATTAGAAAAAAATTCTTGTACTTGTATGGATTGTTCAATATGGAAATGCCCTTAACTGCACAAGCAGATGAGTCTGCAGCAGGTCTGCAATAAAACCTCCATGAGAATATTTCATAATAACAGGGCAGACTGCCCAGTCCTGCCCATGCTTAATGTCACCATCTCCCACCACAGTAATGTAAAATTCCCAAAGGAGTTCTGGGAAGCCTGAGGTTTCTTGAGCAACAGGTTCCCCAGAAAGCTCAACCCCACCATCACCATGCTCAAGTCTCCTTGCGTCACAACATGGATCAAGAAAGAAGAAGTTGTGTAATGACAGAGCTCAGCTTGGGAGGGGCTGGTGAAAAGGTTTTCAGAGTGTGTTCAGAAATATTTGGCAGCACTGAGAGAACATTGTTGAGAAAACCTGGGAGCAGAAAGCCCAGGGAAAAGAAGAATTTTACCAGTTTAATACCATCATCTCCTAAACCCACACAGTTAACTCTGACAACTGAATTAAAACCATCCATCAAGTTTCCCCTCCAGTGTCCCCCCTACACTTAGGTAAGGCCCAACAAAGCTCTGCTCTCAAATCCATCTCTGAGCCAAACAATGCCAACTTAGCTGACTGTGTACCTGGGATGAAGGGGTTCCTATTGCTGTAGAGAAAGCCAAACTGGCTGTGTCAAAGCAGGAGGCCTGTGGTCTGCAGGGCACAATGTTCCGTGTTCAGCCCCAGCCCCATCCTCTCCAGCCTGGAGGTAGTCCCAACTGACTCCAACACAGGCACTGTCACTGTGCATTTTACAGAACAGCTAAAACAGAGCTTATTTCTACAGAGACACCATCTGCTCTTCAATCAAGGCATCAGTCCTCTAATCACCTTTAAAAATACCTATATGGAAACACAGCCTACAAAGCAAACACCCAACACCCTGCATGGTTGCTACTGTCCCATAGGAAAACCCCATCCATCTTTCTGTCCTTCCTTCTCATTAATTACATTCCCAGCTACTCTTTGTATTTGCAGCCTTCCAGAAGCTGAACAAATACCAGAGGCATCTAAAGAAATAATATTTATTCTGTGCAGCCCAGCCACTGTTCACTTTACCATACCCTGAGTGATCCTACACCACAGAGCCCAGCTGGAGGTGGACACTGCCCCAAAACCACTCTTTATCTATCAACCTGCCAAAATTCCCTCCAGTTATCCCACTCATGCCAGGCTATGCCCTAAACTCTACCTCAAGCCCCCTTTTTCAGGCAGTGGGATTCTCAGACAATTTCCCTACATGCTTGACACTGAGTAACCATCAAGTCAAGAGGAGAAGTATTAACTCTAGCTCTTACTTTCTGAAGTACTTTAAAACACAAGAGCACAGCCAATGAAGAAAAATGACAGCTTTTTGCCTCATTTTTTTAGGGGAGAGGTTCTTTTCAGCAAATTTTAATTACTTTTCTATAAACAAAATGATTACATAGCGTTGCAAAAGTAGTCATGTGCAAGACTCACCCAGCACGTCAGAGAGTTTGGCTGCCCTCAGCCAGCACTTGTGACCCCACAAGACAAACCCACTGAATGCTGCAGAAGAATGTGAGAGTTTGATATGAAAGGAAACATTTTAGATGTTTACCATCAGTGAGGTTTTCAAAGGAGCATGGACTATTTTTACCAGTCCAATGGGAGTAGGCCTTATGTTCAGTGCAAAACAGCTGATTCCTTGTTTAAACAATTTACAGTTGGGCTGTGGAACAGACCCTGGGTGAAGCTTCTGTAAGTAAAATAATCAACAAGCCATCTGCAGCTGGGAAATGCCCCATTTTGGGAAATAGCTGCATGTCTGGCTGGAACATTCTGCCAAATTATGAAGAGCTTCTAGAAACACAGAAAGCCAGGCGAGGCAATTTCAATGGAGGCTCAAACAATATCCATAAAGGTCATGGCAGGAAATAAGTCTTATAATCAGATTTTTGGTGGACATTTCAACTTCATGCATCATGAACCTCCAGAAGTAATCACCAGGTGTCACCTCTGGACTGTTACCTAAGGAATATCTCTTACAAGATAGTCAGTGGCAACAGGAATGGAAAACATGCTTCTCTGACACTGAATGAATCGTAGAATGAATGGTCTGGGTTGGAAGGGACCTTAAAGACCATCTGGTTTCAAGGGCAGGGACACCTTCCACTATCCCAGGTTGCTCCAAGCCCTGTCCAACCTGGCCTTGGACACTGCCAGGGATCCAGGGGCAGCCACAGCTTCTCTGGGCACTATCAGGTAGGTAGCCAGGTGTAACAAAGCAACTAGGAAGGCCTTCAACTTCCTTGAGGGATTCCCCAGAAGAAGGGAGGTGACATCTATGAAAATGAATTCATGGAAAACTGCCAGGGCTCACGATTTGCTACCGCACCTCATTTCGACATTCACAAGTGATGTGCAGAAATGCAAAGAGAGAACTGAAACCCTGCTGCAAAAGGGGGGAGGCAAAGCTCTTGTGAAACCTCTGGCCATCAACACTTCAGCCCAGCAGCTCTGGGCACAGAGAGTCCACCAGGCGCAGCAAATGCAACAGCCCACCAGAAAAATGCCACGCTTGGAACAAGCACCCACTCACACACTTTTGGCAAAGCCTGAGCGTTTTGTCCCCTACTTGGAGCAAGTCTCATCCACGTGGAGCCCGAATCCTTGTCCACTGCTGCTCCATTCACACCAGAGTGCCAGAGAAGAACACACAAGCCATTCACACAGCTAAAATAATCAAGTTTTCTAGTCCAGTGAGCAAACTGAAGGCTCTGATCTTCCGTGTCCTGAATCCATACAGAAGTTCACCAACCTCTCCGTCCACGAATTCCATTTATCCACCACAAGTTTCAAATCTCCTGCCAATATTTGCAATATGCCATCATTGCACAACCATGGTGCCCCTCCCTACAGTAATCAAGTATTCTTAAAACAGATCCAGTTGCCTGTAATAGATGCCAGCAAAAGGAGACAAAAGTTTCACAGACATGAGAAAATCCAGGTGCCATCGTGTGTGCACACACACCCCTCATACTGCCCCAGGTAGTTATTGTACAACCACACCCCCAGAGCCATGCAGAAAGGCAGCATGGGACAGTGTATAAAACAACATTTTTGGGTAAGGGCGTAAGCAGAAATTTGTGAAAAGTTATTAAATCCCTTGCACTGAATCTACAGAGCAAGAGCCTCTGTCAGAGCAATGAGCAGCACAGGGGAGAAGTACTAATTAAGAACACAAAAGCTGTCACTGGTGTCATTTACACAGCAGCACTGCACTTGTGTTCACAGCAGCTCAGCCCAGAGCCTCTTAGACTAAAACCAAAGTGCCACGTTGGGTCAGAAGCAGGGCTGATGTTTTGCCTCCAGGAGCAGCAGCAGGAGATGCTGTGACTGGAGCACGTGAGCCCAGCCACCACCAGCAGCTCTGTTTCAACACTGTCCTTGGCAGACCTGCTGCTGACTCTGAACAGTGACCACTGAAAGTGAGGATGCAAAGGGCAAGGCTAAACCAGCTCCATAAAAACATCATTCTTCCATTCACACTTGAATTACTTTCTTGAACAACTTTTTGTGGGAAACCTCCCAAAGGTGGTCTGAAAAGAGCTGTATCCAGCAGGTCTGCAAGCAGCTCCACCACCTCCCAGCAGCCTGCACTGGTTCATGCTCATTGTGTTCTACTAGGGATGCAAGTCAGATTTACAGGTTCCCAGGACCCCCTTCATTGCCCTCTCTGAGCAAAGAGGAACTGGCAACATCCCAGCCCTTGGCATGGCAGCCCTTTGCAAACACCACCAGCATACCCTGGCCAGCATCTATGCAATTCCACATTCAAGTTCCTGCCCCCATCTGGGGCACATGCCATCTAATCCTGGGCACTTATGGGCATCCCACTTGTTTATCTGCTCAAATACTTCCTGGATATTCCCTTACATTTATATAGATGGATGTTGTATCCCTGCCAGTAGCAACTACCAAAGGTTTCTGAGCAAAAGGTTGGGAACAAACAGATCCAACAAAACCAAATGAAAGCTGCTCCCCTGATTCAAGGCAGCTGAGCTGCTCTCCCAAGCAGGAGAGGTTAAACAACCCCTCTCCCCACTCCTCTGGAGCAACCAATCAAGTGCTGCCTGAGTTCCTTCTTTCTGAACAGAGAAGAAAAATCTCACTATCTCCAGGAGCAAGATTATGTGTTATTTGAGCTCAGTAAAAACTATTTCCAGAGAAAATCTTCAATAATATGGGACATCCTCCCATGGCACAAATCCAGGGGTGCCTCTGAATGGGCAAAACCAAAGGAGAGCACAGGCACTGGGTAATCAAGCAGGCACCAACCTTTAATACCTGTCCCTCTCCTGCCTTGACTGCAGAGCAGAGCAGCACAAGGCTCAGAGCACTCACTAGCTCCCTGCTCCTGCCCTGGCATCCTGGGATAGAAAAGGCACTGCAGAGAAGGAATGGGGCTTGAAATCCCCAAAACATCAAACTGATCACCTTTCCCAGCATCTCCCTGCAAACCAGCAAGTGTACCTGACAGCGATGAGTCACGTTCTGCTTTCAAGTCAGCCTCTGGAATGGGAAAATAATTTCCAGTGCCTCTGTGCATGTGGTGCTCAACCTGCTGACTCACAGCAGCCAGGAAAGCACACCCCATACATGCCTGAGGAGGTAGTTTGCTGTTCTCAGATATTTATTTCATCCCTCTGGCACAACTGCTCACTTGGGAACTACCTCAGAGATTTCACTAGTAATGAAGAGGATGGAGGATGCAGCACATCAACAGAAATGCTCGGGAGAGGAGAACTTCGAGACATGACAGAAGAAAATGGGTCTCAGCACACACACAGAGCCCTTGGAAACAAGTTTTAGACCATGACCCCTGTGTTTTCCAGCCCCTCAGACCAAAGTGAGAACCCCAAACCCTTAAGCAGGCATCACCATGCTGCCTTGGCGCAGCACCACCTTCTTATCTCATCCACAACCAAACCCACAGTAAGACAATTAGAGCAGCTACATGAATTTAATTTTAAGCCCATCATGACCTTGTTCTAAACAGCTCACAGTTGAAGTTGGAGACTCCATCCACCTATGGAGAAAAGTCAGGGAGCTACACCTGAGGAGAAGCTATGAGTCCCTCCTGTCCCAGTTGGTATTTATATATGAGTGTCCAACCACAGTGGCTGCCTGCAGTACTGCAGAGCACTAACCACACTGCTTGGTGACTGCCCTAGACCTGGGAGAGGAAGCATTTCAAAGAAGGCAGGAAAGCACATGGCTTGGACATGTCTGAGCTACTCCACTACTCCCCGTACTCTCTGTTTTAATACCATGTTTCTGTTGATGCTCCCCTCACTCCCACTCCAGCACTACTCACACAGCTCAGTCAGGGAGGGCCCCACGAGGCAGGGATGCTCCCGTTTCGAAGGATGAGAAATGCTGTCTGAAGCATCTAATTTTGTTACCCCCTCCCACGCTGGCAGATGTCACAAAGCCCACCAGAAATGAGCTACACTCTCTGTGACAGAATCTGCAACTATCATTGCCCTTGAAGAAGATACAAGATTTACAGCTTCATAAAACTCTAACACATTCAATGTAATTTATTACCTATTTTAGGTGCACATAATGTCCCTGATTTCCAGAAGAAGAGCATTGTACTGCTCAGCGGTGCTTTCAAAATAATAATAATATTAATCTGCCAAAACCAGCAACCTATCCCTCAGCACACACAACAGGGAGATGACATGGATTGCTGAGGATGCACCCCAGAAAGGGCTGAGTGGGGTCACCCCTTTTCCCACAGAAAATCCCCACCAGAAAAGGAGCTGTGCTGAGCCTGGGTAATGCTGTGGGCATGAACCAAACCAGGCACTGGCCAAGTGTGGATCAGTACAAGCAACCTTCCCAGAGGTGAATTTTGTTCTTTGAACAAACTGTGTGATTTAGGGATGTGCTCCAAACAAGTCATGCAGGAAGTTACCAAAGAATTGAAGGGTCAGTTTGATACAGGATACCCCAAAACCCTGAAGCCAGTGGGAGCAGCAGAGCCAAGTGCATCATGAAGCTGACTCCAATCAAGCACTTGGAAAGGCTGGATGTTAACAGCCAGCATCCTCAGCCACAGCATCTGTGCATATGACAGATGTGTGGGGTGGTTTGGTTTGTTTCTTTTATTTTTTTTCCAACATGTTCTCCTAGTTGTTGGGTTTTTCTTATAGAAAGTTTTATTGGAAGAAACCTCACCACTACAAGGCCCTAAATCCATTATTACATTTTAAAGTAAAATCATATAAAGAAACCCAAACCAAACAAACCACACCTCCTCATTTTATATTTGTATGTCCTGTTTTTTCTAGGCCCAGAAGAAGAACCATAAGCACTAATTCTTTTGTTAAATAAAGCTGAAGTAAACTCTGGCAGCCTTTACTGCCTTTATTGCTTCTTTCTAGAGTGTTTTGTCATATGCCAATACAAGAAAGCAGAAAATTAATACACTCTCCCAGAGATGGCAGAAGCCAGGAGCACCCTGCCAAGCCCCATCACGTTGGCTGTAGGAATTCTAAAAACAAAACTCTACATCCTTCCCCTGTCCCTTGGTCCCACCAGGAACCACCAGCACTGGAGCTGGGGGAACTGGTTTGAGAAACAGAGGCACAGGTTACACACAGGTCAGGCCTCATCCAAGTACTTTCACACCCTGGGGTCCCATTAGAGAGTTTTGCAATAGGTGTTGGTTTTGGTTTTTTTTTTAAATTCCCACCTGGTTATATTTTTACCTCCACAGGCTGCCCAGGCTGAAGTTTATATGAGATTATTAACAGACACTTCAGCACTGAACTAGAGGGCTGTCCAAGTGGCCTAGGCATGTCTACAGCAGGGTGAAGGAATACTGTGCTCCTGCCCTAATTAACCACCCATCACAAAGTCCTCAGCACTGCTGCAAGTCCCCTCAGTGTCCCAGTAGCTGGTCCAGTCCATTTCCCCTGCAAGAGTCACCACAGGTACCCAACTGCACAGCAGCCACTGTTAGTGACCTCAGCCTTTCCACACCATTATGAAAGAGATTTCACTTTTGAGAGCAGCACTTTATCAGAAGCATTTCCTGGAGCTTCTGTTCCTTTTTTTAGGCCACATCAGCAATACCAAGCAGAGAAAGAGGAATCAGAAGCAGCAAAACCAGAAATATTTGTAACATTCGCAAGCAGCTCAAGATATCATAGTGAAACAGGCAATAGGGAAAAATCCACATTTCCTACCAACCCAGGATGGCCATTTTGAACTACACAGTCCTAACAGCACCAGGAGGATGACACCACGACAGTGACTGTCACCTATGTACAAGTTCTGCAGCATTAGGCAATCCCATGTACTGCCCTTTGTGCTGAAAATGCAATTCCATGTGGCTTGGGATTAGACCCTCTGAGTGGAGCCAATTTGGGCAGTCCTGGACTGCTGGTGGTGCAGGAACCTTTAGAGCAGCTTGCCTGTAACAAATCCAGATGAGCTGCTCGCTGCTTCTCATCCATGCAAGACTGGAGACAGCCAGAGCCAGCAGTTGTGAGTTTTGTCAGGACACATTACTTCTCACATTACTCAGCAATGCCTCCAACCATTATTCAACTTTTCCCTAATTTCTCTCTCTGAAAGCAAAGACCATGGTCCTGCATCTTTTCAGAGCTCTCAGAGCTGGACAGTCAACCGAGCCTTGGTATAAGTTCAGCACCTTGCCCATCTAGCAGGCTACAGACTTTCTTAGAAGCAATCAAGTAGCTCAGGCATTTAAAAATAAAAACCTCTTCAGCTTTCAGAGGCTTTAATTTCTTTTTTGATTTTTCATACAGTGTGACAAATCTCAAGTGCTTTAGGGAGCCAGGCTTGTTCCAGAGTGTTAAATACAAAATGTGAGAGGACAAGATGACAGCAATTAATTATTGTTTTGTTTTGAAGAGAAGCACGTGCCTGGAGAGGAGTTATTTTATGAGATGCAGCCCCCAGCCCAGCTTTCTCAAGTCCTCAGTGCCACACATGCCACATCCAGCATGACTCTTTCCATCCCTCCCATTGGCATCCCCACACAGCACTGCCAGGTCACTTGTGACAGAGCCACACTAGGAGAGTTTAGCCCAAAACAGTCAGGGGAAACTCGCTGCTAAGAAGGAAGACAGACTATTTTTTAGCACTGTGAACACCACGACTGACAGCCACCCACCATTCAAATATCCACTCCAAGCTTTGCTCAGCATTGCAAATATCCCCACACAGGCTGCCAGAATAACCAACAAGAAAAATGTTCATCAAGCCCAAATTAAAGCCGTAGGCTGCTGCCTCGCTGTCACACAAAGATTTATTTCAAGAAGAACCCAGTCCCTCCATAAACACCAGCACAAGGCCAGCACTGGCTGCCAAATGGCTTTGTTTGCTGGCACACCTTTACCTGAATGAGTTTACAGCAGCGTTTTCATTCAGAACCTGCAGTCATTTTGCATTTTACATGAGCAAGAGAATATATTTAACTAGGAGGGAAGTAAACACTTTCCAGCATTTCACCTGTGCTTTATCAATATGATTATCTGCTAGGCAATGTGTGCAATTCTTTCACTGAAGCAGAAGGGCTATGGAGAGAAACTCTAGAAACCCTCTGAACCAAATTTTACAGCCACAGCCACACTGGTATAACCATGTTCCTTTCTGCAGTGGGGTGAATTGCAGTCAACTTTACACCAGGTGACTCAGGGGGACTTTCAGCTGCACAGTAAATCACTTAGGCCATCTGATATTTTTATTGCAATGACAGTAAGATTTCTCCATCAGCTCTGCTGAAAGCTCTCACCATATCCCAATGAGTTACTGCATCCCTAACATGGGGCACATTTAATTGTGCTTCTGCCCTACCACATACAGTCATAGCCAGGTAACATAAATATCAGTTCAAGGGAAACAGCAAAATGCACAGGAGAGCCAAGCACAGCTCTGTCTGGGAACACAGCTGTGGTGCCAGCTGAGCTAGTTCAGCAGGGTAGCATTACTTCTGGAGCTCGGACATCACCAGTGAAACCTACTTTGCATCAATATGAAAATTAAGGTTTTCATAACATAGGTTTTAACACTAGTAACTACTTTGATAAAAAACCACAAACATACTCCAGATAGGGCTGGAAGTAACTTTTCTTCCCAAAGGTAGAGAAGACAGTCTTTCTGAAAGCACCACAAGGAATCTACAAACAAGCACAGGTATTAGGAGAACCTTTCTGCCACGGGAGTGGAAACTTGCCAGACCCGCAAAACATAAACACAGGAGATAATGGGGTTTATTAGCTCTAAGCCGTCAGATGTTGGCTGTTCCTCACGCCGTGTCTCTATCCACATCTACCTCCTTCACCAGGGAGCAGTGGCACCTGCCTGACTCCCGTCTGACCACTCCGAGCTCTCAGCAGGTACAACTGCGAAGGCAAAGCTGGGAGTCAGACGTTCTTCACTGCTATGCCGGGCACTTCAGCGCATCCCAGGAAGGGCAGAGAAGCTTCCCGGGAAGGGCAGAGAAGCTTCCCGGCACAGCTCTTCCCAAGGACACTGCAAGCAAACACGTGCTGAACCTATCTAAAGATCAGCCCCTCTCAGGTTTTATGCTTTCATTCACCTCAGTAGAAACCGACACTGTATCACTTTAGCGTGATATTTACACACCTTCTCCATTACAATAAAAACAGAAACTTACCAATAAAAAGCAACTTTGTCCCCAAGCTTCTTCTCATTGACATTTCTGTCCAGGAGGTTGTAGCAGATGTTGGTGGTCGCTCCTTTCATCCACTCGATGAAGATCTTCCCCTTGGTCACATCGAAGTTGTACTTCAGGAAGGGTCCCGTGTGCTGACGCTTCCAGTAGAACTCTTTGGCGATGTCCCCCCAAAATTCTGCAAAGGCAGCGGGCGCCGGAGCTCGTGAGAGGGAAACGGAGATGAGAAGCAAGGATAAGGGAAGCAGGGATGAGGGAAGCGGGAATGAGGGAAACGGGAGTGAGGAAAGCGAGGATGAGGGAAACGGGGATGAGGGAGGTGACACCGGTTACGGTAACACCGGGGACACCAAGGGCACCCCCTGAGCACCCCACACGCGGGGGTTGGCGGAGGGCTCCCCACAGCCCCGCGGGCAGCCCGGAGGGCCCGGGCAGCCGCCGCCCCGCAGCCCCGGCCCCGGCCCCGCTCACCGTGCGGCTCCTCCACGGAGCGCTGGTACAGCCGCTGGTAGTGGGGCAGCGAGGGGACGTGGGCCGCGGGCAGCAGCTCGGGCCGCGGCGGGTAGAGCCGGGCCTGCTCCCCCGGCTGCACCATGGCGGGGTGCCGGGGCTGTGCGCGGGCGGGGGCCGCCCAGCCCCGCTCAGCCGCCGCTCCGCGCCGAGCCGGGGGCGGGCACGGCGGGCACGGCCCGCCCTCACGGGGAGCGGAGCGGGGCGGCGGCCATGTTCCGCTGGGGCTGTGCTGCCGGCGGGGTCAGCGTGACAGCAGTGTCCCTGGGTCAGGGCCGGCCCTGTCTGCCGTGTCCCTGTGCCAGCGCTGTCCCGTGTCAGCGGTGGCCCCTGTCAGGCATGTCCTCTGGCAGTGGGTACCTCTGTGGCAGTGCTGGTCCCTGTGCGGGTGGTGTTGCTGTGGCGGTGCTGTCCCGTGTCAGCGGTGTCCCCCTCTCAGCCGTGTCTCTGTGTCTCTCTAGGAGACAGGTCACCCTGCAGCCATGTTCCCCTGCCCACCGTGTCCCCCCTGTCAGCCGTGTGTCCCCCACTAGCGGTGTTTCACTGTCAGTCATGGCCCCTCTGGCAGTGTCCCCCTGCCGGCCATGTCCCCTCCTTCTGCGGTGACCCCTGTCAGGGCTGTCCCTCTATCAGCCATGTCCCGCTGTCAGTGGTGGTCCTTGTCAACCCATGGCTCCCTGTCCTCCACCATCAGCCTGTCCCCCATGCCAGCAGTGTCCCCATGTAGCAGTGCTGCCCTGTCAGCCACCTCTCCCTGGTCAGCAGGAGCCGTGTCCCCTCCGTGCCGGTCCCTGCCACTTTGCCAGGCCAGGGAGCAGCGCAGGGTGCCACCCGTGAGATCCTCCTTCACCAGCCCCAGCACAAGCCATGGTCACCATGGCCACGCTCCATGCCTTGTCCCCCTGCGGAAAACAACTTTCGTTTGGATTCGCGACCCTCCACTTCCCCTCCGCTGAGCTCTGTGAGCACAGTGAGCTCCGCCAGGTCACTGAGCACCTTCCTCCTGCAAAAAAATGGTACAGCTCTTTCGAGGTAGTGAGAAATTAAACATTTTTTTTTACTTTTTTTTTTCACCAAGAAGGCAGTCAAATGCTGGAACAGGGTGGCAGCAGTGTCACAGTCCTTAGACACAGACAAAATCCAACAAGATAAGCCCCTGAGTAACCATGTCCACTGGAGTAGGAGGCTGGAGCTGGGGTCTCCCAGGGACCAACATGATTGCAAGAGTCTGGTCTTAGAGGCAGGAGTTGCCTGTGGTTGTACCTCCCACAGCAGACCCATTGTCATCCCGATCGTTAACATTCCCTGCATGGAGCCCAACTGCCCAACGGCCCTGATAACATTGCCTGCCAAGATGTTATTTCCTAGGCACGCTGCCAAAACCTCAAATTCCCCTTCTCCATTGGGGAATATCACCCCTTGGAGCAAAGCACTGCTGTGCCCAGGGAGCCACCTGCCCTGGGAATTCAGTGCTGGCTTGGGCCAGGGCCAAGGAGCACTCAAAAGATTAAAGTCCATAAACTTGAAGTTGGCACAGTGTCAGTGAGCAGGTACTGCCTACTCTGGTATCCTTGGGTTTTCCACAGTTTTGTACACTCCTTGGGAGTGTTGCCATGCTGTAGGCTGGAGGAGACATAAACCTGTGGACTGGTGACCATCATCTGTCACTCCAACCAATGTTCTCATCAGCAAAGAGGCCAGAAAGAGACAAAAGCAGCAGTGCTGGTGTGTATTTTCCATTGAAGATGCTCCCTAGATTTGAAGGGCACACCTGTGCTGCAGCTCCCTGCTCTGGTGTTAGTTTGCTGCCTGCCCACACTGCTCGGGGGCAAAGATTCTTCTGTGACTCCAATTAGGAGGACACAACTGGTTTACTTGGAGGTGAAACCCAGGAGTAGTTCAGGTGGTATCTACCTTCATAGGTTGTGTCCTATGGACAGTATCACTCCAGAGATACTCTCTACACACCTCTGACATGAGCTCAGCAGGATTTACACCCCAAATCAGTCAGCCACCCTCACACCACACGTGTGGCACATGTAACAAAGCTTCCTCAGCCATGTAGTATAAAATCCCTGTCCTGGAAAGCTGCAATGTGGACTCATATTATTAATTTCATTGTTATTAACAAAAAAACCCAACCAACCAAACAAAAAGTCACAGGAACATCAATGTGCAGGTCTCAGTCTCTACTAGTAAACCACATGGATGAAGGTGAAGTGTCCAGCACAAGTCCACATCCATTCAGATACACAATTTTAGCATATTCCTTATTGGACTTTCAGCCTGGGATCTCCAGTTTCTGAGCCCAGGCTGTCTCTGTTGCTAGACCAGTAAGGATACAGCCAAATCCTGCAAGATTTTTCCTTCTCCAACCAGCAGTATTGTTACCTCCAAGTTCCCTATTACAAAAAGCGGAGGTTTTTAAAGAAAAAGGCACTTTGGCTTTTTTACCCTGACGGGTATTTTTCAAGCTCCTCAGGAGCTATGGGAATTGCTCCAGCACTCCTCTTGGATAGATGGCCCAGGCACAGCCCCATGAATTTCTGGGTACACTTGGCACATCCTTTAACAACCCCAACTGGATATCACTCTGATCCTCTCCTGAGAAGTGGAACAAACCCAGCACTTCTCATGTCCTTCAGAAGCCACCTCAAGCTGAAAATTTTCTGTTATGAGTTGCCAGCCTTTATTTCTAGCAGGTTGTGTCCCAGGGATTTTGGATTTACCAGCAGCTCTCTAACAAGCCCTCTGTCCCCCTAAGTGCCAGGAAGGGGGCTGTCATTCACCCCAGTGCTGGGAAAGGGCTTTGTCACTCTCACTGTCACAGGACAGAGTCCCAGAGCCGGTGAAGAGGTGGTTTGCAGATCTGGGAGGCACCCTCTGCTTCCCTTCTCATTGGCTTTTTCTCTTGGTGATTTGTCTGGCTGAAATTCCCCTCCAGCCTCAGTGACAGCATGATTTCTGTCCAGCAACTGTTGCTTGCATGTGCAGGACATTCTGACCCACGAGGCTGGAGCAGCACCATGTCCCACCAGCCCCACGGCTGTCCTTCATCCAGCATTGTCCAGCCTGAGCCCCTGCATCCAGGGAATTTCGTTGTTGTGCTGCAGCTGTCCCCAGCTGTGGCCCAGGGAGCTGCCTGATGGCAAGATGGTGCATCTCCTCTCAGAAAGCACTTGCAAAGCAGAAAATTCCAAATAGCCTCTTATTGTTTTCCCAAGCTCTCTCCTCTTCCAGTAACTCTCCAAGCAGCTGCGTGCAGGGTTGTGAACCAGAGAGGTGGTACCATCAGCCAGACAGACCCCTGTGGCACAAACACAGCCCTCCTCACATCTTCATTTCAGTGTCTAACAGCTGAAAAACCACGGAATCATGGAGAGCTTTGGGTTGGAAGAGAGCTTAAAACTCATCTCATTCCACCCCCCTGCCATGGACAGGGACACCTTCCACTAGACCAGGTTGTTCCAAGCCCTGTCCAGCCTGTCCTTGAACACTTTATTTATATCTCCAGGTTTTCCTCGGTGATTTTACTTGATCTAGGGAAAGGGACCATGCTGTGTGACCATGCTTTGCTGCTCCAGCTCCTCCACTCCAGGGTAGTTTGCATCCAGCTGGGCTCCTGCCCTGGGAGCTGCTGTGTGGTGGGGCTGGAGGCAGCAGGGTTTGCTCTGAGCTTGGCTGTCAGCTCTCCTCACTCGCCAGGCAGTCCTGGAAAATCAGCTGCAGTTTAGGCCCTTTATTTCCTCTTCCTATAAAGGAATAAAAGTACTTAAAGTGTAAGCATAAGTGTATATTAAGGTCTCTTGTAGAGACTCAGAGGGTGCAAAAGAAGATAATGGCCAGGACGTGTGTTGTTGTCTTGTTCACACTGGGATACTCTGGAAAACAGCTTCTAGAAAACTTGGGATACTCTGGAAACAGCTTCTCTAGTGAAGCACCCACAGCAGCTCTGCAGCTATGGTGGGACCTTTCACCACATCTTCCCTGGTATGAAAGACCTTAGTCCTGGAGATGGTGGTTGTAGGGGAAAGAAACAGGAAACTGTGAACTGTTCTGTCCACCTCAGACCTTCTGATCCTGATGGGGTGAGCAGGAGGCAGGCTCAAGTGGGAAACTTGTGCTAATTTGGGCTCCTGGTGAGCAGGTGACTTACCTGGGGGCTCTAAGTGGGGACACGGGGCATTGCCTTCTGACTGGCCTTATTGCCAATAAAAGTGTGGGAATCACATCCCTGTTCATGCAAATCCCTGAGAGTATCAGGCAGGAAGGATGCAACCCACAGCAGTGGAGGAAGGAACCCAGCAAGGCACAGAGGTGTGTGAGCAACACCGAGGTACCAGGCTGATGGCTGAGGCTCATGGGCTTGTCTGGAGGAGAGACACCTCCTCTCTCACTGTGGGTCCACTCCTCCCAGAGCATCTCCTGGACATGGAGCCTGGACCAGAGCCTGGTGAGGCCGATTCACCAGCTGTCAGTGATGGTAATCAGAAAGTGCATCTTTTTATCATGGACTTTACTGTTGGTGAATATGCCACAGCATAAACAAGTTTATGCATTCCGTGGCCATGCCAGAGGCAGTAGGAGGTTTTATCAGAATATCCTGCAGAGAAAAGGGAAAATTTTCTTTAACTGCAGGCAAGGACAGAGAATTGAGGTGCACAACAAAAGAGCAAAGGATCTGGAAGGAATCACAAGTGACAACAGCAAAAGCTCCTGAGTCCTGTAGAGCAGGGGTGAGATGGAGTGAGAGGCACAGGAGATGGAGCAGGAGGATGTGACCAGGCTGTGGATCTTCCTGCTGGGGCTTTCTGGACTAATTTGCAGCACATGGCCAGGCTGGGCAGCCCTTCACTTGTGCTGAATGAATCAGCACTCAGCATCAACAGGGTTAAACACCGGGCTGCACTGTCTCCTGGCTGAGGACACTCCCCCTCGTCGCTGGCTGCAGAGAAAATTTTAATCAGCGCCGTGATAAGAGCCCTTCAGTCCTGCTGGGAGTTATCAGCTCCTTTGTTTGTAAATGTAACTGCTCAATACCAATACACTTGGCTCTGGGTTCCGGCACTTCCCTGCTCCACAGCCCTTTGGCTCAAGCTGCTCCTTCCCTCCAGCCGCGGCTTAATCGGGGTGTTAAAACAGGCCAGGTTGTGCTGAAAACAAGGATCAAGCCTCAGCTGCTTCCTTTCTACCCCTGCTGTCACTGGGAGAGAGCTCTGAATTTCAGGGGATTTTAAGCTTCAAGGAGTAGCTGATGCATATCAGAGCCTGGTAATTTAGCCCTCTGCAGAGTACAGACAATATATTCATAATCATTTTATATGGAGATGAGCTAGTAATGCAATCAGGCTTATAAATCAAACCCAGGAGACATATTAGTTCTGTTTGCCTGAGCTTCTTGAGCGATCTATCCACAGGAAAATGTCTGTCTGACTCTTGGATGGGGCCAATTAACTTATAAAGATGCTCTCTCCTCTCACAGTGGCTCGTTTGTTTACTTGGGCTCTGCCAGCTGGTGCAATTTTCATTCTGGGGGAGGGGGCCAGGTCGATGAGAGATTTGTTGGAAGCCTGGGCTGCAGAGGAAGGGAAGCGGCTGAGGAGAGGCAGTGCCTTCATCAGCAGAACGTAAAGGAGATTGTGGTTTAATAAACAGCTTCCCCATGTGAGCTGTCACTAGCCTTCACAGCGTGTCCTTGCACACCCATAAACGTGGCTGCCTTCTTCTGTCCCTGTTTTATTGAGCAGGAAGGGATAGCTCTGGGTCAGGCTCGGCCATGTCCAGGGAGTGGGTGTGTGGACACAGGAGCACATCCCACACTCCGGCGGCTCGGGAAGTGGCACCCCGTGGGGCTGGGAGGGTGATGACAGCACCCAACCAAGCAGCTCTGCTCTGCTCTTGCTTTGCTTCCTTCTGGCTTCCTTCTGCTTCTGTTTCCACGTCCCACCCCACAGCATGCAGGGATGTCCTTGCGCTGGGATAGGGGTTGGATGTGCTCCGAGCGAGCAGGATTTGGGGCGGTGCAACGATGCGCTGGCAGCCCGGCAGAGCTGGGAGCAAAGGGACACAGCTGGAGCTGAGGTCGGTGCTGACACCAGAGGGTGGTGTGGTCTCACGCTGGAAAGCCACCGCTGGAGACACATCCCTGCTCCGACACGTGTAAGAAGAGGACTTGGAGTCAAGCTCGTGTTTATTTTTTCATAGAGATTTTTAATGTTTATTTTTTAACGGACTTGATTTAAATTTTTGTTTTCTACAATAATTCAATGTAAAAATCCCAGTACAATATACAACAGTTTGGACATTTGGAATAAGAAATCCAGCTTGGGGAGACACGTTAAGTTCAGCTAGTTCCTAACACAGGTAGCAAATTCCCTCCACCCTCCCCCAGATTTACCAGCCAGGAAGGCATGTGGGCAGGAATGCTTTACAAATGTCACCCCCACCCCATAAAGACACTGGTTGCCCTGTCCCTGCGTTGCAGTGTGACAGTCCCTCAGCCACATCCCCTAGGAAAGGGCATTGTCCCCTCCATGGGATGGCTGAGAGCCTCCAACATTGCAAGGCAGAGTCTGAGGTGAAGCGAGGCTGGCTGGCCCTTGTGCGTGAGTGACATGGGATGCTCCGAAAAGGCCCTGCAGGTCCCTCTGGGTTTGGAGCTCCCTCGGGATGGAGAGGAGACCTGCCCTCCCCTGGCAGCAGTGTCAGCAGCCTTGTGCCCTAGAGCAGCCATAAGGCTGTTGGAAGGGGATGGCTGTGGCCCTGCAGAGCCCAGCCTGAGGGGAGGAAAACAAAGATGATGAAAGATCCCTGCCTCTTGGGTCTGAGAGGACATTTCAGGGATTGCTCCCTGGCCTGGGAGCTGGCAGTTTTTTCAGGAAGCCACTTTGGCCTGGCCCATGGTACTCAAGCAGCCTCGGAATAGTCCTGCTTGAACAGTCTGGAGTGGTCCTGCTTGGGTGACATGGGAAGAGTCTGTTCCAGCTACATTGGATGATCCTGCTCAAGCAGCCTGGAGAGGTCCTGCTTGAGCAGTTTGGAGTGCTGCTGATCAAGCAGAGTGGGATGGTCCTGCTTGAGCAGCATGGAATGGTCCTGCTGGGTGGTCCTGCTGGAGCAGGGTGAGATGGTCCTTGTGGAGCATGGGATGGTCCTGCTGGAGCAGTGTGTGATGGGTCTGCTTGAGCACCATGGAGCAGCTGGAAGTGGCAGGGATAGTTCCTCATGTCCTGCAGCATCCCAAGCAGTGCATTCCAAACCATTCCTGGCCTTTCTCACCCCCCTTTGAAATCCTTCACTGCTTGAAGTGATCCCAGAGGAATCTAGTCGAGCTCCATGTTCCACATTAGTTATTGCTAATGTTAAATCAGGACATTGGTGACTTTATCTGGCTGAGTTATTGAAGCCTTCCAAGGGCGGAGATCATCCCCTTTCCCCCATTACCAGTTCCAGCTGCACCAGCCCTAGGGAGAAGTGTTTCCTGATGTCAGGAAGGGCCCTTCCTGCTTGCATCGGGTGGCTGAGCTGGTAGTGGCTTTCCTGGGTTGGTAAGGGATGGGATGTAAGGCAGGAGAAGCAGGAAGAGAAGCAGAAAATTGCAGCTGGAGTAAGATTTGCTGGGAGTAGAAAAGTGCAGGGAAGATGGAGGAGGATGAGTGGGAGAGGTCAGGCTGGGAGAAGACTAGAAGTCAGGATGGAGTTAGGAGATGGACAATATAAGGACAGTTAGAGAGGGAGCTGTGATGTCAGGAAGGTCAAGGAGGGGTGGAGAGGGAAATCTGAGGGGTAGGTGGGACACTTAGAGAATAAAGAGGGATAGGAAGGTGGGGAGAGGTGGAGGAGCATGAGGAGAAACAGGGACACTGTGGGAGGCAAATGACAGAGGATGGTGAGCCAGAGGCCAAGTGTGAGAGGGACAAGGCAAGAGGTGAAACAGCAGGAAAAAGGATGGGGAATGATGAGAAGTGAGAGATCACAGGAAGGACTGAGGTGGAGGAAGAAGTATGAGATGGAAGATGGTGGAAAGGACAATGATGAGGAAAAGAGAGGAGGATGAGGAGACTGGGCAGATGGTAGGAAGTGGAGGGTGAGGAAGAACAGGTGAATAGTGGGTGGTGTGGGGCTTGGGGAGGGATGGAGGACGGTGGGAAGTAGAGGATGAAGAAGGTGGACAAATGGAAAACAAGGAGAGATTAGGTGGCAGGTAGTGGAGAACAAGGATGGAGGGGGGATGAAGATGATGAGGAGGGATGAGGAGACTGGGAGATGGACAAGGATGACAGGAGGGATGGAGAGACATTTGGGGGACAGAAGACAAAGACTGGAGGGCAATGTTAGAGGATGAATGAGAAAATGCTGGGAAATGGAGCGGCACAAAGAGGGGGTTGGAAATGGGGAGGTGAGGCAAATTAGGGTGATATTGGCAGTTGAAAGGATGGTGAAATGGTGGGAGGTGAGGGTGGATTTTGGGATGGAGAAGTGAAGGATGTTGAGAGAGGAGATAGGAAGAGAGAAGAGGATGAAGAAAGGTAGAGAAGATGAGGAGGTTGAAATATGTTGGGGTGAAGGTGGGAGGATATGCAGGAACAGGCTGATGGTAAGATGTAGAGGACAGTGATGGTGAGAGCTGAAGAAAAGGTGTGATCACTTGAATCTGAAAGGAAAAGCAGGGCAAGGATGGGTGGGACAGGGTGGAGATGAGGGAAGAGAAGACCTGAGAAGATGGTGGGGGGGGTGAATGAAGATAAGGAATGGAATGTGGTGGATGAAGCAGGAGCAGGTGAGATGAAAGTGTGGCAGGAAGACTGGACAGTGGGATATGGAGGGCAATGGAGGAACACAGGAAGGAGGGATGGGAAGTGGTGGGTGATGGAGGAGAACAAGGAGGGATAGGATGCAGTGTAGGTTACAGGAGCACAAGAGGGTGGAAGGGAACATGGCAGGTAATGGAGGAGCTCAGCATGGCAGGGAGGGGTGGGATAGTTTAGGACAGCACACTCTGGAAGGAGCATGAAAGAAGGATGGGATGTGAAGGGAGTGGGGAAGACAGTGAGGGACTAGAGGTGGTGACAGCGGAGCACAATAAAGGATGGAACACAATGCAGGAGGACAAGAAGGAGGAACATGGCATGGTGGTTGATTGAGGAGCATAGAAAGGAAGGATGAGACCTGGTGGGAGATGGAGGAGGGTGGCAGGGAGGGATGGGACACAGAGGGTGACAGCACATGAAGGAGGGAAGGGGTGAGACATAAAAGAAGGAGATACACAGGAAAAGGCATGGGATATGGTGAATGATGGAGCATAGGAAGGAGAGCTGGGTTGGGTTAGGTGGGTGATGAAAGAGCAGAATAAAGAGGGATGGAACACAGGGGATCAAAGAGAAGGCATGAAAGGGATGGGACAGGAAGGATGATGGAGGAGCAAAAGAAGGAAGAGTGGATTTTGGATTTGGGATGATGGAGAAACACGGGGTGGGACAGTTTAATGGAGTGAGCCTTGGGGGGAGGCTGGGACCAGCAGGTGATAAGAGAATCACAGAAGCATTAAGGCTGGAAAAGATCTCTAAGATCGTCAAGTCCAATCGAGGGGCAGGAAGCCATGGGCAGTGATGGGAAGGGGGATGTGTGCTCTGTGTGCAGGCTGGGATGGGACAGCAGAGCCATGAGAAACACCAGCATCACAAGGACAAGGCAAAGCTGACAGGAGCCTGGTGTGGGGTGACAGCACTGGCAGTGAGGCCATGGAGGACCCATGGACGATGACAAGGAGCCCTGGTGGTGTGGCACAGCTGGGGTCAGCACATGGGGATGCTGTCAGGGACACACAGGTGGGTGATGAGACGATGGGACACCCTGTGTGGGCTGGGCAGCAGGCAGGATGGCAGGGACAGAGGGATAGGATCTCATCACCCCACCTCCCTCCACAGCAGCACCACCCCAGACAGGACAGGCAGCACAGTACCCCCACCACAGCACGGGAAGGCAGCACCAAGGGTGGGGCTGAGGGGTTGCAGGGCCTTTATTCAGCACACAACAAGCAGGCATGACACAGGGGTGCAGGATGGGGTGGGCAGGGAGCCTGTCATCGGGGCAGAAGGTGCCCTTCATGCAACCTTGGCATGGGCTGGTGAGAGGAAGCAGGAGGATGGGGCAGGGGCAAGCGTGGCTTTGCCCAAAATACCTCGGGTTTCACCCCAGGCTGGGCACTGGCATGTGGGAAGGGCAGGGGCACAGTCTGTGCAGAGGCTGGAGTAGAATCAGACACCTCCACACTTTAAGCAAATTTTCCCCACAATTTTTTTGCCGGCCTCACTCAGCCCCCCTGGGAAATGCCCAGCACCGCTATTTACAGAGTAAGACAGAACTGACCAATATTACAAATAATTAAAAGGCAGTTGTAAAAATGAGAAACCACATTCCAAAAGTAGAGAGTCTTTTAAAAAAACCAAACCAAACCAAACCAAAACCCCCGATTATCCATGAAAATGCTAAAAACCACCCCGAAAGGATCTATGTACAGCAGGAGATTGCCCGTGGCAGTGCTGGACCCGACTCCTCCGTGGCAGGCAGGGACACAGCCTGGCCCCAGCTGCTGGTGAGGGTGGGCAGCACCTGCCCTGAGTGTCCCCCACCCGGGTGACGAGGGTCCCCGTGGGGCCGGCCAGGCTCCGCAGGAGCAAAAGGCCATCGGTGCTGGGCCTGCTGGGCCCTGGCTGATGCTGGTGTGTCCAGAGACACAGGCAGTGAGTGGCCGTCGCCGAGGTGCTGACGGAGGCTGCGACGTGGCAGTGATGCAGCAGCTGCTGCGGGCAGTGAGCGGCTGGACGGGAGAGGGCAGCAGCCTCGGCAGCACCGGCAGCTCTTAAGAGAAACTGCAAGATGACAATGTGCAGAGGCCCTGGAAGCAGTGTACAGAGCTCCAGAGCAATGCACAGAGCCCTTGGAGCAGTGCACAGAACCCCTGGAGCAGTGCATGGAGCTCCTGGAGCAGTGTACAGAGCCCCTGGAGCACTGCATGGAGCTCCTGGAGCAGTGTACAGAGCCCTTGGAGCAATGCAGAGCCCTTGGAGCAGTGTATGGAGCCCCTGGAGCAATGCACAGAGCTCTTGGAGCAATGCACAGAGCCCCTGGAGCAGCATATGGAGCTCCTGAGCAATGCAGAGCCCTCGGAGCAATGCACAGAGCTCCTGGATCAATGCACAGAGCCCCCAGAACAAGGCACACAGCCCCAGAGCAATGCATGGATCCCCAGGCACCTGCAAGCAGCTCCATCTGGGTGAATCCCTGCCTGGCCCCTGGCAGGCAGCTTGGAAATAGGTCAGGCAGCTGTCTCAGAAATCTGTTCTCTCCTGGAGCTGCACAGAGGCACCAAGGCTGCTCTGTGTGGGGCTGGGTTGCAGTCCCCCAGCCCCAGGAGCTCTGCACTGCTGTGGGGGCTGTGGCTGCTGCCCCCTCCCTCCCCGGGTAAGGCTTTTTGTGGTGGTGACAGAGGGACGTGCGGCGCAGACCGCGGGCCACGCTGCAGCCTCCCAACCCACAATCTCTTAATCCAATTGGTGCCTCTCCAATGTAGCTCATTTCGGTATTTTTAAAATGCACTTGGTTTTACATTGCAGGCTGTCCGGAGTTGGGCAGAGCCAGAAGTGGACAAAAAAAAAAAAAGAAAAAGAGAAAAAAAAAAAAAAGAGAAATATGTATATTCAGCACTTGGAGGAGAAATAACTACAAGTGGCCCCAAGCAGGGAGGTGGGTGCAAGGCAGGGGCACCACAGCCCCTCGGGGCAGGGGATGTGCACACACACACACACAGAGGCACAAGGCCACCTCTCCCCATGCTGTGCACCCAGCAACCCCAGCTCTGCAGCTGGAGGAGCCCGAGCAGCACCCGGACCCTTCCCAGCAGCCAAGGGCCTCAGCAGCACCCCCAGAGCAGGAGGGGGGCCAGGGAGGCACCCCCAGCCAGCCCAGGCTGGGTGACCACAGGGAGCCTCCCGCCTCCTTCCTGCCAGGGAAGCACACACACGCGGCCCCGTGGCTGATGCAACCGCGCCGCAATCGGGGCTGGCAGGATGCTGGCAGATGCACCCGACCCAGGCAGGGCAGGCAGCAGCCAAGCCAGCGCCCTCCATCCATGGGGCCAGCGTGGCGTCACCCCTCGGCCAGTGCTTCCCTACAGCCCCCGGCCCTCCCTTCGACACGAGCAGCCTCCCCTGGCTGCTCTCCCTTCTCAGTGCCCGTGAGCCCTCGGCACAGCGGGGTCTGATGTTCCCGGCGCGGCAGCACCGGCCAGGACCCCCCCGGTGCCGGCACGGCGAGTCTCTGCGCGGGCGGGAGGTGCCGCAGCCACCCTGGCGGGATGTCCCTGCGCACCCCGGGGCTACCGGCGGCCTCCGGCTCCACATCTGCTTCGTAAGCGTCCCCGGGACCGAGGGGACGTTTAGGAGACAGATGCGCCCGCGCCGCCTCCGAGAGGGGCCCTGCGGGCTCAGCGCGGGCGCTCTTCCGGCGGGACAGTGGATGGCAGGCTCGCTGCGTCCCCCGGCCCCCCGTCCTCACTCACTCGAGGCCCCCAGCTTCTCCTCTGCCCTGGGGGGCTCCGCGGGGTGCAGTTTGCACTTGGAGGGGGAGTGGCGGACCGCGGAGCGGGACGGCCGGGCAAAGCAGGAGGTGAGGGACTGGGAGCTGCAGTCGCACGCCGTGTCCTGCAAAGATAGACAGGGCACAGCGGGGTTAGAGGGGTCAGGCAGCCTGTCCCCCGCCACGGCGGGACACCCCGGGGGACTCTGTGCCTCGTTACCTCGCTGGCTATGGCCGAGATGAGGTCGGGGTCCCGCAGGGCTGCGTCCTTGCTGCCCTGGCCAGGGGACGAGGGCTTGGGGTCCTCGCAGCTGCCCTGTTTGAGGACCTTCTTGTTCAAGACACGGGAGATGTTTTCAGCTGGGTGGTGGGTGGCGGGGCTGGGGTGCTCGGATTTCTTGCTGCCTTCCTCCCCAGGGGCTTCCTTCTTCTCCTGGGGGGCGGTGGGGCTCTGTGCCCGCCCACAGACGTTCCTGAAGAACTCCTGCACGAGGCCGTACTTGGGTGCTTCGGGCTTGGCCCGGCTGCTCTCAGGGCAGCCTGGCTTCCAGATGGACTCGGTGCTCCCCGCGTGCTCCACCACGCTGAACAGGCTGGACAGGCCGTCGTTGATGTTGCTGAGGACAGGGCTGTCACGGGTGGTGGTGGAGCGAGCCCAGGCAGAGCCGTTCTGCTTGCTCTGGTGCAAGTTCCACAGGCTCCTGTCCTTGGAGGCATCCAGCTTGGAGGAAGACCTCCTCTGGAGCTTTGGAGAACCATATTTTGGGGAGCAGCACGGCCGCTCGATCCTGGAGTGGACCTTATCCAGGGAGGAGGAGATCTGCTTGCTGCGCACGGACACGAGGGAGGAGCTGCGGGGAGACCAGCTCTTGCCGTGCATGCCAGCGCCGCGGGGCAGGTCGGTCTGGAGGCCCACGCTCACCGTCTGGATGGTCTGCGTGCCCACGTGGGCCATTCCCACCGTCTGGCTGGAGGTGCTTTTCACCTTCCTCTCGAGCGAGCTGGAGCGGATGGCCTGGCGCACACAGTTGGTGATTTCCTTCATGTCATCGCTCATGTTGCCGGAGATCTCCAGGTCGTGCAGCGAGGGGGGGAAGTGTGGCACCGGCGGCACCGCGCTCTCCCCTGTGCCACCGTCCAGCAGCTCCCGCTGCTGCTTGGAGAAGTTGCACAGCCACTGGCTGTAGGTGCCCTCGGCGCTGGCTGACTCCTCCGGCTCCTTGGGCTTGGCCATGGTGAACAGGAACCCGGGCTCGATCATGATCTTGCCCTCCTTGTTGTGCACCACAGGCGCCTCCAGCCGCCGCACCACCGGCGGGCTGTAGTAGATGCGGATGCCTGTCTTGTCAGGCGCCGTGTAGCTCCTCTGGATTTGTTTCTGAGCTGGGTCGTGCCCGGAGAGGCTGCTTGCCCGTGAGTAGTCCCAGGAGGAGATGCCCAGCTTCTCCTTGGCTAGGCTGTCAGGGGCAGGTTGCTCGATATTCACATATGTACAGTTTGAGGGAGGAAGGCTGGCGCTGTCCCGGATCCCGTTGGGCAGCAGCTGGGTGGTTGAGGGTGCCTTTTTGCCACGGGCATGGTCACCCAGCCCTGGCACTGTCTTTCCAGGGAGGTAGGGAGAACAGTCAAGCAAGCTTTCAAACTCTGACATGGACGAAACAGACTTGGTCCTGTGGGAGAAGAGAGGATGGGGATCAAAAGGGGACAGGGCAGGGAGCTGGGGGACATCTGAGGCACTCCTGGCCACCTTCGTGGGCACACAGTCCTGCTCCTCAGCCGTTCCTTCCAGGACTACCCTGGAACACAGTTGCATCTCCTCATGACTCTCAGGGATGTCGCGCCCAGGAGCCCCTCTGTGTTCTAGGGACCATGGAGACACAAGCACACTCACCTCTTGAGGTTTGTTCCCTTGGCTTCTGCTTCAGAGATTGTCTCCTTGTCTGTGATTTTCTCATTGAGAGCCTAGGAAGGCACAGGAGAAAGCTCCAGGGTCAGCAAATACAAGACCAGAGCACAGAGATGGGCTGGAGGAGAGACTACATCCTGCTCTCCTCTGGCACCACCAGTTCACCCCACACACTGAGGTCCAGCATCCCATTCCCAGGGCTGCATGGGGCTTACTGCAACCACATCTATTTTAAATCAGCTTTTTATAACTCCACAGAAGCTCTTGGTGTTCAGCCATGCCCTTCACTCTCTCATTCTCCTGGTGCTCTCCCTTGCATCGTCATTTGCTGTTTAAGAGGGTGTTAATTGGGGTTCACACATCCTCCCATCCAACCCTTTGCACAGACCTGAGCCCTACCAGCATCCTGAGAGCACTCCATCCTCTCTTACGCACCTCTTTCCAGTTGCTGCCGTGCTTCTCCATTTCAGAGTGCTTCAATGCCCATGGATTGGATCCTTTCTGCAACTGGAAAATGTGTTGGTCACTCAACAGGTTTAACGTGTGCCCTTCTGGGCAAGCAAAAGCATGAAACATTCTCAGGGCAAGTGGCAGAGACTGGAGGACACCATACCTGATTGAGTTTGTTCTGCAGGTCCTTCGCTTGCTGCTCAGCCTGCTGCTGCTCCTCCTTGAAGCGCGCCAGCAGCTCCACCTTCTCCTGCTTCCAGTTCTTCTCGCTGATCTGCAGCTGCTTGGTGAGGTCCATGACGGCGCTGTAGGACTCGGCCAGGAGGTGCTGGTGTTCCTCACGCTCCCTCTTCAGTGCCACCTTCCAGTCCGGCAGCGCACGCTCCGCGATCCCTTTGCCTGCCTTTGACTCCAGCTGTGGGGACATGGTGCTGGCTGTGGGGGACCCGTGGCTCCAGCATGGTGCTGGACATCTCCAGCTAAGGGGCAGGGCTGTGGGCTTCCAGTGCTTCCCAGTGCCGGTCCCATGCTGCCAGGCTGGGCAATGAGGTGTCCCCAAGGCCGTGACACACACAACGTGGCTTGCCCACGGCACAGCCAAGCCATGGCCAGCCCTGGCTTCAGCCATGTGGTGCCAGCCAGCCCAGCAGATGGGTCACCCAGCAGGACACAGGCTGAATGTCCTGCCTGCCTGGCTGTGCTCCTGGCTGTGGGACCTGGCTCCTGGAGAGGGGCAGCATCCCCTGCAGTGCTGGCAGAGTGGTCCCTGAGAATGCAGCACCACTGGGGTGCTGCCCCACACAGCTTTTAAGGGGGAGATACAGGAACTGGGGGCACATGCTCTGCCTAGAGAAATCCTGCCTGGAAAGTGCTGGCACCCGTGCTGGGGAGCAGAGCTGATGTAGAGCCGTGGGCTGCTGCCAGCACAGTGTGAGTGGAAACCCCTCAGCACTGGGAGAGCAGGGCTGAAGGACTGATGGGACTCATCCTGCAGGCAGGAGCTTCCCCAGCGCCCAATCTGCCTTTCCTACATCTCCTGCCTTACAGACAGCCATGCATCCCTTTTGCAGCATCCACAGGGATCCTGTGCTGTGACTCTGGCTGGGGGATAGGTGAGCTCTGATGCTGCTCTCAGCTGCCTGCCCTGGGGAGGGATGCTGAGCCCCTGCCCCATCCCACCCTCCCCAGGCAAGCCCGGCAGAGGAATAAAGACCATCCTCTGCTGCTCCACAGTCAGATTTCCATGCCAGCCCCGTTGCCATGGAAACTCTCCTGCCTGAGCGGCTGCTAATTAAGATTCCCACAGTGCCACCCTGCTCCCAGCCCGGTGCTTGGCACAGGGCACAGGCAGCCCCCCCAGCCCCCCAGCAGGCACGGGGAAGCTCTGCCAGCCCCCGGGGTGCCCAGGGCTCCCACCTGGGCGATGTGGCACTTGAGCTCAGCACGCTCCATCTCCCAGGCAGCCTTGGCCTTGGTGAACTGCTGCTGCAGCTCGCTGGCACCGCGCCGCTCCTCCCGCAGCTCTGTGCACAGCTCCTTCAGGGTCACCTTCATGTCTGCCAGGGTCTTGATGCACTCATTGGGCTGTTGGGAGAACAGGGCTGAGCACAGGCAGCACGAGGGGACACAACAGCGTGGGACTCTGGGTGAGCTGCCCTCTCTGCATCCCAGCCCTGCAGGCTGCTATCAAGGGGAGGGACAAGGGAAGCCACCAGGGCAGGGAAACATCCCTGGGGGTGATGTGCCATGGGGGAGCAATCCCACCCAGCCATGCACCCCCAGAGGACCCACCACCCCATGCCATACAGCCACAGCTGGGCTGATCCTGCCCTGCTCCAGCCCCTGGGCTCATGGGGACCCTGCTCACCGTGTTGGGGGTCCAGCTGTCCCCAGCACACATCTTGTTGTCTGCCTGTTGCTGCGGGGCGAGCTCCTCCTCTTCCAGCAGCAGGTACAGCTCCTTCATGCTGTTCACCTGTGGGTGACACCATGGCTGGGGTGATATGGGGACCCACAGCCCCTGGCCAGGGATGGGGGACACCCAAACAGCCCTGGGAAGAACATGCAGACATGGGGGACGTGCCCAACAGTGTGGTCTCTGCTCCAAGGCCACCCCTCGTACCTCCAAAAAGTCCTCGCCCTCATTGTGCACCATCTTGCCCTGGCGCCAGCGCTTGAGGAACCACTTGAGCTTCATGAAGAGCAGGAGGAAGCTCTGCCTGAACTGCTGTGACTCCTGCACCAGCAGGTTCTTCTCCTGGCTCCAGAACTTCTGCTCCAGCCGCCTCTGCAGGTTCAGGCTCTGCAGCTCAAACTCCCGCCGCAGCAGTGCTTTCTGGTGGTCCTCCTTCAGCTGTGGAGAGACAAATGGCTCCAGAACAGGGGCTGGTGACAGTGATGTGGTGCCTCCCACCCAGGGTCTGGGCTGAGCCTTGTGCCACCCCATATCCCCATCCTGGGGAGCTGCAACACCCTGGGAGCATGCTGGGGACAGCAGTGCTATGGGGGAAGCCCTGCATGGCTCCACCCCCATGCGTGAGGAGGAGTGAGCTCAGCCTGTGTCCCTTGAAAATGGGACATGCTGTGTGTGCTCCCAAGTGGGACATAGGGCTGGGGGTGGAGGTGGCACAGCCATGGGTGTGAGGACACCTGTCTCCCAGAGGCAGACACCTACTCACCTGGCAGATCTTCTGTGAGAAGTTGTCCACCTCGTCCTTCCTCAGCTGTCTCTCCTGTGAGAGCTGCTCCTGCAGCCCCCGCAGGCTCTCGTTGGCCTCTGACAGCACCAGCTGCAGCTCCTTCATCTGTAACAGCCCGGGGAGGGCATGGGGAAGGTGAGCTGCACATCTCTGTGCCCCTCCCCAATGGGGCTCTGCAGCTTCCCTTGTCCCCAGCTCTCCAAAGGGTCAACCCCATCCCACAGCCCTGTCCCCAACCCCGCTGGCAGAGGGGACGTGGCTCCCTGCCGTGCCATACCTCGGTGGCATAGGAGTCGTTCTCCTCAGCCCGGCAGGTTTTGTAGCTCCGGGGATGGGCGGGGTCGGTGTCCTTGGCGTGGGGGATGCGGAAAGGGTCGGCGTCCCTAAAATCAGGCTGCTGCATGCGTGGGCAAGTTAATGAGAACAAACCAAAAGAGCGGGAAGAAAAAAAAGCCAGAAAACAAAACAATGGGTCTCCGAAACAGTAAAGAACTACAAGACAACAAAAAGGATGAGGAGGAGAAGGAGCTTCATCACCATGGCGGGAGACAATGCGGAAACCAAAAGGAAACACAGGATGAGGAGACACGTGGCCTGGATTGTTTGGGGAAAGGGGAAAAAAGAGAGAAAGAGGGAAAAAATGTGCTAACACCAGTTACGGTGCCATGCAGTGACTGGGGGAGACTGGGACCTCGGGCTGGGGGGACCACATGCAGAACAATAGGACTCTGAACAAGCGAGTGTGCTCCAGAAAGGGGCTTGTGCCTGCAACCCCAACCACCACTGACAGCTCTGCCTCCTGGCATGACCTGGGACCCCTGAGAAAAGGGGACAGCAGGGCGTGAGCTGCTCTCCACTCCTCCAAAGCTGTTCTCCCTTGGATGAAGATTTGCCCTGGAGCCTCTGCTCTTCAAATTACCCTGCCAGGGTACCTCTTGGGGCTGAGGATTCCTGCAAGCAGGGTCCCTGCAATTTGGGCTGCTTTCGGGGGCTGCTGGCTGCTCTCCTCCTACCCAGCTCATCCCCAACAAACAAAGAGCTCCCGAGACACAATGTTAGCAGCCAGGGAGAGCCAGGGAGAGCAACCAAAACATCAGCCCCTGCTAAAGTGGGACCGCACCTGAGAGCCCCTGGCCATGGGCAGGGCAGCCTTGGCACAACCAGCCTGTGCCAGGATGTCCACTGCCTCCTGCCCTGGGCACACTCTGTTGGAGCAGAGTCCTACCTTGTCCCCGGTGCCACTGGCATGCAGTGAGGTGTTAGTCTGGATTTTGCTCTGGAGAGGCAGGAGGGAGGTTACACTGGGAATCGGGGTTTGCTCCATTAAAGCAGGAGGAAACGTGGTGGCAAATAAAGCGGCAGCTGCTGTGAGGGATGTAGGAAGAAGCCATACCTGAAAGTCAGAGGCGTGCTCCTTCTGCAGTCCCTCTTTGGTGATGTCGTGGCTGCTGGGGCTGGAGAAGGGGAATGAGTCCGTGTGCTCCTTGAAGCCACCAGTGAGGTGGTCCACCTTCCTCACGAAGCAGCCCAGGTCCTGCTGGAGCACGCCCAGCCTCATCAGGAGCACGTTCATCAGCTTGGCATCGCTGGGGCTGTCACTGCCGCTGCCCACAGCCTCCCCCAGCAGCACCCCGGCACACTCATTGTCCAAGCAAGCTTTCAGCCCTGAGGTGAAGCCATTGGCATCCGAGATCAACATGTCGATCGCTTTGCTGACCAGCGTTGCCTGGTCCCGGATGCCCAGCAAGGTCTCCAGGTCCTTGGGCTTGAGCAGCTTGGTGGGACCATCGGGCACCTTCCCACTGCCCAGCCCCCTGTCCTGCCCATCGGCCTCACCGCTGCCCACGCTGTCCCTCCAGCCGGCGGTGGGGACGCACTGTGCCGAGTCACCGGCCTCGGCGTCGGTCTCCAGCATGGGCCGGGTGCTCTGGCAGGAGGCCAGGTCGCAGCGCTGCAGGTTGGACAGCAGCACCCTGTTCTCGTACTGCAGCTTCTTCACCTTGCCGCTGAGCTCGCTGATCTGCACCTTGGCCGTGGCCAGCTCCTCCTGCGAGGGCTCGCTGACCACCGAGCAGCTGTCCTCCGACAGCGTCACGTCCAGCTCGTGGTCAGACTTGTACTTGGTCAGCTCGTTCAGGAGGAGCTTGTTCTGGTCCTCCAGCTCCAGCAGCGAGCGCCTCAACAGTTCAGCCTCCTCCTCCACGAACTGCAGGTGCCGGCGCAGCTCCGCCACCGTGTCCCCCGCGTCCCCGCAGCTCGAGACGCCCACCAGGAACCGCGTGTCCTGCCCCGGCAGCTCCCTGTCCCCCTGGCCCTTCATGTCGTCCATCTCCGCCCGCAGCCCGCGGTTTTCCACCTCCAGCTCCACTATTCTCCGGCTGAGGATGTTGGCTTCCTCCTCCACCAGCTTGAGGTGGACCTTCAGCTCGGCCTCCCGGGAATGGGGGGAGTCAGCCAGCTCCTCCACGGAGAGGGAGCTGTCGAGGTCCCCGTAGAGGGACCTGTACTTCAGCAGCTCCTCCTTCATGCCGTCGTTCTCCTTGGCCAGCTTGGTCAGCTTCTTGCACATCAGCGCCGACTCCTCCTTGGCAAAATGCAGCTGGCACTTCAGGTCTGCGCTGTCCTCCTGGAGACAGAGAGGAGCTGGGTATTAGAAAGATGCTCCTGGGGCCATGGTGAGTCCCAGAGAGCCCTGGGCACATGCCACCCTCCCACCCCAGTCACCCCAGGGAAGCTGCTGTCTCTGCTCATGGAAGGGGAAGAGCTTTGGGATCCATCCTGGAGACTTCCAGGGTGAGCCTGGAGATGGGGCAGGATGCCTTGGATGAAGACACCTATGGCTCTGACCACAGGAAAGACATGGAGCCACCATCAGGGATGTGGAGACCAGGTCCAGCCTGATCCACCATAGGGCAGAGGGGAAAGTAAAGCTATCAAAACTCCACAGGGTCACCAAGATTTCCTGCCAAAAACTGGCACTGCTGCCACTGCAACACCCTCGTCAGGGCTCTGCTCCTCCCTCTCAGACCCTCATTCTCCATCACAGGGCAGAGAAGCAGCTGAGAACCTCTTGAAGTCCCAACACTCAGCCTTGCTGCCACCACCTTGCCAGGGCACTGAAACCCCGGGCAAAGCCTCAGCATTAGCTCACGAGTCCCTTCCCAAGCCCCTCTGCTTCTCAGGACCGTTTCTCCATGTGTTCCTTTTTTATTTATCAGTTAGCATCTTGGCTGTTTGCCCAGACAGACCGTTTCTCTGCTCTGGGAAGCTTTTTGGATGGAGGACCAGGATTTCCTGACGTCCAGCTTGCTGCTTCCCGTGCCCTGGGGTCACTTGAGTGCTCCGAGCTCTGGCGTGGTGACTGCCAGGAGGGGATCTGTGGGGCTGTGACCCTCACCCCACTGCACCCACTGGACCTGGGCAGTGCTGGAGGTGGCTGAGCCCTTTGGCTGGGTGGCTGCTGGCCCTGGCAGCCCTCTGCCTGGCTGAACTCATTCCCATTCCCCTCTCCTTGGCTGGAAGAAACAAGCTGTCCCCTTCTTTGGGTGCTCCAGGGCCCCCAACCATACCCACATTCATCCCAAACCCTGCACCAGTATTTACTCTGCAGACTTCCTGGACTGTCCCAAACAAGGCCAGGGCTGATGGCAAGGGGGTTGCCATGAGTTTGGGGTGCCATTTAATTGCCCAAATGTCCTGCTGTGACCACAGGAACCACCCTGCTGCCCTTCCTTGCTCGTGCACAAGGACACGACCCCACTAAGGCGCATTAAAGCTGTGCCCCCCTAATTGGGTGAGGAGATTAGGGGAGGGCTGGCTCGGGCAGGGCAGACATGACCTCAGTTCCTGTTTTTCCAGGGGAAAAAAAAGCAGCAACCCAGCATGTCCCTCTATGCCTTGGCATCGCTGGAGGGACACACATGTCCCTAAAACCACCTCAAGTGCTCCTGGGGTCTGGGCAGACCTTGGTGTTGAGTTTGTCCCCCCCAGCTCTGTTTTTGGGGAGTGCTGATGCTCACCCAGCACCGCCAGGCAGGAAAGGGGCCCAGGAAGCCACAGATGAGTCACAGCATGTGTGCCCACAGGGCCACCAGCCACGGCTGCGTGGGGACAGGGAGTGGATAGGGGCACATCTAGGGGCCTCTGCACCCAGGGAAGCCCAGAGCTGGGGCCACCCTGTAACCCCAAGCTGAAGGGTCTTGGCTCTGTGGGGGTGTGGGAAGCAGAGGGGGTTTCACCGTGGCCCAGGGCTGGGGGTGGTTTCCTGCCCCAGGAGGAGGCACATGAGGGGCTTCAGCCTCGGGAAAGGGGTGATGGAGGGCAGAGCATGGAGCAGAGACAGCTGTAGGTGCTTTCAGGGGAAGGATGCTGGGACCATCAGCTAGCCAGAAAGGGCTCTCAAGAATGGAGTTAAAGGAGGTAATTAATAAAGGCTGAAGGGTAAAGTCTTTGAGGGCCTGAGGATCCCTGTCCTGTGGCTGCACAGAGTGGGCTGTGCCAGCAAGGACACAGGTGACCCAGAAACCTTGGGCTGCTCAGCATCCCCGCCTTGAGATGCTCTCAGCAGCATGTCAGGAGCGGCTGTACAGGGTGTGCCTCCCTGTGAAGCTTTGGGGGAGCAGATCTGTTCCCCAAAATAAACCCTGCAGATCTTTTGCCTTCGAAAGAGGATTTTTCCTCTTGCCTTTCTATCCCTGCAACAGCAGCTCTGCCTCTCCGAGCCCTGGTAACAGCATTAGCGAGTCACAGCAGCTCAGCTCAACAGCAAGTGACAGCTGAAATCCTGCTGCCACCGGCAAATCCCCCGATCCCTGGGCTGCCCCAGAACTCTGCAAGGGGCAGGAGCAGCATGGCCTCCAGCCATCCCCACAGGGACCCTCTGCTCCCCCACACCCCGTGAAGCTCCCAGAGCACCCTCAAGCACAGCTGCTGGCGCTGGCAGGAAGGACACAGGCTGCAGCAGCCACAAGCCAAGTGCAAAAGCAGCTTTGCAACATATAAGCCAAACTCCTCCAGCTTCTTACACAGGGAAAGGGTTAAAGCCACCGCCCGGCCACTGCTGCTCCATTGATAAATGAGACAAGGGAGCGGTTGAGGACAAAGATGATGGCCCAGCACATCAATCCCTCCCTTATGCAGGAGCTCTGAGAGGCAGGAAAGCTCTGCAAAGCCCTGCAAGGAGGGGATGGCGCTGCCATGCCCAGATTTACTGTCAGTGTCCAGCTGGCACTGTGCCCTGGCGTGCTGGTGGGTCACTGTGGCCTGCCCGGGGTGCACAGACGCTGATACCTGCACTGATGGCTTCTTGTCAGCCTTGCCCAAGGAGCGAGAGCTTCGCTTCTTCAGGGAATTCTGCAGGGAGAAGAGAGAGTTATAACCCACAGTGATGGCACTGCACCCCAGCACTGACAGACAGACAGACAGACAGACACAGATGCAGTGTGGATGGACATCAGTGCTGACATTCCCAGATGCTCGTGGACCTCAGGAAAACCCCCGAGCCCCGGTGGGCTGAGGAAGGCCCTTTGCTTTGAGGGAACTGGACTGGCAAGCATCACATCATGAGATTTGGCCAGAAATTCCCCCTGCAGGCAAACGAGCAGTGAAAAAGCAGGAGTGAGCAGGAAATGAGCCATGAAGAGTGGAGAGGCTGAGTCACAGTCCCTGTCAGGGCTGGATGGAGTGGGGAATCCAACCCCCAGGCCAAGGGACAGCTCTCAGGACATTCCAGTGTGGGAGCAGCAGATGATGACATTCCCCATTGCCTTTTCCCCAAGCAAGGGACACATCCTTGTCCCTCAGCTATGGGGAGGGCTCCTCAGCAGGATGATGCTGATTCTGCTGCCAAGGTCACAAAGGGACACAAGGGACAATGTCCAGCCCAGTGAGGACAGCTGGGAGGTGGGAAAGGCAGACAGAGCAATGAAGGAGACCAAAAGCACGGTAAAAATGTAGGTGCCCAGAGCAGAGCCAGTTTTCTGGGGAAGGGAGCTGGGGGAAACCCTCAAGAACATCCACACCACCTCCCATGAGTGCTGGCTGATCCATGCAGCTGCCCTGGACCTATTTCCAAGCTGGTGCTGAGGCCCAACAGCCAAAGAAAGCAGCTGTGAAATGTAAGCTGCTGCCTGTGCCAAGGTGCTGGGCTCCAGGCTTTCCTATTAAGGCCACGACCATCAGTGGAGCTGCTGGAGCTGCAGAGCCTCTCCCAGGGGCTGCCTGTGCCACATCACATCCCTCACCCCACTGCAGGGACTGGGGCTGGCAAAGGGCAGCCCCAAACAGCTCCAGGCACTGCACCCTGGGCCAGGTGTGGCTGTCATTGCCCCACCTTGGGGTGGCCGTGCCTGAGGCTGAGCTCAGTGGGGCAGGCTTGGCATGGGCTACCCAGACTGATTCCCCTTTTTCCTGCCCCTCTGGAAAACAGGAAAGGGGAAAATGCCTTTGCCTTCGGGAATGATCCCCAGACAATTATCCAATTATGGGAGAAACCTCTTGGAAGGGAGGAATAATCAGCCCTGAGGGGTGAGCCCAGCCCTGCACAGTCCCTGGCTCTGGCTGCTAACAAGCTCTGCCAGGCTCTGTGCCCTGCAGCAGCAGGGAGGAGGAGAGCTTTTAGCTCACTTTGTCTAATGTTTGCCTAATTAGCACTCTGCAATCAGTGAGCAACCCCAACGCCCTTGCTAGCCTGGGGACACTCCATCGAGAGCTTGGGGACCATCTCTGAGCCTGAGCCAGCCGGCCCTGTCTCCTTGGGCTCAGGAAGCTGCAGCAAGAGGCTTGGGGAATCCTCAGTGAGGGCAAGGCAGCGGCTGCTGCTCGGAGCTGCCCACACTGACCATGCAACCATTTTCCCTGCCTGTTTTCCGAGCGCAGGAGAGCTCCAGCCCGGCTCCTAGTGCTGCCATTTGTTATTCAGCCCGCGTTGCCGGCTGCAGGGAAACCCATTTCACGGCTGTTAGCAGGGGCTGTGCAGCCCGGGGACAACACAGCCCGGTTGGGGGACACTGCTCCGTGTCACCAGCCAGGGGATGGGTGCCACCACAGCTGGATCCTGCAGCTTCCCAGGAGCTGGGCTCGGCTTTGGGCAGAGCTGGCCCCAGAGATAGCAAGCGTGTGCAGGAAGCACGGTGAGGGAAGTGAGAGCTTCCCCTTGGCTGCCTCCTCCCCCACACTGATGGCTCCGGCAGAGATGCTTCCCGAGGCTCCCCCGGGACCAAAGGCATCCCGGGCAGTAGGGAAGTGGGTTACAAGGGCTGCAATGGATCGCAAGCCCATGCTGTCACGAGGATGCCTCTCCTGTCACCGAGGATGACACTGATCCTGGCCAGAAGCTGGTCCCAAACGCAGCATGACATGGAGTGCATATGGTTCATTTGGCTGCCCGGGACACAGAGGGGATTGTGCACCCACCCAGCTCTGCAGCACTGCTGGGACACCACTGGGACACCATTGGGACAGTGCTGGGACATCTCAGCCCAGTCTGAACCAGCAGGATGTGGTCATGCTATGACCAGCACCGTGCACTCTGCCAGGGACACAGGGACCTCCACATGGTGCACAGCTTTGCCCAGATGGAATTGGGCACAGCCCAGGGGGCAGGGCTGAGCGAGTGGCCAGGGCCATATAAAGTGTCCCTAGTGCAGTGGGGAAGCCCTGTAGCCCCCCTGGATGGGGCAGAGGCAGCCCATGCCTGCAGGGTGGGATGGAGCATGCGGAGGGCAGGCGCTGCTCGGGTTTCACAAGCATCTGCAGCACGGTTTGGGTTTCAGTGACTCAAGCAGGGCTGGGGGATCCCACGAGCCAGGGCCAGGACAACTGCTCCGAGCAGAGCCTTGGGGACACCTCCCGTGTCCCACTCACCTCTCGGAGCTTGTCCATCTCGTTCTGCACCACCTGCTTGGCCAGCTCGGTCTCGATGAGCCGCTGCCGCAGGTCCTCGTTCTCCTCCTCCAGCCTGATCCTCTTCTTCTCCACCACCTCCAGCTCATTGTGGAGCCGCACAGAGACGTCCTTGGCCACCTGGGGACACGATGGGGGACGTCAGACCTGGCACAATGTGCAGGGAGCTGAGATCACAGCTCCTGGGCACCCACATCCTCATGCAGAGATCACCAGGTGGTTACTGAGATCCTCTGGAGGAGACACTGTGGTGGGTGACCCCCTGGCCCCTGTGTCTGTCCTCTCAGTTGTGTCCTGTGATGCTGTTGTCCCTTCACCAGCCCCATGTACCCATCCCCTGGCCAAATCCTGCCTTCCCCAGCCCTAACATGATGGTGAGAGGTGTTCATCACCTTTTTTCCCATGCCATGAGAATGGAAAAGCCCCCAAAAGGCTGGAAAAGCTGGTGGGCAGCAGCAGAGCAGGCAGCCTGTCACTGCTGGCAGCAGCTGTGGCGGTCAGGAGAAAGGCGAGCTGCTGCATCACGTTACAGAAAAACCAGCAGCTGCCCCGGGGTGAAGGGTGCCTACATCCACCCCAGAGCTCCCCCTCTCCAGATCCCTGCATGGGAGCAGTCCCCAGCATAAAGAGAGCTTAATAACATCAAATATTCGCTCCTGCATCTGCAGGAAGGCAACAATTGTCCCCAGTGCCACTGGTCTCCTGCACAGCTTGGGATATCAGTGCTGTGGAGGCAGCAGCAAACCCAGCTGCAGGGCTGGGGGATCTCAGGCCGTGGGGTCAGGCTCCTGTTCCTCCGAGGATGGGCTGTGCTTTCTTTCCCAGAAAGGGAGAAGCTGGAGGGGGCGTTTTTGGCAGCAGCCACCCAAGCTGGGGGGAGGTGATGGGTGGTTTGGGGAGGGATTGGGGCCCCAGCAGGGCTGGGCAGCAAGGCGGGTACACAGCCCCACACTTGTGGCATGTCTTGGCTCCAGGACTGGCTGTTTTCTGCTCAAAAAACAAAGTTAGTCCTCGAGCTGCTGCACATCCATCCCGAGCTGTCTCTGACTGCCACTGCACCCCCCTCTTGGCAGCAGCCTCGTCACTGAGAGCCCTCAGCAAACACTCACCAGGCTCCTCGAGGGCGAAGCAACGTCACCCTGCAGAAATTCCCTTGTCCCTGCCCCAGCCCCACGTGCCACCATGACTGGGGCTCTGCAAGGTTTTCCCGATGGCCGAGAGGAGCAGCTCCCGAGTCTGCAGGATCCTGGTCCCCACACTGCCTCCCTGCACACTCACGATGCTCCATCCCGCTGTGGTGGCTCCATCACATCCCCATAGCAGCAGGATAAGGGAGCTCAGCCCCAGGTCTGGGCTGGGCTCCAGCCTGCACATTCTCCAGTAGTGCTGACCCTACCCTCTCCACCACCAGGACCTCCTCAGACCACCTGTGAGCTGAAAGCACTGCTCCCCACTTCCCACATCAGCCCTGCTAGCAGGGAACTATGATGTGTCCAATAACAGCCCCACAAACTGCACATCCTTATGGAGCTTCCTGCACCACAACATCCCTGCCACCTCCACGCCCACAACCCATCCAAACCCACTTCAGGGGCTCTGGGAAGAGCTGCCTGGGTAGGGAGATGCCCTCCCGGGCTGACCTTGACGTCCTGCTCGAGGCTGTGGATGAGCTCGCCGTCCACCTGGCCGGTCTGTGCCACGCGCAGGCTGCGGCGCTCGGCCTTGCGCAGCCGGTACTGCAGGATGCGGCACGTCTTGCTGGCCTGGTCCAGTTGCTGCCGCAGCTCCTGCAGCTGGTACACGTCCTCCTCCATGTAGACATCCCGCATCTCCAGCATCTCGGCGCGCAGCTCCTCGATCTCATCCTGCGGGGAGATGTTGTGTTAGACCCTGCAGCCTGATCTGCCCTCTTCTTCCCTGCCACACCTCCCCACCATGGCTCTCCATCCATCCATCCATCCATCCATCCATCCATCCATCCATCCATCCAATGAGCCATTTGCACAGGTCTTCAACCCCTCGTGCCAAGCCCAGCCCTTGCAGGAAAAGGCTCAGAGCCAGTTGGGTGATGTCACCCACGGGTGAGCCAGTCACCCAGAGGGGAACAGCCAACACAAGCGGCTGTGAGCATTTGTGGTAAAAGAAAGAGGAAGGTGGGGGAGGGAGAGCTGCAGGAGCAGCTCAGGCAGCAGCCACGGGGAGAAAAATTAGGTTATCTTTGGAAAAGATGTGTCAGGGAGGCAGGCAAGGGAAGGAGGAGATGGCAGGCGAGGACAACTCCTGTTAGGGGAGGCAATGTGGGAATTATGAATGAGATGCTAGCAGCGCTGGGGACCAGAGGCTGCTCCTTGTTTTGCCACCAAGCAGCAGCCCTGGGCTGTGTCCCCCATTCCACCTCTTCCCAGTCTCATCAGCTAGCCCAGTGACCTCTCCCAGCACAGCAGAGCCTTTGGCATGGAGCAATTGTATCACTGTCACAGCAGGGCCAAGTGTGACATCCTGCTGGCACCAACACCAACCCAAAGCCTCCCCCAGGGCTGTGGCACACAAATACTGTGGGGTGCCCAGTGCCACCTCCCCATCCAGCACAGGACTGTGGTCACTGGGAATGCTCAAAGACTGTCCCCTCTGGTCCCTGGGGACTAACAAAACTCTTTTCACATCACCATGAACATGGCATCAACCCAAATCCTCCAAGCAAACGCTCCAGCCACCACCGGCTGTTCTCCTTGACAAGATCTGGTGGGACCAGCACACTCCTGGGAAGGGATCAAGCATCTGCTTTCCTGCCAAAACCCCCTGCCACTAAAGACCTCCTGACACAGCCAAACACAACTGCCACTTGAGAACTGAGGGGCACCATGGCATGGTCAGGGAAGGGACAAAAGGATCAAGCACAGGCATCGGGAATGCTCAGCCCTGATTCACCCCAGGCAGAGGGGACAGGGGACTGCTCCCCACATTGCTGTGACAGTGACCTACAGCCTGAGATGGCAGCTCTGTGCTGGCTCTGCCAGGCGCTGGCACAGTGGCAGCCACAGTCACCCGGCCTGACAAAGCCCCAGCTGCAAGAACTGCCCAAAAGGAGAAGCCAAGCCCAGGGAAGGGGCCGGCAGCTGCAGGGACAAGTCACAGTCGCTCACTGTTGGCTTTAAAGCCTTTGTGACAAAGAAGGAACGTCAATTAGACAATCCCGGATTATCTCCCGGCCTGGGCTGCTGGAGCCCGGCGGCACCATGGCCACCAGTGTCCTGTCCACCCTCTGCTGCTCTGCTTCTTGACAGGGGGTCTTGAGAACAGACCTGGTTCTGTTCTGCCTCACAACAAAAACAGCCCCGAGCCTTTGAGATGAGCAGCAGGGGTCTCAGGGACAGCCAGAGACTGTCCTGTGAAAGGGCATCACTGCAGACATGTTTAAGAAAACCCCCTGAACACCTCAGGTGTGAAACCCCCCAGGGATGAACCACATGTGCTGGCAGACAGCCCTGCAAGGGCTGTGATGCACCCTGGGGTGACAAACTCGATGGGAACCTGCCGCCAGCAGTGCCACAGCTCTGGGGACACCAGCACAGCCCCCACGAGCCAAATCAGCCTGGAGAGCTGCTTTGTGGCATCTATTCCTTGGGAGCTTTGGCAGGAAAAAAAGGCATTATGGATTGCAGGTGAGCAAGCGCACTGCAACGGGTGGGGGAAAACAGCCTTTCACCACCAAAGCCAGGCGAATCGTGGCCTGAATACAACTGCAATCCTGCTACAGCACTGACCATTCCAGCTCTCATCTGCCGTGTGGCTTTCCCAGGCAGCAGCTGAGCAGGGCAGGGAGCAGGGACCTTGGAAAAAGCCCAACCAAACCTTGCATTTGCTGGAAGGAAGCCTGGCCTTGCCCTGCTAAGAGCTCCTGCTTGTTTATCCCTTGGGTTGTAGCAACCGTTATTTTAGGGGGAAGCCGTGTCCAGAGTGTGCAGCCTGGGCAAAGCCTGCAGGGACAGCCAGGGAGTGGGGCTGGGGGGATTTGCAGCACTGGGGGGCTGGGAAGGCAGTGCCTGTTTTCACTCCAGCTGCAGGAATTCACCCACATCCCATAACACCAGTAAATCCTCAGAATGGATGCAGCCTGGCAGGCGCACAGCCTGCCCCAGTTTGCCCCACGGAGGCAAGCCGTGCTGCTAAGCCACGGTAAAGGGATTAGGGTTGGAGAGTGGAAAAATGCCAGCGAGCTGGAAGAGAGCTTGGAGGACAGAGCTGATCTGCTAAGGCAGCACGTGGGGTGCATTGGTGTCCCCTCACAGCTTCAGGGGTTCATTAACAGGCATTGAGCCTCGCCCTTTGCATCTGCACGTTTTCTGGAGTTGATGCCCACCTGAGCAAAAAATCTGTTTGGATTAAGGTGAGAGCAGAGCAAGGAGACAGGGAGGAACCCCACAGAAACTCCCAGATTCAGGGGGGGCAATGTGAGCACAAAGCACTGTAAATGATGTTAAATGAAGTATGAAATGGTGACGGGTGGGCATCCCTGAGGAGGAGATAAATGACTTCTCTCCAACACAAATGCCCCTGGGGACTGCTGTGCTGGGCCACTTGTCCTGTAAACAACAGGGTGCCTATCCCTAGCAGAGTCACAGCCTCTCATCACCCATGGGTGCTCTGCTTTGTCCCCTGGGATCACCCACCACTGCATCCCACTCATCCCATCTCTGCAGCAGCAAAGATTTCTTGGCGTTTTCACATTAGAAATCGCCTCGCTTGGAAAAAACGCTGGGAATCTGCAGTCCAGGGAGACTCATTTGAATGCCCCAGGGATTGTGTGCAGAAGCAAACAGCCCATTTCGTGTCTGCAGGAGCCAGGTTATGCTCGGTGGAGGAGCTCAAGAGACAACCTACCTTCAACCTCCTCTCTGCACAAACCTCAGAGACACTGTCTCTCCCTGGGGAGATTATTAAGGAGACTAAGAAGCGGAAAGGTGGGATGCAAACTGCCTGTTTCCAGTTCGGGAAAAAGAAACCATGCATTTTTAGAGCAGGAGGAGGCACCAGCTGTGTCCACACTTCCACTTGAAGGACATCAGCTCTTTCAGGAAGGGCTGGGCTGTAGGGGATGACCCAGAGCGGTGGCAGGGCAGGAGAGGGATGAATGGAGATGGCAGGGCACACCTCAGCATGCAAATCACAGCAGTTACAGGTTGCAGAAGCAGAATTAAACCCTCGGATCTCCTGCCCAAGGGGAGCTACACGCTGACTTTGGTGCCTGCAAGAATGCAGCAAGCTCTGAGCAGAGCAGGGGACTGGCACTGTGCAACACCAGCAGCTCCCCAGCAGGACCTGCTATCTCCAAGAAGCAGAAACCAGCAAGGGACACAAAACAGGCTCATGCAAATGCAGCCCTGGCTAGCTGTGGCGCTGCTGGCAGCACACACCCCTCTCTTTGGCAGCCCCAGGCTCTGGGGTGCAGCCAAGCAGGGGATGGGCAGCCTTTTGAGGGGCACAGCCCTGGCCTGCACCCTCCGGCTGCACCCCCAAACCTCAGCAGAGGAGGAGGAGGAAGGGTGGGAGCCGCCTGGGTGTTTGGCAGTGCCGCCTTTGTGCGGAGCTGGGGCTGTGCTGGCAGCCTGCGGCTCGCCGCGATCCCAAAGACGGGATTACCGTGCAGGAGAGCAACAAGCACGGCTTCCTCCGAGATTACAGCACAAAAGCAGCAGCTTTCAATTAACTCTGAGCGCCCGTCAGGCAGCACGGGGAATTATGCTAGAATTTGCTAGGGAAAAAATGAAATCAGAGGGGATTTTTAAAGGAAACCGCTCAGGGTGCTCAGGCTTGTCCCCTGCCAGTGTGGGGATCCCAGAAAATGCAGCACACCACAAGCCCTTGCCAGGATGCTGGGGGTGGAAGGGTGGACAAGGCACACCCATGTCACACACAGGGGTTTTTTGGGTGCATGAACAGCAGGTCAAGCCCAGCTCTGACAGCAAACACCGGCCATCCTTCCCTCCATGTCATGCTGGAGCTCAGTGCAGCAGCCTGTGTGCTGATCCCTGCCCCTGGCTGGCATGACAGCTCCCCCTTGGCAATGGGAGTGAGGGAAAAATCAACATTTCTCAGCTTTACACCTGCCCCCATAAATTACCAGGCAAACAGCTGGGGGCTCTCTGCAGCCCAACCCATGCTGTGCACCATCCGAAAAGGCAGGAGGCTGCAAAGCCCCTTGCAGGGTGGCTGAGTGGGGTAATACCTGGCAGAGCCCTGTGGCACTGGGACTGCCAGGCATGGTTTCTGCCCCTGTGGCCAGCAGGATGTGGGCAGCAGCAGAGCAGGGAGCCAGTGCCAACCAGGCTGCCCAGACACAGCCCCAGTGCCCCTGTGGGATGCTCTCAGAGAGCCCTGCTAGTGGCATGACTGCCTTGGGGGAAACAAGGCACCCAGCCACTCTAAATGTTTCTCCACAGCGCTGGGAAATGCATGCAAACCCCAAGGGATGTGGGATGACTCAGGGCAGGGAGCAGGAGGGGGACAGGCAGCGGGGAAGGGCAAGCAGGACTGTGCTCCCAGCGTTCCACGGCTCTTGCCTAAACCCCTTCCCGCAGAGAGGAAAGGCTTTGCAGGCATCCCCTCCCCTCGCTCCAAAGCCTCCCGTGCCCACTCTTTGTCTGCCTGTCCCTCCGCAGCTGCTGCCGTATCACATCTCACATTTTCCAGCCTGCTGAGCAGGGCTCAGAGCTGCTCTCCATCGCACGGCTCAGCAACAGCGAGACGGGACAAGGACACCCGAGACACCTCCTCCCTCACCAGCCTGCCAACCTGCCGGGGAGCAGCAGCCCTTTTTGGGGAAATGCCTGGAATAACCCGTGCAGGGGGCTCACAGCAGGGGCAAGAGGACATCCCAGCCCTCCTGCTACACCCAGAGCGTGAGGAGGAAAGCAGAGCCTTGCACCAATGTGGGTCGCAGGGAGAAATGGGTGCTCAAACAGGGGGGCTTTATGATGGCAGCCGAGGGAAGATGGGACGTGAGCTGGCACTGCTGGAGCACTGCTGGGAAGCTCCCAAACCCAGCGTGCATCACACGGGCGTAGTAGCACCACACACGTCTGGCTCGTGCCAGAACGTCACCAGAGCCCTCCCACCCCCAAAAATCCTCATCTCGCTCTAAATACGCACTAGGATTTAGCCAGTGCCGATGAATGCCTGAAAAAAATACTCATTTGCAGCTATTTGAGTGAGTCTTAGGAAGTAAGTCACCTCGGATAAGTCTGATTCATCCACACCCGAGGTGAGGGGAGCCGCATGGCAAGATGGGCAGGGCCAATCCCTTGGGTTAGGACTTTATTTTTGCCCTGAGTCCTGGAATGCCTGAATTTTTAGCACAGATGGCACAAGCCAGCACTCTGCTGCAGCCCAGCCCAGTTTCCAGCTCCGTGTTGGAGAAACTAGGCAATTCTTCCAACATTTTTTGGAGCACGAGAGGCGTGTGCTCTGGGCTTCTGCCCAGCTGGAGCCAGGGTACCACCCCAGCCATCCTTCTCCAGTGTGAGGAGAAGCCAGCTACAGCACGGAAACATGGATATAAGCAGGATGCACATGGCAGGGAGGAGACACAAGTGCTGGCAAAGAAGGGAAGATGCCACCAGCATCCCTGTGGCCATTCTTGGTGCACACCTCCAGCAGCTCTCTGCTCTCCCACTGCTCCTGGCCAGGGGATTTCAGCTGCCAGCCCTCCTGGCAGGTAGAACACTCCCACCCTGCACTCCTGCAGCCTGGCAGGAAGGAGATCACGTGGAAATGGAGGAAGCACTCGCTCTGTCCGCAGGAATGGCAGCGCTTGCACGCGCGGTCTTGGAAACCGGAGGGGCCTCATCTGTATTTTTCCAGCTCCCAGTAAATCAAAGCCCTTAAGCTGTTGCTGCTAATTCTGGCAGGAGTTGGGACACCAGCTGTGAACTGGGGCTTTGCTAATGGACAAAGGGCCTGATTGAGCATCTTTGAGCGCTTCACCCAATGCCCACCTCGAGAGGTGCCATCCTGGCACTTTCACAAACTTGGGCACAGCCGAGGAGAGCTGGCCTGACTTCCAACCTGCTGCACCCAAAGAGCAGCTGAGGAGCCTTGGTGCCCACGGCTGAGCTCCCCACAGGTGACTGCCCAAGCAGCTCAGCCACAGCTCCACCCTGGAGGAGAGCAGAGGGTACAAAATGCCTGCAGCCCCTTCGGGATGTGGCACGTGGTGGGTGCTGGTGCCCTCCCTGCCAAGGTGCATCCTGCTGATGTGTGACCAGAGGTGGGATGGTTCTGTGTCCCTGTCCCCTCACAGCACGTCTGCCTGGCTTTACCATGCTCCCATGAACCAGGCAGATCCGGAAAAACGCCCCAGGGAGCACAGGAAGCAGCGGGAAGAAGAGAGCTGGAAAATGTCCCCAGGGTCTGGCAGCAGCAGCAGGCAGGGAGAGCAGCAGGGAGCCATGCCCAGCTGCCAGGCCATGCCCGCTGCACAGGGTCAGGTTATGCCATATTGTGTCCCAGGACACCAAAGCAGGCTGAGCCTTTCTGAGCTGTGCCTTGCTAAGCTGTGCCAGCCTGGGCTGTGCCAAGCCTTGCCATGCCAAGCTGGGTCCATGCTAGGCTTGGCTGTGCTGCACCCAATGTGCCGTGCCAGGGCAGGCCATGCCAGGCTAAGCTGGCCCATGTTGTGCCAAAGCCTGTCCCGTGCCAAGCCATGGAACACTGAGCTGAGCTGTGCCCAGCCATGCCACACCACACTGGACCATGGCCAGCTGGGCCATACTGTGCCAAGCTCAGCTCTGCCCTAAGTCCAGTGGCCATGCCAGGCTTGGACAAGCCAGGCCCTACATCCAGCCATTCCACACTGTGCCAAGTCAGCCCAGCCACAGCATGCCAGGCCATCCCTGGCTGTGCCATGTTCAGGGATGCCATGCTGGGCTGAGCCATGCCAAGCCCTGCACCCAGCCATGCTGTGCTGCCCAACTGAGCCAGGCCAGGCTGAGCCAGGCCATCCTGAGCTGAGCTGTGCCCCGTGCCCAGCCATGCCCTGGGGTGCTGAACTGCACCACACCGTACCCGAGGGTGTTGTGCCACACTGAGCAGCACCCTGGGATGCCAAGCCATGCCATGCTATTCCCACAGATGCTGTGTCATGCTGAGCCATGCTTTGGGATACCATGCCTTGCCATGCCATGCCAAGCCATTGCCAGGGATGCTGTGCCATGCTGCACCGTGCACAGGGATGCCATGCTGCGATGACAAGGGATGCTGTACTGTGCCCAGGGATGCTAAGCCGTGCTGACCCTTGCCCTGGGATTCCACACCGTGCCATGCTAAGGCCAGGGATGCTGCACCATGCTGAGCCATGCCCTCAGATGCCCTGCAAAGCTCTGGGACGTTAAACCACGCTACGGCCAGGGATGCTCACCCTGGCTGACCCACGCCCTGGGATGCCACGCTGTGCCACACTCCTTCCCAGGGATACCATGCCACACCGAGCCGTGCCAGGGGTGTCACTCCACACCGAGCCGTGCCCGGGCTGCCGCGCCGCGCCGTGCCCACCTTGAGATAGTCGTTCTCGGAGCGCAGGTCCTCCAGCTCGCGGAGCAGCCCGTCGGTGCCGGCGTCCAGCAGCTCCTCGGTGAGGTCGGAGAAGGCGAGCGAGGTGCTGAGCTGCAGGCGGCTGCTGGCCACGGAGGCGGCCGAGGGCTCCTCGGGCAGCGGCGACGCCTCTCCGGCCGAGGGCGGCGGCGGCGGGGCGCTGCTCGGGGACTCGCCATCGCTGCCGCTCAGCCCCAGCTCCAGCGACAACAGCTTCGCCTCCTCCGAGGCGCTGCAGTCCGACACCTCCGAGCTGCTGTCGGTCAGCCCGGCCGCCGGCCCGGGCCCGGGCACCGAGCGGGGCCCCGCCGCCGTCCTCCTGGCCCCGGGGGCCGCCGTGTCGGCTCCGTGCCGCCGGCCCTTCGGCCGCGCCGCGCCGCGCCCCGCCGGCCCCTTGCCGCCGGCCCGAGCCCCCGCCGGGCCCCGCTTGTCGGGCCGCCCGTCCTTGCCGCCGCCCGGCCGCCGCGGGTGCGGGTGCGGGTGCTGGTGCGGGTGCGCGCCGCCCGCCGCCAGCCGCGGGGCCGCGCCCGGGTGTCCCCCGCCGCCTCCGCGCCGGCTCTTGGCCAGCGACCAGCCGGGCACCTCCTTGGGGCGGGCGGGCGACGGCGCCCGCTGCGGCTTCTTCTTCCTCTCCGGGAGCGGCGGCGGCGGCGCGGAGGGACCCGGCTCTGCCGGCGCGGCCTCCATCTCCCGCTGCGCTGCGCTGGGCTCGGCCCCGGCTGCGGCTGCGGCCCCGGCCCGGCCCCGGCCCCGGCTCCGCCCGCCGCCGCCGGGCGGGGACGAGCGCGGGCGGCGAACAAAAGGCGGCGGAGGGAGTTGGGGGAGGCGGGGGGCGGCCGTGCTGGCGGCAACAGCGACCCCTCCGCCAGCCCGGAGCCGCACGGTCCCACCCTGCCGCCGCAGCACGGAGCCGCGGCGTGCCCCGTGGATGGGGCATCCCAGATGGATGGGGCATCCCCGGGGTGAGGGGTCCCCCCGGGTGTCTTCGGCAACGCGTGTCCTTAGGGGAGCCATAGCATGGCAGGTTCACCCAGCGGGTCCCTGGAGCATCTCTGGGGACATCTCTGTCCCTCGTGTGTCCCCTGCAGAGCAGCTCGCTGGGAGGAGGGTTACTCCGGAGCATTCCAGCTCCTGGGACACCCCTGAGGGTAAATGTCCCCCAGGACAGGTCTTGGGGAAGGAGGTCCTCAGGGTGTCCCTGTAAGTGCAGGTCCTCCGGGGCAGCCTCAGAGGTGACGGTCCCCGGGGTACACCGTGGGTGACAATCCCCCGGGGCACCGCTGTGCCGGGCATCCTCGGATACAGAAGTCCCCAAAGCACCCGTGGGTGGGAGGTCCCTGGGGCCTCTCTCGGCGACGATCCCCTGGGCCACCTCGGTGGCTGGGGGTCTCCAGGGGCTCCCCCACTCTGCCCAGAGCCAGCTCCAGCTGCCTTGCGAGCAGTCGGAGCCGCACAGTGCCTCTCCAGGGGGGAGCCTGGAGCAGCGAGTGCCTGTTCAAGTCTGCTCCCACCCACCCGCCGCGTCTGTCGTACGTTACCAGCCGGCCCCAAACCCACTGCCGAGCATCCGAAGGCTGAGTTTGAAAAATGCTGCTCGGCTGCGTTTGTAAAATGCTCCTCTGTGCTTTCCCGCTCGGCGGCACAGCCGCCGTGGCCTCGGCATGGGAAGCGATGCTCTGCTGCATCACACAGACCCTGAGACTTCATCGCTGCTCAGATTCCATTTCTAATGCTGGGCAGCACAACCCCAAGGCAGCTGCTTCTCTAGCCCAGGGGCAAACCCGAGCCTGGCCGAGGGCAGAGCCCACTGCACGGCTCCATTGTGTTCTGCCCGAAATAAACTCACAGAAATAAACACACTTGGGTTTATGAGTACATTGTTCAACACCCCTCTCTGTTCAGCACTGAGCCCCCTGCCCACCTCCCCAAGCACCAGGCACCCTCTGGACACAGGCTGGGATTGCAGCCCTGCTCTGCCCTGTGCCAGCTGTGCAGCCAGCACAGGAAAACCAGCACTGTGCAGCAAACCCAGGCTTTTGTTGCAGGTATCACTCCCTGCTGCTCGTGGCCTGAGCAAGCGCTATAACCGGTGTGTGCCTCTGGCCACAGCTTGCTGAGCCCCCCTGTGGCTCCATAAATCCCTAGGTGGTGTCTCCAGCCTGTCAGCAGCTTGTGAGCATGCCAAGGGGGGTGTGGATGGAATTAGGGACCCCAGGAAGATGAGAAGGGCTCTGTGTCCCAGCCTCACACTGTAGCAGAGCCGCTGCACTGGGAAAGGAAGGTTCCTGGGCATCCTGCCCGTTCCAGGATGAATCGCAGCCACAGGTGCCACTTTCCAGGCTCTGGCACGTTGCCTGGCACCACACCTTGCAGGAAAGCAGGCTGAGCAGTCCCAGGGCACAGCGCAGGGCACGAGGGATGGATGGATGGATGGATGGATGGATGGATGGATGGATGGATGGATGGATGGCACAGACCTGCCCTTCCGTACGTGCGGCAGAGCAGCCGGTGCCCAGGGCTAACGGGAAGGAAGGGTGCTCTCCCCGCGCCTCGCAGCATCATTAGCAGAGCTGTGACTCAGTCCTGCTGCATGACTGCACATGCCCCGAGCGCCACGTCAGGCCTGACCGACAAGTGCTGCGCTCGTTAATGAAGATCATTAGTTTTGCTCTGAGCAGCGGCTAATTGCGTAACGCCGGGCACACGGTGGGCTGCCCTGGGGGAGCTGCAGGGCAGCGAGGGATGAGGGCAGCATGTCCCCAGCCTGGGCCTTGGGAACTGCCCCCAGGATGCCGTAAGGAGGAGCAGGACATGCCCCCAGCTCTGCTTAGGGCTGAGCACGGAGTAAATTAGCTTTCCCAGAGAGCAGCCTCCCTCAGGGAAGCCCACCTCCGAGGATCTGTCAGCTCTCATCACTCACAGCCTGCTTGCTGGAGCTGGGGACTCATCCCTGCCCTCCTAGCCTGGCTCTGGCTTGTCCCCACTCCTGTCCAGGATTGTTGTACCTGTATGGGGCTTGTGTGGCCAGGTTTTGGTAGTGGGGGGAGGGCTACAGGGGTGGCTTCAGTGAGAAGCTGCCAGAAGCTTTCCCCATGTCCAGCAGAGCCAATCCCTGGTGGCTCTGAGCTGGATGTAAACCCTGGCTGTAAACCTGGCCATGCAAACCCAGAACAGCACCCAAAGGTGGGCAGGAATCCCATCACAGCAAAGTGTGCATCCAGCAGTACCTGTGCATCCCCACAGGCAATTGTATCTCAGCACCTCTGCAGAGCTGGCAACAGGCTTTGGAAGCAGCTGGGGGCTGAGCCAGCCCTGTTCTGGGACTGCTGCCCAAGGGAACACGGCTCAAAGGCAGGAACAGGTTTGGGGTGGAAGTGGGAGGGATATTATCAGACCTCAGAACACCCCCTGGGGCTGGAGGTGATGCAGGCAGCCAGGTTCAGAGCTGAGCCAAGGCTGCTCTGGGCCAGGCACCTGGCCTGTGCTCACCATCGTCACCTTGGCAGTGCCACGGAGCTGTGCTGGAGGGGACAGAGCACTCCATGGCCAGGGCTGTGCCAACTGATCTCATTGATGGTCTGCTGCAGGGCTGGGTCTCGAACTAGTTGTTCCCAGGAGAATTATTCAATAAATTTGAATTAAATGTGGGCAGGCGGCTTTCTGAAGCCTCTGAAAGGAAAGCAATGAGCTTAAGCAGCCCCTTGGGCCCTCGGGAGGTCTGGCTGGCAGCCAGCTGGAGCCAGGAGCCTGTGCATCCCTGAGCAGTGCTGAGGGAAAGGTCTCCTTACTGCCATCGTGCCACTGGAGATGGGGCTGGGGCTGAGCAGGATCCTCCTGGCCACCCAGCCTGTCCTAGGGGCCACCAGGGCCTGAAAAGGGGACACAGGAGAGGTGGCCAGAGGCAAAATCACCCTTCTGGACTGGAAGATGCTGGCTCCTGGCAGGGGGACACCAACCCTGCAGATCCCAGCTGCCACCTCCAGAGCCACCAGCTCAGGGGGTGCCCTGGAGTCAATGGCACCACTGGTGTGGAGAAGGGCAGGAGCACCCCAGGGGTTCAAGGGAACATATCCAAAAATGTGTGTCCCCAGGGCAAAGGGCAGAGGCCAGGGGAGCACCAGGAATCAGCAGCAGGTGTTCACACTTGAACAGCTTTCCTGATCAATCTCTGGGCTCTGCCACGCTCTCTGCTGCTTCTTTGGCTCTCGGTGGCAGTGCTGGCTTCTGTCCAGCCCTCTGATGAGGCTGTCAGGTGCATTTTAAGGTAGGGTGCTAAAAACCTTGTAGCAGGGAGCAGCAAGCCCTGGGGCGTGGCAGGAAGCAGAGCCTGAGCCTTCAGTCTCCCAGAGTGCAGCCCAGTGAGCCTGGCCCGAGCTGTGTTGAGCACAGCCAAAAACCCCCTTCCTTCAACGGATGATTCTACAATTTCTTAGAGAAAAATGTTTAGAAATGGTTGTCATGCTCAGCTAACATTCAGCACTGCCCTTGTTCAAACAGTTTGCATTTGCTATCCAGCACTTTCTATGGCCACACACACACTGGAGTGACAAATATTCCAAGTGCATTATTGTTAAACACCTACATGCATGGTTTACTGTCAGAGCCATGCTCCCCTCTCCCAGTGCTGCTTCCATTGAGGGGATTTTTGCTGCCAGGGAGGGTCCTGAATAGGGACACACAGCCAAGCACCCCAGGGGAGGCTGTGGGAGCACAGAGGACTGTGTATGGCCTGTCATGCCAAGCTCACACCTGGTGGAATCACTTGGCTTTCCAGCTGTGGCACATCTGCTTGCAGAGCTGTTGCATCGAGGACGGTCTGTGGCAACCATAGCAACGGGGCTGCCTTGGATTTCCAGCCTCCCCAGCAGAAATAATACTGATTTCTCCCAAACTTGCTGTTGCCTGAGAGACGCCAGCAAAAACCTCTGGCCAGGCAGGAGAGAGAGGCTGCTCTGTCCCTGGGAAGGAGCCCCAGGCAATGCCAGCTCCACCAGTGTGAGCCTGGGGACAGGACCCTGAGCTGCATCCCAGACCCTGGCTCTCTCTATCCAGCAGGGTGGGAAGCATTGCTTTTCTGCCCCTACAGTCTGGATCTCACTGCTGAGGGCACCCTGGGATCAGAGCAGCACTCAGTTTCCATGGCACAGCACACGCTTTTCACTGACCTGCAGCAGAGGATTAAAAAACTGCAGATGTAGGGAAAAAACCCCCTGGACACCCTGACCTTGAGCTGCAGCCACTCCTGAGCCAGACAGGATCAGAGCACCCACTGCTCTGGCAGCCTCTCCCTGAGCCAATCCCACCTTCCAGCCCTTTGGACTTTGCAGCTCACGATCTCCAGTCATCACAGGTGATTCCCTTGGTTGCTCACCCAGCCCTCAGTGCAAGCCCAAGAGCTTCTCAGAGCCCCCCAGCCTCTCCTCTCCTCTCCTCTCCTCTCCTCTCCTCTCCTCTCCTCTCCTCTCCTCTCCTCTCCTCTCCTCTCCTCTCCTCTCCTCTCCTCTCCTCTCATCGGGCTCTGGGATGTCTTGCTGCTGCTCAGTGCTCCTGGGAGCTGCTTTGGGGAGGATGTGGGTGGGGGTCTTGCTTTTGGGGTACAAGACCACCACACTGAGGTCCATCCTGGCCTCCCCTTGCCCAGCTCTGCTCCCCCACACCCTCAGCAATCTGGCTCTGCAGGACCCCCAGCCTGGCTGTCCCCAACACCAGGGACACTGCAGGGTGGCAGGATGGAGATGTCCTTGAACAGAAACTTGCTCCAGAAACTCAATAGGGCACTCAACACATCCCACTCGGGTGGGACCGAGGCAGGGCCACTGCACTTCCAGGAGCTTGGCGGGCAGCCTGGCTCTCCCGGGCTGTAGATGGCTACTGTGGTCCAGAAATGGCTGTGGGAATTTAGGGCATCAGAGCGGCCCTAGAGATGCTGAGGGACCCCAGGGTTCCCCACCAGGGACAGGGACAATGACCATGGGACAGGTGGGCCCTCTCACCCACGAGCCTTCTCCTGGCCCCGCACTAACAGCAAAATTCTGCAAAAACCGCCAAATCGGGGTTTTTCTGCCCAATTTCTGCTGGGTGGCAGCTGCGGGGCTGCATCGCCACCTGGTGGCCACAAGGAATAGCGCAGCCTTTGCGCTGCTCCCGGGAATGGGGAAAAAGATGGAGAAAAAGATGGGGAAGAGGGAAAAAAGGTGACAAGAGTTTTCAACACTCAGCAGAGTACACGTATAAGTACAGTTATAATCATTATCCACATGAATGTTATTATGTTTGCCTTTAAACAAAAAAAGTGATACAAAGTTCCCTCAGACTTTACGCAGAGTTTAATTTGAATTTTGTATCCCTGTGCTGGATACCTTCAGTGCCTTTCCCTGGGAGCAGCGAGGCACACAACACTCCAGCCTGTTCTGGGCACTACCAGCAACACTAGCAGGACAAAAACCTTCCCTTGGCTCCCCTCCCACTGCTGGGTTTGTGGTAGAAAAATTGACACTGTGGAGACTGGGCTCAGGGTCCAAGCTAGGGAGGGAGGAAGGACAGCAACTCAACCAAAAGCTTGAGAATACATAAAGAAAAACCTAAAGGAATTCTTTCCTTTTGTTAACCTAGCCACCGAGAAACATAACCCCCTGCTATGTGAGAATTTTCAGGGTTGGACACTTTCATTTATGTACTGACCACTAACTGGCTTTTAAGAAGTCTCCATTATGTACAACAAGCTTTAAAAAAAAAAAAAATATCTGTTAGAAATGAAGGAAACAAACCATCAAAGCCTAAAATTATAGCAATATTCTGAAGCCATGGCAGCATTCTGCAGCTACAGCAGTGCTCAGAAACTCTGACCCCAGTGCCAGCCCAGCTACACTTGCACTCACCCTTCAAAAAAGACTTTGTGATGAAAAACCCAGGGCAGGACTTGAACTGTGATAAGGAAGAGAGCTACTGAAACCATCAACGCTTTTCCAAGGGAAGATCTGCTAAGAAAAGCAAAAACTACACCACGTAGCTTTAAAAATAATCAACATTCACTCATTAGATAGAGACAGCAAGAAATCACAAAGCAGAGGGAAAAAAACCACTCATATTTAATCTTTTTTGTGATCCCCGAGGTAACCGGGCTTTCTCTACCAGCTGCACTCACCATTATGGGGACTCAACTCACCCAAACAGAGTCTCTACCTCACCAGCTCCCAGTGGGGTGACCTGAGAGCACTGAGGAGCCTGAAGTCCCAAAGAGCCTCACCTGGGACCCCAATCCCACCCTGCCCCTGCACTGCTGCAGTTTCCCTTAAATACAAACCCTCCTCTCAGTTCTTGCCTGTAGCCCTTCCTGGGCTGGTTTCTCTCTCATAACTGTCCAAAGCTGATGCTGTGAGGGAATTTTTGTGCAGACCTTGTCTACCTGTGCTGCTTTCCTGGAAGACAGTGAGTGTTGACCTAACCCAGCTCTGTGCCAGTGTTGTTTCTGTGGAAAGCCCTAGAGAAAAGCTGTGTTGCAAGGAGTGATCTTCCTAGAAGGAGATATAGCCCTGGATGGGAAATTTGCTGTGCTGCTGCTCTCCTGTTTGGGGAGCTCTGGACAGGCTCATCCTGCCTGCTTTGGTTTGGTGGTAGTTTGGGTGATCAGAGATCAAGGGAAATCTGGATACAAGTTCTAAGGAGTCAGAAGAAGCAGGGAATGGTTCTCACACCCCCCTGGGTGAAGCTCTTGGTGGTGATGAGGCTCGGAGAAGAAACTTTCTGTCACCTTGTGGGGAGGGAAGAGGGCTGGGACTGAAGGCTGGGCCAGCAGCTTCCTGCAAGGAGGAGAGCAGTGAGGGAGTCCATATGTGAGGGGAGACACTGGCTACATGTGAAAAGCAAGCCAAAAAACTTTAAATGAGTTGTAAATTTAAATATGGCAAGGATGTCTCTTTGATCAAGTGAGGGAGCCTTTCACTGCTCCACTCCCTGTGCCCTGGATGTGCTGTGTCCTCCTCATTGCTCAAATCTGTTTCATGTCTTGTTTAAAGACTGTTTCTAATTAACAGGGCAGAGCTCAGACAGCAAAATCCAGAGGAGAGCCAGTGAAGAGACCAAACCCTCAGAGTTCAAGGGGATTTAGTCCAGCCACAAATGAATGGCACACTTAGAAAGTTCTCCTGAGTTTGAGTTTTAATCAAAAAAACTCGACCCAAAGTGACCCAAAGTGCTTGCATTAGGAGTGTGAGGAAGGCTCTGGCTTTGGCAATTTGAGTTGTGACTCTTCTCCCTTCCCTCTGGAGTGGCTCTGTCCTGCATCCCTGGAGGAGCAGTGCTGGAAATGTGGCTGCACCTCTTGGCCTGTGCTCTCAGCTTCTCTCTCCCAACCTCCTCAGCTTGCTGTCAGGTCACTATTAATTGGGAGAGCTGGGATTTCTTGGGATGAGTGCCTCTTCAGAAATAAAACTTACAAAGGCATCGCTTTTGCCCTGAGAGCTTGAACAAAATGGGGTTTTAAAAAGTTTGAGACACTGTAGAGCCTTCAGAGTGTGTAATATCAGTGAAACTGAGGTAACCTTTAGGCAGTGGAACAGAATCATGTTGAATAAGCAGCAGGTAGTTAAAATGAGTTAGAGTCCCAGTTTACTTTACCCCTGGATCACCTGTCTCAGCTCTGTTATTCCATCCTGCCCACCTGGCAGCAGCTCTGGGCAGTGTGGGGAAGGTCACACTGCTGCAGGTGACAGGGGACAGCCTGAGGTACTGTCTGCCCTGAAGGTGGCAAATGAAGCCTGTAATGAGCTGGCTGGGGCACAAGGGCACAGCCACCACCTCGGGCTGGGCTCAGAATTGCTTGGCTCCCAGCAGCAGCCCTAATTACTGCTCGTTAATGGAAACCCCATTCCAGTTTAATTGCTGAGAGCTGGTGTGGCTGATACAGAGGCTCTGGGCTCTGATCTGCTCCAAGCAGGTCCTGCAGTCTGGGGAGGAGCTTCAGTGTCCCATCTGGTCACAGCAGACTTTGAAATGTGATTGAAGTTTTTCTGTGTTGGGCTTGAATTCCCGAAGATCCAGATGCTGACAGAAATCCTTTCCATCTATGCCTCTTAGCCACTTTTCTGAAAAACAAAGCATAACCCAGGCTTGATTACACCGAGTTGGAGGGGTGGAAGCACTGGGAAGCTGCTGGTGTGATAAATGGGTTAATAAGTGTTGGAGAAAGCCATGGGATGGACCCTTGGAATGTTTTGGGAGGTTTCAGCTTGCAGCTGGCTCCCTGTGCAGGCAGGTCAGCCTTTCCTGGGTGGGAGACAGCACAAAATGCTCGTGGCTGAGATGGAAATCTGTGCAAAACAGGCTCCAGACATGAGCTAAATAAATGCTTTTCAAAGAAATCCAGGTCTTTTCTCCCAGGTGACAAGTGACAGGACAAGAGGAAACAGCCTCAAGTTGGACCAATGGGGTTTAGATTGGGTATTGTGAAAAATTTCTTCACTGGAAGGGTTGCCAGGCATGGGAACAGCTGTCTCCAAAAGATGGAAGCACAAATAGAAACGTGTTTTTGAGATGGTGAAAATTCAGTTCCTGGGCTGGTTCCTCTGGGGATGGACAGAGGCTCTGCCCTGCTGGGCTCCTCCTGCTCCTGAGCCACTGCAGGGCCAAGAGAACCAGGTGAGGATGGAGAAAACCCCTGCAGAGCTCTCTGCCTGCTGGCTCTCTCCCCAGCCAGGTCTGAAAGGGCAGCCAGAGGGGTTGGCTCTGCTCCCTGTGCTGCTCCTGCTGTGGCACCAGCGAGCACAGAGCTTTCCCCATCTCCACCTCACTGCTCAGGAAAAGAAATCATCCTGGATGTTGGCTCAGCAGGACACCTGGGAGCTCACTAGCTGCCTGACACACCACATTCCCAACGTGCTGGCACAGATGGAGCACATCAATAACCCTCCAGGCTGGGAGCTGAGGAGCTGGAAGCACTGAGATCCTACAGCTCTGAGCTGGAGGCTGAGCTCTGCTTTTGGGTCTGGGGGTGGGAGGTGCAGCCAAACATCTGGGGCTGCTGCCTTCCTGTGCAGCCTGCTGCTCCCAAAGGGGATTCCCAGAGCTGGGAGATGTGGAGGGAAGAGGAATTAGCTGCTAATTTGATGTGCTTGATGTCAAATGTTTGCAGCAGGGAACAGCTGTTTGCTACTCCCACCGTTCTCTCACTGCAGCGTTGGCTAAGAAGGGTGAGAGCTTCTAAAAAGAGTGACAATTTTATTAAAGATGCAGCAGAAGATGTTTTTGTGGGAGATCTGGGCCCATCAGGAGAAGCAGTGCCCTTGAAAGAGGCTCTGGTGATGCTTTTCTGGCAGGTGGAAGGTGCTGGTGTCTCCATGACCCACAGTGGGACTCAGCTGGTGTTCTGCAGCACCCAAGGTTGGGAACAGAGTTTCCTCCCCCTTTCCATGTATCCCAGAAAATCTGCAGCTGCAGACAGGCTGCTGAGACGGAAATCATGCTTTTTCCATGGAGAAAATAAGTGAAGCTTAATTAAAAAATGGTTTTTAATGTGATAATTCCACCTTCCAACGTGCTCTCCAGGAAACCTCGGGAGGAAGGACAGGCTCCAGGTCTCAGCCTCACCTCTGCCCAGTCTGGTCCCTCTTTTCCTTGAAACCAGCAGTGCTGGTGAGGGAAATCTTGTAAATATTGGGAAAATCATCCCAGTGATAGATGAGCCACTTCAGCCATGATCTCCAAAAGATGGAACCACAAATAAAAAAGCGTTTTTGAGATGGTGAAAATTTTATCTGGTCTTCTCTTACATATCCTTGAGGCACATGCTTTTAAGGTCATTGAAAGATTACCCAGACTGCCCCAAAAAAAGATTTTATGAAAGTTTTTTTGTGGCTTTGGGGATTCTTTTCAGGGATATTTGAGCTCAAGGAAGGTTGTTGCAGCCGAGGAGGAGAGGCTTTGCCAGCTCTTGGACACAAGCACAGGACAGGGGCTGGCATGGACTCTTCTCTCACTGATTTTCTGGTGAGAGCTGAGCAGGCAGCACTGGAAGGTCTTGTGGGAACTATGGAATTGCAATAGGACCCTTCACAGATGGACTACATAGTTCATAGAATTCAACAATTCAATTATAATTCATGTAATTCAATAGTTCAATAACTCAGTTTGGAAAAGCCTTTTGAGATTAAGTCCAGCCATTAACCCAGCACTGCCAAAGCCACCACTAAACCATTGTCCCTAAGCACCACATCTACACTTTTTTAAAAAACACTTCTAGGGTTGGTGATCCTATCACTGCCCTGGGCAGCTGTTCCAAAGCCTGGCAACCCTTTCAGTGAAGAAACATTCCATAATACCCAATCTAAACCCCACTGGTCCAACTTGAGGTTGTTTCCTCTTGTCCTGTCACTTGTTACCTGGGAGAAAAGACCTGGATTTCTTTGCAAAGACCCAGGTGCAGTTCTGCACTTCTGCTCCTGGAGAGATAAACTCGGGGTGAGGCTGTGCTGAGGAGATGCTTTCATGTCACTCGTTATTTTGGAGGAAGCACAGCAAGACCTGCAAAGATGAAGCATTTATCCTGCTGGGCAGAGATTTGGAGATGTGGGAAGAACAGCGGGATTCTTGGAAGTGTATTTATTCCAAGCTGGTGGTTTTGCTGGTGGGTTTTCTCGAGCTACAGTCTCCCACGAGATGGTGCTGTGGGATAGGGGACACTGGTGGCTGCGGGGACCTCGCTGCAGCTTCTGGGCACAACAGAAAATTAATTGGTGGCTTCGTCAGAAACTGAGGATTTGCTTTGCAAAGTCTCTTCGGGGAGAAAAATGGGGAGTGAGTAACATCAGCTGCAGCTGGGAGAGTCCCTTCCACAGGAAAACCCAATCAGGGGAAAGTAGTCACTAAATCCCACTAAACAATTTGCAAGGGACACCTTGTACTGAGCCCCTTTCAGTCAGAAATTATTGCTGATAATGTTCTGCTCAATCATGGAATCACAGAGGGTTTGGGGTTGGAAAGGAACATTTCAGATCATCCAAATCCACCCCCAGCCATGTTCAGGGACACCTTCCACTATCCCAGGTTGCTCCAAACCCCATCCAACCTGGCCTTGGACACTGCCAGGGATCCAGGGGCAGCCACAGCTTCTCTGGGCACCCTGTGCCAGGGCCTGCCCACCCTCACAGGGAAGGATTCCTCCCCAATACCCCTGTCAGTGTGAAGCCATTTCTTCTGTCATGCAGGTGAAAAGGAAGCACATTTAACAAGTAAGTAAAGCCAAAGACAAATTACTGGGGTGTGCAGTATCTTAGTAGTAAGATAGGTTGTTACACAACAATAATTAAATTAAAATATTTATCCATGCACTTGGATTTTACCCTTTTTGTGGGGCTTATGCTCATCCCTGCCTTGTTCCCCTGGCTCTTGGTGTTGGTGGATTCATTCTGGGAGAAGTGAGGGATGTTACAGCAATTTCAGTGCCTGAATCCTTTGCTAAGGTTGTGATGTTCTCAGAGGTGATTTTAGTTTCCTTGCCCTGGCTCAGTTCTTTGTTTGCTGATACACCTTTACACTTTTGCTCTTTCTTTGCTGCCCAAAGAAGCCTTTAGAGCACTGCTGCTTCATGGTCTGAGTTATATCCCCACACCTTTTCATGTGGTAGTTGCTGGTTCTGTCTTCTGTGTCACTCCTAAGCCCAGCCCTGCCCAGCTCCAGGTGTGCATTTCTTTATCTGAGCATTACTGAGCTGTCACAGTCCCCAGTGCCAACCTGTGCCCCACTCCTGTCACCCCATATTACCCTGGGGGGTTTCTGTCCCACAGCCCTGTCAGTGCCTTTCTGCTCCACTCACAGTACTTTGTGCATAGAACAGCTTTTTGGGGCATTTTCAATGCAAGATCTGAGAGTCTTGCTAGGGGAAAATGGTTTTTTTGAACATGCCCTGTCCAGTGATGCTCCTCATTAATAATGATACCTTTGATCAGTGCCATGGAAACTGTGGACACTTCTTAGAAGATTTGGTATTTTACAGAGAAACTGAAACAAAGTGAGTGAATGGACAAATACTTGCCACAGGGATCCTGCTTTCTTTTCAAGCAAACATCTGGGTTATTCTGACTGGAAAAAAGAAAAGATACTGTAGCAAATACAAAAAGATTCAGGAACTGCACGTCAACCTGTGTTTGTATTTTTTAATTTCAGAGTCTCTCCATTTAGAAATAAAAGTATTACTGTGGTTTGATCTGGAATCCTCTGAAGTCAAAGGAAGATTTTTCCTCAGAGTGCTTCAGTAATGGTAAATACTGGACTGGGAGAGGCTGAATGATTCAGGCAGCAATTCCCAGTGCTGAGTGTCTGCTGCCCAAACACACTGAGAGCCAAAGGTGCCCTGAGATGTCCATGCAGACAGAGATCCTCTCCCCTTGCAGAGCTCTGGCTGCTTCCAGCAGCAGCAGCTGAGCCCCTGCCAGCATTCCTGGCTCCTTACACCCTCCTTGGTGCAGCTCCTGGGTTCTGTCCCTGTTCCCACCCTGGGGATGCTGTGGGGTTTGTCTGTCTGGGTGCAGATTGATGGTGAGCAGAGCTCTGTGCTCTCAGCCAGGGCAGTTTGTGTCTCTGAACCCCAGGGGTGACTGCCAGAGGCAATGTGGTTGCACTGGTGCAATTAATTCATTCAGTTAGTCGAATTTGCCTTTTTCTGTTTGTTTTTATTCTGAGGAATAGGCTGGCCAGCTAACAAGTAAAACACAAGTTGCAACCTACTCCTGTGACATGCCAAAAGTGAAATAATCTTGCTTTGGGGTTTTTCTCAATTGGCAAGACCCTTCAGTACTGTCCAAACAATGATTTTAAGCTGTGCTTCTACAGGAATAAAAGTGATGATCAGTTGTATTTGTCACCAACAAATGTGATTAATTTATCTCACCCAGTCACCCAGGGGTGACCTTCCCCCAGTCTTTCTGTGATGAGCAGTTTGGTGATAAATGCACCTCTGCTGCAAGGCTGTAGTGACTTGTTACCTGCAGCAAAGGTGGTCATGGTGATGGGACTTTGATCAGCCTGGGCTAGTGGAAGTTGTCCCTGTTCATGGCAGGGGGTGGGATGAAGTGAACTTTACATTCCTCCCAATCCAAACCATTCTGTGGTTCTAAGAAATGCTCAGCACCTGATTCTGCCAGATGAATTCTCTCTCTGTGTGGTCACTCCAGCTCTGTTCCCTTTATCCATACAAAAATCTCAGCCTGTCTCTTTAGTGTCCTCTGGAGTTCCAACCATCAGCTCAATCTCCACATCCAGAGAGTCCTCAGCCTCTTCCCAATGCCCTTCCCTCCCTGATCTGCTGCCAATATCATGATTATCATTCAGGTCAGCTCCCTGTTGCTTCCTTAGACTCAAATCTCCCTCTGGGTCCTGATATTGAAGCTGCTTATGAATTTTGCAGACTTTCTGCCTAACATTTCTGTAATTCAGCCCTTCTGATCCACCTGTGCAGGTGTGCTCTGTGTGCCTGTCAGCTTATCCTGGAGTCCTGACTTTCTTCTGGTGCTGCCAGGGACACACAATGCAGGGGGAGAAATTAAAACCTTCCACAGCCACAGTGGCTCTGGGGCTTCTCCAACTGCAGGTTTGGAGATACCTCAAGCTCTAATAATTATTATATAATTATTATAATAGTTATGTGACTCTAATTATTTCTCTTAATGGATTTCCAGAATAATGCAAACCTGGAAAATGTCATTAATCCCATTTTCTTCTCCTCTCTAAGACTTTTTTCATTGAGATGGTAAAGAACAGCACAACTAGGTGTTCAGCTAAACCCAGACATGTCAGAAAACTGGGAATGTGACTTCACCTCTGCTGCTGCCCTGTTCTTCCCTCAGCAAACACAGTCCTGCCCCACTCTGCTTGGTTAAAACTTCCCTGAGAATCTTGTTTTAGGAAATTTGTTAGGACCACTCTGCCTGCAGCCCTGCTGCGCCCCTTCCCTGGCACAGCACCATGTGCCAGCAAAGCTGTTTTCTTCACTCTTCAAATCTCTCCAAGTGCATTCCTTCCCTGATGCTAATCTACCCTCTGACCAAGGTCTTTCCACCTCTCCTCAGAATTCTCCCAAAGCTGGACAAACTGCCTGTAAAGAATTCCTAGATTCCTCACCATGGGCCTTTTCTTCAAATTTTGACATCGAGTAGAGCATCCTAATGGAGTTTTTGTCTGTGGGGCTCCCTGGTTCCTTAATGCTCCTCTCCTCTCCCTGAAGCCAGCAGGGGGAATGAGTGATCATAGAATCACAGAATGGTTTGTGTTGGGGAGGATTTTAAAGATCACCTTGTTCCAGCTCCCCTGCCATGGGCAGAGACAGCTTCCACTGGATCAACTCCTGTCCAGCCTGCCAGGAATGGGGCAGCCACAACTTCTCTGGAAAACCTGTTCCAGAGCATCACAATCAAGAATTTAATCCTAATATCCATTCTAACCCTGCTCTCTGTCAGTTTGAAGCCATTCCTCCTTGTCCTGTCACTCCAGGACCTTGTAAACAATCTCTCTCCATTTTTCTTGCAGGCTCCCTTCAGTCACTGTAAGGCTGTAATTAGATCACCCCAGATCCTTCTCCTCTCCAGGCTGAACAATCCCAGCTCTCCCAGCCTTTCCTCCCAGCAGAGCTGCTTCATCCCTCTGACCATCCTGGTGCCTCTTCTGGGCTCTCCAGCAGCTCCACATCCTCCTGGGAGGGAAGGAGGTCACACCAGCTCCTGCTGCTCCCAGACCACGACCTGGAGAGCTGCTCCCAATTCCATCTGCCATCCCACCAGCCTGGCATGGGAAACCTGCACCCTGCAAGGCAGAGGCTCCTCTGTGCTGAGAACAACCGAGGCACAGCCCAGTCCTTCCCAGCATTTGCGCAAACTGCTAATTGCATCCCTGGGATGGCTGTCCTGCTTCCCTGCAGGCACAAGGCTCCCAGATCAGCATGCAGAGGGAAATTGGTGCACTGGACAGGGCTGGTGGTGGCCCAGATCCCTCTGATGGGCTTTGTGTGTGCAGCTCTCAGGCTTTGTTTGTTAGTGCTAAGTCACGATGCACAGCGGAGCAGTCCAGACTTGGGGAAAGTGGGTCACATTGCTAAGGAGGAATACAAAAACCTACTGTGTGAGCCTGGGAGGGCAGAACAAACAGGCCAGGGCACAAAATGGTGAGGGGAATGGGGAGGACAGAGGGGAAGACGCTCTGATCAAGTGCATTAGACACAAGAGGCAGTTGGACAAGTGTTGGTGCTCAGAGAGGAGGGAAAGTTGTGGAGGAGCAATGCCCAGCTCATTAGTGTTTGTGTTAAGTTGCTTCAGATTCAACTCAAGTATGCAGCTGCCACCAGGCAGACAACACAGGGCAAAAAAGGAAGGAAAAAGTGTGGATTGTTGATCTGAGATCATGTAGGTGCTGTGGAAAATCACTGTAAGGTGATTCGCTCTACCATGGTGCAAACCTGGGGCTGCTCACCACAGGTTTTGAGACATTACAAAGTGTGGGTAATGTCTCTTGGCAGAGATAAAAAAGTAATTCCCTTTCAAATGGGGTTAAGGAAGCTCCATGTACAGAGCAGCAGCTTAACTTTATCTGCCAGGAAAATATTGGAGCGAATAATGAAAATGTTAGCATGTAACGAGGAGGTCAGCAGCATCCCGTGGGCTTTGTCTAGAACAAATGGCTTCCAAAACATTTTGATTTTTCTCCTGTGACAGTATAATTCAATTTTATGGGCAAAAGAAAAGATGTGGTTATTGTATAAATCAACATTAATAAAGCTTTTGATTTTCTCCAAATATGTTTTCATAATAAAGGTAGTGAAAACTCATTAGAAGAAAATTTTCTTTTGATGGTTGCAAAACTGGTTGGAAAGCCACGCTAGAAAGTTGTGTCTTATCAAAAGAGAAGGCTCTGCAAAGTGGGGTTCTGGAAAGGCTTTGCTGTCAATCAGTGTTTTCATTAATGATCTCGAGGATGAGATAGAGATTGCTCTTATTAAATTTGCAAATGAGGTCAAGCAGAAAGTCTTAGCTGCAAATACGTCAGAGAAGAATTAGGATATAGAACCGAAGTGCTCTCCTTGCCCACTGTTCATGGGAGAAGTCATGGGTTTAGGTTCAGCATTGTGTGTGACTGCCCAGCAGGAAGGGTAATCAAGGACTGCCATCAGTGGCCTCAGGGCACTTCAGTACAAGCATGATGTGAGAACAGGGAGTTAAGATGTGGGTTTTGTGAAGATGATCCTCCCCCAGTGCACAGGGCTGGCCTTTGAGGTCTCTTCCCACCTCATTGCTGGTCTGTAAGGTGGGAGAGGTGCTGGGATGCTGTCTGGGCTCAGTCCCTCCATCAGGAACCAGCCCTGTGTGTGGATGCTGGAAGGCAACAACCTGCACATTCCCCTGCCACTGACTTCCAGATCTTTTCTTCTTTGCACAGAACTTCTTCTGCAGCCTTGAGGACCACCAGGGTATTTAAAACTGCGTTTGCTGTTCCTCCAAATTTCTTTGGTTGTGGGGGTGAATGTGGGAATTCATAATGTGTTTTATCAACTGCACAAGTTAATAATGTGGCTCTTGTGTAATTTGGAACCCTACCAAAGGATGAATCAATGATGCACAGTTCTAAGTTCACTAAATTCCCAGAAGTAAAACTCGTTCAAAATATATCTGTATGTGGAATAGCGTTGTCTTATCCTTTACACTTGTGTTTCTATTTCTGCACTGATACAGCTCATATAACATTTCATTTCCAGTTTTGAACTTGAAATGCAGCAAGATGAAAAACCGATTTTTGGTAAACAAGGGATTTTTATTTTGGATTCTACAGAGAGAACAAAATTGGCTGTGCGTGGAAGCGCTCGCTGCTTTGAAGTGGTTAATTTGCCTTTATCTTCGAGACACATGACACCAGCTTGGATCCAAGTGTGTTCCTAAGCAGAGAGGGATCAAGACCTGACACCCCCTAACTTTGGGTTCATCTACAGCTGGGTTAGACCTCTGCAGTAGGAAGCACTTCTCCCTAGAGCCAAGCAAAACCTGTGAGGCTTCCCCAAAACCTTGGCTTAAGTGGGTTTTTTGAAATTGGACCTGACCTGGGTCCTAATTTAGCACTATTTTTTTGCTCTTAAAGGGAATGTATAGGCAAGGAACATATTGTGCTCTGTTGTAATAAGATCTGAGTTTCATCAATATTCAGTACTAGCACATGCTGGGTGGTGTTAGGGACTGAGCAGATATTGCGAGCACCAGCTGCTGCTTTTATGGCAGTTTTTCGTGCTGAACAGTAGGAGACTAAACTCTAGCATCATGCAGAATGGAGAGCTATCACGAGCTGGGAGCAGCACAGGGAAATTCATGCAAATCTCCCTGTGCTCGTTAATGGTGTCTGTGATTGTGCTGGAGGAGCAGCTCGCTGGTTGTGGGGGGCAGAGCTGCTTCCCTGTGCTGTCACAGTGCCTGTGCCACCTCGGGCATGTCTCCAAGGCATCATTATTTTGAGATATTGAGGTCCTCAGAAGCCTTTACTTTAAGGTTGACTAATGCATTATAATGTCTTTTAAAACTCTGGCCCTCAGGCTTCTTGAGGATGAGTCATTTGACTAAAAGCATCTGGCCATGCCTTATTCCCTCACTCGTGGGAGGGTCTGTGGTTCTCTGGGCCCTTAGCTGGTGACACAGAGCTCCCCAGAGCCTTGTCACAGAGTGTACCAACCCTCAGGGATGGTGCAAGCAGCCTGCCCAACCTGCAGGCATCTATTTGTCTTAATTCTCCACCCTCTGCTTTGCAGAAGTGACCTTGTTAGTGTTTTTGCCCTTTTTTCAGGTGCTTTGAGAAAAGATCTTGCAGGTCTCCTTACCTGAGATAACCCCAAAAAACCCAACAAAGTCTTCAAGGATGACAAAGCTGAAGGTGGAGGCTGCACTTTGTTGTGGAGTGAAGCCCAGAAATGACCTTGTGGTTGGCACATCAGGAAAGATATATCCAATGTCACCAGGATATTCCATAGTTGTGTTGGTGATTTCTTGGCTGACACTGAACAAGCCATCCAGCCCCGCACAGCTCTCAGCAGATTTTTGTGAAAAGCAAGAGTTCTCATTTTCTGCTCTCTCTCTGCCTTGAGCAGGCAAATTGAGACATCCCACAGTGGGATGTTCTTTTCTCCTTTCAGTGGTTGATCCATGGGGAAACTCAACCCTTGGTGGCAGTTGGTGCAATTTTAGAGCTCCTGGGGTTGAAGTGCTGGAATTAATGTCTGGAGAAGAGGTTTTTGGTCCCCTACAATCCCAGCACAGCTGTTCATCCTCTTTCAAATTTGTGTTTAGAAAGGATATATCATAACCTTAGGAAATGCTGTTTGGACTAAGAGTAGAAGTTGCTGGGAGGCTGGAACCTGCTTTGGTTATAAATCTGTAGTATGGTCAGAAATCTCAATCTGTAATGATTAAGGCATATTCCCCTCCAATCCTGTTGTTATTGTTACTGGCAGCTCCTTGCCATGATACAGAATCTCAATTTATGTACATATATTTGTTCAGAGCAGGTTTCCATGTTGAATGCCTTTAGGCTAACTGAATTCAGTCATCAAATTATAATTAAATCAGAGCTCAGAAATGTCTATAATTAAGACTCTTTAGTGGTTATTATTACTATTTTTTGTCATTCATGACATAAGAGTGACTCCTAGTACAATGTTAAGTTTTACTGTTGATTTTCCCATACTGAAAGACAGGAAACGTTGGATTTTATTCCTGATTTGCAGGAGTGAGGGAGGTGGCATCAAACAGCAATTTCCATCCTGTCTGGTCCAATGACAAGATGGGGAATCTGCAGGAGTGGGAGCACACTGGGTTATGTGCCATTTGCCAGGGGAAGAAGCAATTTCCCGTGGAGACTTAAGGCCTCTGTTCCCCCAGCAAGGTCAGCAGAAGCATTCTGTGCCTTTGGCTGCATCATAATTGCATTAATAAAGACAGCAGCTCCCGTGGGGCAAAGGCTGCAATTAGAAGCAGCATCAGAGGTTTCATCCCTGCCTTTGCAGTGTTCCCTGCAAGCAGAGAGGTTCTGTTGGAATTTATTGATGCCATTCCCTGCCTTTGAATGAGCAACTCCCACCGTGCTTTCACCACCCAGCAAATCTCTCCATGGCTGGAAATAGGCTCTGGGGGTGCTGATGTGGGAATCAGGGCTGCTCCCTGCAGGTCTCAGCTGGGGCAGCTGGTGGGAGCTGCCCCCAGCCCAGCACTGAAAATCAAATGATGTGGAGAATCAGCTGGTGCTTACCAGGAAGGGGATGAGGATCATGATCACTGTGTTGGGGTTGTTGGACTCTGTGGGGTGTCTTGGTTGAAATTGTGCCTGCTCTGCCTGCCTTGGGTGCTCTTTCAAATTCCAGGTTGGTCAGGAATGCCAAGATGTGCCCAGACCAACCTGCAAGAGCCACGGAATCCCAGAGTGGTTTGGCTTGGAAGGGACCTTAAAGATCATCTCATTCCACCCTCTTCCATGGGCAGGGACACCTTCCACTGTCCCAGGTTGCTCCAAGCCCTGTCCAACCTGGCCTTGGACACTTCCAGGGATCCAGGGGCAGTCACAGCTTCTCTGTGGCTACAGCAATCCTTCACTCACAGGGAAGAATTTCTTCCCACTATCTAATCTAAACCTCTCTGCCAGTTTAAAGCCATTCCCAGTGTGCTGTCACTCCTTGCCCTTGTCAAAGTTCCTCCCCAGCTCTCTCAGATTCCCTTTAGGCACTGGAAGATGCTCTAAGGTCTCCCCAGTGCCTTCTCTTCTCACATCTGTGCCTTCACAGCACCCACTTTGGTGACAGTTCCTTGGCAAACCTCTGCTGGATCGACATGTTCATTTCATTGCAAAAATACATGATAGAATGCAATGTTTGGAGATCCCCAATCCACATCATTGGCTGAGATTTTGGAAGTGTGGGCCTGTTTAAGCCCCCACAGACTGCTGCACACACCCATGCACATGGAGAGAGGCACAAAACCACACCAGACTTACATTGGGAGTGTTGGTGACCTGCCAGCCACAGCCCCTGCCGTCCGTCCGTCCATCCATCCATCCATCCATCCATCTCCAGGAGAGCTCTCCAGGGGAGATGCTGCTCAGCAGAGTGAGGCAAAGCTGCCACTGAGCTTTTCTCCCCTGAAAACTCCTTGCTCTCTGCTCCTGCCTGCTCAGGAGCTCATTAATCTTCTCCAAAAGTTGAATGTACTGGGGAGATCCTAACCAGCTTCCCAACCTACCCATTCCACTTTGTGGAGTTGTTGCTCTTCAACATTTCAACTTCAGTGAAGTTTCTTGAAGAAAAGGGAAAGGAGTAGAGCAGTGTGGTGATTTACTCACTGCTTCCACGTGGGAAGTGTGGGTAGCGAGGAGCAGCGTGCCGAGAGCTGCTGGACTCACGTGTTTGTTAGCACTCCCCTCGCAGCTCCAGCGAGCAGGGCCACAGCAGGGATGTGTAGGAGACTTGGACTTGACCCATATCTGGAGCAAATCAGCCAGATCCTTTGTTGGATTGAGTGGAACAGAGGATGGAAAAGCTTCCATCCAATGGCAGGGATGGATTCACAGCCAGGACTAACTTTGGTTAGCCTGCAGTGCTGTTTCATTCCATGTCATACTCCACAAGTGCAGGAAAATGCTCCTGGGTTCCTCCCCTGCCACATCACCACCCACCAACCTGCTGCACCACACCACTCCTCTCTCTCTGCTCCCCTTGCCAGTCTGAGGAACTTTAAATGGGAAAAAAAAAAGAAATCATAAGCCACCATCTGGTGCCCACAAAGAGGATCAGATCTTGGGCCATTTCCTCAGCACAAGCTGGCACAGTTCCCTCCTCTGCAGCAGATCAACTCATCTTGCTCTAGCTTTGGGTCTGCTCCCATATGGTCACTGCCTAAATTATTGATATTATTTATACTACTGCTGTGCCTCAGGTCCTGGACATTTTTGTGCTGCCTGCTGTGAGGAATCAAACAAAACCTGTCTCTGCACTGGGAAAGAATACATTAGTATTATTAGTATCAATTGTACCAATTATTAGTATGTGTTTTAGTATTAGTAGTATCAGTTTAGTATTGCTATTAGTATTATTTTAGTATTTAGTATCAGTATCAATTAGTACCAATTGTACTCAATACACGATTGGTACTAATATATTGTGTATTTTTATAAAGTAATGTTCCAGAAGGTTCATGCTCTTCCTCCAGACAATCCCTGTAGCTCACAGCTTCTCTTCTGCAGCATTTGACCATTTTCTTCAAGTCCCGGGAGAGTCATGTGCTCATAGGAAAATCACTGCTTTTAAAAAGGGAAATTGAAGTTTATATCACTATAATTTTTGTTATGAAAACTTCACATCCTAAAGACTCAAACCTCAGGGGGTCCAGCAAACTGAATGAATTTCTTATAAGATTTTCAGAAGACATTGACTTTCTCAGTCTCAGCCTCAGATGAAAATTGGAATTAATAAAGACAATTCTCTTCCAAGAAGGCCCGGTAATTTTGGAGTTACACACAGCTTTTAAACTATCTGTTTCCTTATTTACCTAATAATTGAAGAAAACAAAACCCATTTAAATGATGTTCATCAAATGAAATATCTGGAACTCTTTCCCCTGCAACAGTGAATGGATAAACATTTGGACATGAATTCTCACTAATTCAGGGTATTCAGGCTGTGGTATATCCATTCTTTCAAGATGTCCATAATAAAGTCATCTGGACCACTGGAAATTAAATGGGAAAGAATTCCACCCTTTTGGTGGAAATCTGGGACCTCCTGGTGGTGACAGCCACAGCCCAGGAACACAGAAAGCTGTTTCACCACAGGAGCTGTTTCACCTCAAGGAACCATGTTAGAAAAGATGATGTCCTCACTGTGCAGAGACTCCTGAAGGACCTTGCTGACCAAACCTAGAACTTGTAACCAGGGTTGTCTTCCCCTTTTGGAAGGATGGGAATGGGTAGAACTCATGACAATGAAGCAGCCAAAGCCAAGCTGATGCTGCTCAGGAGATTAATTGAAGCCTCCACAGGCATTTGGGAATGAGGAAGTTAATCCTGGAGTGAGAGGAAGAAGAGAAGATTACCGCAAGAAAAACTTCTCAATAGTTTTATTATTTTGGTGGAATGATCAAATTTAGTGCAGTTAAACGGTGTTTATAGCTCCTGCAAGCAGCAAAATAACTTCAAATTAAATAACCTTTGATTTTTAAACAAACACTAATAATACTGGATCAATGTGGGAAAGTCAATTACAGTTCAGTTAAGCTGTGCCCTTTGAAACCTCCCAGAGCTGCTCTGCTGTTCCCTCCAGTGTCACATCACAGCTCCCAGGGCTGCTCAGACACTGGGAACCCACCTTTATTTCCAAAAGTCAGAAAAAGACAGTCCTAAGGGTCTTTTTCTTCTGTCTTTGAAAAGAGGAAAGAGTTTCTTAACAGCTGCAGAGTTGTCAAGGAAAGAGGTGATGAAAAAACCATGTGGCCATCTGAAATGGAATCCTTTGACATGCTCCCCTGCCATTTCCCATGGGTATTTCTATAAGTGACAGCCACTTATGCCTTTAGAAATGAAACACAGTCACTTGACAGGGCACAACAGCGCAGAAAGGCTCTTAAAAAAAAAAAAAAAAAGGAAAATAAAAAATATTATTGACCTTCTGACCACAGCCCTGCTGTATAATCTCAGATTCTACTTTTTGCCCTGTTGTGTTTATTTACTCCATGTTCTGTAGGTTGTTATTGAAGCTTTTCAGTGGTGGCCAAATCTTTCCTTCATGATGGAAGGCAGAAAAACCTCCTGGGGATGCAACTGAGTATGTGGAGGTGAAAAGGTTGATATCAGGATATCTCCAACACACTGTTTTATGAACAACATGAAACAGTCTTTGTACACCTTGGACAATTTTTTTCCATATGAAATTATATTAGGAATCAGTCTTATAACTCATACACTGAGGAACCGAAATAGAAGGGGAGAACCCTGTGAAGCCCCCAAATTAAAAACTGATAATGGCCTTGTGGGAAACTTGAGTATACCCAGCAAAAGCAGAAGTGTTGTAGTGATGCAACAGAAAGCACAAAACACAGATTTTCTTTGTGCTGTTGAAATATCAGACAATCAATTCTGTTGTATGAGCTGCATGTAGGAAAGCTCAGGGGGTGATAGGAGGAATGGGGCACCTTCAGCCTGAAGTGTGGTGTTTCCCTCAGTTTCATTCTTGTGAACCATGAAAATCCTTTTTCTTTGAGTTTTACACCACAAAGAAGCCACAAAATTCTGTTTCAGAGGACATCAGGGTTGAGGGACTGCATAACTGCATTTGCAATTACCATGAGCCAGCAAGTGCAATGAGGTTTCTGCTAATCCAGATGCTGAATTTTATCTGTAAATGAGGGGATAATACAGATATATAAAAGTAGTAGCATGTTACAGTGGAATGATTTTGTGGTTAAGCTTATTAAACCACTGTTTCTCAGCCTGTTGGTGTCCCAGGCTGGATTTGCTGGGAGCAATGGAACATTTTTCCATTTCCATATCCTTGTGTGCATTGGTCAAGATGGAGATATTATTACATGTGTGGGACAGGCTGGGTCTGGGTCACCATCCCTGATGCCTTTCATGATAAAGGGGAGAGCAGAAAGATCTCTGAGGCAGAAATAGTTAATCCATTAACATCCTTTAATTATGCTGCTGCCTCCCAGCCTGTCTGCACCTGACCAAGTGAAGCTGGGATGCTTTTTATGCAGCAGAAAAAGAAGCTTCTGGAAAATGTATCTGCTGAGGCTTTCCAATTACTGCTGCCCTTTTTGTGCTTTGTTCATTTTGCTTTAATTTAGATGAGTTCAGAGATATCAAGTTAGCCGGGATGATAAATAAATTAACCTTTATTAATTAGACTCTTTAGGACTGATTCATTTGTTTTGTTTTGGTATTTGTGATTCACCACAAATGAATGTGCTCTGTCTCTCTGCCTCACAATCTGTTTGTCTTGAATTTCAGTTTATTGTTGCATCTGCTTGGGATCTTTCAATATGGGAGTGAGCCATGATTTAAAGATTATAAACATGTATAAACAGTGTAGGAATAAAGGGAGAGGCTTGGCATGTTGCTCTGGGCTCTGTGCCATGCTGACATGACTATCAGGTTTATCTGGTGGAGAGCTGTCTCATGTCTGTCTGCTCTGGAGAGGAGATGGTAATAACAGGCAGCTGGCTGTGTCTGTCCCTGCTGAGTGATTCCTCCCTGCCAGAATTCGGGATCACTCCCTGCTGAAGCATCAAGGGCACAGGATAGAGACCAGGGTTCCTTTCGAGGGAGCAGAACTGGGTTCTGGTGTTGGTTGGATGGACATTCATGGTGCAGTTTGTCTGTCAGACACTCCTGACACTGAGCAGAGCCTTCCTGCCTCTCAGTTTGGCAGAACAGCAGAATTGGGAGCAGAACTGGGTTCTGGTGTTGGTTGGATGGACATTCATGGTGCAGTTTGTCTGTCAGATGCTCCTGACACTGAGCAGAACCTTCCTGCCTGGCAGTTTGGCAGAACAGCACTGAGGATGGTCTGAACTCTGCTTCTCCTCTGAGAAGAAGACCACAGCTCTGATTTCCTCTGCCTGGATACCACCCAAGCACCCCAGAGGATGGAAACAAGCAGACAGAATGGCTGAACTGCCCATTTCTCCTGCTGCTGGGGCTGAAGCTGTCCCTCTGCCACAGCCACTATGTCTCCAGCATGGCACCAGCTTTGTGCCTTGACAGCCCCTAATAAAGCCATTTTTCTTTCACAGCCTTCACCAGGCAGGGCTGCTCTGGATGCTGATCAACAATTTAGCTTTACTTGGGTGACTTGGAACAATCCTGGCTCTTTCAAGGCTGAATGGAAAAATGTTCCCAGTATGTCTGAGAGAAGACCTCGAAGATTTGTCTGTAGATCTTATTGCTGGTGCATCCCAGTGGGCATTTGATTCCCATGTTTAAATTCTGAGCAGATAGCACTTAGTCTTCACCAGAACACTTTTTTTTTGCAACTCCATCAGCATATCAGAGAGCAATATTAATGCTTTAAAGTGCAAGTCCCTGACACCCCAGCTCTGCCTGGAGCAAGCAGCAGGCTACAGCATCCAGTGGTAAATAAGCTTAGCAGATTCTTGATAGAAAATAAGAGAAAGGGCATGTTGGAATAAAACAACAAAATGTTTATGCATCCATTTGACTTTGTAAATTTCTAGAAAAGGACATGATTTTCATGTGGCACTTTTGGTTTGTAATTCGTGTGACTTCAGCTTTCTGGTTTGCTTCTGTCAGTGTTGGTTTGTCTGATAGGAGATGTATTATAGCTTGCCAAAAACTGTCTCACTCACTCTTCAGGCAGCACCAGTGCCATTGTGTCAGTGGCCAAGCAGACATTCAGGCTTTGTGTGTGTTCTCTCTTTCTCTGTCTTTAGACATCCCCCTAAACAAACAGGTCTAAAATATCATGTTGCCTTTATGTAGGGAGCAACTGGGCATATTATGATATAATGCAAATTTCATAAAATACTTCTGGGATGGGCATCCCTATTCCCTCTGAAAGTGGATGGGATTAATTACTTTTGGGTAGCAAGAGCTGCTGAGCTTTACCTCAATCAATGACTCTGTCTCAAGCTTTGAAGTGTCTATTTCTTATTAAAAAATTGCATAAGGACACAGCTAGAGTGAACTTCTCAGAAACCTAACCTTGGAAAAGGATTGCTTTCTTTCCTGGAGAATACAGTGAATTCACAATTGTTTACTTTTATATGGATAGCCTAAAAATACATTTTAAATACCTTGTAATCTTAGCTCTAAACAATTTTTAAAATTACTTGTAAAATTTCAAGGTTGCTTATTGTCAAGACAGGCTGGTGACACATGAGCTTGTATCAGCCATGCTTCGTAGTTTTGTGTGTTGAGTAGGTGAGAGAGTACAAAACCCATAATACCAAATGCCAAACTACTAGAGGTAGTTTGGGCACATTTGTTAATGGGAGTGGTAACTTTCCCCCACCCAGTCCTCCCCTCCCTACACGCTGTTGTAGGCAGAAGTCACAAAAGAAAGATATTTTTCCTCTTCCTGCCTGTCCTTTACAACTTACCTTGAGCTGTGAAACCATCTGGAGCCATAAAACAAAGAGCAAATCCTCATCGGAGCTCCTTTGCTTCTGTACATGTCACTTTTATGGGCAAATAATTAACGCCACGTGGGATTTGAAAACAAAGGTGATAGTTGCAAAAATATTTGCAGGCTGGGCTTCATTTCCAGCAGCCTCTGCTTTATGGCCCTGGACTCAGCAGCAGAGATTGCCCCTCTCCTGAAATAGCCACAGCCAGACATGCCCGAGGTGTTTCAGCAATGCTGAGGAGGAAATGCTGATGTATTTTTTCATCTCCAGAGCAAGTAGCCTCTGTTGCATGTGCCTTGCAATTAATAGGCAAAGAGACACCTTGAGTGAAGTTGGCATCCTCAGACTTAAAACACCACCGCTGTTAACCATTCTGCTGCTGCATTTGGATCTGAAAGCTGCTTCAAATCATGCAAACACAGACACAAACATATGCTGGGACTCAAAGGAGCCCTCTGCCTCACACCCTCTCCCTCCCGCTCTGCAAACCCGCTCTGCAGAAACAAAGAACACGATTTTGATATGCAAATGGCTCCTGTCATTAAAATATAATGCTGGCTCGTCCTTTATCAACAAGCTTGTTCATCTCTGAGGCTCAGCTTGTCGTCCCTAATCGTGTGCTCTATCAGCTGTCCTCTGAGGCTGCTGCTGAGGGGGAATACTGAGACCAGGCAGTTGGTGTTGGCCAGCCACATTTACTGAGATCTCAAATGTTTCTGCCCAGGCCAGCAGCAGTGGCCTTGTGGAATGTCCCTTTCTGGCCTTGCTGTCTCTAACTTGCTTCTCTGGTTTCAGGGAGTTGTTCCTCCCTTGGCTGGAGCTGCTCTGATCTGTGTCTGCTAAAGCCAGATCGAACTCCAGCACTGCTTTTGCCTCCTTAATTTGTTTGATCTGCCCTGAAGTTTCAGAGGAACCAACTCTGTTCTTGCAGAGGGGTTTGTCATCTAAGAAATTCCTCTAAAAATCTTTTTGGTGGAGTTTTTTGGTCTGATCTCCTTCAGACACAACAGTTCCCAGTCTCCAACACCACACACCTTAGGGAAAACTGGATTATTCTCCTACCACAACCATTCCTTATACTTTCCTCTGGCCTCTGCTGTGATTCCATCACATGATACAGACACTGCATAGAAATAATTTGTTTTATTAAACTCCTCCATTTTTGGCTGCAGAAAGCAAATCAAAAGCTTAAACTTCTCATACAGATGTGATTTGGGGAGCAGCACATCCACCTGCCACCAGCTCTCCAGGGATAAAATCAGGACAGCACCAAGTAACATTTCTTGGCTGATTTTATCTACTGGGCTGAATTATTGGAACAGCAAGATAAAGGCAAAGAAAGGGCTCAGAACACATTCCCTGACATATACATTGTGAATTTGCAATGAGTGTGTGGAGTGGGATTATTTTAGTTCATGTACAGTGAGATTTCCAGCTCCACATTTTCCATGCTGATATTTGTGACAACACTTGTGCTTTCTCTCTCTCTCTCTCTCTCCTCTTTATCTCCATCCAGGCTAAAGGCCACATGTGCTTGGTGGGTTGCTGGCATCCCAAATGCCTGGCTGGGCACCAGGAGCTACACCCAAAATCCATCTTGCAGGGCCTTGTCCTTCGTGTCCTGGCTGAAGGTGGGTCAGGCAAACAGCCAAACAAATCCTCCCTGGGAGCAGCACGTCGAGCAGGTCTGCCTGGTGCAAAGTGCTATTGATCCCACATTAAGGCACTTAGGAATGGCTGTAATACAAAGGAATAAATGTCACACTCATAAATAAAGAGTTGAACTGATTTAAATTACCCTTGCAAGACAATTAGAAGCTATTCCAGCTCTGGATCCACATGCCCCCTGCTTGAGATATGTAATTTGGAAGCAGATAGATCCTTTCTTCTCTATTTGTATTTTTTTGCCACCTTTCAAGGGGCACAGCAGTAATATTGGATGGAAATGAGAGAGATGCTTATAGCAGGAGTTGTGCTTTCCTACAAGGCACCTAGGAAAAGCTCTCTCCTCATTCCATGTCAATAAAAAAAGCTAAAGACAGAGGGCAGAGAAACAGCCTAAAGCTTTCAGAAGCAATCTTTCTAAACTTGCTATCCCATGCTGCCTTTTTAATTAAAAATTTATCCTCCAAATTACTTCTGGTTTCCATCAGAATTTGGGTTTTTATTTACCTTTTTTGACTGGCACGTGCAGCAGCACAGGGAGGGGTGGGGGGTCAGTCTCTCCATCAGTGTTTGTGTCTTCCCTGTTTACCTCCAGCCTTTCATCTCCCTCCTCTGCTGCATATGCTGAGCATCTGGCTGCTACCCAAACATGCTTGACTACTGTCTGCAAATAACACCATTCCAAATATAAAATATTCTGTGACTCGCATTAATTACAAACAGAACAAGAACAAAAGGGGGGAAAAAAAAGAAAAAGAAGAAAGGGAAAAAAAAAAAGACAAGGAGGGTTCTAAGGAACTGGAAGTTTTCCCGAGAAGATGAAGATATCTATGAGCCAGCTAAGGAACAAGATAAATCCACAGAGGAAAAGAGAAGTCTCAATTACAGTCTAAAAGACAGTGAGCTATGTATTTTAGATAATAGATTTAAAATTATACTGTTTTACAGCAGTTTCTGATCGCATCCCACCTTGCCTTGCTCTGTGCCCTTTTCCAAAGCTGACAATAAGCTCAGTTTATATGTTGGCATTTGGCAATGTAGATACCAAACCATGTCAAACTTATTTTGTGCACCCACATTCCTGAAAGGTTGGGGTATCATGCCAGACTGCTGCTGCTGCCCTTTCTTCTGCCCTCCCACAGTAGGAATTGTGACTTTTCTCTGGCCCTCTCCCTGCCTGCCTGGGCTACCTGTTGGCAAGGGAGTCTGAAATCCCCACAGAAAAGCACACGGAGAAGGTCACACTCGGTGAGATAAATGCAATTCCCAAGCTTACAGTCAAGTACTGCAAATAATTACCAAACAGAGCCCTGTATTTATGCAGCTCAGAGTTATTTTAACGTGCATTGATCAGCGCTCGCTCCAGCTCTCTGCGTGGAAAATTCTATGGAGGATAAATGCTCATTCACCGCTGTTCTGTGGGCAGAAATAGATGCTCAGGTGATACACCCGTGATGAGCCGCTCTGAAGAGGGAATTATGTGCCTCTCCAAGGCTTGCTTGCGGAGGGAGGAGGAAGGAGCTCTGTGAGACAATAGCGAGCTGATTCAGGCGAGGCAGGCTGGAGGTGCAGCTTTCCCAACCAGCCAAGCATCCGCAGCCTTCATGGGATGCAAACCGTGTGGATGGAACGGGAACGACTCACAGGAACAAAGGAGAGACCAGCGAAGGCCAATTAAAAAGGGATGGATGCAAATCTTGGCGGGGATTTGGAAGGGAACCAGGACTGAGCTGTTCCATCAGCTTGCAGAGCTGTTTGCTGCCAGATTGACAGCTGGGACAGGTAGCTGGAGTGTTGATCTCTGCTGGAAAATGCATGTTTTTGTGGTTTTCTGGGGCTGTTTGAACAGAGTTACACGACTGGATGAAGCAGAGACTTGTTCTCCAAATGAAGTACCAGGTCAGGCTTCCTCTCCAAGCACCATTGAGCCTCAGTGGACTGTTTTTATTCAAGGAGGAAACAGCCAAAAATGTGTTTAAAAGGCCACTCTAGTTTGTCTTGTCTGTATCACAGTACATGAGCCTCTCCTTGAGCTGGGAGTGCTTTTCACAGGATCACAGAATGGTTTGGGTTGGAAAGACCTTAAATAATCTCATTCCACCCCCTGCCATGGGCAGGAACACCTTCCACTATCCCAGGTTGCTCCAAGCCCTGTCCAACCTGGCCTTGGACACTGCCAGGGATCCAGGGGCAGCCACAGCTTCTCTGGGCACCCTGTGCCAGGGCCTGCCCACCCTCACAGGGAACAATTCCTTCCCAATATCCCATCTATCCCTGCCCTCTGGCAGTGGGAAGCCATTCCCCCTTGCCCTATCACACAATGCCTTATAAAAAGTATAATTTTGGAAGTGGAAGCAATAAAAATGCATCCCAATTCTGCACGACCCAAAATACCACAGGGGAATGGCAGCACTACACAGAGAGGTGATATCTCCAATGTGCAAAATCCATGGAGGTATTTTGGGAAAGCTCAGGATAAACCAGGTGTGAAACTCTCCCTTGAGTCAATTGCCACTGAATGAAATCCTGTTTTTCTTCCCTAAATGCCCTTTACTTACTGAAGTAGTTCATGACTCGGAGGGGGTGAGACAGCGAGGATGTAATTAGAAGCACATTCATCACTCCTGCTGCTAATTGTTTTCTAAGAATGCATGAGAAGAGCATCGATTGCTTTCTCAAGTGCCTCATCCTGCTGCAGGTAGCACTCACCAAGCACGTGGAGCTGGAGAGCCCAGCCCAGTCCCTCCTCCTGCTCATCTCCATGACAGATCCCACTGCTCTGTGTCTGCAGGAAATGGGGGAATGGCAGGAGCAAGGAAACACCACTGAGAGAGTTTTATAGCAGCTTTCCAGTACCTAAAGAGGCCTACAGGGAGGATGGAGAGGGACTTTCTGCAAGGACATGCAGTGATAGGACAAGGGGGAATGGGTTTAAGCTGAAAGAAGGTAGATTTAGATTGGATATTGGGGAGAAATTCTCCCCTGTGAGGATGGGCAGGCCCTGGCACAGAGTGCCCAGAGAAGCTGTGGCTGCCCCTGGATCCCTGGCAGTGTCCAAGGCCAGGCTGGACAGGGCTTGGAGCAACCTGGGAGAGTGGAAGTTGTCCATGGCAGGGAGTGGATGATCCTTAAGGTCATTTCCAACCCAAACTTTTCCATGATTCCAACCATTCTGTGATTATCTGAGGTTGGGAGGAAAGTGCCTGAGATTGGCCCCAGCACTTATCCAGCTGCTAAAACTTGGGACAAAGGGGAAAAGGAAAGGAAAAGAACAGAAAATAAAACAAGTTACTTTCTTCAGATTTGTGATTCAGCCTCTACCTTCATTGTGACAACATGCATGAAACTAAATTTATTTCAGAGGACTCTGACTGCAAATGATGCATTTTGTGATCTGGCAGGGAAAGGTTTAAAAGTCTCCCTGTAAAAATGAGGCCAGTTGATCTGTGCCTTGGCTGTTTATTCCACAAAATCAAAGGGTGCATAAAATGCTCCTGAATCAAAACAGCAACATTTGCTACCAGCTGGAGAGAGCCTCTGATCAGTGCCCCAGTGCTCCTGTCTGCCCTGACGTTTATCTTCTGCTGGGTGACCCCAAATGGGTCACAGATGTGGTCTAGTGATGACCAAGAAAGGGAAAAGTTCTTTTTTTGAGTTGCTCGTGGCCATGGCAGAGAGAGCCAGCCAGGACTGTTACAGGAGGTTTTCAGGTCAATAATAAATATATTAAATAGTGAGGGATTTTGCCCCATCCATCCCCTGCCCATCCTTCCCTACATGATGGGGCTGCCCTGACACTCCCCTGCCCACTGGCTGCAAAACCCCTGGGAGCCACAAGAAAGAATTAAAAGTATCAATCTGTGTTTAACAACAAAAATCCCCAAACTGTAAACAAACACACAAACGCCCACCTCATAAATAGATAAACAGCATACTGCCCCCCAAGCAAGTCAGAGCAAAACATCAAACAAATAACAGAACATCAAATAACATCATAAACAAATAATTCATCACCATTCTCCCCCCAAAAATGCTAGGGATTGCCTGCCCTGCAAAGCTGATGTTATGCATTAAAGACCCACAAAAACACTGTCAACAAACCCCCCAAAACAATTGTCAAAAGCAATCAAGTCATTGCTTGTGGATTTGAAGATGAGGAATGATTTTGCTCTCAGATGGGGAAGGCTTCAGTCTGACTCTGCTTGGTGCCACTTTGTCCCCATGCAGCACCCTGGGGATGGGGTGGGGCTGGCTGGGGCAGAACCATCCTGCACCCCTTGGCCAATCACAAACAGAGAATCACAGAAGAGTTTGGGTTGGAAAGACCTTAAAGCTCATCTCATTCCACCCCCTGCCATGGCAGGGACACCTTCCACTATCCCAGGTTGCTCCAAGCCCTGTCCAACCTGGCCTTGGACACTTCCAGGGATCCAGGGGCAGCCACAGCTTCTCTGGGCACCCTGTGCCAGGGCCTCCCCACCCCTGAGAACCTCATAACTTGGTCTTGCCTCCATCCTGCTCCTAGATTTTCTGGGATATTTGTGGAAAAACACCCGGAGAGGAGCAGCTATGGCAAGCAAGTGCTTCTCCTGGCAGGTCACTCTGCACAGCCTGGCAGGGATGGACCCAGCCTTCCAGATGTGCAATTCCTGCTCTGTTTTTATAAAAACTCTTCCATCTGGAGCTGACAGAATACAGGGTAACGTGTTCCTTCTGCTGGTGTTCAAAGAGGTTTTGTCAACCAAAAAATGCAAGGCGGTGTTTTGTTTTATGATCTTTCTAATGGGCCTCACAGTCTGTAATGTGCATTATTGTACCCTGGAAATTAGGTTTATTGTGGTATTGCACCACGTGCCATTCCGAGGGGCTCGCTGTGCCCTGTAAATGATGAGTTTTGCTCGTGATGCAAGTGCTGAATAGAAAAATCCATTCCTCTGCGAGCTTTTCTTATTAGCAAACTCTAATAAGCTGTTGAACGGCATTCAGTGCAGCAGTCAATGTACCTGCCTGCAATAAGAGCTCCTTTATTGAGCCCCAGCCAACAGCTAATCCTGCCAGGCACAACAGTAGATGGTGCTCTTGGCTTGCTTTAGCTGTCTGCAGACCCAGCACGAGTAGATCTCTGCTCTCAGGCCTGTTCCCAGGGAAATCTCCTGCAGGAAGCAACACTGGGGATGCCTGAGTGCTTTTTTTTAGCCTTGGTGGGTGTCCCGGTGGCCACAGCCCCAAATCACTGCGTGTTCATTCCAACATGTCCTTCAAGAAGTGCTGGGGTAAGCATGAGTATATCCCAGAGCAGCTGTGGCTGTCCCTGGATCCCTGGCAGTGTCCAAGGCCAGGCTGGACAGGGCTTGGAGCAGCCTGGGATAGTAGAAGGTGTCCCTGCCATGGCAGGGGTGGGATGAAATGGTCCCTTCCAACCTAAACCATTTCAGGTCCCTTCCAACCTAAACCATTTTGTGACTCCATGATAAAGGCAACAAGCCAGCTTTTCCATGGCTCCTTTCCCAAGCACCATGCCCTGGGAAGGTCCCTCTGCCAAAGGAAACACCTCAAGAAAGCACATCAATGCTGGGCTGTGTCAGGGGCTGGGCTGGCAGCTCCCATGGGTGAAGGAGCTCTCCCTGCTCAGCTGACAAGATTACAGCTCTCCAAAACCCAGCTCACCTCCAGCCATCCTGTCCACAGAAAGAACAAGGCAAGGTTGCTGGTTGATGGTTTTTAATCTCTGTGGGAGGTGGAAAGCCAGTAAAAATGGTCTGAGCAAGGTTTGATGTGGTGAATGCACCTCCAGCACAGAGAGCGTGCATGGGAGCTGCTGGTGCTCTGTACTGAGAGCATCTATCAGCAGGCAGGCAAGGGAAAGCCTCAAAAACACTTTCAAAAGGATAAACACCTGTGTGAAATCTTCTCCAGGGGCTTACAGCTCAGGGTGAGGATTTGATAAGGCCTTAAAACGCAAGGTGAGCTGTAAAAGGCTTGGGTGCCCAGCGCTCATATAAACAGCTCCTTCTCAGTCCAAACATGTGCTTCACACCAAAATGTGCTCTGGGAGACTTATTGATTTATATAAACTCTGTTCACCCACTAGAGCCCATGGCTGAACACCACCAGTTTAAGATTGCACATAATCTATAAAAATATTTCTACTTCAACAAGTGGTGCTCCATCATCAAGCAGAACAGCTGTGCCTGGGTGGAAAGGGGAAGAGCAGAGATGATTTTACACACACACAGATGTGTGGTGCCTGCATGTGCCTTCATGCCTGTGCACAGGCACAACTGGCATCTTTTAAATAAGCCCTGTTGCCTGGACATTAAAAGGCTTGAAAAAAAAGTAAGGAAAAATGAATGCTTCTGCAGCTTCCTCGGCACTAATTGAATTTCCGTCCATAACATTCACAGACTTTAAGAAGAGCCCACTTATTTACCTTTTCTCTTGGATTTTTTTCCCCTCTCCATTTAAAACTCATTGTGTTGTGTCATTTTATAGGCGCCAGGAATAAATCTTTTGTCAACTCTATTGCATTATTATGCAAAGTACACAAAAATATCGGAATAAAGCAGCCCGAGAGAAGCCGAGTGCCGCTCCTTTCAGCCCTCCCAGTCTGCCCCAGCAGTGAGCCTCCAAGTTTGCTAACACAACCATTTTCTCAGGAAAACTTCCTCACCCTTGGCCATTGATTGCAAAAGAGTTCACTTGACCATGCTAATGCCGGCTGTGGGGAGGTGAATTTACTGAGGGAAGAAAGACTCAGTGAAGGAGTCATCAATTAAATGTGCAGAATTGATCCTGGGGGATGAAGGAGCTGCTGGGCACCAGGAAGATTCTTGGCAGCAGGAGGGAGTGCAATAAACTCCCTTCTCCCCCAGCAATGGAGATGTATCCCGAGAAGAATCATTTCAGGGAAAATCTGGATCATTGCTGATCAAAAATATTCTGAAGGGCAAAGCTGGAGGGCACATTTCAGCTCCTGCAGGTGCTGCCATCAGGCTGGGGTTTGGGTGAGGCGCTCAGAGTGAGACCCGAGGGGTGAGACGAGGGACCTCAACCTGGGGCTGACCCTGCCCTGTCCCACCACATTAGTGAGGTTTCACTCCTCACCCAGGCTCGTTAGCATTGTTGGAACAGAGCTTTGCTCCCACAGTGCAGCCACCAAATGGAATTAAGTAACTTAATTAGGCTGGGGGAAACACAAAGAGGGATTGAGGAGCGAGGGGACTTGGCGGCTCTCTGCAAGGTGACGTCAGGGCTGCTGGAAAAAACTCATCCACACGGCTTTGACCCTGGAAATCTCTGCTGGAAAAGTGGTGGAGTTGGGTGTTTGCTCGTGATTTGTTTGGTTTGGTTTGTATTTTCTTTTTTTCTGTCCTGCCATAAAACACTGCAGAGTGCTGGACTCATGGTATGAGAAAGTCCTGCCACTCCTGCCCCCCATTGCTCTTCCCCTCCTTGTTTGTATAAATAAAGGCCTTATGCTTAGGAGAAGACAAATACAGTGACTGTCTGTGCTAGTGGAAAAAAAGAAAAATGAAGGGGGAAAGGAGTCAGGAGGGAGCCAATAGTAAATTTGTATTTTCTGGGAGGTAGATAATAAATCTGTGGTCACTTGGGGAGCTGGCTCCAAAGGTTACCCAAATTTATCCACTCTTATCCATCTACTATTGCCCATTTTCTTCAGCTGACAACACAGAACTTGCAATGATGGGAGAAACAGCCCCCTGTCCAACTGAAAATCTAAAATACTTTGTTCACTCAAGTATGTCTTTAGAGGAAAGGCTGAGGACTCCACACACACCAGCTGGAGCCATCCTTGGAGCACCTTTTGGTGGAGGATGGTCCCCAGCATTGGAAACCCCTGATCTGAGCAGGGTGGGATGAGCTCTGGCAGCCTGGAGCAATGACTTGTGTCTGCTTCAGAGGTGCCAAAACACCCTGGGAAAGGTGGGGGAGCTGCCAAGAGAAAGGTCTCACTCTGTTTCTTGGACAAATTGATTGCTTCTGGAAATTCAGAAGGAGACAGGCTTCCCTGGGAAATGTTTACCACTGGTGCTGGTTTAATCTCCCAGGGACAGTTTGGAGAGTTGGGTGGTTGGGTTGATTCACCTTTCCTTGGCATAAGGACCATTTCTGATTCCTGCCACCAGCCCAGCTTGCTCCCCCCCTGCCCCACATCCCCATGGCTCCACTCCTCCTGCCCTGAGGAGCTGTTTTATTCACCTAAATTCCTTAAATATTTATTCACTTTATCCCTTAAATACCAAAATGCTTCAATGGGTATTTTAGCTGAAGATTTTTCATTGTTTCATCATCTCCAGCTATTTTTTGCCTTCAGTCAAGCCTAATATAAATAATGTCACCCTCTCCATACCTTTGCCTCAGGTATTCTGGCACCCACTAATAAAACATCCCACCTGCAGACCTGAAAAAAAGAAAAGAAACCGCCAAATTTTAAAGCAAATTGGTGAATTTAAATTCACCAAGCCTCATGACATTACCTTAAGTTGAGTAACTTGGCAGATCACCACACTGCATGTCCTGAGCTCTCCCACTGAACTCTTTATCGAATAAAACCCTAATGAGAGCTGACTAATCCCATTTCTTTGGGATGGGAAGACATTTATTGCTGTGCCTTATCTTGCCCCTTTCAGTACAGCTGGTTACAACTCCTTGCTCTGCTTTTATGCTGCTGTTTGCAAATGGAGATGGGAAAGGAGGTGGGAGCACCAAATTTCTGTTTGTGGAGCTGTGCAAGGAGCCCAGGATGAGCAGAAACCGGTATTTATGAATTATTTACATTTCTTTAGTTGCTGTTCATTGTTTTTCTGTTTAAACAGTCTGTCCTCTGTTCTAGGAGCAGAAGGAAAGCCTAAGTGATTTCAGTGAGAACTCAAATATCCTGCAGAATGACTAGTAAGTAATCAAAGTAAACAATGTGTGAGGAAAGTACAGCCTGAAATATTATTCATCCCATCCACACGACAAATTGGTCATAAAAGAGGAATTTTTGTTCTACAGAAACCCTCAAATTAAAAAGCAAGGAGACGAAAAATGGTTTACCTTTACCATAGAATGAGTATGTTACAAAAAATAGAACAAATATTCAATATTATTGTGTTTCTTTCTTTCTAAAATGTGAGAACATCAGAATCCTTCTGAAAAGCAAAGAATTGAATTGAGTCAGCTGAGGAGATGATGTTTTTTTCCTTATCAAAATGAGAGAGAAGCACTTTATTTTGACTTTTCCCCATCAAAATCGTTATGGAAATCAGCGATTTCCTTTGCAAGATTTTGATGAAAATGAAAAGCAGTTTGCTAATGAACCAGCAGCCCTGCAGTGGGTGCCTGCAGGTTGTGGGGCTGCTCCTGGGACCAATTTCCCCTTGGTTCAGGGCTGCTCTTGGCTCCAGCAGCTTGGAGAGACCTCACAAAATCCTCCTGCGCCGGGAAGGGGCTCTGCTCATTGCTAATTTATTCCCCATGAATAATTCAACCACTTCTTGTCATTGCTCTGCCACGCGCTCCTGACACACTCGATTTGATCATTGACACCTCCAAACGGGGATGGGGAGAGCAGAGCAAGGGTTGCCAAGCCCTGGCCTGGAACATTCCCTGGGTTGGGTTGGTGTGGGGTGGAAATGAGCCTGGCCTGGCCAGCAGCACTTCAGCAGCTCAAAAACACCTGCAATGCATCCTCCAAAGCCAAGCAGGAAAATATGGTAACTATAGCATGGCTGGGTTTGAATATTTGTATTTTAGTCGAGAGGTTTGCTGTGGAAAAATAAATAAATAACTTGTTTCTGCACATAGGTGAGATATAGGCACAGAGAAAATGGCATTTTTATGTAAATAAAAAATTGCAGAGAAAAATCCATTCTTCCTCTGCCCAGCTTACATTTGAGGGTAAACTCCAGGGTTTGTTTTCCAGGTGAAGCTTTACCTCCAGAAATCAGCCCAGCTCCATTGATCTCCGTGGCACGATGCTGATTGACACCTGCTGAGGATACATGCATAAGTATTTCTCCTAACGAGCTCCTTCTGAGCCCACGATTGCCAATTGATGTGGCAATTACACGTTAATCCGTGTGACTGTGCACAATCAAACCGGGCGAGAGGGGATGCAACCTTTTGTTTTTTCGAATTAATAAAATATTTATTGCAATCAGCTCATATCTCCCAATTTGTTGCCAATTAGCTGAAGTGTTTAGCGCGAAGCTGATTGAGGCTGCAGCCACAGGGCTGCACTGGGGGAACAAATTGGAGGTGTCTTGCCCTGAATTTCTCTCTCTTTCATTCTCTCCAGGTAGGAGCAGAGCAGCAGGAGCCTGGAAATGGTGAGGACTTTCCTCTCCAGGGAAAGACATCTCCAGTCATCAAGAGGAGACAAAGCCAGTAGACAGCTAAAACACCCCACAGATTAAAACTCTGAAGTGCATCAGGCTAAACTCCTGTTGATGAGATTTCAGCCAATAAGCTGAAGTTGACTTTTAAATTTTTTTTCTCCAGGAATATTGATTAAATGTTGAGTAGGTGAAGAGAGCTGCACAGCAGAATGACACCAAGTTTTGAAATATGTTTGCCATGGAAATGCAAGTCTTGATTTTTATCTGGTCTGGTGTGTGGGGTCTGTTAATCTAATCTGAGATCTCTGTAATATGGGACCTCAAGGCATGGCAGAAGATTTATATAATTATACTGAGCCAAAAAAGGACAGGAAAAGTACTGGAGATGATGTTTTGGACCAGCAGGGAGCCTCCCCAGCTGCTGGGAGCTGCACTAATGATGGCAAGTGGTGTAAATCTCTTCTGGAAGTCAGTGACTGCTTTGAACAGGAGGCTCTGATGAACTTCTATCCCTGTCCAGTGCTTTGCTCTTGCTCCTCTCTGAGCATCTTTCTCCTGGCACAGCACAGATGATATCCCTGGGCAAGCCAAAAAAAACCAACCCTGAACCCCCAAAGGCCAAGTTCTTCCAGTACTTGATATCTCACTTGTGTCCTGTAGAAGTTTGTTATTTAAATTACATTCACAGCCTCAGTGCCTTGATGACTCCTTTTCAGAGCATTTTCTCCCAATTTGTTTATTTTTAATTTAAACCAATGAGCTATTCCTGCATTCTTTCCCTCATGTCAGAGAGCAGGACAGGTTTGTTAGAACTCCAGTGAACTCTGGGAATGAGTTTATAAAACCTTGCCTTGGGATGTTTCAGATGAGCACAGGCTGTGCCAGAGGGAGAGCCTGGTTCTGTGCCAAGAGAAAGAGCAGCCCCTGGGTTTTATTTATGGGTTTTGTTCAGCTTGTTCAAACTCTGTAATGAGGGACTGTCTCTTCATCAAATCTGTCTAATGGGATCTTTGATCTCCATTAGGAACTGGAGCTCAGCGAGGACAGAATCAGCGCCACTGACACGTTTTATCTCAACCTCCCCACTGATACGGAAAAGGTGATTCATCCCCAAACTGGGCCATTTTTTTCAATGAGCTTGCCATTCATGGGAATTAGGTCTACTCCTTGCTGCTGCAGCTCACATAATTATTAATAAACTGAATGTCTGCATCTAAAATGATCAAATCACACCTTCTTTCCTAAGAACAACTGGGCAGGGCAGAACTGCTCTGTTCTAGCTGAGGGGTAGCAGAGAGCCAAGCCCCAGCAGAATGAACATATAGTGATGGCTCACACCAGCAGAGCAGGAGGTGCCAGGGACACAGGAGGTGACAGCAGTGTCACAGCCTCTCCTCTTGCATGCTGGTTGGAGCTGAGCAGTGCTGGGCTGAGCTGGATCAGTGCTCTGCAGCATCATCCAGGTGTCTTATTGGAGCTGCAGAAACATTTACTGTGAACATGGGAAGAGAAGTGGTGGGTAAGGAACTGGAGGATGACAGAATGATCCTTGGAAATCTCACCTTTTCTTCTTACAGTGATCTGAATTCATCACCCTGTGATGGAGCCTCTCATTTTTAGGGGAGGTTAGCATCACATCCTCTCCTCACAGAAAACTATCCCCAAAGCCACAGGTCCCCTGTTGGCACAGGGCCAAGGCACTTTTGGGTGATTCAGGCTCAGGTGGAGCTCAGCAGCTCCAGCCCTATCCCCTGATGGTGCTTTCAGCCTGGACCTCATATCTCAAAGCAGCTGGAGAGTTCATCCAACACGGACTTTGACAGGCTCTAAATCCACACCTGCAGCTCCACTCTCCCTGGAAATGGGCAGGGATTGGGTCCTGGACAGCAAGATTTATTGCAGTGTGAGCAGTGGGGCAGAGCGGGGAAAGAACCTTGGGAAAGAAACCTCTGGCTGAATATCTTGATCTGCCTCTTTCCATTATTTCAGTGCAGAGTGCATTTTGCTGAGGCAAACAGTTCTTGCAGAAAAATAAGGGGAAAAAGAATACTTCCATCATTTCACAACTGTTGGTGGGAATTCAGGGAGTAAACAAATTCCTGCCCTAGTGCAGGGGTCATTTAAATGAAGTCAGTGCTCAGTCCTGTCCTGTGGAAAAGAGCCATCCTCAGTGGCAGGGGTCTGGTGCTGAAATTGGGATTGAACCTCCTAAAACAGTCAATGTTGGAGCATTTGTTGTCAATGCTCCATGACAAAAGCTGCCAGGGACAAAGGATCTGTCTGGCTTTGGTGTCCCATGGGCCACTTCTCAGTTGCCCCTCATACCTTCCTGTGGAAGAGAGCCATCCTGCTCAGCCAGGTGACCCTGACCCAAATTTGGATTCTGCCTCCTAATCCTGAAAACCTCACTGACTTGTTTTACCTCATGTCTGAGAAACTGCAGGTAGAATCATAGAAACCTTGAAGGGTTGAAGCCAGAAGGGACCTCAAAGATCATCCAGTGCCAGGGACAGGGAGATGGGCAGGGACACCTTCCACTGTCCCAGGTTGCTCCAAGCCCTGTCCAGCCTGGCCTTGGACACTGCCAGGGATCCAGGGGCAGCCACAGCTTCTCTGGGCACCCTGTGCCAGGGCCTGCCCACCCTCACAGGGAAGGATTTCTTCCTAATATCCAACCTAAACCTGCTCTCTTTCAGTTTGAAGCCATTCCCCTTTGTCCTCTCCCTACAGCTCCATATGAAGAATTCCTCTCCAGCTCCCCTCTAGGTCGCCTTTGGGCAGGTTGATACCTGAGGTGCATCAGAAGAGGGGAGAAATGCAAATATTGTACTACTCATCAGAAAACTGGAGAGAGAATGACACAGTTACAGAATTTCTAACTTTGAAGCAAATATTAGGAGATAAATATTTCGTTGAGGGTGGGTTTGTACATAAAATAAAATAATAAACTTGCAGACAAATTCAATATCGTATTAAAATAGAATTACAGTTACTAGCTGAAGGGGATGTGGTGGGTGTAGTCTATTTGAATTTTAGAAAAGCATCTGATGCAATCGCTCATAAAATTTTAATCTCAAAATAAATTAAAACTGGCTTTGATATAAGCACAGCTACATGGATCCATAACTGGCTAAAGAATCATAAAAGTAAGAATGAAAAGTGGCATTTACATCGCACTGGAGGAAGTCGCCTTTCTTACTGCAGCTCCGATAAGAATAATTGCCCTTATTTATTATCTCCCCAGCAATAGAGAATGGGAAGCCTTCATTGCCAGACTAAACAGGAGGTGTGTAATGGCCACAAGCATTGGGAAAGAAATAATATAGTGGTTTTCTGCCCGTGGTGGGCAGTTAGAGCAGGTAAGGTGCTTTGGATTCATGGCTTTGCTCTCTCAGAGGAACCTGGGGCAGATGAGGACCAGCAGTGAGGCAGCTCTCCTGCTCTGAAAGCTCCTCTGCTCTGAACCCACAGGCAGGAGAGTTAAATGCTTGTCTTTCATGAGCTTTAATGCACGTGATATTAATGATATTAACAGAGTTATCAGTGCTTTCCCTTAATTGGATGCAGCCTGCAAGGAGGAGCCTGCTGTGTCTCATCAGGAGGCTCTGGTGCCCTGGTGGGGCTTGGGGCTGGATTGTCCCTCAGTGTTTGGGGGAAACGGAGCTGCTCTCCCCTTTGATGGGTCCAAACTGGATGGGACTGGAGCTGTCAGGAACTTGTTCATAAAGAAGGGGGGTGGATCAGGGAGGGAAAAGCCATTGGTGACTTCTACAGTGCAGCATTTGGAATTTGGGAGTTGCTTTAGACCTCCTTGCTCTAATTAATCCATATGCACAACTGAGACAGTTTGCCTTGTACAAAAAAATGTAAAAATCTTCAGAAAGTTCTGGGGAGAGCAAAAATGGAGCTGGAGAGTCCAGATGAGGCAGAGGTAGATATCATCTCTGCACAGTGGTAATTGACTTTGAAGACACTATTCATCTGAATTACTCAGTTTGCAAGGGTTCCCATCCATTCCATCTTCACAGAGAAATTCAATATATTCAAGAGTAAAGATGTACAAAGAACTGATTTTTCTGTCATTTGCACAACTCGAATGAAGAAATGTAAAAAGAAATCATTTCATGTCAAGCTGAAGCAATTTCTGAAATTCATTCAGGGAAATTAAAGTAAAAAAATCTTTCTCATGAAACCAAAGACTTTCATTATCCATTTTTAATTAATTTAAAATAAAATAGATGTCTTGTTGTTATATAATGTAGAAATGCTTCGTTCAAAGGCATTGAGAAAAAATACCCCAGTTTAGATTTTCCTCTGAAGGATTTCTTTTTCCAAAACAATTTCCCAACCCAAAATTTATTCAGAACTTTACTTCAATTAACAGCCTCGTTTTTCTGATGGGAAATGTTCAGAGGAAAGTTTTCCCAAGTTTGGCTGACTCTGGATGTTCCCGGGTGCTTGTTTTCCTTTGTTGCATGTGATCACAGAGGGCACTACCTTCTCACAGCCATTTCTGGGGTGCAGCACCATCATCCTCAGGTGGAGGTGATCCCCAGTGCTCCCCACAGCAGCATCTCCTCCAGGAACAAACTCCCACTGCTTGATGGGAGCTAATCCTGCACTGGGCTGGCTGGAATTGTCCCTGACCCTCCTTCCACATGGGTTTTGGGGATCAGACCTCGCTCTGGATGAGCTGCACCATGCAGACAGTTTGGAAGTTCAGTCTCAGAGAAGATCTCCGCAGTGGAGGTGTTTCAGAGCCTGGCTGTAGCCATGGAATTCTGCTTCACATTTATGGGAATCTCCACAGTGGTCTTAACTTTTCACACTGCAGATTTCCTCTGTCCCAGCCTCCCATGCTTAGGATTCCACCACCTGGAGTAAAGCTGAGCTCGTTGTTATTGATGCCACATCCCTGGCAGTGTCCAAGGCCAGGTTGGACAGGGCTTGGAGCAACCTGGGACAGTGGAAAGTTGTCCCTGCTGTGGCAGGGAGGTTGGAATGAGATTGTCTTTCAGCTTCCTTCCAATCCAAGCCATTCTGGGATTCCACATGTCTACAGGAATCACATTTCTCAGTCCTGCTTGCCTTGGTGGAAGGTTCTGTGGTCTCCTGTAGCAAGCCTGTACCTGGTGTGACACCTCAGCCACGTGCCTGGTGCTCCATCTTCCTGCCCCATAAAGCACCGCTTGTCACATCTGGAGCTCCCTGCTCCAGCAGCCTTTACTGCATCCTTCATTTTGATGCCTCGTTCCAGGTTTTAAATAGCTGTGAGTCCCCCATTGCTCATTAGCAGGCTCGGAGAAATGGCTTTTATAGACCCATGTATTAAACAAATAAAAGACGTCAAGGAAACTTAAAACCACATCCAGCTGCTCGCAGATTTACGGCGCCAACATTAAACGCTCATTAAACGTACTTTCATAAGGGGTGGCTTTAATTTTTGACTCTGAATACCTGTGACAGCGGGAAGTGGGGGTTATCGAGATATACTGGCTAAATGAGAACATTTATCGGCGCAGAGTTTATTGGGCACGTCGCGGTGACAATGCGGAGCGCGCCGGGTGTTTTGTGGGTTGTCACGCAGGAAGGCACTGCTGGCCTCGCTAACAGGGAGTTTATGAAGCAAATAAACATTTTCTTGCTGTCTGGCTTCTTTGCTTCCCCCCCACCACAGTCTCTTTGTCTCCTAGGAAGTTATGCTAAATATTTCAGGACACTAAAAATTTCGCTGTTTTGTCCAGGAGGATGGCTTTGTGCATCCGGATGTAACCTTGTCCCAGATTGCAGATTTTGAGCTCTGAAGTAGGTGGGATGGGGATTTCACAGATTCACAGAACAGTTTGAATTGGAAGGGGTCTTAAAAATCCTCTCATCCCACCCCCTGCCATGGGCAGGAACACCTTCCACTGTCCCAGGCTGCTCCAAACCCTGTCCAGCCTGGCCTTGGACATTTCCAGGGATCCAGGGGCAGCCACAGCTTCTCTGGGCACCCTGTGCAAGGGCCTGCCCACCCTCCCAGGGAAGGATTTCTTCCTAATATCCAATCTAAACCTACCCTCTGGCAGTTTGAAGCCATTCCCCCTTGTCCTGTGGCTTCCCCAGCAGGCACCAGCAGTTCCCATCAATCCTGCACAGTAATTCCTTGGCACCTCTCCTTCCACGTTCATTCCCAAGGTGCTGAGGCAGAGCAGGGAATTTGCTCACTGCAGCATATCTACTCATCAGATGCTGTATTGATATGGACAAATGTGAGCAAACCAAATTGGTTTATGCCATATTTGAATTTTTATCTGCAACAATAATCCATTTATTAGTGAATAATTCAGGATATTAAATACCAAACCCTCTTCTTTGATGCTGAAAGTCACTGAGCCCCAGAGTGCTGGAGGCAGAGGGAGTGTGCTGAGTAAGGCTGGGACCTGCTGGTCATCTTCTTCCTCCTTCAGCTGGGAGAGATGTGGTGAGAGCAGGACAGACCTGCACTCCAACCCAATGTGACCATCCTTCCTAGCTTTCTGACTGTAATATTTTCTCTAATATGACTCATATATATTCCATTCCTTGTTTCGAGTAAAAAGTGATTTGATGGCAGAAGAAAGGGTTTATGTCTTTGGGGCCCAATTTTCTGAGCACTGCACAAAAATATACATGCAATTCTTGGCAATAATTGGGATTTTGTATGCAAATTGGGTCATTCTGTGTGTGTAATTGCCCTTTCAATGCATAATTGCCCGTGGGCAGGTTTTGCAGAAGATCATATCAACTGCATGTACAGATAAGTCGCACATTTTTATTCACTTCAGGAAATGTGCACAAGCAGGAATTTAAAACCAGACACCCAAGAGGGCTGGGGACGTCTTAGAGGTCTGGAAACAATGAATGCTCAGGCTGCAATCAGCAGGCAGGATTTGGTGAAGATTATGAACCCGAGAAACGGAATAAATATTTGTGATGGATGTTGAGGATATCCCGTGGCACCGGAGGGGACAGCAGGAGCCTCAAACAGGGATTGCTGTGCTTGGAAGGCTTGGCTGGCATTAACCCTTCCTTCTTCTGTGCAGGAGGCAAGGGAAAGTCAAATTCTGCTTGATTAATTAGCACCCCTTAATCACTTTGCAGGCAGGATGATATTTGGACAAGCTTCTCCATTCGCAGCAGAGAGCACAGCCTGCAGAGAGTAAAGCCTGTGCTTAAGTTTAAGCATGTTTGTTTTCTGTTCCAATTAATACAAATGCTGATTGCTTAAGAGCTTTGCTGAAATGGGTCCAAAGCACCAGAGTGGCTTGAATGGGAGAGGCATTTTGAGATCCTGATTAGAGAAAACCTGTTCCAGGGTCTTCAAGGAGTATCTACCCAATTTTTGTGAGCCATTTTCCCTTCCGCAATCTTTCTACCAAAGTTTTAAAGACACTTTTACTGACGATTTACTGATAGAAGCCTTCTACTGAGTGCATTTGATTGCTCCATATTTCAGAAACAATGTGGGAATGGAAAAATCTCTCTCTTTAGGCTCCATTATCTTAGACTCCTTTTGTCGGTATGGAGTTATAAAGAACCAATACTACCTTTAAACACCAAATAGCTTAACTGCTCAAAACATAAAATGAAAGCACTAAACATATCAGTTTTGTGTAAAAAACCTGCACTTTTCCCCCTGTAATAAACAAATAGATATATAACAGCAACCAAAATAAACCAGGTAAATGCTTCGGCTCCTCTTCTCCGAGTGCTGGGCTGTAACTTCTGGATGAAAATCCATCACTGTGTGACTTTAGCCTCCACACTGGGAATGAGGGTCGCTGTCTATTCACAGCCTCCAGTGACAGAGAGGGTCATTTCAAGGGTTGGCAGTGGGGAAATATTGTCCCTGGAATCAGGGTGTCCTCAGCAAGGGTGTCCAGCTGAGCTGCAGGGAACTCAGCCTGCCCTCCAATATTCTGCTGCAGTCACGACCGTCCTGGTCGACAATTAAATTCTTCTGGGCAAACCTTGTCTGTTTGTGATAAATTTGATAAGATAAATGATTTTTCTAGACAAAGGAAATGCAAGATATCTCATCTATCTGGACCGAAGATGCCATTTGATATAGTGCCACATGGGAAATTATCAGCTCAGCTGAAAGCGCCGAGAATTTATACAGGAGCTGTGAAGTGGGAGCAGCGCTGGCTAAAGGGGAGCCTGTGACAGGGAGCAGAGAGAGGGGAATTATCACTCTGAAGTGAGGTTACCAGTAAACATCCCCGAGGATCAGGAGTGGATCTGAACATATTTCATTTCTGCATTGACCTTGGGAGGGAACGACGAGAGTGACAATGACACTCGGAGCTCACACGATGGAAGGTGCATCCTCAATGCAAACCAGGATGGGGCTATTAACTGAGGACTGACCTTGAAAACTGAAGCAATGGAAAAGGGATAAAATACAATAATGTATAATCTATGGACAGGTACTTCTGGAGCAGCAGGGAGAATTTCAGCTATTTGTTAGAAATGACTGAGGATGAGAAAGAGCTGAATGTACTTGGACATCACAGGTTAACTATTAAGTGGCAATTATGTGGTCTCGAGGAAAAAACCATCAGATATACCCAATTCACCTTTTCAGTTAGGGCTACAGGTCTGGGGAAGCACTAATTCAATTTTACAAAGGTAGGTCTGACCTCATCAGAAGTGTGTGTACAGTTCTATTCCCCCAAGAGTGAAAGGGAAGAATTCAAACAGTAAATGGTGCCATAAGGGGATTTAGGACAATCAGAGGAATGCAGGGACTGTCCAGCTGAGAGAGGAATAAAGCACTTAGTTTAGTTAGGTAAAGACTGAGGATGGAAGTATGGAGGGGCAAACACTCAAAGGAGAAAAATGCTGCTGAAAAGATGTACCAGTGATGGGCACGAGGACAAATGATTTAAACAACCCAAGTGTTAATTTAGGCTTGAAATTAGAGGAAAATCGATATTGTAACAAGTGGGGGCAAACCCCTTTAATAACCACGTGAGGTAAAGTGTAAATGGTGTATTACAGAGAATTTAATGGAGCTGGAACAGGACCTGGGTGTTGGGACTAGGGATGTGCTCCTGTGTGGTGTTTTTTGGGAAGGAGTGAATGTTGTGGCTGCAATGTGCTGTGCAATGGCAGCTCAGGGGCATGAAAAGATTTCTGTCTAGAGGGAAATTTGAGGAACAGCAGCTCATAAAACAGACAGCCTTGAAGGTAAGCAAGGGGATTCACGTGTGAGGAAAACTCTCTGGGATTACCATTTTACACCTGGTTTTAGGCCTTTAGGCCCTCCATTAAAAGAGGCAGAGATTGGATTGTGAGAATTACCTGCCCTGATGGGCAGTCTGTGCACACCCAGGAGCTCAGCCTCAGAGGAGAGGATACTTACAGAAAATACACATTTTTGCCAAAACTGGACTCAGGTGGTGAATGATTCATGCATGGAGAAAACACTACATTCATCAGATAATTCATATGTGAAGCACCAGTTCCAGCAGAACAGAAATATGCCCTGACCTATGGGCAGCCAAGCACCCTGACTGAGTAAAACCAGAGGATGTCCACAGAGGTTTAAGGATGGAGAGAGCCAACACTAATTGTTGTGCTCTCATTAGTCTCACTGATGTCCATTCCTTGCTAAAAGTGCAGACCAGGGTCACCAAAACCTTCCCACATTGCTGCAATGGGTAATTAACTGCACCTAGAGAAGGAGGGGATAACACCTCACCTCTCTGTTGGTGTTTGCCATTGCCCTGCCCGAGACAGCCCCAGTCTTATGGAGCTATGTAATTCCTCCAAAAATTAGTCCTCCTCATCCTTCCCAAGGTCTGTTTGCTAAATCCTGGCTCTTTCTATTAATTTTGCACCTAATGCAAGCCCAGGGCCTGCTCGACCAGCAAACCAAAATAACCTTCACTAGTGAAAAAAAGTAACCTTCACTAGTATTGATCTGCCAGTTTAGTTGCAGATGAGTCCTGAACCTGCTGCAGAACATAATAGACAGCAGAATATATTTCACCTGCAAGTAAACCTGTGAAATTTAACTGCATGTGTTCACACACCTCCACTCACCTTGTACCAAGCAACTCTACCAATTAGCTTTTTAAAACCTCTTTCTTTATAAGGAATTAGACTAGATGGACGGTTGGTCTGACCTGGTGGTGCTACTGTTATTTTTTTATTAGAAATAGGCTGAGTTAATAGCAAATTTATGCCAGCTTCCAGCTGGAGCTGCTCCAAGGCTGTGCAGCTGCAGAGTGATAAGAGCAGAGGGGAACACACATTCCTGGCCAGAGTCTGACATCCCTTCTGCATTGCTGGACCCCCAGGAGGAATTTGCAGGAGAATCAAAAAGTCTTGTAATATCACTGGGCAAACCAGATAGATCTGTTGCCCAGATCTGCCTGTAGACCATCCGTGCTGGATCTAGGAAATGAGCCAAGGGGCTTTGTGGGAAATAAATAATAATGGGAATGTGATTGAACACCCTGCTTCCTCCTGGCCTTGAGGACAAGTGTGTGAGGTGACCTCACTGTGCCAGCTGAGCCATGCTGGGAAGGCACAACTCCTGTCCTCAGTGCTGTCCTGCTGGAATTAGCAAATCCAGACCCCAGGGTTCCCTGCTGGGACTGCAGTGTATGTTTCATGCCCTGCCCTGCCCCAGGGCTTCTCCTCTGCCCCAGCCTCCTCATTTTCTGCAGAGATTGTTACTTCTCCCTTCCCTTTGTCCTGTTCCTTGCCTGGGAATACAGACACCTCCAAAATGTCTCACCTCACTGCTTTTCTACTTGCCTGGTTTCCCTACTCTTGCTTTCTAGATTGATTCCCTTTGCATCTGCCCTTCCTTAGGCCTCTTGTCATCATCAGCTTTCCCTTCTTGATGTTTCCTTCATGGACTGTTTCCTTCCTCCTCTGGTGCTTCCAGATGCCCTCTGCTAGCTCCATCCATCCATCCATCCATCCATCCATCCATCCATCCATCCCTCCTGCCCACCCATTTATTTTTAGCTCTTTTCTCACACCTCTGTATTGATTTCAGCTCTCCCCAGCAATTTTTAAAAGAGTCTCCAGCCTACCTTTGCATGTGGCTCATACAGTTAAACATAGTAAGTTTTCTCCTCTGAACACAGAGTAAATAGAGTTAGAAAGGGACTTTTTAGTCACATCCCTCACATCATCTTTTGGCTGTTCAGATGTGGGCAGATGTGTTCACTTTCTTCTTAGTGGATGCATCAGGCTGTCTGCTATGGATAACTTCAGACATCTGGTAATTCCCTGAATTTTTAGAAATAAATTTTATTTGCTATCAAGAGTTTCCATGGCTCTCAAAGCTATTTCATATCTGCCTGTATCCACCATGGATTTTCAGTTTTCACATTCATATGTTAAGAGAGAAATGAAAAAAGCAAAAATGCCCTTTTTTGATGCTAAGCTACAGAGTTTCAATAACCAAATATCTCTTTTTAAGAGGGTAGAGGCAGCGACCATCTTCTAATTCACAGCATTATTTCCTCTCTGAAATTTTCACAGCACAGGAGATTGTTGCTGCCAACACATGCCAAGAAGTTTGTTAATTGTCATCCCTACCTTCCAAAGCTGTTATTGAGCTTGAAACCACTGCAGAGATTGCTGAGCTTGTTTGCAGCATGAACATTACAAGTATTTCCCCCACAGTTCTGCATTGCCTTCTGGTCCTCACTTCAGTGTTGGCTAAGCTGTCACTTACAGGAGTGATGCTGTCATTACAATATTTGATATTTTCCTGAGTGTAGCTGTCGTTGAAAGCACATTATGTACTTCCTGAGGAAATTTGCTGTTTATTTCTTGCTGTGAAGTTGGTGGCACTGCCAAGGAGCAGCTGTGAGCAAACCCACCTGTGGATTCAGCATGGCTGGAGCATCAGGCAAAGGAGCTGCTGCTGCTTCACCCTGGCCTTGGGACAGCAGCTGGCAGAGAAACACCTTTGGTTGTGTTGTATTACTCCTCCAGACATCCCAGATGTTGTGCAATGGGCACTGTGGGGTGGTTTTTACCATCTAGACACTATTTGATGGGAATTCCCTGAGCCTAGAGACTGAGCTGTTGATTACTGTTTTTTTTTGTTGCAATTCATGCTGTTTTGATTTGTTCACATGGTTTATGGAATCTTTTAAGTTGGGAAAGCCCTCTGGGGTCATGGAGTCCAACACTAAGCCAGCACTGCCAAGCACACCATTAAACCAAGTGCCACATCTACACATCTTTTACACAGAATAGAATCGGAAAAACACATGTCCTTATGGGTCAAACCACAGTATTCATCCCACTTTTACCATAACCAAGTCCCCTAGTTTGCTGAGAAAGACCCTGCAGAAGATCTTCCCAGTTTACCAGATTTTTCTCTTTCCCACTGAGTGATTTTGCTGTTTCCTTGCACAGCTTGGGCTCCAGGTTTTGCAGAGCAGTCATATATTGTCCTCTGTGCTCCCATCCCAGCAAATAGCCATATTCCAGCAACACTGACAGACTTTGGGAAAACTGCTGTTGAGTCTTCTGTGTAGTGTTGCACTGTTGTTTTTCTAAATGCTGGAAATTTATTTGCCAAAGTCAACAGTTTCATGCCATTTCTGCCTGTTTGCTTTCTTCTAGAAGTGGTTTGTCCACATAACTTTTGCTTTTTGCTATTACAAATCTCTTGTTGATCCCTGAGAGGGGTTCCAGCTGCTGTAACTGACCATATATACAAACCTTGGTGAGTGGATGAAGAGTTTTCCTGGCCCTTCTTTAGGAAGCCACTTTGCCTTCCCTTGTCTTGATTTGTGGCATTTTCCAGCATTGCTCTTTGTTTTATGAAGAATTTCTTCTGCTGCTCTTGTGAGGATATTTTGGAGAAGCTGATGGTGCTGTTTCAACCCTCTCACACACTCTAGATGACCTCCCCTACCCTGACTTTGGGTTCATTTACCTGTAATCTGGCAGTGGCTGGTTCTGCTTGATAACATCCTGCAGGAAGATGTGTGACCTGTAAATCAAAGCCTTGTAGCACCTGATTTATTCTTCAGTTCAAATTGAAATTGATCCTGTGCTTGTCTTACAGCTTTCACTGTCAGTTTGGTTAATGAATGAGGATTTTATTTGGTTTTGTAGCTTAGTCCCATACCTTTCCATGCAAATTATGCTTCCCTCTACCCTCCCTGAGCTGGTAGCAGTGGTGGTTCTGCAGCTGATAGCAGGGTTAATGTCACCAACCTTTCACCATTTGGATTTTCATAATCAACTCTGCTATTTGATTGCTTTTCCTCACAGTGGTTGATTTTCCTCAGCTGAAATCTCCCATTGTTTAGAGGAAGCCATGCCTGGCTTTTCATTAGAGTCTGGAGACAGCTACAGCCCTGACCCTGCCTCCCCTCCCCAGAGCTCTTTGGAGGTGTGTGATGCTAGATAAATTACACTCAGCTAACTGGAAACCTGGCTACAAGCAATTCTTCTGACATGCAAATTGCTGAAAATTATTGGTTGTGTAGACTCTGCACTAACACCAAATCATCCCCATAACCTAAATATTTAAAGCTCAGTGCAAACTGCTACAGAGGCATCGCTGCTCCCAGCAGGACTTTGCTGCCAGAAGGGAGTGCAGCTCTGGAGAAGCCCCAGCTGATGTTGTGTTTATTCTTTTGTGGATCTTAGGACCCATAATAGGTCCTATAGGTTTATCCTTGATATTTGGCTGCATGCTGGCATCATAGAAAATCCTCATTGTCTCGAGGTAGGGGCATGGAATGAATCCCAGAATGGTTTGGGTTGGGAGGGACCTTAAAAATCATCCCATTAAAAATCATCATCCCACCTGGGACACCTTCCACTGTCCCAGGTTGCTCCAAGCCCTGTCCAGCCTGGCCTTGGACACTGCCAGGGATCCAGGGGCAGCCACAGCTTCTCTGGGCACCCTGTGCCAGGGCCTGCCCACCCTCACAGGGAACAATTCCTTCCTAATATCTAAGCAGAATCTCTCATATTTTCATTTAAAACCATTCTCCCTTGTCCTTTCACTGTGTAAAAAGTCATTCTGCCTCTTTATGGTATGCAGGGAAACTCTGTCACCTAAAGAAACTCCTATCAAGCAGAGGCAATGTGCTAAAAGAGTTATAAGCAGGGCTGAAAGCTGAAAGTCGTGTTGGGATTGGTACTGAAACTGAATAACTTCTGTTTTGCTTTAAGTTCCACAGTGCACTGATGACAATGCTGGATTTCCTGCATCCAGTAAATACCCAGGGGGAGAGCAGCATCCCTGCCAGCCTCCTCCTTCAGACTGAAAGGCTGAGAGTGGACCAGCTGCTGAAGCTCAGTGCTAAGTGCTGTGAATTACAGCCTGGGGAGCAGCAGCAAGGCTTTACCTGGCTGCCCCTGTGCTCCTCCTGTGTTGGTGATTTTGTCTCCCAGTGTTTTGGAAGTTCCCCCTTCCCCCAGCCCTCGGGGAGTGTGGAATCCTCACATTCCAGTTGAATCTGAGTGTGCAGCATCTGCTCTGCTCCCCCCTGGATCACATGCATGGCCTCTATTTATAGCAGGAGCCAATTTCTGTTCTTACACCTCATTCCAGAAAGCAAAACAGAAGGAGAAGCCCGTGCAGGAAAATGCTCCCCAAAGTCAGATTTTCAACAGAGAAAGGAGTAACAACCTCCTGCCCTTTGCAGTGCCCTCACACCCCACAGTCCCCATCCAGAATCCCACTCTGGCCACTGTGCCATGGCCAAGCATCTCCTGGAGCCACCAAACCACAGCAGTGAGCACATTCAAATCAGCCAAGTGTATTTAGGTTTTAGAAGACTGGCATAAGTCATCTTTATTGAATATAATTTGGTTTTAACATATTGCTCTGTGCTTGAGTTATTATCTTCACTGTGCTTGGAGAAATAAATTACATTGAAGCCTTTATTTTTGACCTGTGACATCAATACATGCCATGGACAGATTCCAAAATCTTATCAGCTTTGGCATGGCTATTAAATTACAGTGGTGAACAAACCTCTTTAGAAATGAAAAATGCTTTTGGAGCTTTGACCTTTTACATTTCAATTCGTAAAGAGCCCAGTGCAAATGGGAAATGCTGATCAAAATCCAGTTACTTTAATCTTCTGGGGTGTCCTTTCTGCAGAAGAAAAGAACAAAATGTATCTTCTTGCTTTGTAGCCCTTCAGATCTTGACACCAAACTTTGCCTGCAACCCTGAGATTTGGTGGTGGAAGCAGAGCTTGAAAGCACAGAACATGGCAAATCAGCCAGAGTAATGGAATTTCCACAAAGAAACCCACTGCAAGATAAAGATATTAATTAAAATGGGACAAAGGCACACAGCTCTTCTGCTGCACATGGGCTGTGCTAATTGGTGTTCCAGGAGGATGTGTGAAGATCTGCAATATTTTTACCTCTGCTCCTCCTCCTCCTCCCTGAGAATGCACCGAGGCTTTGTCTGTCTGAAAGATGAGGAATTGCACCCAAACTGCTATTTTGTGTGCTCTTTACCCAAGTATTTAAGTATTCTTAAGCCAGTACACCAAGATTGGGGTTGTTTTCTCACTTCTCCCACTGACTTCACAGCACCATTTTCCCTTTTTTAAAAGCTCTGCCTTATTCCTCGTGCAGCACAGGGTGATGTGGTGCCTGTTCAGTCACAGAGAGTGACACCAGGGTCACAGTGACAGAGTTTAGGGACAGAATGGCACAGCTCCGTGTGTCCCTTGGCTGAGGAAGCTGTAGGGACATGTCTCTGCAGCAAAATTAGCCAGCTTACAAAAATATGATTCACATTACCATGGTTTTTGCCTTCCCTTGCTCTTTCCAACCACATCAAGCACAAGGTTTAGCTGCCTGTTCCCAAATCTCCCCAGGCAGCATCACACCCTGCGCAGCTCTGAGGCACCTTTGGAGTGGGGCTGAAAATTAATTCCTTTCTCATCAGTCCTCTGGCCATGCTTGCTTTCAACATTATTTAATGGTGCTTTATGCATTTCTGACAATTTTTGTAGAGAGACCTTTTTTCCTACTGCTGATGAGAACAAAAAGCACAAGTTACACTGAAATTAATGAATGCAGCTGGACAAAGACCCAGTTGTTCCTTATTAAGCTTTAATTAAACTGTAGCACTACAGAGAGGCAGAGGAGTTTCTGGGTTGTTTGTGATGTTTTGAGAGAGTAATTCCACCCTAGGACATCCATCAGCAGTGCTCATTTATATTCCACTTTAATCCCATTTTACCTTTTCAGAGCCAGGGAAAATCTTGATATCCCAAAGGAGGGATGAGGCAGATTCTCTTCCTGAATCAGAAAACAGGGATGGCCCCAACAGCCTGGGGCACAGTGACATCCCTAGAGTTGGGAATGCAGAGAAGATAATTGAGTTTTCTGATGCACCAAATGGGATTTACATTTGTAAATGAGCTATTGTGGTCAATAAACTCACCAAGAGCAAGTTGGAAGTCAATTTTTTGGTTTTGGTGTATTCTAGATACCATGTTGGACCTAAATTATGGGCAGTAAGTGGTTAATAAGTCTTAGCAGCAAGAGCAGGGCTGGTCTGTTGGACAGACAGCTGAAATAAAGCACCGTGCTGCAGGAAAAGCCTAATGTATGTTAATTGAATGCCAATTGATTAAACATATTCATTGAGGTTTCACATCTAGGTCATAAGTAATCTATCTATTACATACTTGTTAAACCTCATTAAATAATTGCCTAGTGGTATTTAACATGCAATAAGTATCCCCTGAAATTCAGCTAAAATGTATTCCTGCATTTGCTTGGGAAGTCGCCCGAGTGAATCGATGGAAGATTTGAATAAAAGGGATCTGCTGCACGGTGGTGAGAGATATCCCTGTAAGTCTACTCGAAGACACATGGTATCTGCACAATTAGCCATGTAATTCCATGCAGAGGGAAAGGATTAGTCACTACAAAGCTGTGCTCAAGGATGGAGAGCTGGATTCTGCAGGACAGAAGCAGAACAGGAGAGCAAGAGACTCTGGAAGAGTTTTCCGAGGTGTGGAGCTGCAAATTTTACTTTTTATTTTCATAGGTGAAAAATGTTTGCTACAAATCTAAATGTTTATCCCCAGGTACAGAGCTCACTTGTTGCTGGTGAATTATTAGCAACGTCTTGCAGTTCCAGGCTCCGGAGCAAAACAGCTCCAGCCACCTCACAAACATAAATTAAAGACTCGTGGGGTCTGTGGGAGGCAGCCACTTTATATCATCCATTGCTCATCCAAGGCATAAGTAAACTCAGGCACTGAGTTTAAATTATTTGCCTAGACTGTCTCAGGAAAATCGATGGGGAGCATCAGCCAGAAAATTCAGACATATCTGCCTCTCACCTGCGGCTGTGCCAGGTAAGCCCAGCCTGGCTGTGCCCTCTGCTCCTGCAGGTCACCCTGAGCAGGGCTTGGAAACCTCCCCTTCCCCTCTGGGACAGAATTCATACCGAGCAGCAAGGGAAAAACTAAAACAAACAAAACCACCCCCAAACAAAGAAAGTAAAACCACTGTTATCAGCTGCAGACTAATTTTTGATGGATGGCTGAGAGCTCTGGCTGTGGCACAAACGAGCAGCCTGTGCCATTTGTGATGTTTGCTGCTCAGCATGTTGGGCCAGACCCTTGCAGGAAGGTTTTGTTCTTCACAGGATCTTCCCAGAGAGCCCCTCTGAGCCCCAAGGGGAGGGGAAAAGGTTCCTTTTGTCCCCTGAGCTGTTTGCAGTCACCACAGGGTCCTGGTGGCATCCAGCTGCAGGTGACATCCCACTGGCACCTCTGCCATCCCACACAGACCTGATCCTGTAATTAACCCACTTTAATCATCCCGTGGAGCAATTCAGACTGATTCCTGAGAGACCAGCGAGACAGGAGTGTGATCCTGACTAAGAACCCTAAATATCTAAGGTTTTTTTTTTTTTTTCTGTGACACATCTGATATTTTAGAGACATGAGCTAGAAATGCTGCAGAAACCGGCTGATTTCCCCCCTCCAGCTTTATTTAATTTTTTTTTAAAGCTTGTAGGGAATTTCTAGCCAAAACTAAAGCAGGAGGATGAGAGCAAACACACGGGGGAGCACTTAGACTGTAACAGCCAGAGTGCTCAATACCTGACTGTATATATATATATATATATATATATACACAGAGTGCTCGTGTACCCGAAATGACCACTTCAGTGGAAAACCTTGCTTTTCAAAAACCCCATTTGTTCTGAAGAGGTCACCATTTCCCAGAAATCAAAAGTACCATGTGGAATTGTCTAAATGCTAGGACCACAGGTGACCCACTCTGTTCTGTCTGTGCCAGAAAAGAGGAGAACTTTTAGAAACTCTTGGTATTCTCAACACCAAAGAAATGCTGAATTTTGAAGCCTGTTTCCACCAAATGCCTTTTAAAAATTTAAAAAAAAAAATTCATTTTTTTTACTCCCAGCTCTATAGTTGGAAATTTCTTTCAGCAAGCCTTTGCATTTATATTGAGTTGCCTGTTCGCCTAATCTTTCATGTCCAGCTCAGCAACTCCTCTGTTTGGAAAGGTATCTCCTAAAATACAGATTTGAGACTTAAAAGAGGCTATTTAATGTGTCCACCATATGAGAGAAGCACTTGGTCCCCATAATAAATTCCCTGTATTTGCAGAGTTTTTGTCATGTTTGCACAGTAAACGTTTGTGAAATCGATTTAATGGTTTAATTTCTCCGGTACTTGTGAAGATAGGTACTTCAGGAACGTTGCTTAATACACAGCCAAAACATAAACCCAGCCACTAAACAGTATTATATAATTAAATTTCTATTTAATGGTGTTTATGCCTCTGTTTTGGAGCTGGAAATGTGATATATGCACACACTTCATACCAGGTGTGTTGTAATGTTATTAGCAGGCAATGATGCCAACGCTTTGAGTTCCTTTAATTTGTGCATTATTAAAGAATCCTTGCCTCGTTCTCACATAACAAATTCCAGAATTACCTTCACAGAGGTAAATACCACAATGCTGGAGTAACTATTGCCTCCTTGCAGCCATCAGCTCAGCCACAAAGCTCTCTGTAAGACACAGGTGCAGCACTTCTCCATCCTCCCCAGCCTAGCCCACAACTCAGCTCCTGGTTAATAATACCCAAGAGAGAACAGAGAAGGAGAAAAAGGTTTTTTTATACAGATATTCACAAACACAGTAAGGAAATAACACAGGAGATAACATTCCTCTGGCTCTTTGCTGGAACAACAAAGGGTTCTGAGGCTGAGGAAGAGTGTGGCTGAAGGGAGTGGAAGGCAGGTGTTGTTTTTACCTGGTAAAGTGAGGAGGTAATTGAAAGGAGAAACACATTTCACTTATTTATTGATTTGGTTATATTTTAATGTTAATATGTTTGGTGACACAAATGGGATAAAGGTCATACAGTGAGCAATCTCAGACATCAGGGACATAGAGCTTTTAGCATAGATGGGATTTGTGCAGGTGATGAGCTCTGGAGTCCTTGGAATCATGGAATATTTTGGTGGAAAAAGCTCTCTAAGATCATCAAGTCCATCCATTAACCCAGCACTGCCACATTCATCACTAAACCATGTCCCCTAGTGCCACATCCAGACATCTTTGGAGCACTTCCTTGGAAGTCTATGGTCAGGCTATTGTGCCTACACACCTCTGGATGCTGCTAAGGCTTTGTTTATGAATGTTTCCAAATGGACAATAAAAATATCTGTCTTTCTAGCACTGATGTTTACTTACAGTCAGCAGGGTTAATGGAAAATTGCTCTTATGATGATACCAGAATGGATTTCACAGAAAACCAGAAAGATCTGGTGGCACTTTCATCACGTGGTTAGAGAAAAAGATCTTTACCTTATTTTTGCTGTGGATGGGTTCAATATCCTTAACAAAAGAAGGTCAATATCATGATCTGCATTGTTCAAATATGAAAACAGAGCCAAAGTGTGCCAATTCTCTGGGGTAATATACAGAGCAGTCATAGTGTGCTGATGGGGTGGCAGGGCCATCACAAGTGTGAATTTCTCATTAGAAAATACCTGGAAAGCAAAGAGAAATGATACTCACTTTAATCAAATAAATGAGCTTAAAATGTGGTGTTTATAAAATGCTGCTTAATCTGATCTCATGGACAAAACTGCACTGTGCTGTGAAAAATAATCATCATTTCTCTCCAGCCTATTACACATCTTTGTGTTCCTGCAGCAGAGCGGAGAGAGAAGGAGCTTTCAGAAATTTCCATCTGCAACGAGGTTTGAAATAGTGTCATACAAACATTTCTTGGGAGAGTAAACAGCTGCACGGCAAGCAGTTCCCTTGTGAAGGGGAGAGAAGTAACAGAGTCAGGGCAAGGCTGGTGGAGGGATGCTCCAGGACCAGTGAGCCAAAATGAGGATTTGACAGCCAAAAGCATCAGTGAAATTATAAATAATTTCAGGAGTCTCTTAAAGAGCTGGGTGGAGTGCATTCCAGGGATCAGCTCAGTTCAAGCAGGCAGAAGGTGGAAGGAAAAAGGAAACAATTAACCTGCTCATGTGGGGAGTTGGTGTTAAATTAACTGTAGGGAGTCAGGAGAGCAACAAGGTGTCACTGCCAACAAGGCATCTCTTCAATGAGAAGTGGTGGCCAGAAAAGCAAACAAAATGTTCGTTTGCATTAAGAAAAAGCTGGAGGGAAGCACAGAATTATTCCTTATCTTTAATATGAAGTGACACCACACCATGGATCCTCTGCTCAGCCTCACTCTCCAGTCTTACAGGAGGAGAGAGCAGAAATAAAAAAAAATGGTCTGGGGAAGGCAATGAAAATGATGAAGTGAATAGCAAGCTGAAGTGTGTGGAAAGATTTAAATATTAGAACTATGTATCTTAGACATTAAAGGAAAAGGGGGTGGTGACAGAGAGGAATAAAAAAAATAGCAAAGTGCTGATAGAGATATAAAAAAATAGCAGAATGTTTAAAGAAGGTAAGTCAAGAACTCCTATTCCCTGAGCAGGAGGCACATAAGATGAAATAAAAAATCAATAGTTTAGACCTTCTTTAAATACTTAGCAATGCTCAAGAGAAGACTGACCTCTGCATAGATGGTGTCCAGGTGTACATCAGGAACAGGAGCCTGGAACAGGTAAGAACCATCACAGTCCTGAGCTCAGCCCAGCCACCAGTTCTTGAACTCTGAATGGTTAGAAGGTGTCTTAGCTCATTAATGGATTTACTGCCTCTGCTCCTGAAGCAGCAGGCAGAATGACTTTCAGAACTTTATGTATTTCTGCACTGAAATAGAGATCTGTGGTTTTGGTTTTTTTCTTTTCTTTTTATTTCTTTGGAATTAATGAAGTAGAAACCTCTCTGTGTGAAATCTACAGCAACAGGCATTATCCTCAGAGTGTGTGTCAGTAGATAGCTGAGATATGTTCCAGGCAGACACCACACCTTTTCCAGCAGACTGTTCTAAGTGCTACAAAATGATGAAGAATGGATTTCTGAAACACTTCCAGAGCTGTCCAGAACAAAATCCAATGGTTCTCTGTGGATCAGCTCAGCCAGTGCTGGGAGAGGTGAGCTGAGGTCACACCTCAGCCCTGCTCTGAGCCAGGAGAAGGCTGTGCTTCCTAGGAATAACACAAGAAATCCTGTGCCCAGCCTCATCCCTGGGCAGCTTCCCTGACTCCTTTTCATGGTGAAACAGATGGGAGACTGATGGGAGGCACTGCCATCATCTCAGAGCTGAAATGTAAAGCTGGTCCTGCTCTTTGGTGTTTATTATGAAGTGTATTTTCCTGCACCAACAGCACTCTGGGCTGGGCATTTCCAGGGAATTGTTACACTTCTCTAATGGTTAATCACTTGGCCTTTGGCCTCCTGCTTCATCACTCTGTTTGACATGTCCTGTAATTACAACTTGGAGAGTTTTATTACTTGTGCAATCAGCTATTGCTATTTAATATGCCATCAATCCCTCCCCACCAGTCCCTGATATACCCCCAAACAATTCTCCCTTTTCAATCACCTTTCCCATAAAATTCCCACATAGCAAGAAACTGCCAAAGTTGTGGCTCGATGAATAAGGTGTAAAATTTCCCAGTGTACAAAATCCTTGCCCATTTTCTGTGCCTCTCCCACTCCTCCACTCCTGAGCCCTTTGGTTTCAGTCATGCTTTTTTATCATGTGATAATAAATGTAGTCACATTTACCAGTGCTGGCAGAAAGCAGCCAGAGCACCTCATCCTTTTTGCTACAGCTCCTAAAAACAAATTAGGACTCCACCAGACAAGCTGTTGGCTTGTGTGAACATCTGCCTGGCACGCTGTGGGCTGCCTGCAGAGCACTCCCAGCTCTGAGCTGTGTCCTCCTACAGATCAGTGGCTCAGCCCTTTCCTGGTGCACATTTGCTCCACCATGAGACATTCCAGCACACTTTAAAGACCAGGTTTACTGCTGTGGTGTCACTGGGGGAAGATGAAGAGAACACTGCTGTGCCATTCAGGAGGGTTTGGGCTTGGGGAAGAGCTCTCAGCTACTCACTGCTCCTTATTCTGTGGTCTTCCTGTCAGGAGAGGCAAGGCTGAGGTTCTGCAGTGGTTCCTGGAGACAAAAAAACCTCACAGTGAAAAATAATTTTAAACCAACTCGGATGTCATCCCCAGTGCCCAGTGCAAGGGTGTGCTGATTGATGACAACCTCCGAAAGCTGCCCACAGACGGTTTGACAGCCCAGACAGACAGAGATTCTTAATAGCATGAAGTGCAGACCCATCCCCTTCCACCTCCAACATCTGCCCTGCTCCAGGACCACAGCTCCACATAAATCTGCCCTGCCTGCACCAGGGGAATTGTCTCCTGGCTTCTTGCAGCTTGTAAGGGCTGTTGGAGGAGATAGAATTAGTACCTTGATGCTTGGTATTGATCTCTGTTTGATTTATATTCCCTTGATCTGATTTTCTCCTCGGCGTCATGAGTATAAATCAAAAGTAATGCCCACAAGAGTCAGAAGTTACCCTGGCTTTAAACTTGTGTAAGTGAAATTGAGGTTCCTTAACTCCAGGCTTTTCTGGTGAGAAGGGAGGGCAGACTAAAGAGATCAGCTGCCTGACTCATGGGAATACAAAATAGCTAGTCAGTGTAGGACACAGCCTTCAGCCATTCCTTTAAATTATTTCCTGAACCTGCATTTCAGGTGAAAGAATTCCTGGATTCTCGCTCCTGGAATTAGTTTTGAAACATCCTTGTCTGCAGTAGCCAGCAATCCTCCCTTTTGGACCTCCATGTGGGAGCTGAATTAAAATTTACTTGTGGGATGTGAAGAAGAATCTTGGGAGGGACAAGAAAAGTACTTTTGCAGTGTGATTTCCAATGCGTGACCATTTCGTGTTGAGTCACTTGGATAAAAACTCACAGAGGCACCAGGACTCTGTAATCAGTTTTTATTTCCAAGGGGATCTTCCATGGCCACTCATGGTTTTATTCAAGGGACTGAAAAGGCCTGGAGATTCTCTTCACAAAATTTGGTGCACCTTTCTAAGCCCCCTCTTCAGACATACTAAAATATCCATCAATTTACCCTGAAACTCTCTCTTTATGTGCTGAAGAGCTGCTGAGTAATGGAAAAAGGAGGAAGAGTGGTCTGCATGCACAATAATTCTTCATGGATGCAGAGAGGGCTGGGAGAGGTCTGGGGGGAGCAGGCTGTATCCTCACAGAGTGAGAGTCCACTCCAGGTAATAGAACTGGTGTGAAAAATTTATAAAGGAGAAAGCTTCCAGGGGGTCCCCTGGCAGCAACCCGGAGGTTCTGATGCGACTGATGGAAAAAGTAAGTGGATCTGAGCAAAGGCCATGGACCATAAAAGGCTTTGTGGAGAAAATGGACCCTCTTAATTAAGTTCTGGGTGGTTTTGCATAGCTGGGAGGCAGAAGTGCTGGGCTGTCAGGAGGAGCCATACAGGCTGCACTTCTTTATTTCTCCTTCATGCTCAGGTATTCTTCAGCACCTCCCTCTTGGCACTCTCTGACACGGCACAGAGTGAAATTTTAGTAGAGGCATTGAAAGTTTTTTAAAAAATTTTATTTATTTTTAAGCTCGACATTTAAAAAGCAGGTACCTGTGGGTGTAGAGCCAATTATTCATATAGTATCAGTATTGCCGTAGCTTGCTTAAATTTAATTTAAATATAAATGGTCTACATTTACAACGCTTGCTTGGGGAATAATTCCAGCCTCTTTTAGTCCTTTGCCTTTAAATTATTGACTGTCATGCTCAGCCCTCAAGTAAAGGAATAAAGCTGTTCAAGGAATGCATTTGCATGCCAATGGTCTGAGACCACATCAAACCCAGCTCAACAGATTATTCTGAGGGTTTTTTTTATTTTATATTTGTTATACCACACTTTGAGAGAGCCCTGCTGTTGGGCTTCAACATGCCATGGGGGAAGGCTCTCCATGCTGAAAAACCACCTTGGGGCAGGAGGCAGCAAACCAGGGAGCACCTGCATGAGATTTTTGCAATATAATCCAGCAGGTATCATCTCATAGCCTTGGGGAAAGAGAAGAGGATCAATGCAGCCAAAGCGATGCCTTTTCAGTTTGTTGTCAACACATATTCAGCTCTTTCTCATATTCCCTGTCTTCTGTTAATGACAGAGGGAAAGGGAACTGATGAGGGATTGGGTTTTTTGGGTTTAAGCCTTGCTAGGCAAACACACACACGAGGTGCATCAGCAATCTTCATTTCAGGCTCTTTCATTTCAGCGACGCTTCATCTCTTAGGGTAAATAATAAACACGTTTGGTGAAATTCCAAAGAGCTTCTGGGATTAGCTGTAGCCTCTGCTGGGAAACCAATTACTCTCAGACTCAAACACTCTTTCAGATTGCGACACTTGCTAAATTGGGTTCAGGGAGCGCCGGGTGGACAAAAAGGTGTGTGTTTTTGTTATTCTGTATTGTGGTTTTGTTATTCCGTATTGGAATGCTCCTGTGCGTGTTCAGACAAAGAGGGGAGGATAGAAAAAAAAGCCATTTCCCTCCAAACACCGTTCTCCATCAAGTGACATCGGAGCAGAGAGATTCAGGGACAAGAGGAGATTTGAGCTGGGTTTTGCAGGGTGCAGGATGGAAATACGAACGGCTGCCTTTGATTAATGTATGCCCAAGGTCACACCTGCAACTGTAACAGTCAATAGCAATCAGATTAGTGTAATGTATTATTCAGTGTTTATGATGGGGAATTTGTATAGTGCCCGTGAGCAGCTTTGATCCCCTTGGAAGGTTTCCTGAATGCCATTTGGGAATGCCAGGCAGCAGGGTGGCATCTCCAGCTCCTGTCAGCAATGCATAATTACCCACCTCTGCTGCTCCTGCCTGGACACACACTTGGATTTAATTGTTCTGCAACTGGTTACCAGCCTGATTATTTTTGCCCCTAGGTATGGGAAAATAGCATGGGAAATAATAAAAATAATGCATTTAATTGAAGGTCTCAAGTGCTTTACAAATACTGGTTTGTTAGGCTTTGCTCTAAATTGGTGATGGCTTTATCCATACTCAGTCTTGGCCCATGGATGAGCATGCAGTGCTCTGTAGGATGCAGCACCATTCTGTGTGATAGGTAGATAATAGTGCAGCATTTATATTTATTTATCAATCTTGCTTGATAGAGATTTTAATTCATTTCCAGCTCCTCTTCTATTTTGAAATTATTTTTATAAATAGTCTTACAAAGAATTTCTGCTTTTTTTTTGGGTTTTTTTTTTGTTGCTTGGTTTTTTTGGGGTTTTTTTTGTTAGGTTTTGTTGTTGTTGTTTTTCTCTCAGTTCTTTGCAGAACGATTGAGGAACTAAGGAGAATTTACTCACATATAGGCCAATTCTTTGAAAATGAACAATATTACACAATGGAGAGGTTGTAGACATAGTTCAGTGCAGGAAATTTTAAAACTTGAAAAAAATACATCTTGTTCATGAGCAATTTGTTGGGGAGTGGGATGCAAGGTTCATTCTCGTTAATTTTATTACACACAGGCACATGTCTGAACCACATCTGGTGGTTTGGGGACAATTGGGACAGGTTTGGCATAGGGTGGGCTGCACTCCTGGGGTCTTTCTCTGAAGGAGAAACCCAGCATTGCCCTTCAGCCAAAAGGGCTGCTGCTCCCACATAGACCTGACAGGGCAGGAAATCTTGGAAAAGCCTGGTAGGAACTTGACATTCCCTCTGGAAGGGATTCGGAACTTCATGGTGTTTCCAACCCAAAGCATTCTGTCATTCATTCAGGTAAATGATGAACAATAGATAAAGGGGACCTGTATAAATCCCAGAGGAAAAGAGGATACAGAAAGGAGAGCAGGTGGTGTTTCTTACTGAAAGGAACTTGCTGGGTTAGTTATTTTATTAAATCTGGATGTCAAAGCTTTACTTTGTCATTCTGGACTCCAGTAAATAATTTTATACAGTGACTCACAAGCCCTTACTCAAAAACTAGCTCAGTCTGATTCCTCAGAGGGAAGACATTCCACATGGATTGAGCATATCTAGGAAGCTGTTAGCTGTGCCACATCAGTGTGCAAGGCCTAGTTAGGGGAAAACTGCACTGGGGCAACCTCAGGGACTTCTATTATATCCAGTCTTGCTCAAAATCACTCCTAGTGACCTGGAAAAGCAGATAGAAAGCACATTAATTAAATTCCCAGGTGATACCTGAATTGGAAGGCATAGCAAACAACAATGGGAAAACCATTCTGGGAAAAACACTGATGGAGCAAGAGAGAAAAGAAATGAGGCAAGGTGCAATGAGATTAAATACTGGATGGATGGGTTGGTGTTGGTAGGTGGGATTCACTCAGCAGGGCGAGGCAATATGGAAAAACCAAAATATCTGATATTTTAGGATGTATTTTTGGCAATGCAACACAGCTGCAAGTCCACCAGACAGTTAAATCTGAAAGAGTAGAGGCTTGGGAGGAAGAAAAGAGGTGAATATTGTCCATGAAATAGCAGCTGGGAACATGTAGAAAATTGTATTCTGTTATGACCACTTCAACACCAGGAAGAAGACAACAAATGAAAAGCAGTTAAGAAGGAGTGACAGAGAGTTTTCTGATAAATAAAAGCTGTATTATGGCAGTGTTGCTGAGCTAAAATTTGAATGGAGGAGGGAGAATTATAGTGAGCAACAAGTATTTAAGATGCAGATAGAAGCATTAACATGTAGATAGAAAAAGAGGCAGGGATTCCTGGTGGCAGCCAGAAAGTGCTCACTGGGGAGGAGAGGAAAATATTGGCTGAACATCAGCATCAGTTCCCTATTATCCGAGCAATTAGTCCTGGGGAATGAGCTCTCATGAAAAGTGCTGAGTGGTTTTAAACTGCTGCAGTCTGAGAACTGGGAAACAAACCCTACAGCAGAAAACAGCCTTCCACCAGCACAGGGGTTCAAAAAATCCTCCTCTTCTTGACGCTTTGTTTATAGCCCTTGACAGTTGAATCATCCTGACATTCAATATTGTGACTGTTCGGAGGACTTTGCTCTTTACCACTTTTATTTTTACACATAGGAGGGCAGCAGTTAATAAGGAAAAACCTCCCACAGTGGATGAAGGACCTTTCTTATTCATTCCTTGTAAAAAATGTGAGCAGAAGTAGACTCAACCAACTTGCACCAAACTTCCTGATGCTCTGGGTTGGTGGGTCTTCAGCTCCCTGCTGCCCTGCTGCCCTCCCCTGTGGCCCAGGCACCCTTGGGATTGTTTGTGGAAGACTGTAGGACAGAACAAGATATATTTCAGCTAATTCTTGTTAGTTTTTGATTGAAATGACATAAAATTGGTGCCTATTTGCTATGCAGGGCAAAACTGTGGTGTAAGAGACTCCTTTGTGAAATGGGAGAAGGGTTTCTCCAGCTCTCCTTTTTGTTCCCTCACAGGAATTATGACAAACTGAGCACTTAAATCAAGCCCTGTGTCCTGTTTCTGCAGGAGGAGACATTAGGTGCTGAAAATGGGGACTTGAAAGGGTGATATACTAGTGTGGAAGGAGTCAGCTCTGAATGCAACACCCATTTCCATGGCTGCAGGGGAGAAAAGGGTGGTTGGATGTAGGAACAGCTTTTCATATAGCCTGAGACAGAATGCAGCCAGATAATAAGCTCCTGAAGCTCATGCAAATTTGCTTCTTTTTGAATTTATGCTACTTTCAAGCTTGCCCAGCTCTGAGCTGTGGGTTGGACAGGGTGACCTCTGAAGGCTCTTCCAGCCTGAATTATTCCAGATTTGTCATTGTAATTCTGCACTTTCATCTCACAGAGACGTGTGTGGTTCCCCAAGGAAGATCAGGACTGCTCCCAAAGAATTTCCTGCTGACCATCTCATGCTGGTGGAGAGGACATATCTCCTCCTGAGGCTTCCAGACATTTTTAGGGAACTCATTATGTTCTAGATAAATTCACAGCGTTTAGCGTTCGTCTGCCAGCGCAATCTGTTGAGTTTGGATCGGAAGGAGGATTTGACCAAAATGAAACTCTGAGTTCCGTGAGAACATTCCCAAACGAGTGCTGAGCTCTGCCTGCTGCTGCAAGGCTCACACTTCCCAGCACCAATCCTGCCCCAAAGGTTGGATCAGGAGGCTGACCCCACGAGCCAGAAACCCCATGGAATTGCCTTGCAGAGGGCAGGCTGTGCCCCCACCTCTGGCCATCCCCTGCTGCCCATCCTGTCCCCCACTGTCCCCATCCCATGCTGCTCCTTTCCCCAGCACACACAGCCCCAGTGTCAGTGAACAGCAGCAGCTAGAGGTGCTCCTGCAATCATTTTATTGCTTCCACAATGATTGTACTGCAGTGCAGGATAAAAAGGTTCTTTCATATCCAGTGCAGGAGCCAACCTCAATCCCTATTGTACCTTCTCATTCACTTTATTAAGTTTACTTCATTTCTGCTCTGCCTCTGTACCTCTGTGCCCTCTGCTGTGTGTACCAAATCTTATTGACATTTTAATATTAAATTATTATGACAAGAAGATATTCCACTTGCTAAGTAATTTGTTTTATTCGGAGGAAAATTGGAAGCTGCAGAAAAACCATTATGAAAGATTAAGACAATGGAGTGATACTGACTGATACAATATAAATTATTATTTTGTCGGCAGCACACCCAAAACCTCTACTAAAATTTTAAGCAATAAAGCCAACAAGTTAGAAAATTAAATTTGGAGGATGAAAAGAATATTATGCACACAGGAAAAAAATAACATCAGACAGACATTACAGAAAAACACATCCCTGAGAAATCTGCAGGAACCAGAGGGGAATCAATAGATGAGCCCCTGGCCTCAACTGGGCTCATTCAGGGTGGGTTTGTTGGAATTGCCATTGACTTTGGGACACAATTAATTCTCATAAAAAGGGATTAATAAGGATAAGGAATTTCCTTAAGTGATTGTTGAAAGGTGTATCCTTATTCTGTCACTTCCCCTTCTCCTTCTGAAGGCCTGAGCATCAACCCTGATGGAGGAACATGCAGTTCCTGTCCCTTGTTCCTCTCTGCCTTCCATCTCCAAAAGCTCTTGAGATGCTCCAAGAGCTAAAATAGGCTCCTGCATGCTGCCTTGGGACAATCAAACCTCAAATACTGGAGAGGAGGTGACTCCAGAACTGACATGTCATGGTTCAGAGGCAGCCTGGGGAGAGCAGCACATGTCTTTGCTGTTCCTGTGCTCCTTGCTCAGCAAGGCAAGCAGCTGGTAGGGATCGTGCTCTGGCAGTAAGAAAAGCTCCTGATTTTTGGAAATGCCTTCCTGCTTCTAGGTTCAAGCTCACAGGAAATCTGGGAAATAAGGAGCCAAGGAACATGGCTGTTAAAGAAAGGAGAATTTCACATGCAACTTGAGGTCCTGCAGTTGGGGTGTCAGTTAAGATGTGTCATCTGTTGGGTAAAGAACAATTAACCAAACCATTGTCCCACCTGGCAATTAACCTGGAAAGCAGTAGAACTTGAATTTAAACAAATTTGACTTGTCCTTTGTCATCATGTTTTCAAGAGTAAGGCTGCTGCTGGCTTTCTAGACACTCCTGATTTGAAAGCACCAGGTGTGTTTAGCTTAGATACAATTTCCTTTGTTTGAGCAACCTTGAGAACACACAAGGGGAGAAGAGATTTTGCACAACTGTGTGAAAAGATTGTGCATTGCAGAGAGACTCAGGAATCAAGTGCCAGGATTCTTCCCAGCTGTTGGGGTCTGAGATGGGAAAAACTGGCAAATGCCTCTGACCTTGTAGGGAAGCCAAGGATCCACATCTCCCTGGTCTGACCTTAGATGCTGTAGGTTTCCAGGGCAGTCAGTGGAGCAGGCTGGGGAGAAACCAACATCAGCCACTGAAATCCAGCCAGGCTTGGACTGGAAATCAGAACAAACTGCAAAGCTCAGTACCTGTGTTGGTATCCCTGGCTTGTGTTCCACACCTCCAGAGAAACCTGAGGATTCCCTGTACACACCTGCTCAAATAATACCCTATAAAAAGCCTTCCCAGAGGGCACAAGTTTAGAAACATCCATTTTTGTGAAGCTGATAGATCATGGGCACCAAAATGCTCCTGTGGCTGCTGTCTGTTCAAGGCAGGTGAGCTGATACCAGAGCCATGACCTGACTCTTGGCTCTGCTGGGATTTATTTGTTCAGATGATTGCAGCAGCTATGTGACTACAGGTCAGTGTATGAGCAGCTTTATCCTCTGCTAGCTGGATTTGTCCATAAACTCAGTCTAGATTAGAAATGAGCCCTCACTACTCACACTCACTGTCTGGAGGTTTGTTTATTCAAAACCAATGGCAATATTCCTAGTGGAAATCTAAGAAAGATGGAGCTATTCAGAATTTTTGGATGTCTGGAATGTCCCATCTCAGGGTTTACTTGCTAGCAAGAGAAGACTAACTACTGTTAGGGAAGTAATCAAGTCTTTAGCTAGGAAAGAGGAGCTGCTGCCAATCTGGAATTCTGACCAGGATCTTGTCCTTCCCTGTGAGGGTGGGGAGGTCCAGATAGACTGTGACTCTCCCTGGATTCCTGGAAGTGTCCAAGGCCAGGCTGGATGTGGCTTGGAGCACCCTGGGATAGTGGGAGGTAGGAGGAGAAAAGGCAAAGTTGTGATTTGTTGGGAAAACTAAATCACAGCAACTGTAAAATAGGAAGAATTTGGTCCATTAGCCTGTTGTGTGTAATATCAGCCTCTGAACATGTGAGGTATTTGACTGACATTTGGGGAAAAAAAACCATTAACCAATTGGAAAGTTGATACATTTCTTGAAGATCTTTCCGAAATTCCTATTATAAGGACAGCATTCTCCTGTACTAGACATGGAGTCCCTAGACACTTAACAGATGGAATTAGATCACAGTCTCTTTTTAATCTTTGGATGATGACCTCAATTGCAAAGGTACAGCTTCTCATCTTGTCCTGGCACTGATCTGGCTCCTCCTAGCATTTCACACTTGATGCTCAGCAGTACTGAACATAAGCTGAAGAGAAAATAGAGAATTAAAAGTGTTAGCTCATGTTTTAAGACTCACAGGAACACCATCAGTGCCGGTAGGAAACAGCGAGGGAATTCAGGAATCACTGCTCCCATAAAGTATTGTTATCATATTGAAGTCTAACTTTTGTAGGTCTGTGATGATCAAGTTTTGAAGATGAAAGATTGGCCTGTAGAAATTGCATTATAGAACAGACATTAAATATTAATCTTAGGGTACCAGAGAGATTTTGGATTAAAATTTATGATCTAGAAACATCTCTGATTTCCCTCCACATAAAAGCACCGATTGTCTCGGTAAATGCAACTATTTCTGAGGAGAGAAAACAATCCAGGTGGAGAGCCAAGCCCAACATCTTCATACAAAACCAGGGATTTTTAGTCAAATCCCAGTGACTGTGGTCAAGGCATGTCCACGGGAGGGCAGCAAGGAAACATCATCATCTCCTGCCTGGATTTTCCTCTGGGATCCCATGGCTCTCTGGAGGTCCCCAAGGTCAAGGCTGGGACTGTCCCTGAGTGGGGACAGCAGGGACAGACTCAGAGGAGCTGCCTCTGCTCTTTTGGTGCTCTGAGACACTGAAAGGCACAAAGGCTGGATAAGCAGATGATTTCTTGGCTGAGTTTGCAAAGTGGAGCAGAATAATCATCTGGGGTGAAACTGTAATTAAAGGTGTGCCGATGTTCTCAGTGAATGAGAGCAGAGGCAAAAAACATAACTTTGAGCTGGAAGGTTAATTTAAATGCCAAATTTCACTTCATGTTTTGAAATAAAATTGAAATTAATCTGGAGATTAAATGTCACTTTCAGTGCATGTTAAAAAAAGAGCCAAACTTGCCGCTGCTAATGTCTAACTGAGCCTGTATTTTCAGACTGGTTTGTCCTGCTTTTGGTTTATTTTTACTATGGCCATTTTTCCCAAGAAAAAACTGAATTCATGGAATGTTTCTGGGCTTCTGTAAACTTTCCATGAACTAGGAGCACTGGGGAGCAGCATCCCAAACCCAGGCCCTGCTGGTTTCTGTCTCAAAGCCTTGCCTGGGTCACCCCTTGCCCATGGCACAGGTGTCCCCTCTTACCTCCCACGGCAGAAACTCTTAATGGACATTTAATTCCATGTGCTGGGAAGGCACTGCTGCAGCCACAGCACTGCTGACTGGCAGCCAACCTCCTGTGCTGAGTGTCAAACTGACTCTTCCAGTCAGCAGCGTCGAGCAGAACCGAAACTGGAGGAGAAGCTTTCCAGAAGTGATGCTCTTGGGCTGATGGCAATTGGGCACGAGGGCTGAGTGAAGAGCACATGTTTAATAGGGCTCCAGTGGAAATGAAACCATGGGCTATATCAATTTTTTTTTCTCATTTTCTATCGATCTCAAATGCTTCCACCCAGCAAAAGAAAAAAAAAAAAAGACGCTGCAGACTGAACGATGTAGTGAGCCTTATCTTAATTGAACATTAGGAGATGTTCCTGTGGCCAGCTCGGGGTTTTGCTGGTTCAGCACTCGGGGTGGTATCTCCCAATTACTGCCATTAGCGCTGTACTTAAGGGAAGAGTTTTATCCCTTCCTGGGGAGGCTGAGCACCTGGAGGTGTCAGTGTGGCTGAGCGAGGCTGCAGCCCTGCAATTTGTCCTCATCTTTTGTAAGTGCCCTTGCGCCTGCTTTTAACCTCTCATCAATGCAATGTAGCTCATATTTTTTTTTTAAAGTGTTGAGTAAAATGTCTGAAATTCCTTCAGAGAAAACCATGGGATTAGAGATTCTCTACTGAGGAGGTGCTGAGGCCCTGGCACAGGGTGCCCAGAGAAGCTGTGGCTGCCCCTGGATCCCTGGAAGTGTCCAAGGCCAGGTTGGACGGGGCTTGGAGCAACCTGGGATAGTGGAAGGTGTCCCTGCCCTGTCCCCCTGGCAGGGACTGGATGGGCTTTAAGGTCCTTTTCAAGCCTTCCAAAGCATTCTGGGGTTCTGTGGTTCTGTGTGTGCAGTCAGACTCTCAAGTTACTATGGAGAAAACAGGAGCTGTAAATTCACATCCACTGGAGCTGCCATGGTGGCTGCACTGCTGAGAGCCAGCAGGCTCAAGAGTGATTTTCTGCAGACAATTTCTGGCTATTTGCACACAGGAGTTTTGCTGGTTTCTTGATTTACCCATTTCTTCCAGACAGATTCATTCCAATGCCAAAAATCCAGTTTGCCCCATTATAATTTCCCCTTTGGAAATGGTTTGTGACAAGAGCACTACAAAAGTATGTATATGAGTGCAGTGTCATGAAATCACAGGATGGTTTGGGTTGGAAGGGACCTTAAAGCTCCTCTTCAAGGACACCTCACCCTAGACCAGTTTGCCCCATGGTCCATCCACCCTGGCCTTGAGCACTGCCTGGGAGACATCTATTTGAAAATATGCATTTTCTTCACCATCCAAAGCTCAGGGAGATGATTTTTCATTCATCCACTCCTTTCCCTGCTGTGAGGCTGCAGATATCTTACATTATGCACAGGCTTGAAGAAAGCAAAACGTATATTTCCCGGTAACTTCACTCTTTTTCCTGGGTTTTTGGGGATGTTCCAGTGCATAGTAACTCTCCCCAGATTTGTTTTCAGGCTGCTCCAGATGAAGTTTGGAGCTTGGTCTATGGGATTTCTGCTGCCAGGTTGTGCAGATATTTTGTTTACCGTGCGCTTTCTTCACCAAAACACCCAAGATTGTGTTTTTTCTCACTTCTCTCCCGAAGACATCACAAAGTGATAGATGATTGTCATTTTGCATAGCTGATTGCTGTCCCAGGGCCTCAAGTGATTGCTCGAGCTTTCTGGAGAGCTCTGCCACGCATCGCTGCCTGGGCGAGCAGAGCGACACACTTCAGATGAAAGTTGAATATGACAGAGAAAAAAGTGCTCCCAAGATCATTCCAGGAAGGACATGAGGATGAAGAAAGGAAAAAAAAATTCCCTTTTTTCTTTTTCTCTGAGTTTCTCCAACAGCCAGGAATGGGCAGTGCAGGCTTTGGCTGGGAGGAGAGGTCAGAGGGAAGGGAGCTCTTTTCTCTGTCAAATGTTCTACAGACAGTTGCCAACTTGGTGCTAATTAAATAGTGTTCACCTACCACCAGGGCCAAGAGTTATCCAAGGAGACTTTTTAATCTTGTTGTTCTCCTTTAATTGACTGTGCCTAACTGAAATTTGCCTTTGGAAGTCTCTCCATACTTCCAGTATCTTGGAAACAGAACCTTTTCAAGGAAGAAGCTCAATAATATATCTTCCTTTTCCCAGCCAGAACTTTGCTTAACAGACAAAAATTATTAAAATGCAAGTTCCAAGTAATTACGATCAGTCAAGATGTGGAAGCTCTTCCAACACTGCCTTTTGTGTGTCTTTTTGCTTTTACACAAATTCCCTCTGTTCTCTCTCCAGACTTTAAAGATTGAAGCAATCAAGTTCCCTGTTTTCTCTTAATGCTCTGCATTTTAGCCATCAATAAGACTCCATCATGTTTCCCAAGCACATATTTCCAAGAATATAAATATCTGTAATTTTAATTATGAAAAGGAAAAAAGGGCTGAGTTTCCTGAGGAAAAGGAATGAAAGCAATCCATGCTGTGGTTCCAGCATTGGTTGACATGGTCCCTGCTCATGGAATATTGGACAAGTCTTGAATTTCTTTACGACTGGTTTTCACTTAGAGCTGAAAACAGGTGGCAGGGGAGAACAGGAAACTCTTCCATTTGGGGCTTGTAAGGGGCTGTTCCTGTCAGAAATGAATCTACTCTTCCTTCCCTTCCTCTGACAGCATTCCTCTCGCTGATGAAGAGCTGCATGAATCCCTTCTACTTCTTTTCCTCATTTCCAGATCCTTTCAGCTCTGCTGGAACTTTTCTGCTGCTCCTGTCTTCCATTTGGGATATTTCCCTTCATTTCTCTTCACACCTGGCAATGTGCAGTAGTCAGTAATCTCTCAGGGTCCCAAACACTTGAAATACATTGTCTATATGCACTGTCACACTTGCAACTGCTCTGTTTAAAGGAGCATGAATTTCCTGTGCATGTCATGCTCCAAATCCCTGCTCCCGAGAACCTGCTTTAGTTACAGTCCCCAGTGCTGCAGTTGATGCCTTTAATAATTGTCTTTCTCCATTTTTATGTTGGGGAGCTCTTTCTAAGCCTCTCATGTGGGGAACAAAAAGGCCATAAAATCCTTTAGTCTCGGGGTCATTTCAGATCAGGTACAAGTTTTGCAGGCACCACACTGGTGCCTTATCCATCTGTAGGGACATTAAAGCCCATCCAGTTCCTCCTCCTGCCATGGCAGGGACATCTTCCACTATCCCAGGTTGCTCCAAACCCAGTCCAGCCTGGCTTAGACACTTCCAGAGATGGAGAAATGCTGGTTATTCCATTTCAGCTGCCTTCTTGTGCCTTTAAAATGCTTCACCGCTGGAAATATCTTCCTCCCCTGAATCCTCCCAAAGCTCTGGTTCCACACAGAATTTTATCCAGCAGAGCTGGAGAGCCAGACAGTCTCTTGCCTTGCTCTGCATGGGCTTGGGAGTAATGAAATGAGTCATCAGCTGGGAGCTTAAAATTATGATGTGTGGCACCGCTTGTGAAACCTAAAGAGATTAATATTAAAAAAAAAAAAGGGATCCAGTTCACTCAGTGCTGTAATGAAGAGGTATTATACACACCAGGCACCTGTGGGAAGGTATCCCTGTAACAATCTATTACCATTTGAATGTAGAGAGATTAAATACTCACTACAAACTGAGCACTGGGAATTTATACTCTGTTTTCTCCAGGAGTGCACCATGAGAGAAGCGGCAAGCAGAAATGTAAAAAAAAAACCAAAACCAAAACCCCCCAAATAATTAAAAGGATATTGCTGCTCTATATTTTGTGTCTCCTTGCTGCTCTCAGCACCAGGGATTTTTGTGTAAAAACAAAATACTTATTCCAGTTGGGTCCACTGTCTTCCTTGCACATGCAGGGACTGGTTCTAATGATCCTTAATGGAGATGCTCCCAAATGAAATTTCAAAGTCTCAGCTTTCCAAAATCCCTCTCCATGTCACTGATGGGTCATGTTTTGTTGGAAGCAGCACTCAGAAGGGAGATCTGTAATAAATAAATGGTTGTCAAACTCCAAGGAACGAATACTTCACACACAAAGTCATTTTACTACACACTTTCAAGCATGTACTTCCCTTGCATTTTCCTTCCCATCACTGCTGATAAATAAAATAATGTTACTTTTATCTGCTGCCTTTGTGAAGTGCTGCACATGTTATTTGTGCAAGGAGAATGCCGATGAACTCATTCTTTTTCCCTTTACTTACACGAGAATAAAGCCCAATTTCTCGGTAGAGGCAGCATCCGATCTCCAGTTTCTAGATGAGGCAAACCAGATTATTTTTCTCATTCTAACCTGAAATTTAGTTAGAAAGAGAAAATTAGTGCTGGGTTTTGTAACACCAAAGCAACAAAGCTTTTGGAGCAGATCACTGAGCTAAGGCAGTGCTGCCATTCCCCAGGTGCCCTGCAGGTCCTTCCCAGTCCCACTACCATGTATTGATATACCAAAGTATCCTGCAGTTCAAAATAGGTTTTATTTGGGCTCCTTTAGGTTCTGCTTTTGCTGATGCTGTGCCTGACCCACCAGAAGTTATTGCAAAGGAAGCTCTTAGTGTCTTTAATGTGTTTGCCCCGTTTGATGCCCCTTTGCCAAACTATAGAGGAATGGTCTTTGGAGCAGGAAAAATGTCGCCATACCTCTGTCTTTGCTTCTCTTAGAAACTGTGCATGTCAATCCAAACTGGACTGTGGCCCTAGGTGAGGCATAATCTTGGGATCAGACCCATTTCTTGGCCCTTTATATACACTTGTATTTTCTTCCATACCACCGTGTCCTGAGTTCCCTTTCTATAGTGGAGTTTCATCAGGATATCCCCAAGATGTCCTGCAGAATCTGATTTGTTGCTTTATTTTCATCGAGCAAGATGGGTGTGTGAGGAAGGAGGATGTTGATTTTTCCTGCATTAAAGCCAGCAAAGAAAAGAAGAAAGGATCTGAAACCTAAGGAAATTGCACCACTAATCATATTTTCGTAAGCCGTCCTCTGTAGCATTACAGTCGCAGAGTATATTTATAATTTGGTTTATATGAGCAACAGTTTAAGTTAAGGGAAATTGGTTTCCTTTTCAAAATGTCATGTTTCTCATTTCCTCGCCGAATCTCAGGCTGCTCGGAGCTCATATCAGACTTTAAATCATTCAAAACCACACTCCATAATTAAAACGCCGTAAATCCTCATTAATCAATTTAGCGGGTTTGATTTGTTCGAAAACACATTAAATTAAAGCTGAAAGCTCACTGAAATTCCAGGTAGCACATACACAAAAGCAAAGCAAAGGAGAGATAAATCCACTGTAGGGAGGCTGCAGAGGGGTGAGGTTGGACTTGTATTTTTTTATGCTCTGTCCTGACCAATGCTGCCTTAAAGGCTTCAGTTTTCAACTTAGTGGGGTTTGTTTTGCCTTGGAATTGACCTTTTCTTTCTGGAATATTTGATGCTTTCTGTAGCACTCACAGTATCCAAGCACTCCCTTGACTTCTCACACTTCTCCATGGACCATATTTTATCCCCTGTTCCAACCAAAATCTCTGTCTTGGTGATTTTTGAGATCCTTGGGTGGAAATGGATTCAGCTCTGGCACAGCTCACAGATGTGAAATGGATATTTTGGACATTTCTCATCATGAGAGTCAGAAACAAATCACTGATTAACACAAGAATCTTGCACAGTCTTGTGGCATTTGGTTTGGGGTTTGGATTTGTCCCATTAGTAATTATAAGAATGTGATAAAAATCACAGCATATGAAAAGACGTGAAGGCAAAATCTGTTGATTCATGGATCAAAAATCTTGAGTTTCACAATGCAGTGGTGGTCAGCTGTCCCTTCCTTTATGTGAAAATGAAAACAGGTGGGTTTACAGTATTATAGAAGTCTATGCTAAGGCTATATCCAGCTATTGGTAATGGTATTTAGATTTATTCAACCTGAGTAGTTACCTTCAGATCTCCATAAGTGTTAGAGTACGGGAAAATAAATTAAAATTAAACCAAAGAGAAATGAAATAGGAAACAACTGACCCCTGGGCCACAAGAACATATTTGCACACTGCAGTCCTGGTTGCAGAGGCAGCTACAGTAAGAAACTCATTGCATAAGAAACAGCAAATAAAGGTGCCACCCCAGAGGGAACAAACATTAATATTTCAGAAAGGATATCTCCAGAAAAAAATTATATTGGGCCTTTTTTTTTTGTTCAGAGTTTTCATGCCTGTTGTTAGTGCAGGTAGAGCCAAAGCCAATAATTACACCTTATGAAAAGATTTAATGCTTTTGCTAGAAATTTAACTTCAAGAAAATGTGGCAAGGGAGAAGCAGTTTGTTGAGGATGAGGACTATTAATGCAACACTTCACGGAAGAGAAAAATGAAGTTTTCTTGGAAAGGCAGGGAGATCAGGGTCCTTCTATGTTTCTATTAAATGGTGATAAAGCCCTGTTCTCCCAGGTTGTGGGACGTTGGCAGGCTCCTTGCATATGGATTTCTCTTTTCCTGCCAGCACTGGGCTGGATGAAAGCCCAGCAGTGCATTCTGTTAAGGAGCTTATTCGTACAATTAAGTTTAATTGTCAGCAGTTTTGATACTTCAAACTAAAATGAGACCTGGCTCCATTTCTGCAGCTTAGATTCACCTGCAGCCTGGGAGAATACTGATGGCATTAAAATTAGAGTCTTGTATTGCTAAAACACCAGCCAGCTGCAGGGATAAATTCTGCATAAACAGGTTGTTTCCTCCCAGGCCTGGGTAGCAGAGCAGTAGGTCCTCTACAGAGTCTATTTATTTTTCTTGAGCAACAGTTTCTCAGGTGCTGGAGCACAGGGAGAGTCTTTTCTGCTCACCTTGGCTGTGTGGTCCTTGGCCCTTCCACAGCTCTGTGGGCTTCAGGACAGATTTTTGAAGGAAAGACATACAGGCCTTATTTCATATTTTCCTTAGGCTGAAGTATGTGATATTTTGCAATCATCACCAGACTCATACAGAGCTTGCTAAGGAGCCTGAACCTTAGTGTTGCCTCCAGTAATAGAACAGAAAATCTGAGGAATACTCTACTTTTGCTGTTGCTTCCTCTGACACTTAATCTTCATGCTGTCTGACTCAAGAATTCTTGTGCTTTGTTTCTCTTTCATCCCTGGAATTATTCCAAGCCAGGTTTGATGGGGTTTGGATTAACCTGGGGTAGGGGAAGGGGGTAAAACAAGGGGGTCTTTAAAGTTCTTTTCCAACCCAAACCATTCTGGGATTCCGTGTTTCTGTGATTCATTTTAAATCAGGATCACAACAAATCAATGTCTGTGGTTCTCCAGTGTCAGTGTTTGGTTTAGGAATGGACCATGACTGTTTGGCCTGGAGGATAAAAGCTGAGTTAGATGTTCTTTAGTTGAGCATTGATTTGAACCAAAATGCACTCTCTGTACAGGACTGCCCAGGTGTGGATGGCAAGAGGCACAGAACTGTGGCAGAAGGTTTGCCAAGTCCCATGACTGGGGTGCTCTCATAAAAAGCAGGAGTATTTGGCTAAAATTGCTGCTTTAAATTGGTGCTATGGAGGATTTGAACCTGAAATTCTACAATTTTGGACAAGACTTTTAACACTTGGTATATAAGACCAGAAGAGTTGCATCCTACTTTCCCCATTGCCCTGTAAATGGTGGCAAAGTCCATTTTTAGTTCCACCACTCTCCTTCTATTTATCCTTCACCTTTGAAAGTACCCAAAATCAAACCAAAGTATTTTGCTTCATTTAAATTGCAATTTCACATATTCATACAAATTGCTTAAATTGCTCTTTCCAGGTGATCTTAATGGACTGTTCCTTTTTCCCCAGATCTCTCATTATAATCACCTGTCACAGCAGTGATCATTTTCTGGTGCTTTACTCAACATCAACAGAAATACTTCCAGGAGCAAGAGTTTAGTGCACAGCTCAAGTCACGTTTCTGTGACACGAGAAGTGATTTGCAGGAGCAGGACAGCCACAACTAATCACATTTTGCAATTCATGGAGATTGTGACATTACTTAATCAGCTGCTGCCACAAACACCAAAACCTTTGTCCTCCTTTAGAAACCAAATTACATGAGAAAGACAATTTCATCCGAGCTTTACCTGTCCATTACAGTGCTGCTGCATCATTAGAGAGAGTAATTAAACATCAAGCAGAAATAATTATTATAATTATAGGACATTTAAGATTTCATTTGCTTTCATGAAATATGAGTTACATAAATGAATTCCTTTTTTTGAGGTCCTCTCATAACAGCAATGAATGTCCAAACAGCTCCAGTCTTTGCCTGCTGATTTTGGCAGCATTATTGGGCCAACCTTATAGTAGCTATTAAAAACTCAAAAATTACCAACTATTATGATACCAGGATAGCCAAATGGCCTCTGTGTAGTTAGAAAATAGGAAATTACCATAGTAATTGGACTTGTTCTTTCTGCTCCTGCTTTCAGAGTGACAAACTCTGGGAATAGTCCAGTATTTTCTCTACCATGCTGAGTATAACAGAAAACGTTCAGTTCCTGATGGCAACAGCCCTGCTTTTAAAAAATGTTTTATATTGTAATTTATAATTTGTTTACAGCTGGATTTTGGTGCTGTGATGACTTTGTCAGGGTACTGAGCTAATTCAGCACCCTGCAGCATCCTCTCCTCTGCCTCCTGCAGGACTCTACCTGAGCTGTGTTCACTCCAGGACCTTTGCCAGCGTGGCTGAGGCAATCTGAAGCAGCACCACTGAAATATCTCACAGGGAAATACTCTTTCCTGGGGAAGCTGTTGAGAGAAGTGAGCTGGCTCCTGGTGAAGTGCAGGGCAGCTTCCCGAGGGACACTAATGTGTTCTTCTGCAGCTGGTCATGAGATTGTTCTCACATGTCTACAGAAAAATATAGATTTTGCCAAAAGATTGCATTCTTTTGGACACTCAGACTTTTGCATGCTTCTTTCCTCCCTATGTACCTCACACTTCAGGTGACAATGTGCTGGACAAGGGATCTCACTCACAGAGCTCTGCCCTGGGAAGGCATTGCTCATGCAATGGCAAAGGGTGAGTGTAGTAAGGTAAAGGGGGAAAAGTCACACAAATATCAAAAACATTATTATTATGCTATTTTATAACTGTATTTCTCCACGAAAGAGAAGAAGTCAGACTAGTGGGGATTGAAAGCAAAGGATAGAAATGAATCCAGAGAGATTGTATTTATGTACAAAGTTTAAAATAGTGGCTGTGTCTTGGCTGAACAAATGCTGTAGGACTACATTCAGAGCACTTGTAAACAGACATTGTTACTATTGCTTTCAAACTCCTCTGCATCAGTTTGGGTCTGCCAAATTCTTTATATGCAGGGTACAGGGAGAAGGATACAGAATTGAAAATATGGCCAGACAACTCCACCAGCAACAGGGCAAAGAGACTTTGTGTTGTTTCATTTCTCCCAGCCACGTTGGCAGCAAAATTCCCCAAACTCTGCAGGATTTGCTTTCTGATTCCGAAGCAGCAAAGCAGAGCTCCAGGGCATGGCAGAGGTGTCTCCATGTGAGATCTGGCAAGCTGGGCTGGGCAGTGCCAGCGGGCACAGCTGGGCATGGAGGAGCTCCTCTCTTCCCTCTTCCCCCTGGCTCACCAGCCTGGATACCTGGAATGCATTTCCAATTCGAACAACCCTTCCTATCTGTTCCCTTCCTGCCTTTTCAGGGCCGAAACTCAAACCAGCCACGGCCACCCCATGGAGCTTCTCCAGCCAGGCTTTGCACCAGCTGCCCTTTCAAATGGAAATAAGTACGGAGTGGCCTGTGAATACAGACTTCTTGAAAGGGATCCAGGATTACATTAAAGCAGGCGGTTTGGGCACAGAGGATCAAAAAGAAAGTCACAGCCAAAGTTTACCCAGGTTCCCAGGGAGCAACCTAATAAAGAAGAATGAATAATACCCAACGAGAGGCTATGACTCCCATTAATTCATTTGTTTACTCGGCTCCCAGAGAAGCTCCTGCCACATTATCCTGCAAAGGAGGCTCAGGTGGCTTTTTATTTGCTTATTTAAACGCCTTCCCCACCTTGTGCTGAGTCCCAATGGGTTGTGAATATGTCAGGCTGATTCTGCTACTGTTATTCCCCTGAATGTCTGAGTTTATTCAGTTCTCCATGGGATTATCAGGCAAGGAAGAAGATAACAAAGAGATCTATTGTCTACAGGTAGGAGAATAGACACATTTCAAATGAGTCCAGCCTCTCCACAAAAGTATTTAGCTCTAGCTAAATGTATTCCTTCTCCCCACGTTAATGAAACAGGAATTAGAAATCATCATTGAGAAACCAAATTAATGCAACAAGTTACTGGTAATGCATAAACTTGGCAACTTGTTTGTCCTACGTTTCCCCTATTCAGTTTCAAATGTACATAATTAATTATTGCATTTAATCTCCGTTCTCCCTCTGGTCTGCAGCGTCAAACCAGCACTTGATGGTGTCAAAGCTCATGTCAGCCCAAGACAAAAAAAGATATGGGATCTTGCTGTACAGTTTCTAGGACTCTAGGACCAGGTATAGCAATTAGGATGTAAATGAAAAAAAATTAATTGATATAAGTAAGTTATTACCATCACCATCGATTAGGTATAATCAAAATCAGTGTCTACATGAGCTATCGATTGCCACTTGCTTTTGTAAGTGTAATTGTAGCATGAATTGTCTGTGCATGGCTGGGCCCTTTATTGTGGTAAATATCCAACTGAAGCAAGAGATTAAATTCTGTACAAGCTCTAAGGCGCCTGCAATAAGTGTGAAACCTTTGCTTTCATTTGCTGCCGTGAAGATTTAAATAGAGTATGAAGGAATATTTTTCGCTTCCCTCAATTGGATTACAGGCCTTGTCGTATTTGTGTAAGGATAACAATCTCTGGACTGTGAGGCAGCTTTTTGCCCAGACCAAAAGCAGTCTGCAGTCTCTCAGGCCATTTCTGGCAGTGTCCAGCAGCCTGGGCTGCTGCAGAAGAAGCCAATTCTGCAAGGCAGATGGGCAATGGCATATGCCAAATTTAACTCCTTGCATAAATTCTCCTGTTTGACCACAGGATTTGTCCAATGCCTAATAGGGCAGGATTTCAGTCCCAGTCAATTTGGAAGTGCTTCAAGTGCAAAATCACTGCATTTCATTGTTGCTTATGGCACGTTTTGGCAGCTGGGATCAGTGCTGAGCATTTGCAGTCACGTTACTTGCAAATCTGACTCTGTGTCTCATCTGGGGTATTTATGCCAGGAGAAAAACAAAGACCTGATTGTGCTGATTCACCCCTTTGAAGGCAATACCAGGAATTAGGATATGAATAGCAAAATACAGTAGGTGATCACAATGGTTGATTAGAAAAGTTACCTAATTACACCTTTTTAAAAAAAACTTATTTAAAATCTGCTTTTCTCCCTTTGCACACGGTGTGGGACCTTGCTTTACTCTCCCTTTGCAAACTCCAGGCAGAGCATGGGAAGAGGTGGGGGCTGCCAGTCTTTGGGGGGTTTTCAGAATCAAGCTATAAGCTGAAATTCTTGCAATTTGACCAAAGGCACCATAATTCCGTGACTGAGCTGCTGCACTTCATCCAACCACTGAGTCACATGCTGCAGTGAGAAAATTAGGACCAAATATCAGAACTCAAGACAGGTAACGTGATAATTTTGGAACCTTTTGTCTTTGGTATTTTCAAGCCACATCTGGAGTTCACTGGGGAGGCAAAGCAAGGAAATGTGCTCCTGTGGGTGCTGCCTGCTCTGTGCATGTGGCATGTCATTCTCCAGCTCCACTGCTCAATCCTCCTGCTTAATTTTCATTAAATTTAATTATTATCCTTGACCATGTTGCTCTTATTCATATCACAGATGAATTCCAGTTAAGCTGGAATGGGATGGACACTTGCTCTTAACATTTTTAGGGTGCTGGTTCCTGTCAATCTGAGCTGGACTGAGCTTCACAAGCAGAGAACAAATGTAGGTTGTCTGAGAAGGGTTTCCAAAGCTGTTTCTTCACCCTCATCAGCAAATTTAGAAAGAAATTTGAACCGAATGTGCTCAGCTCTGGGAGTTGCCATGGTTGCAACACAGACGATCTAAATGTGGGAGATTATATAATCAGACAGAATGACTATTTATACAAAGAGTTTAATTTAAACAAAAAAAAAAAAAAGGGAGAGAAAAGCAAATGTGCTGTACAATACCTGACTTTGTCCCTAGGGCAGAGCTGCAGGAGCACCAATGGTGTTAAATCCCAGTGCTCACACTCCCCTTCTTGGCAAGGCACTTGTAATGTGCACTAAATCTGAAATAAAAACAAGAAAAGCATGAAGGGAAAAGCAGTGTAGATCCCAAAGATCCATCCAGGCCAGAAAGGGGCTGTTTATTACACCCAGATCAGTGGCAGTACCTTCTTCATGGAAAGTCCTGTAAACTTTTAAAGCACAGTAGTGTGGATCCTCCTTTGGAAGGATAATCCTGTGTAATACTAACACAGGGATTGATTTATCTCCCCTTGAGGTGATTAAACATATGGGAGCAGATTCTATGGCTCATAAGTGTTACCTACACATGGTAATTCCATTCTTCCTGGTCCAGCTCTTGCACTGCTCCCTCAAGGTTGGTTCCCTGCATTTCCCCCTCCTGCACATCCTGTGCTCATCCCCACATCAGCCAGAGACTGGCTGGGATAGGATTTCATCCCTACACATTTCCCTTTGAAAAGGTCCTGGGGGTCTATAAAACTGCTGGAGCTCAGCAGGGATTTCCCCACCAGGTGCTGTTACCTGCAGTGTGGTGAGGAGCAAGGAAATAACCAACATGAGCTGCAGGCAGTGCAGGCAAGGAGATGTGGCCCAGGTGTAAGCAGGGCTGTTTTGCTGGAGTTTGGCCTCACCTTTGGTAGTTACAGATTAGACAGATGTGAACAGATTGCTGTCATATTTTACCATTATAGGACAAGTGCTCCCACAAGGTCCCCTTTAATGCCCACTAATGGGAAGCTGGAAGGAATGTGTATTTAATCAGCAACTTTTTGAAGTGACAAAACTCCAACTCAACTTTTCTGCCTGGTGACAGCAAACACTGAAGCAACCAAATTCAGCTGGTGCTGCATCCTGGCATCAATCAGCTGAGCCATTAGTTTGAACAGTGGGTGTTTCTCCTCCCTGCCTTTTGCTTTCTGTGATGATAAACTTTCCATGGAAGTAAGGTTCTGCTCAAATGACAATGAGAAACGGGCTGGGGAACTGCAGGGAGCAAGGACAGAAGAAAATCTCTATTGAAGACACAAAAATGTTAGGTTGCACAAGTAAATCCAGTTAGAGGAGAGAGATATACAGCAGAATCCATCTGTCCATCAGACCATGGAGGACAGTGCATGTCTTGTTTCCTCATTTATTCATTTTGCAGGTTTTTTATTTACCTTGTAGAACAGTGTGGACATACCAAGACTGTGGTTTGAGTGCAAATGAATTCTCTTTATTTTTAGAGGAGCTGCTGGTTGGCACCTGACCCCAAAAACCAGTGCTGGGGTGACAGAGCTTCCCATGATGGGAAGTGCTGAGCTCTGGTTTGCAATGGGAGGGTTGAGCTCCCCATGGGCTCTGGGAAAATCCCAACTGCTGTCACTGCAGGGCTCTGAGGGGAACACAGTCCTGTAAGGAACACAAAATTGATGTCAGGCAGTTTTCTCTCATGCCTTGGGAGCTGGATCTCTCAGTTCTAGGAGCTGGATTCTGTCTCACTGCTGAAGGAGATCTTGGATGGCTGCAGCCTGCAGATCACACAGTCCCTCTGCTAGTTCACCCTGCTTCTTTCTCCTCATTTCAAACCCCATACTGTGTGTCTTTTGCCACTGTAGGGATCACCTCTTCTATCTTCCAGAGAGGAAAAAAGGCTTGCAAATGTTGGCTCACTTCATTTTCATTTTGAGGCAGTATAGGAGAAAGCTGATATTTATAATTCAGGCAGGGAAGGCAGGTTCTGCTCTGTGTTTCTAAACTGAAAGCACGGTGTGAGAGAGGCCTTGCAGCAGCCCGAAGCAGGATCCTGCTGCTCTGCTATCAATCTCAGCAAACAGGGATGCTGCAGCCACAGCTCTGCTTTTGCACAGGCTGTTGTCACTGGAAAATAGCAGGATTTTTTTCAAAGGGGATTAATGCTGCTCTCCCACAGCCTGAGGAGCCACACCTCTCTGTCTGCAGGGCTTGTTCCAAAGGCAGGGATGGAGAAGACAGCTGTAGAAGGGTTTCCCTAGGCAGCAGGGCACAAACACCTTCCTGGCCACAGAGCTGGAGATGTGCAGAATCCATGTCCAAGTTCAACATCTGATGGTTTCATCTCCTGGGGAGATTTTAGCTGAGAGCTTTGAACACTGCAGCCAGCTCTGTCTCCCCTTGTGCCACATCCGTCTGGGTAGATAGCAATGGGTCACTGTAAATGTGAGAGTTGATCTTTCAGAGAGGTTACTGGATGTAGGAAGCATTTTCTGTATATTTTTGGTCAGTTGGGCCTCTTAACTGTCAGTGTGGACTCAGCCAGAGAAGTCCTCACTGCATGTGTTCTGTGATCAAAGTCTGAGTGGAGATAGTTTTCTGTTGCTATTACCTTGTGCACAACATGAAGTACACCTCTGACGGCCCCTGCTTCCCCCAAACTGTGTTTTACAGGAGGATAACTCTGCTACTGCTCCTCTGCCTTCCAGCCTCCCTTTAACAATAGCTGTGGGTCTAGAAAGATGAAAACTATGGGACAAATGGGACAGTTTTAAATCTCAGGGAGGCTTATTAAACTTTTCCCTCCTCCTGTTCAGATTCCTATGGCCCAGTCTTTGACAAGTAGCACGATGGTCATTTGAGGAGGATTGAGCTTCAGAGGTCCTTATGCATCTTACTGGACTGAGGGAGCCCTGGATGCTTTTCCAGGGTGATTCACCTCCCTGCTATGCTAACACAGGGAGAAGCACACCCTAAAATATTTATTTATTTCCCTTGACTTCGAGGTGGCTCACTGGAGACATTTACTTTCAGGCAGAGTCCTTCCCAGATGGATCAACAGGTCTCTGAATCTGACATATGAGTGTCAGAAAATGTGACATTGGGATCCCAGATTCAGTTATTTGAAGGTGTTTTGTACTGAGATCTAAGGCAGTGTGGCTGGCATTGATTTAATTTCAGACTTTCTATTTCGTTGGGAATCTTCCCTACAAGCTGTCATGTTTATTTTACCACCTCCCAAATCCTATTCACTTATATATGTTTCCTTAGTGGCATTTCTGGGATGACATGGGATTGTATCAAGGTCTTAAGAGGTCTTTTTTTCATCTAGCCTTTTATCTTTTTAAAGCTTCATGTTATCTGAGAAGTACTTCAAACTGAATCTCACTGTCCTCTCCCATTGTCTAAGTAAAAAGTATGAAATAAGCTTAGTCCAAATCTCTGGAGGAATTTTTTTCTGATTGACAAGTCCTTGCAAACATGTCCTGGGACCTGTCTGTTCTGCCTAATAAATCATCATTAACTCTCAGCAGATGAAGAGAAATTCTCTCCATCTGACAGGGTATCAATTCACTTGCCTTAATGTATATAAGGTTTTAGGTCTCTCCCCCAGCGGTCTCCAAGAGAGGCTTTCTGTCAAGTGAAAAAAATGGGATTTGGGCAGCAGAACTGAGCTGCCAGCTTTGCCAGTGATGGACGATGCAGGTGGGAATGCAGCTCTTTCCTCCTCTGCTTTATTGATCCTGTGGCTCTGGCCACTGTAGCAAAGTTTCTGTAGCACTAAAACCAAGCAGAAAATGAACGAGGGGGAGATGGTGGCTCAAAGCGGGAGTGAAAGCCTGGCTGCTCCTGGGGACAGCTTTTGGGAGGCCATCAGCAATGTCACCTCTAGCTGGGGTGAGTGCTTGACCTCATGGGACAGAGAGTTCCAGGCTGGCACCAGCTCACTGATGGCAATGCCAAGTGGAAGGTGGTTTTCCATTTTCTGGATCGTCATCTTATTTGGGCACATCAAAACAGAACTCATCATGAGCAAACCAAGGCACCAATGTGCAGACCATGGTTTCAGTGTTCCTTGTTGGCCAGAATGATCCCATGCTGGAATTGAGAGGCTTCCCCTGGCTGATGGGATGTGCTTCATTATCTGCCCTTCTCTCCTGGAGTTCCTCACTCCTGCTGTGCAAAGTTTCAAAAACAAAAAACAAAACTCCAACCCACCACACTGTCCTCCTCTCCCTAGAAGGAGGCTTTCCTGCAGAATAATCAATTAGAAGTAATCCCCAAAATGGGCTGGGACTTTATAAGATCAAAAACCAGTAGAATAACAAAGTGCATGAATTCTTGCTAACATTAAATACAATCCAGATATTTCACCAAGGCCTTCATTTTCTTTTGTTATCTTTCTCTTTCTTAAGCTTTTAAAAACGTATTTGTAGATTAAAAAAATATTGCTATGTGTAACTGCAGTTTATATTCTTTTGCGTTTTCCCCCATAAACACCAAGATTAAAAAAAAAAAAGAAAAAGATTTAAGGATTTTTAAACTTAATCCTTTCCCTGCAAGAGCTGAGCTACAAAGAAATACACCAGACGGAAGAGTTTTAATGCACTCACAGAAGTGGCAATACTGAAATCTCTGCAACATTTTAGTCATTGTGTTTGTATATCAGGATCCTGCTTAGAAAAAAAAAGTAGTTTATTGTCTATTTGTTGGCTTAGTTGCTATGGCAGGGAGTTCAGTGTGAGTGGCTCTGTGGGGAGGCAAATGCCTCCTGGTATTTGAAATCAGGCTGTGGCCTTGGGGGAGCACAAGAGAATTTGAGAAAGGAGATGTGCAGGGAATATTCTGAGCAGCTGTGGCCTTGGAAGAGTCCAGGACTTTCCCAAGATTCTGGTACCCCAGCAGAATGTTAGAGCTTCCAGATCCACAGTGACCATAAGGGTACCAGGGGAAGTCAGGTAAAAAATGTTGAGTTTGCTGAACAGAATTGCCTTGGATCAAGGAGACACAAGTGGGTGTCTCTGCCCAGCTGGGACAGGAGGATGGATCACAGAACAGAATTCCAAAGAAATGTGTAGCAGATGCCACAAGCCAGCGGAAGGGAAGATGGAGAAAAGAAAATTATTATGGTTGAGGCTGTTATGAAAACAGTCTGAGTGTCCAGACAAAGGTGTCACCTACTGAAAAGTTAAAATCACAGAATAATTTGGGTTGGAAGGGACTTTAAGGATCACCTCATTCCAAACCCCTGTCATGGGCAGAGTCTTTCACCAGACCAGGTTGCTCCAAGCCCCATCCAACCTGGCCTTGAAACAAGTGGTTTTGTTCTTTTAGTCACTCAAGTTTGTGTTGTGCAGTACAAACAAGATTAAAATATCTACTCAAATAGTTCCATTCTGGATATGCAGCTATTTGAATAGTCATCCTCTTAAAACTGTCCTAGAGGTAAATCAGGTCCTTTTTAATGTATCTACACAACTTGCTTTTCAGTGTTCCCCATTCCACAGAAAAGCTGAACTTTTGAGTCTGTTCTCCTTCCCAGCCTTGACTTTATAAAAAATAGATTATTTTTATTGTATGATCCATTTTTTTCCCAGGCTTTTGACAAGGCTTTTGAAAGAAGCTACTTGAAATCTATGCTAACACAGAAAACAATAGTAAAACATCTGTATCCCTCAAGACTTTGCCCAGTATTTAGGCTGTGAGAGCACAGCCATGGCATTCAGGGAACAAGGCTGCTACTTGCAGTCTGGGGATTGAAGGAAAAACAGGGGTTTGGGCATGAAGCAGAAGACCAAAGAAATGTGCAGCACATGGCCAAACCAGCAGAAGAAAAGATGATAGAGGGAAAACTCAGCTACTCATGTTCTTGAGGCAGTGTTACAAACAGTCTGGTGCCCAAATAAAGGAGCCATCAATGGAAAGTAAAAATAAGTGGTTAGACATCACTGAAGCATCAGTGTCAAGAGTCACCAAGCAAATAGCAGAGTCCTCCTTTCCTTTCTTATGTCTGGCAAGTGAAGGAGGTGTTGGCTCACAAAAAGGAAATTTCTCAGAGTGCCTTCCAGCATTCAGCCCTGAGCCACTCAGTGCTTGGCACTTCTGCTGTGCCTCTCACCTGGGGAAGCATTGAGAGAGAGACCTCGTAACACTTTTGTGGTGTGAGGTAAATCACATCTTCCCCAACATCATGAACATCATGAACCTCTTGTTGGATGGACTCTGAGCTGCTGGAGTGTCAGAGCACTGGGGTTTATCCAATCCCTCAGCCAGACAAAGCAGAAGGAAACAACCCCGTGGAATAGCAAGTCAGGAGTTCTGCTCCTTTTTTTATTGTGGCATGTGTCATAAATCCACAAAGGGTTCCCAAAAGTGAGAACACTGGCAGGCTTGCTGCAGCACCACGACTTGTTTATGGCTTGGTTAACTGCACACACACACATAAAAACCTACCACAGTTGTGTGCAATTCACAGCAGACACCAACATTTGTTACCTCGTGAGCAATGGTTTATGGTGATCCTAAATTAGGCCTCTTTCTGCAGTTACTTAATATTTAGGAATTGTTAGTGTTCTGAAGGAGGTTGCCCAGGTTTTGGTGCCTCAGTGCAGGGCTGTGTTTTCTCATGGCCTGTTACTGAAATACTGCATCTGTTACCTCTCTGTCGAGAGCAGCTGCAGAAAACCTGGCCAGTATCCAGAGCAGTACCTTTTTTTCATCACTGTCAGCTCCTGTCAGTTCATCCCTCAGTCATAAAAATTTTAAAACAAAGTCTACTGTCTGTTGTCTAATATTCCTCCCATTAGCCATGCCCTGCACTTTCATTTCAGGCATCTGACATTAGTTTTTGGCACAGATAGTGTTTTACAAATCTGAAATACCTTGCTGACACTACCTGACCCTCCGAGCATGCTTAGGAAATTGCCATAACTATCTCTATTTTACAGAAAAGCTTGAAAGGAGGCTCAGGCAGAAGTGATACCCCAATTTTCCTTCGGGGCTGGTAATTTAGGTGTCTCATTAGTTGTGCTCCCAGCACTTCAGCCTGAATTTCACTGCTGTTAAATAATCAACTCTAACAGGGTACCTGTGTGCTTTATTCTCCTGGAAACAAGGCATTGTGAGCAGGATGCCCCAAAAGGATGTGCACACAATAGCAATTTTAGCCCCTTTAAAAACTGAAGCTTCTCTCCTGAACAATAGACAAGGACTTAAGGAGCCTTGCAGATCCTCTGCAGTAATTTCAATGTGCTTACAACTTTTTTATTATCTGGCCTTCATATCTTTTTGTTTTGTTTTTTTTTTTCTTTCCCTGTCCTTCGTCTGTGCTGTTTTCCCGCAGTAATTTCACGACCTTCTGTTGAGGTATGATGTGTCCCAGCTAGTGGAGGTCTTGTTCCTTGGTATTGACTGTGCTGCATTATTGGAAACCTGTGGTTCAGTTTATAACCCATCATATTTTCCCTGGCTCTCTCCAGAGGAATAGTGCCTCTGATTAATTTTATTAGTGGGTTTATTTCAGTTCAAAATGAGGCGTGGGTTTCCAAGTGACAGAAAATAGTCCTTTTCTTAGAGTGTAACAATGTAGTTGGGAGAGGTATTATCCAGAGAAAATGAGAAGATTTTAAAGGTTTCTTTAAAGGAAGAAAATTTCAGGCTTGATTAAAAACAGAACTAAAGGGGGAAAGAAAGGTTCGGCAGTAATTCCGAAACAGGAGTTGCAGAGATTTCTTCCATGGGTGGCTGCTGGAGTCTATTACCCTCACAGCAACACAGTGCTGAACTCCAGGTGGCCAAACTTTCATTATGCTGGGAGCTAGTGTACAAAATTTAGAAATTTCCAGATGAAAGAGTGGGGACGGAGTGAGAACTGGAGGAACTAAACCTTAGTACAAGACTAAAAGGAAGGAACCACAGTTTCTGTGTCAGTCTCTGGATCCAAAGGCGCCAAAAGAAGTGGTTTTCATTTTCTTGTCTTGAGTAAGATTATTCATCTTAATTTCTTCCCCTTGCCTTGCAAATATGGGATGAAATTGGAGAACTAATGGCCAATTCTGGAATTCTTTCTTGTTCTCCCAAGACAGGTGGTATTCTTCCTGCATTGAGGACCACGTTCATCACAAAACGTTTCCTCATTTTTATTCCTGCTTCCCACCTTTACAGCTGAGCTCCTTTCTCATCTGTGAATCATCTGCCTTGCCTCTTGATACCATAAGTGAAGTGACTACTACATTTTGCTTAAATTCAATGATCTTCTTTCCCAGCCCATCTCTTTTTAAAGCATTCATCAAGCAAATTATGGAGTCTCAAGAGTGTGAAGTCTTCCTGTTCAACTCTTTTCTCCTGTTTCAAGCAGTGAAGGCAGGGAGCAGAAATTAATGTAACTTTTGTCTCTGCCTTGACTTCAGAGAGCTCTTAAAACAGAGCATTTCCTCTTATCAAAAGCTTTCTCCAAGCTGGTGCTCATTTTGCTCAGAGGCTGTGTGCACTGATCTTCCTCAGTCCTTCATCAATCACGCAGGGCAGGTCTGTTGTGGAGGATCCTGGCTGAAATTCTTCCTGTTCTCTGGTTTAAATTGGGGTTAATGGTTTGGTCCCTTTGTAGGACAAGTCCCAGTGGAGCTGGGAGTGCTCTGGGGACACTGGGAGGACTGGGAGCTCAGCCTGTGTTGTTGGCTCTGCTCAACCATTCACTCTGGGACTTTCCAGTTCGGTTTTTCAGTGTTGTAAAATCCAGCATTGGCTGATTCTAATGTCCTTTATTGTGCCAGCAGAAGTGACTTACTTTCCTGTGGCTGACATTTATATACTTTTGAGAATGAAGGATTGCATTGCCTGCTTCATGGTTATGCACTTGTCGACAGCGACATGTTTAACTTCATTTTCATGAGTTATTTACAAGGGCAGAGTTAATTGCAATTGTTTTATACCCAGTTTGCATACAGGGCACATACACAGTCCATACGAAATATTTCAGATATCTGTCATCTTTTTCCAAAATGGTGAAGTTTGAGCTATTTCAGAATATTCAAACCAAACAAGTAGCCCCTTTCCCCAAGGGCTCTAACTTAGAATAAGCTTCCAGCCCAGATGAAACAAATCAAATAAAAATTTGAAGTGGCAGTATTTTGTACTTCCAGGTATCTTTATATTCCTGGTATGCCCATTTCCCCTGCATAAGAGATACAAATTTTCATCCTTTATGTAAAAGCAATTTCATTTTACATCACTTATGGTAGCACAGAGTAAATCTACACAGGTAGATGGTTTTTAGCAAATTTATTTATGATTTAATTCTCCTCAGTGAATCATTGTTGAGCCAAGATATCGAGACACACCTTGAAAAGGTAGAAGGAGTCATTCAGAAGAGGAAAGGAAGTTAAATAGGTTGCCAGTCACAGTTTAAGAAAAGTTTGAAAGCATTGTAAGGAAGAAGGAAAGAATGATGGAATTCCAGACCCAGGACAAAGACAGACCTTGCTCTACTTCACCCCACTAGCCATGGAAAGAAATAATGTCAATCTTCAACACTGAAAAATTACTTTGAATCAGGCCCCAAATAAGAAGTCTGACCTCATCATGAAACTTTGTGTTCTCATTTCTCTTTGATTTTGATTTTTCAGGATCCAGAGCGGCAGCTTTCTTGACAGAGGCTAATAGGCAGAAATTCCACTTGTGAACTCCAGTTGAATTTAAGTCATTGGGAGTGGCCCAATTATTTTCCTTGAAAAGAGGGCTGAAATAAGGTTGTCAGCATGATCCTCCTAGTGTTGCACACTAACTAGTTACTCAAAATTTTGGGAGTGGAATTAATCCCATGGCAACAATCAGCCTTAAAGATCTTTTAACCTGTCATTAGACATATAGGAAAAAGAAAAAATAGTTAAAGAATGGAAGATGTTAGTTTTGAGGCAAGGTTTTCATTTTAACAATATCCCTTAATCCTTTCTCCTTTAGCTATTTGAGAGAGGTTTTTCTAAGGAAAACTCAGGTTTGGATACTTTCAGGTGGTGCAACAAAAAAAGAGAGAAATATTTGGGAGAAGAGAGCAGTTAGTAGAGATAAGGGAACTGATGTTACTGCTGCTGCTATTGTTCCTGTTGAAATCTAATTCTAATGCCTTGGGAGAAAAAAAAAGAAAGAAAAAAACCGAAGACACTCACAACAGGAGCAAGAAGAGATTAGCAATGAAAAGATGCATCCTCTGTCTTTTGTGGGACAGATTTTCCCTGGCAGTTATACTTGTAGAGAAGCAGAGAGAGCCTGTGATCTGATCAGCTTCTGCAGCACTGATGTGGGGATACTGAAACTTTGCTTTTAGCTTCATTTCCAGCAGCAAACACAGCCGTGCTGCAAAGAGATAGTGAAGCCTTCGCCTGGCTGACCCTGCCTTCTTTGTTCTAATAGAAGGAGAAAATAGAGTAAAATATCTGTAGATCTGTGAGGAGTAAAAATTACAGAAGCCTTGTTGTCTCTGGCTGTGTGTCCAGTGGCTGACTGGATTTCCTGCCTGAGAAGATTACAGTGGAAATTCTTGTGTGTTTAAGCCCCTTATCTTGGGGCTCTGAGCAACCTAGTCTGGTGGAAAGTTTGCCTGATTTAAGGTCCCTTCTAACCCAAACCACTCTGTGATCTTACAACTACTCCCTTATGTGGCATTAGCAGCCCTTCACCCTTGCTGGGCATTTCTAGGGGACATTAATGTGTTCCTATTTCTCCTTGCCCTTCTCCCAGCTGCCCATCCTCAGCACACTCGTGAGGATCCAGTTGTCTTTGAGCTCTCTGCTGTCAGTTCTGCTCCAGGCAGACCTGCAGGCTCAGGAGCTGTGTGTGAGGTGAAGGCATGAGAGCGACAGAGGGATCACATGAGCCTTGTTTCCATAGTAAATGAGGCTGAGAAGGTGGAGGAAGAAAGAGGAGCCATATGGCAAGTGGTGATGGCAGGAACCAGAGCTCTCTTCTGAGGGTGGCTCCAGGGTTTAGTCATGTGTTGGAGCCAGAGATGTAATTTCTCTGAATCAGGCAAGATGCTTTGAGGATCATACGGAGTTGCAAGAGCACCAGGGATACAGGAAATAAAAAGACTTGCTGTTATGATAAACACAGTTCTTTTTCTTCATGCCTTTCTATCCAATGTCACAATACTTGGTCACCTTCCCTTTTATTTTATTTGTTTATTCAGTTTATTTGACAAGATACCCAAATTCTGATGACTCACTTGGGTTTTGAGGCAACTTTTTCCCTTCTTCTAGACCAGGTTTCATCCACCCAGACTGGCAGGAGCTTCTGTTGGTGGATTTGGCCATCCATTGCCTCCCCCAGCCCCCAGCACATCTCTCAGAGGTGGCAGTTTTCATCTGATCTGTAATTCCTGACTCCTCTACATCCAACCCCAGCATCAGTCAGACCACAGGACATGTGGAGGTTGTGCCAAGCAATAGGACAAGAGGAACTGGCAGGAGAGATGCCTGGAAGTTCTAAGTAAACATCAGGAAAAACTTCTTTACTGTGAGCACTGGAACAGATTGTCCAGAGAGGGTGTGGAGTCTCCATCACTGGAGATATTCCAGAACCATCTGGACACAGTCCTGTGCTGTGTGCTCTGAGCAGGGAGTTTGGACTCAATGAGCCACTGAGGTCTCTTCCAGCCTGAACCACTCAGGATTCTGCAGTCCTGGGGTGGAAGAGTTAAATAGCAGATGTCTTAGGTCATGTTGGGAAGATGATCAGCTGGAGAGGTGAGCTCTGGGCAGGACAGGCAATATCCCCAGCAGTGGTGAGAAAAGCCACATCAGGTCCTTCAGAGCAGCTGCATGTGATCCTGGAGCTGGGAATTGTGCCACCTCCTCTGGATGGCTGACTGAATGCAACTTGTTTGACTCTGCCTGTCGCCTTCCCTCGTGCTCTGAATGATTCACTGTCAGGGTGAGGATAAAAGAAAGCAGAGGATAAAGGCACCTTTATCTGCATCCCTGCTCTCTGTGGATCTCGCTGGCAGAGGGACTCTGCTCTGTGCTTCATCCCCCAGGATCTGCTGTGGGGAGCTGCTGGCAGTTAGGGACACTTTTACACCTTGTGCCAGGCCAAATCCAAGCTGCCCCTGTCCCCTTGGCCTGGGCTGACCTTGTCCCCTCGGGCAGAGAGGGAGGGCGAGGCTGCCCTTTGCCGAAGTGGCACAGAGTGAATTAGTGCAGCAGGCAACGCTTTCTTGCTTTTAAGTAATTGTCAAACATAATGGCAGCTACCTGCCTGTTTCCTTGAGGGATTTGTACTGAACAAGGGGAAGAGCTGCTAACAGGATCCCAGGGTTGAGGAGAGATTTGAGAGGAAGGATCAGAAGAATTAAATATGTGACATGTAGCGAGGAGAGATGATAATGAATGGGTAGAGCTGCCTGTGCTGCTCAGTGCCAGCCACTTGAATGAATTTATTTAGGGAACAGAAGCAAAATAGCTGAATTGCTGTGATTCTCCATCCAGAAACATCCTTTTTTCCCCTCAAAAATATCAGTTAGCTTAAGGAAAACCTTCTTTCCCGTTGCATGGGGCTGAATTGTTCCCATAGGCACAGTTTTGGGATGATCCAATAGCCATTCAAATGCATGGAAACCCTTTCTTGGATCAAGAGTTGAAATCCAGCTGTTAGAGGAGGAAGGGATGTGATAGAGCTCTGTGTATTTTGGAGGCTGTAAGTGCTGAGGTGAGAGGAAGGGGTTATTTCATGTAGCACAAAGAGATCTATTTAAGCACAGAGTTGCACTAAAATAGGAATTTTTATATGAGCCATAAGAATGTCAGATGGCTCAGATAATAATAATATCACATAAAATAAAGTAATTGTATTGTATAAAGGTTGTCAGTTTATTTGCAACACATCTAGTCATAAAGCTGATCATTTTCTGTTAAATTAAAGTTGCACAACTTGCCTCTGAGCAAGAAATAAAGGGCCTGGTGCTCTTTATTCCATATTTGTAATTTGGCTTGCTCTGTTTATTGGATTTTTTAAGTCATTAAGTGAAAGACAGAGGGCCAGACTTGCTCAAACCCAGTCCATTTCAACTGAAAAAGTGAAGTCAGCCTTGGAATATTGCTTTTAAAAAGCACTTGGAGGGTAGGAGAGTGTCTCAAGGAAGGCAAAATGAGCATCATGACTCGGCATGGTTAAACCAGGCGGGACAGGGCAGCAGGAGAATGTTGGATTGAGTGCACTCAAGGGCATGGACCAGAACCTAATGGGACTCTTACCTTGCCTGGAAACCACTTGTAGCAGAAAACTCTCTGTTGCAGAAAAGCACAGGGTGGGAAAAATTAGGTTGGAAGCTGTGCTTTTCATGGTGTGGTTCCAATTCTGTATTCTCAGCAGCGAGTCTTGTACATCTTCCATCACAGGTCATCAGTTTGGTGGCCTGCATGAAGTGGCACAGCAAATAGGCACTCATATTTTATTTACTCTCTGGAATGGGACATATATAATTGTCAAAACTCATCCTAAAACCTTTTTTTTTTTTGCCCTTGATAAACGAGTTTAAAACTCCAACCCTTCAGATCAGTGAGTAAGGAAGATGAAGTAGTAAAGCAGAGAAGATACTTATTGCCAAATGGATTAGGAATTTGAGAACTCCCTCTATATAGGCTATAAGTCCCAAATCAGCTTTGATAAATCAAGTGATATTAGAAGAGATCTTCAGGGCTCAGTAGACTTAAATATTGCAAGGAACTATTACTGTCATATCCCTCTCAACACACAACAGTGCTGTATATTAAATGGCAATGGATCAGCCTCCCTCTGCCTCTTACATATTCCAAAGACAATAGATCAGTAACTTAATAATAATAAAAAAAAGCAGTCCAAGTGGAACTGCATGAAGGATGATTCCTGGCTATTAATTTATTTGCACATTACTTCTGTGCAGCAAAATTTGCTTCCCCTCCATGGAGGCAATACAGCCACAGCTGGTTATACCAGAATGGTGCAGACACATGGTTTAGAGCATTCTGACTTAAATGTAATTTTCTATATTTTATTAAAATTATTCCAGCTAGCAATGAAAGAAGATTTAGAGAGTGGTCTCCGCCTTTCACATGTGTGGACAGCACAGTTAGGAAATCTGCAGCAGGCCTTTAATCCCTTCTGCTCCAGAGCCACAGTCCAGTTGTGTATGGAGTCATGGTGAATGGTGAACCTCTTCCTGGGGGTCACACTGGCTTTTCTGGTGGATACTCATTCAGATCCATGTCAGTTCACGCAGTGGCACAGATGATGGGTAAAGAACCACTGGGGGTGTGACATGGTGGTCAAACCACGGGGAAATGACTCAGTTAAGATGCAAAAATGCTGCTCCAGCACACACAGTGTTTGCAACACACAGCACCAGTTTAACACACTCTGGGTAAGACTTTGGAGCAGGAGGGAAGGCAGCTTTGTTTCACCTGTTTCTGTGCCTGGTGCTTCATTAAAATAAAAGATGTGACAGCAATCTGCCATCTCTGTGGCAGTTGTCACCTCCACCACCGGGGCAGCCACTGATGGCATCGATCTGACCTCAGGGAAACAGTGCCAGGCAAAGATCCACCCTGGGCATGACATATTTGTGTCTCTGCACTCATCCTGCCCTCAGTTTCCCACATTTCCTAGCTCCTGGTGATCTCCTGGAGAGCCAAGAGGTGACATCCAGGTGGCTGGCATTTTTAGGTGCCAGCACAGAGAGAGAGCTGGGGCTGAGCACCTGCAATGTGTGAGGTGTTCCTCTTCCACTGAAGGACTAACACAAGGTTGGTGTTCCTTTCCAGCCACCAGATTCCTTCCAGAAATTTTTAAATCAGATGCAAAAGTCATTTAGAGCATGTAAAATGAAATGGGTGATTTGGAGGACACTCATTGGGTTTTTAGTGTCGTTACCCAGAGCAGATCTCTGCAGATATCCATAGTTCTTGGTAAGCAATTTGATCTTTTCAATGTTAGGTGCTCTAAATTTCTGGGTATCTATAGTGCACTGAAGTAGTGGGCAGTAAGACCATTCCAATTGTCTGTGTCTTCACAGCCAGCTCAGTTTTTGCTTTAACTGGGGTCTGACAGCTCCAGTCCTGTTCCCTCCTGTACAGATATCAAAATAACAGTACTTATCCCTGATAAACCAAGGATTATTTCTCATCCACTGTTTTTTTTAAACTCCCAGCCTCCCATGAAGTGTAAAAGTGGCTGCCAGGGAGTCTGCTCAAAAAAGAAAGGTAAAAGCACTTTCATCAGCTTAGTCTATAACCTACCTTAAAATGCTGGCTTGAATTCCACAGACAGAATATTTCTCCATGGTAATTATGGTCATTTTTCATTATTATCACAACTAGGATCCATTTAATAGAAGATATTCTCTTTGGTAATTCCTTTTTCTGCCATTTACCAGCACATATGCATTGCCAGCACCTATTTTTGCATGTCCAGGTTAGGGAATGACAAGCAGAGATTGGCCAGGTGCAAAATAGGTGTGTGTGCAAAAAGGTGAATTACTCAGATTTGGAAACGAGCCCTCTATAAAATCATCTCAGACAGGGAGATGGTGGTGTGATGTCCAATATAATTGAGCAGTAGGGCTGGAAGGATTGTCAGAGGATTTGGATGAGGCTCCTGAGGAAGGGAATTCTGCCCAGTTGGACAGGACACCCTTGGCTCTGAACATCAGGCCCTGGATGTGTACAAATGTGTAGATTTGATGAGCCTATTTAAAGGGAGACTAATTAGAAGTATAGACAATCCACCTTTCTTAAATGGAATTATTGTAGTTTCTGATCCATAAATCTGACATTTATACATATTTATACGCTATTGCTTAATGAATACCTGATTAAGGAATACAGCTGCCAAGCGAATAAATTTGTTGTTAATCAAATGATACCATAAAGACAGATCATCAGACCTATTAGAATATATTCATTTGGCAGATAAATCTGCTCGTTGCAGCCTGTTAGTGCAATGTGTAATGCAAATCAAATTGTTCTTTAGAGCTAAACCTTCATCTTTGCCAGAATAAAAAAGACTTTGCATGGAGCAGATGAGATGAAATCCTATATTTTTACGGAGGGTGTGAAAGCCCTTGGCATTATGTCTTGTATTGAAAGTAAATTTCACCCTAATTGAACACTAAAGACTGAGGAATGCTTAAGTCTGTGCACTGAAGATTTTACAGTGGTATATAATTGCCTCTCTCTTTTGTTGCTGTATCTAATTCAGCAGTATAAATTACCAGCTTAATTTTTTTCTTATTGTGTGATGTACTTACACTATTATTTTGTACTACCAAGAATTAGCAACTGGCATTTGCATTTATGGATCCTTTCATCCAGGGAAAATCTAATAACAACATTGGTCTAAATATTACATTAAAGGGTTGAAGCATGTTGGAGATGAAAAGATAGCCTGAGGTAACTGTGAAATGGCCACAGTGTTTACAGGGATCTGTCAAAACACTACAGTGGCTTTCAGTAGCTTTGAAATGTTGGTACATTTCTGAATGCAGATCTGGAGTGCTGTTTGCAGGGCTGGATTTCATGAAAAGTGTGTTTATGCTTCAGACATTAGCAGAGGGCGGACACAGGGCTCCAGTCTGTGCTGAGAGCTGTGCATCCTCCTCCAGCAGGCACTGGTTCTGTCAGTCAGCTTGAGGAGCTCACTTGGTGAATTCCCCTGATGAGGAACCTGCTGATGCCTTTCCTTCATCTTGCCTTCATCCTTCATCCTGCCCTTGCCAAGCCTGGGCAATATTTGGAAGAGAAATCTGTGCACAGCTGAAGTGTTCAGGGCAGGTTTACATCCCTTTTTACCCTGATCATGTCCAACACAGGCAAAACTCCTTCACCTGGCATAAAACATAAAATCAGGCAATTGTCCCATTTTTCCACCTCCACCCAACTTTTACTTTTCCTCCTCAGCCTGCTTTTCACTGAGGAGTATTTGCTGATGATAGTAAATATAATACTCCTGCTTTAGGTCATGTTCAGTAGAAATCATTCCTGATAGGTTTATTAGTGTATGTGAAGGAATGAAGGACATGAGAAAAAAGTCCAAGAAGAGGGGGAAAGCTTTTGAGAGGTTCAGGTTTGGGACTCCTTGGTGCAGACTATGGATGGGAAGAACAGGTATTTCCCCATATTGTTTTGCTGTGGAGGATTTGCTGGGAAAGTGGAAAAGGCTTGGAGGAGAGCAGGAGAAGGCTGGGCTGCAGTTTCCTCGCAGGCCATGGTGAAGGGAGCTGGGCTGAGCCAAGGGAGAGGCAGCAGAAGGCAGAAGGTCCAGGGAAAAGCTGTCCTCATCCTGGAGAAATTCCAGCAGCAAAGAGAAGGAAAGCACCACGGCTGCCCCTTGTTTGCTGGGCTGCTTCTGGCACAGAAAAACTGTTTCCCACTTTATCTACTGTGCAAGATTGAATGTCAATATCTAATCTAGTGCCTTATTAATTGGATTTATCATGTACTTTGACCATCTCACATGAAACTTGTCCATTAATTTGTCTATGATGGCTTGGCTTGCTCTTAAGAAACCTTTGGAGCTGCTTCAGAAAATGTTTTTCAAGCCAGATATTCTGTGCAATTTCTCCTTAACACCCAATTAAATCTCCTCATCCTGCTCCCTGCCTTGCCCACAGAACTGCAATGCAAGTGCATGGAATGCAGCTCTCAATCTGCTTGGTTGTGCTGGGAAAGTTCCCCTGGGCATGGACTGGCCAGAAGGCAAACAGCACCAGGCAGGAATGCAGAGCTTGAGCCAAATAATCCAGTAAATGCAGCAGAGAAAATGAAGAGTCAGGCGGATTGGAAATTTCTAGCATACAGATGTGTGTGTGAGTGCTTTGAACTCCTGGTGTTTCCCAGTTTTGGTGGGGAATAGGTTGCCCAGAGAAGCTGTGGCTGCCCCTGGATCCCTGGCAGTGTCCAAGGCCAGGTTGGACAGGGCTTGGAGCAATGTGGGATAGTGGAAGGTGTCCCTGCCATGGCCTTTAAAATCCCTTCCAACCCAAATCATTCCATGATTCCATAAATCTATCATTTCTTATTCTACTCCCAAGCAAACTCCACGTCCATAACTAAGCAGTTTTCCAGTGTGATTAATGGAGGCTTTAGATATTCTCTTTTTTCCTAACATACAGTATATTATTCTTTCCTCTGGTATGAGTTCAGAAGGAGTCTTGATGTTTTTTATTCAGGAATTTGTACAGAAGCTTTTCTTCACTGTGAGAAGTTTCAACTGAAGTTTCAGCTGAGAATTTTGCACTCATCAGCATTTCTCAGGTTTGCCTTGAATAACTGAAATGTTGCTGAGAACAACAAATATTGGTTTTGACAGAATCCCGGAAGTTTTGCACACAGTGGAATCCACGCTCATGTCTCAGTTGTGTCAAAAGGTCATTTTAAATTATATTTTTAAAATGTTTTTTGAAGCTGACAAAACAAACTGAGCACACAGAGGCTCAGCAGTAAGAAATTCTGAAATCTGTATTCAGATGCATCAAATGTGTATAACCTTAGAAAAAAAACAAGGATTCTCCTGAAAATAGTGAGACACAATGGGATAAGGGGACAAGTGTGATTTTTTTTTTCTTTTCTATTTTGGAGGGTGGCTAAAAATACCTATAAAATTTAGAACAGACAGAAGATTAAGCAGTGATTATAAGCATGCTGTCTGAAGAATCAGGTCGTGCATATGCTTAGGGTATGCACAGCTCTGTGATCTCACATCACTCCCATCCATCTCCCTTCCTGTTTGTTCCCTTCCTTTGTGTCATCCGGAGCTAAATGGCAGGAAATCTGTGAAAAGGTCTGTCTGCCTTGCATTTATATAGCAACCAATGCAAAGGGCTTCAATACTGACAAGTTTCTGAATAATGCTGCAATACAAGCCCACCCCTCCTTCTCCATGTCCGTGAGTCAATGTGTGTAGCGATGAGGATTGTAGCTCTAAAGCACACTCAGTTTAGGTGGTTTGATACTCTCACTTCAATTTTCAGTTTAATTTCTGTCCTTTTCAGAGGTTCCTTTGTGCTGAGCTGGAGGATCAGGAGATGGGCACAGATTTGTTCCAGCTCTGGGCCAGGCTGAATATGTTTCATTTAGCTGAGATCCCTGTCCCCATCAATCCCACCTGAAGGTCACTGGGAATGTTTTCCCTTCCTGTCTCCCATGGAGAAGAAGGATGTGTGGAAAGGCCTCTGAAACTGCACCAGTAGCAAGCTGGAGTGGATGATTGAATCCCCAGCGATGATCATCACAGATTTAGCCAAGTGACTGGAATTAATGCACCATCTGAACAGCTCTGGGAGGTCTGCCTTGATGTTCCTCATTTCAAATGAATCTCTGCAGACCTGAAGGCTGTTTGGAAACAGCTGATGGTGCTCGTAATGAGGATTCCAATCTTCAAGTCTCCAAACTGAAATTAGACATATGTCCTGACATGTTGACATTAATTTGAGCTGTTGTAGCTATAATGGGTTTATTTGGCTGGCATTTTTAATAGAATTTCAGGGGAGACAGGCTTTGCTCCATGAGTCAGGTTGGGGAAAGGCCACGAGCAGCCATAATTTCAAAGGTTAATTTGAAAATGCTTCTCTCAACAGGACTTTCCTGAATTGCAAGGTTACTTGAAAATGTGGTGCTGTAATAGCTGACACTATGGCTGGAAAAAGCAGGCTGGGGAATTTCCAGTGGGAATTTCCAGGTATCAGTGTTCAATTCCATCTTGACTCAAAGTGAAAGGCAATAATAAGTGAATGCAATAGTGCAAAAGTGATAGATTCTATTTCCTATATACAATATTGATGTACAGACCACAATCCCAGCACCAAACTGCAGGTTTCTGCTAAGAAAACTTATCAGTACTGACTGGAATGACCTGGCTGAGGGTGTTAACCCCACACATGGGGGTTTAGTACCTGGTTGATGTGAGTTTTGAAACCCATGAAGTGCCTGGATGGGGCTCTGAGCACCCAGGGAGTGGAAGGTGTCCCTGCTGGAAGGGTTTAGATATGGATGATCTCCAAGGTCACCTCCAGCCTGTGACTCTCTGGTTGTTATGGGGTTGGTGCCTGGACAGGCTTACCTAAAACAGAGGCTAGACAAAATTAAGAGAATAAAAAGCAGTTATGTTTATTGAAGGCCTTCAGGAACATTTAGGGCAGTCACAGCCCACCCAGGGGCTACACCCAAAATGGGTGATGGGTCATGGGTTTTTCATACTTTATACATTTTGTCTATTTGCATATTGAGGATTAATCCTCTAATTAACTTCAGGTAATGAAGTCAATTACTCCAAGTTTGCTCCCCCAGTTCACTGTTGTTTACATACCTTGGGGCTCTGAGACAGTAAGGTGTCATTGAGTTTTGGGCTTAGAGAGGAATTGTTTTGTCTAAAAATGAGAGAACAGCAGCTTAACACCCTGTATGGAGTCTAGAGCTGTACACTAGAAAAGTACAGGATTGCAGATACATGAAAACTATGGAAGCTAAAATCCTAAAGCATCAGGGTGTCAGGCCATGGTGACCCTTGTCCCCTGGTGGCTGTCAGGGATGATGGTGATGATGATGATGATGCTGATGATGATGATGGGGGCCCTGCAAGCCCATGGAGGAGAGCAGAGGTGTTGTCCCTCCATGGGGACAGCCATCCTGGGGACACCTGAGCTACACAGTTCCATCACAAACCACCTCAGCTTCCCCAGGGCAGTGACCTCCAGACACCAACTGCTTGTGGCAAAACTGCTAATGAGAGACAAAATCAGGCAGGAGTGTGGCTGAGTTAAAACTCTGTGTTTGAACCGAGGCAGGACTGAGATATTTTCTGAATTAAGATGCTCTGGGGCTGGCAGGTAATTGGTCACTTGAGACACAGTGTTTTAGTGGTTCAATGTGCAGAATCAGGGGAGGAAAAGATGACCCATCAGGGAGAGAGACAGAGAGAGAGAGAACCCTTGTCCTGACAGCTTCCTTTGAGCAGAACCCTTCTGCTTTCCAAAAAACCCTCCCACTGCAGGGATCCCATCTGCTGCCCCACATCCCATGGAATGTCCCAAGATGAGCCACAGTTAAGCCAAAACTCTTGGGTTTATTAGATATCACTGAAATCTCAGAGTCTTTCTAGGGCCATTCTGTGGAGGGACTGTCTGCCACCATTCAAAGGAACTCAATTTGAGGACAATGCTGGTTTTGAAGGGTAAAATGGCACTGATGGCAGATTTTTAACCCACTGCAATTTAGCAGATATTCGATACTTTTATTTCCTTCTGCTGACTTTATACAGTGGAACAGGAGGCGATTTGCAGAGATTAAACAATATTCTGCCCACAAATTAAAATCAATAACTTATTTATAGGGCTGCTGATGCTCCCAGAACAAAACAGGCCTGCCAAGAGGCTGTGAGAGTCCTGAATCAAATGTCATGTATCTCCAGCCCATCTCCACAGTTGGCTGTCTGTGACTGCAGATTAACACAACCCACCCAGTCATTCCATCACTTGATAATCACAAGACATAAATAAATATCGTTTCTGAACAAAGCAGTGCTGGTGGCTGCTTTCAGATCTATACACTGCCTGGTTATTTCCCCCATATATCATTGATAAATGTAATATTATTCAATGGGATTTTTCAGGAATCCATTTATTTTCCTGAAAGGGGGTTGGCCAGATGCTACCCTGGATTTTAACCTTCTGTAGATGCTCAAAAGAGCAAATCACACTGTGGCAGTGGGAGCATGACAGAAGATCGAAGCTCTATAATTATTTTATTCCTATTCCTTTCCACAAACCGCATTAGTGTGACTTGACACTGAGTTAAATCCCTAATTAATTTCTTTTACACATCTCTCTGATCAACATTCCTCTTTCTCGGGGTGTTTTGGCTCAGAGTGACCTTTGTTGGGTCACTGGCACCTCTGGGAGTGTTCACCACAAATCCACTGGGGCTCTGGGCTCTGAAGGCAAATCATGACATCAGAATTGTTTGCAACAATTTTGTGTCTGAGTTGCGAGATGAATACCTTGGAAAGGGGAACTGTGTTTTCAGAGAAGCTGTTTAAAATAAGAATCATATCTTGAAGTGATGCTTTAGATGGGCTTGATGAGATTTTTATACCTGGGACTGCAAAAGCTCATATTTCTTAAAGAAAGAAATGTATGCTTTTATTGGCCTGAAGAACTGATAAGTGCTTGAGCATGCAGGCTGTGGTGGGATATGAAAATCCAAGATTTTGGGCTTTTTCTCTCTCTCTCAGTCTGGAACCCCTGTACCCAAAACATTCTGTGAGTTGAAGCTGAAGCAACTGCATGTCCAGGTTTTTGTGCATCAGGACTTTGTCTTTCATTCCCTTTATCTCTGAATAGATGGGATCTTTAGGCTTGCACACCTGCTCTGAGACTGGTAAAACAGAGTAACTTTCCCATCCTGTTTTCTTCCTAGCCCTACAGGTTTCTGCCCTTTCCTTTCCCTCCCCTGTCTCGCTGCACTGGGCAGCCTTGGCACCTCCTCTTTTAGCAGCAGCAGGGCAGGAATGCAGCAATCTCCCCATTCCTGCGGAGAAAATCGAGGCAAAGGGAATGGGAGGAGAGATGGAAATAGATGCAACACAAATTGTCATTTTGCAAAATGCCTTTTTACGTGAGCACCGCTCTGAATGCACCGTGACGCTGTACAGATGATTCCTGGCCTGTTAAATAACAGTTTTCCCCATATTTATTGCTCTCGAGCTGTGCCTGACAGCTTTATTGCATGCAGACTGGCACATTATGAAAAGAAAAGTAAATAGGTCTGTGGAATCATGGCCGCAGTATTCCTGTTTAAGGGGAAAACAACTCTCTGGTTTTACATGTTTGAAAAGAGGAGACAGTTCTCCCTCAGTGTTTTATGGCAGTTCCCCCTCCCGCCTCCCCCTTCTACCTTAAACAGTCTGGATTTGTTTTGCCTGCATAATTAGGCAACAGCAGCTGATTGGGTTGGAATCATTGGCATTATATCATCCTGAGAGCTGCCTCGATTGATGGACAAGAGAGGCAACAGTCTGTTTATTTGCAAAAGCTCCAAACGGGCCTGCCTGTGCCATGCACACTGAAAAGTACATTAGCTGCAGCTTTTTTGTAATTCTTTGAGAGTAGATATACTGCTAAGGCACTTGAACTCTATTATGATGTCAAGCTTCTGCTATTTTCTATTATCCTTGGGAAGAAAGCAAAAGAAATCCCGTATGTGGTTTCATGAAGGAGAATCCATTATTTGAAAATAATTGTGCCTGCAGCCCTTAATGTGCCGTCAAACCTATACAAATTAAAAGAACCATTATCAAAGTTGGTGCAGCACTTATATACTCAACCATCTCTTTGCTAAATAATTGCAATAATGGTGCACAGCAGCAGCGCTGAAAATCTGTTTCACTGACTTATTTCCTTCCTGCAAGAAAAGACACAGCTATCCTCTTCTCTCAGCCAAGATTTGGGTTTAATGACTTGCCCTCCTTCCTCCCGGCCTTCTGTCTGGTCAGTTAAGAGCTGCAACTCTTTTTTCCCATATATCCCACCCTACTTTTGCCCTCAATTGCTCACTATTATCTCCTGCTGGGAACATCTTCTGCATGAAGTCTCTTGGTGCAGCTGGGAGTGTGAGGCACCCCCAGGATGGCTGTACTTGAGGATGCTAAAAAACCCAGGGAGGAAATATCCCACAGAGCCAGGACTTTTTTCTCACTGATTTAATTGAGACTTAGAGACTTCACTGGCTGCCTATAAAGCTGTGCTTACGAGTTCAACCATATCCCTTCCAGCAAGGTAGTTTAAATTTTCTGCAGGAACTCCTGTGGAATTAGGGTTGACTAACCTCCTGAGGGTTGATTTAGATTAGAAATTAGGAAGAAATTCTTCCCTCTGAGGGTGGTGAGGCACTGGAACAGGTTGCCCTGTGGCTGCCCCATCCTTGCAAGTGTCCAAGGCCAGGTTGGACCTGGTCTAGTGGAAGGTGTCCCTGTCCATGGTAGGGTTGGAACTGGATGATCTTTAAAGTTTCTTCCAACCCAAACCTTTCTGTGCTTCTATGACTCTGTGATATTTGCACAAAACAACATAAACTAATGTATGCATGCATTTGTTCACAACCAGATTAATTTACCATCTAAATTATTATTGATACCTCAAAATATTTCTTTCTATTTGAAGCTGGAAAGCAAAGTGGGCTTTTTTTTGGTGCCTAACCACTCCTATGGGTGTTTCAGTGTCCCTGCACCCCACTACTTCCATCCCCCTGTGGTTTGGTGAGCAGGGCCATGGAAGTGGCCTCTCCTGGGGTGGATTTCCTGGTACCTGACAGGAATGGAACTCAAGATGGAACTCAGCTCAGCTGCTGGTAGGATGCTTTTCCCAACCCCAACTGCCTGTTTCAATGTGGGATTTAGGAACCAACATCTTAGGAGCTTGGCATGGTTGAAGGTCTTGAAAATTGGGTGTAGAGAAGGAGTCACTGTTGGACAAAAGGATCACAGGAACTTGTTTGCTTAAGCAACTCTGCTGAAAACAAGCTCTCCTCCCTTTCATCCTCACTGCTCTTCTATCTATTGCATAGCCATTACAGACCAAGAGCTGAAACGAGAGAAAGAATGAAATTAAGTGCATCTGTGAATGGAAATTTCTGTAGCCACAGAAATGCCACGGCTCACTGTGGCTCCCATCATCAAAGGCTGCCCAGGTCCCTATTAAAAAGCAGTTTATTGTCTCTCAGAAGCTACTTGTGGCACCAACTGAGGCAGCAGAAGCGTGCAGGCTGTGCTGGGAAAGGCTGCAGGGCTCTGCTGGCTGCTGTGTCTGGGAGCACAGACAGGGCACTGATGGAGAGAGATGTGCAGGAAGATTCAATTTCCTTGGGAGAAGCTGTGCCTGGCCTGGCTGGGGCTCTCGGGCTCATTTTCATAAATCCCACATTTGTTGTGACATTGCAGTCAGTATTTTTCTCTTGCCCGAGATGGGGGAATGAACCAACCAGCAGCACTTGGCTGAACAGGTTCTTTGCACTCAGCTGTGTAAAAGGTGCTGCCTCACTTGTAAATATGAGAGAGAAAATGGTGTCATCAGCCTGTAATAAAGTATTCCAGTCTCAGATTGCCATCTGTCAATGATATTTTAGCTCATTTTCTTTCAGGGAAGAAAGTGAGCTTGTTTTCTTTAATCTCCTGATAAAATTCCAGTTATTTACAGCATTGGATTTTCCAAACAAAAAAAAAAAAAGAAAAAGATTGTGCTGCAGCCAAGGGAATTATTTGACCAAATAGGGTTTTTTGCCTTTGTTTCACTGCATTAGCTTATTTTAAAGGAGCAAAGAAAACCTTAGCTGGTGCTGTGTGGAGGCTGCTACAAGTTTTTTATTTGCCAGTTCTTCTGTCTCTGCAAAAAAACCCCCAACCACAAACCCATGATACAGAATTATCAACCTCACACCCTTTAGAAGTTATAAAACCCAGACAACCCAGGACTGATTTTTAAAAAAAGTTAATTTTTACACCATATTTTCATGCTTTTATTTGCTCCCTGCTTTGAGCCTCAGCTCACTGAAAATGCTCTATCATTTGGATGCCAGCAGGATGGGAACTTCCTGAGGGAAAACAGGGCTTTGCTATCACCTCCAAGAACAGAGTCCCCAAATAAAATGCCCAAATCCTAGAGCAGGCACCAGTTATGGTCCTGGTTTTGGGGCAGATGCTCAGGAACAGAAGTGGAAACAGGAACAGTAGTTATGAGGAAGAGGAGAAATCCTATTTGCCTTCTGGTGGTCAGAGATGTCTCAGCAAGTGAGAAGTAGAGTGTGAGTAAATGAAAAACCATAGAGTGGGAATATTCCCTTCCATCATTGAGAAGTAGAGTGTGAGTAAATGAAAAACCATGGAGTGGGAATATTCTTTCCCATCATTTCAAAGTCCTTCTTGAGGAGAGTGTTCCTCACCCCACACACACAACCTGCCTTTAGCCAGCTGAGGCAGGAGCGGGAATTCAGAATTTTAATTAAACTCCAGGGACTGTGGTGAGATCAAATCCCATATCCTGGAAGGAGGCAGGGAATGCACCTGGAGGCAGCCACGTGCAGCTACTGATGTGCAGATCTGAAAACTGGGGAACATTTCCCTTTGGAATTCCTCTTTCCTAAATATTGCAACTTCCATTCACTAGAGCGGCTGGCATCGGGAGAAAACCTAAAAAATCCTCTCTGAAGCCCATAATTCTTTTCACTACCAGCTAATGAATTTTCCCTCTGCCTTTCTACCTTAGTTTTCTTTTAGCAAGAGACTTTTTTTCATATTACTTTCAGCTATCAGTGGCGCTGGAGCTCTGCTATCTCGTTAGTACAATCGGTAAATACGACTCTGCAGACATCGCTCAAGGGCAGACTGTGACCCTGAGCGCTCCGGCAGCTTCTGCTTTCCAAAGAGCTGCTCAGAGCTCAGCCTCAGAGCTGGGGCTCCAGCAAAGAGTTAAATGGGAGAATGTGACGGTGGCCAGGCTTATCCCTGTCACACACAGTTGTTTTGGCATGAAAATGCTCTGTTGTGTCAAAGTGTTGCCAACTCTTGCAGTTTTAATACGGTTCACACGTTATATTTGTTTGGCTTTTTCCCTTAAAGTCCTGGTTCCTGGAGTTCTGCCAGGGTAAGAAATGCAGGTTTTTTTCCTCCCCCCGCCCAGAAGTAAGTTTCTACTTCATGGTTAAGAACAAAGCCTTGAAAAAAGATGATTTAAATTCATTTTAACGACTCAGAAAAGCGGAAGATAAATAACTGAACACTTATTATTTTTCTGAAAAATAATACCTCGTGTTTTTGTGAGGGTTGACTCGTGACTTTTAAATGCCGGTGGTTGGCAGCACTGTTGTTATAATTTATGACTAAGTTTGATATTTTTTTTGGTTTTGTTGTTGTAATCAGTCACATCTACGTCTACATAGTCTATACATTCCAAAATAAATGCCTGTAAGTCCCATGTTTGTACTGCAGGAAGAGGTTTCTGTTTATGTGGGTAGAGAGCTACACTGTTCATGGAATTATTAAGGTTGGAAAAGATCTCCAAGTCAATCACATCCAACCTTTGGCCAAGTACCACCATGTTCACTCAACCATAGCCACATCTGCTTGTTTTCTGAACACTTGCAGAGTTGGTGACTGCATCACTTCCCTGGGCAGTCTGACCTGATGGCTGACCACTTTTTAATTCAGAATTTTTCCTAATACCCAACCTAAACCTTCCCTAGTGCAACTTGAGGCCGTTTCCTATCGTTTGTGACTTGGGAGAAAGGATGGATCCTCCACCTGGCTCCAACCTCCTTTCAGGTGATTGTAGAGGGTGATAAGGACCCCTCTGAACTTCCTTTTCTACAGGGTAAAAAATCTCAGCTCCTCATAGGCCTTATACTCCATAATACATGATAATACATAATAATATATCCAGTCTAGATACAGCACTAATTTAAGGAAGAGAGAAAAGCAGCAGACCAGAGGTGTAGTTTAAATTTGAGCAGTGTCCCTCTGTGTGTGTGGGAAAGATGGGGAACTGGGGAACCCAGCAAACATCTTCCTCCTCCCCACGCCAAGCTGATCTATTTCAGACTTGCCAGTGGGGATTTTTGGGCCCTCCTAACTCTAATTTAAAGATTGCTTTACCCCATTTGGAGCTGGGGATGTGCAGAAGGGATGCCACCTCTGGTGTGACATGAAGGGCTGATGAGCAGCTCTGGGAAAAGCAGGCAGAGCTCCTCACTCCCAACATCTGCCTCCAGACTGGGTGTTTTTAAAGAGCTAACCTTGTAAAGTCAGGTTTTGTGCTGAAGGAGGTGCCATCCATCACAAACCAGACATCTTGACATCATCTGCTCATCCAGGTTGGGCAGGGCTTGGAGCAACCCAGTCCAGTGGAAGGTTCCCTGCTCATGACCCAGGGTTTGGAATGAGATGAACTTTAGGATCCTTTCCTACCCAAACCAGTCCTGGATTCTAAGATTATAGGGTTGAAACAGCCTTAACTGACCCAATGCACAGCCAGCCATTCCAGAGGGATGATGGTGCTGGGATCTGTGGTTTGGGAAACTTTCCCTGCTCAGGCTCTACTCCTGGTGCCATCCTGGCAAAAAGGTACCCAGGGAATAGTGTTGGTAGAAGAAAAGTAGTATTTAATCTTGGCTTTCCTTTTCACAGCCTCTCCTTTGTTCAGCCCCAGAAACTTCCCTCCTCCCCATCAAAACACCCAAACAGAGCAAACCCACGTTTCTCATGGATATATGTATTTACTGATGCTACTGCAGAGCAGGACATTCTGTAATGAACTATATTTCAGAAAATTGCATTCTGAGCAGGATGTTTAACACAGAGTCTCTTCCATGCTGAAAATACAGGATTTCCTGCATGAGGGAATCTCTTTCTCAGTACAGCACTTAGTGAGGGGCTTTATTTCAGCAAAGCCTTGCAGCACAAATCTCTCCAGGAATCTATTCAGTGAGCAAAATCTATTCAGGAAACACATGAAAACATATAGAAATAGTAACAAGGAACCAATCAGCTTCACCCAAATATGCTGATTACTCAGGGCAAAGCAGCACTTACTTCACTGAGAATTTTGTGTGTGGCCACAGCGAGATTAAATGGATTCAGAAAATGCTGTGGCAGAGTTCTGGTTCTCCTTAACCCCAGGAAATTTAGCTCTACCCATCCCAGCAGTCCCAGTGCCAGGTGGGACCAGGCTGGGAATCAGCCTTAGAGGATGTCTTGCAGAAATACCCTTAGCTTTCGCAATTAATTAGCCTCTTGTTTTATTTTCTAATCACACAGTTCACAGTGCCACCCTCCAGTTTCATGACCGCTTTCTGAAGCCCAACTTCAATATTTTCCTGGCTTCCAAGCCTCCCAAGGATCCCCCCTTCCCAATCCTGTGGCACACAATCCATCAGCTCTCCATGTGCTCCTTGAAGCAGCAAACAGGGAGCTGCTCCACTGCTAAAGAACACCCTGCAAGAGCCAAGAGACTCTGTTTGAATGCCTGAAGAAATAATATTGGAAATCTGATTTACAGTTTTCAGAGCCTCCTAAGGATTATATCTCGAAATTAAGAAGGGAGAACTTATTTTTAACAACTTGGAGGATGAATAGAAAGCAGTGAGTGCTTGCTTTTCCTGCTTAACTTACACCTTTGCTCCTCTCTGTCTAAACATAGTCTTGGTACTTCATTATTTCAGCCTGGAAAATTCCTGAAGGTTGAGTAGCTGGAAGAATCTGGGGTAGCATTTCATTTAGGCTTTTAGACTGAAAGGTATTTGCATTGATTTCATCCTACACAATTAACCCACTTTCCACTGGTGCTCTTCCTTTGTTTTTGTAAAACTCCGCAAATTTAACCTGTCTGTACGTCAAATTTTGGGCCAATAAAGAATTTTTTTCAATTAAATAATTTTTTTTTTAGGATTTCTGTTTATCTAAACATCACAACAAAAAAATTTTATGTAATTTCAGTTCTTAAAAGTAAAAGAGAATTATGTTATCTTGTTTTTATAGTTCAGGAGACCCCATTGCATGGGCACAGAATACCAAGAATTGGTTCCCTACATACCAAATACCTGGAAAATCAATGCAAAGGCTGCACAACATAAATATTGGCAATTTAGGTGTTTTGTAGAAGGCTTTTTTTAAAAAGAAATGTTAAAATTTTGAAGAGTCCTAAGGATTGTTGGTCTGCTGATGTTGGTTACTCTGCAATAGTATAAAAAAGAGACTCAGGCCCTTTCTTTGTCTGATAGGATCTCTAATATGTATGTGAATACTGAAGGTAAGTAACTGTGTCCAGCTCCATTCGGAGAGAAATTCATTGCTGCAGCAAAGGTTTTCCATCACACTGCTGTGATTTGATAATTTCTGTGCTGCTGGTCAGGCAGTCTGAGGCAAAAGCTCTGCGAATTATCAGCTAATAGCTCCTGAAGGCCTGCAGCTGATATTAAACTGGAACTTTTATGAAACCGGATTTTCTGCTACAAAGAGGCAAAGAGTACATTGAATCTGTGCTAAAGGAGAAAACATTTTTTCTCTTTGCATGGGGAGCAGGTTATTCACTGCTTCCACACTTGCCCTGCCAGACCTTGGGCTAGCAACAGGCAATATTTGGCCACTACTGTTTGCAGAGCTGTGCAAAAGCAAGGAGAGGGAGGACCTCTGTATTTGGCTTCTTAACTGATGGATGCAACCAGAGAATCCCAGGGTTGGATTGAGTTGGAAAAGCCCTCAAAAGACCTCATTCCACTCCTGGACAGGGGTGAAATACTAACCACTGTCCCAGGTTGCTCCAAGCCCTGTCCAACCTGGCCTTGGACACTTCCAGGGATCCAGGGGCTTCTCTTTGTGTTGATGTCAGGGTGGCTGAATAGAAAAGGTTCTGGAAAAAATCTGACAGCTACAAGTGCTGTGGGCCAGAGTTAAAATTAGTGCTGGTGTACCCACAATGGCTGAGGGGCAAATAAATTCCTGCAACACCGAGCCTTGAGTCAAGGTTTGTGGACATGGATGAGAGGATTATCACTTCTTTCAGTAGGCTCAAGGGCAGAGCTTGTAATAATGAACAATTTCATTAAGAAATCATAATTGGGCAAGCCTGAAGAAATAAAGGGTATAAGGAAATAACCGAGAAGTAAAAAGCTGATGGTTTATAACCTGCACTGGCACATCCTTGCACTGACCTCAGGCACTGAGCAGAGGGAATAGAGTGAGATACTCAGTCCTGTTGGGTACATGGAATCCTAGAACCATGGAATGGGTTGGGTTGGAAGGACCTTAAAGCTCATCCTGTTTCACCCCCTGCCATGGCAGGGACACCTTCCACTATCCCAGGTTGCTCCAAGCCCTGTCCAACCTGGCCTTGGACACTGCCAGGGATCCAGGGGCAGCCACAGCTTCTCTGGGCACCCTGTGCCAGGGCCTGCCCACCCTCACAGGGAAGGATTTCTTCCTAATATCAAACCTAAATTTCCCCTCTTTCAGTCTGAACCCATTCTCCCTTGTCCTGTCCCAGCAGTTCCTGATGCAGGGTCTCTCTCCAGCTTCCTTGGACACTGGCAGGCTGCTCTGAGGTCTTGACACAACCTTCGCTTCTCCAGACTTGATTGAGACAAAGAAAAAGTGATATTCTTTCTATCTTTTAAACAAACCAGAAAATAATGCTGAATTTCTGTTTAAGAACCTCCCCAAAACCAGGTGAGAAAGGCTTTTGAAATAACAGTGGCTATTTCTGCTGACCTTTTATTTTAATATATCTGTGCTATATGGAAAGCTGCTTCATGAAACCATCCCACTGCAAACTCAATAATTTCAGTGCCACAGCTGGGTCGACTGGCATTTGCATGCTCCTTTTGTGACTGGAATGATGAGAATAAATCCCACCTCACACGAACCTTTAATCACTGCCATTTGCCAGAAGAGCTCTCAGCAAGCTAAATGAAGCATGGTGAGCAGCCTTTTAGCTACCTGTTAATATAGAAATTCTCTGTCTGGGGGAAGCTGCTCAGTCTGCAGGTAGGTGTTGGAGCAAGTGAGTTTTAGTGCAGAATGAGCAAATCTGGACCAGCTGCTTGCAGAAGCTCCACCTCACCCTGTCTGAGCCTCCCAGGTCCTGGAGGTGAGCAGTGACCCTGAGTTTCTGCTCCCCAGAGGAAAGGCTTCATGGAATATATTCAGATGGCACAGTATGGCCGTTCTGCTGGCTGTGGTCAATCCTCTTTTTAGAAATGATAATGTGCTTGTCCAATCTGTTCAAAATATAATGAAAAGCACAGTCAGGAAATCCCCACTGTGTCATGAAGCCAACAAAGAGGAATCTGAGGACTGGGAGACACCTCTTTTGTCAGTCTCCAGAGCAGAGAAAGGAGGAGAAAACCTCAGAGGCTCACTGGCTTCTGAAAGGTCTGTCTGAATAAAAAGGAAAAATATCTGAGTGAGGGCAAAGCTTTGTAGACAGAAGTAATGGCCTCTATTATCTATTTATGTCCCAATTAATATAGATGTGTAAAAAAGCCTGGTGAGATGTTAATTAGGCACAGAGGCTTTTAGAGTGAGATGATGTTCCAGGAGCAGCTGGGAGAACTCTTTCATAGGGTGTCCTTTATCCCAGGAGCATTTGGGGTGTTTTCTGCTGGAAATCTGAGTTAACCAAAGCAGTTTGAGGGAGGTCTGGTTGCAGCAATCTCATGGCACATCTTTCTTGTGGTTTACAGTTAATCTCCTAATTGCTCCCAGTCAGAGTAGAGAAGCTCTGAAGCTTTCACTCGTGGTTATAAAAACATTGGATTATACAGAAGACAAATTAGGATCATATTTTTCCTAATCTAGAAGCCTTTTTCTAAGTTTCTCTGATCGCTGTGATTAAAAAAAAAATTAAAATAAAGAAATCCTCTTGTGATGTTCCTTTTGCTGTTTCAAGGAGTGCCCAGGTGGATTATTGGGAGCAGCTGTGCAGGGCTGGGGGAGGCAGAGTGGTGATTGACCCCAGGTGAGAGCAGAGCAGCCAGGTGTGTGTGATCTGGAGACAATCAATTCCCAGGGAGCTGCAGGGGCTCTGCTCACTCTGTTGCAGGGCAGAAACCTCGGGAGGAGGATGGCTGGCTGAGCAGGGTAAGCTGATGGAGAAATATTTCCAAATTTTTAAAGTTCTGGGTTTAGTTTGGTGTTTTGTGCTTCTGCTGTTGTAGAAAAATTAATTAGTCTGACTTCCATACTGCTGAACTTGACTCTTCCAGCTCCAAAGCTGGTTTAGTCTTTTGTGGTGTCTCACATTAAGAGAAAGGTCTAGGCAAATTTGCCTCAAAGCCACGAGGATTCCTGATCCTGTAGAGCCCTCTCTGCCTTTGATGCAGGCTGTGGGCAAGTACCCAGTGGTATTTGCCCTTCTATGCTTTTAATTTTATCAAAAGGAAAGAGTGCTGGAAGGAAATTAAGTGTAAGTCTAACTTACTCCAGGTCAGCTTGGTTAATTAAAGAGAAAATCCAGCCAGCAGCAGAGTCCAGTGGGGTCTGAAGCATAGAGAACAAGGTAAAAATGTATTTAAAAATAGCACTTTTTGATCATCACAGAGTTCCCATTCTGAAGTGAAATCCCTCTGTCCAACACCCCAACCAAATCCTGGCAGCTGCTGTGGGAATTGGGGTGTTTGAACTGCTTGGACACACAGTGTTCCCCTGACTGCCCTGGCTTGTGGTGCTGGATGGGAATTTGGGAAGAGGAAACCCCTGCTGGATAAAGGGAGGCTGAGAAAACTCCATCTGTGGCTCCAAGGGGCAAGGAATGTGGGAACTGCTGAGGTGAGGCTCAAAAAGCTTTCCCAGGAGCTGTGGGGACTGTGTGGAGTTGGCAGCACTATAGGAATTTGTTAACCTGGATTTTCCCTCCCCATGGCAGGGGTTGGAATTGGCTGATCTTTAAGGCTTCTTCCAACCCAAGCCATTGTGAGATTCTCTGATAAAAGCAACCCTGGAAACACCTTGTGTGCAGGGAAATAGCAGGAGGAGAGAGGCCTCTTCAAAATCTCCTCTTGGTCCTGCTGTGTTTGTTTCTTCTCTTTCACAGCTGTATCTATTTAGTGTTTGTTCAAAGAAAAAAGTGCTATTTTTACTTTAAACTTCAATCCTCTCAGGGGATTAAGGTGCAGCTACCTGAAAGCTGTGCCTCACCATGAATCCTACCATGTCTGTTGAGTTGGGAAGGTGATTCTGAGCCTTATTAGTCATGATAAAACAGAAAGTTGGTTAAAAAAAAAATACAAAAATGTAGAAGTTATCCTTTGAACTCATGTTTTGACTTGAGGGATTTCTTCTTTCCTTCTAAGTGTGCTTGGTGGTTTTTTTCTATATTTCTGATGATCTTTCTAGTAATGAGAATGCAAGTTATTTAAAAGGATTTATAAAGGTTGACAGTGAGTTATTATTGGTCCATTGGGTGTTTAAATTGCAAATATTATACTCGAAATCGAGCTTTAGAAGCAAGATCTTCTTGAAAGATTTATGGCTGCAGTCACAGAGGGTGTAATAAATTTAACATGGAATACAAAGCTGTATCAGTCATGACTTTCCTTCCTGGATTCCTCCTTGCATTGGTTGTGATTGCTGCTCCCTGTTCTCCAGCTTTCAGCAAGTGTGTGAGTGATGGCACTGGCAGGAACAGCCTTTGGGAGGATGTGGGAATCATCACCTGATCTAGGAGGGAAAAATGAGGATTGTGTGTCTGTCTGGGGCTCTGCTGGTGGCAGCAGGTCCTCTGTGCCCAACTGCAGGGGAAGAAGAAGAAAGGGATGAAGTCAGAAGTGAGTTTCAAACTCTAAGAATTAGTGAGGTTGGAAAAGAAATTCAACACCATGAAGTCCAACCTCAGAAAGGTGTCCTTCACTTGGGCTTCTAGTTACACTTAGGGTAGCAAAACCAGAGAAAAACTAAACCCATTTCCAACTACTGTAAGCTCCATTATCAGCTGTGTGCTTGGCAGTTATTTTTATTACAGCCTGGCTGGCTTTTGGGGCATTTTCTTCACTAGTTGGTTAATTTGCTAAATATTCCTCACCTGGGATTCACTTGCTCGTTGTGTTAGGGGCTGATCTGCTGCAGCTGAAACACCTTCCACACCCCATCCAAACCCTGAACCTCTTAAAATCCCACCTACCCTCAGTAAGTTTCTCAGTTGAGGTATATTTCTTACCTTTCCACATTCAAACATACCAAAAGTAATCAAAGTTGCCTTCCTATTCCTTTTGTTTTGTACGTTTTCAGGTGTGATTTACAGCATCTCCCTGGTGCTCTGCTCCTTTCAGAAATAATTAGGAGATTATTTTGGTCAATATGACTGAACGATGATTTAATGCTTTTCAATGGTGAGCTGCGTTAGTGACTCTTTAAGGATTAGAGGCTTAATGAAATGCACACATCAGGGTGGTGATTTAATCTTTTCCTCATAAAAATCTTCACAACAAGATAATAAACCATAAGAATAAAAATCACTTTGACAAACCTGTCTAGCTTTCAGGCTGTGAAAAGTCTGAGTTAATTACCTGAGGGCCCCTTGTGTTATACTGGGGATTATTGAAAGGGCAACTTCCAGGAAAGGTGTAAAGTTGCCATGTAGGCAATTGTAGTTTAAGGCTAGGAATGATGGGCAAAAAATCTCTCTTCCTTGCATACCAAGACATGGATCCTCAAATGTATCCACATGTGTGTTTGCCAACAAGTAATTTTAAATTTTCCAGTGTTTATTTTTTAAAAAAAATCCTCAAATGTCATGCTGGAAGGAATCTCTCATGAATCAGTAGGTTTGCAAAGGTTAATAGAACAGCTGCTGATCAGCAGCTCGACTGGGCTGGTGACTCTTATTTTTTGGAACAGTGTTGTCTCATTCCTGTTGGTCAAACAACATTTCTCTCTCTGGGTCATTGAGCTGAGCTTCTCCAAGGCTGACAGAGCAGAGGAAGGGTTTAATTTAGCAGCTGCCCAATGAAACTTTTCACCAAACTGGGCGAGAAGTTTGGTGTCTCAGTCCAGTTTGCAGCAGGCAGAGGTTTTTTGTCCTGGGCATGTATTTTTATCTTCATGCCTGTACTGGGAGCCCTTTTTCCTTCTCCCTGTTTAGTGTGGGACACAAGAAACTGATGGAGAATATCCCTCTTGGACGTAACCAACTCCTCTGTGGTGCTGGAGAAGGAATTTCTAACACAAAGAAAGAAATAACCATAGTTATTCATATTTATAACTTGAAAAAAGTTTCTAATCTCAGAGAGGAGCTCATGTGCTGATCTATTGCAAGGTGTGCTGTCCCACTCCTCATTTTTTCCCCTCAATCCCCCATTTATTTGGTGTGGGTGGAGCTGGGTGCTGTTAGGTTTCATCTCCCATCTCCAGAAGAAATGATAGCAGATCCCCAAAATGTCCTTCAGATAAAGGAAGGAAATGACTGGAGACATTTCAGACTTGCACAGATGTGCTAACACCTGGGTTTGGAAGCATGGAAGGAAAAGATACTCCAACAGAAACCCAAATGTTGCATTGAGAGTAGCAAACTGGAATTTAAACGCAACAAATTTTCCAGTTTTAAGAAACAGACTTGAAAAAAAAAGGGAATAGAAAAATAAGATGGTTGAATTTTTATTTTTCTCATTAAACAGTGTTTTGGGCTTTACATATTGTCCCTTCTTTCCTTTGAGAGCTTCTTGAGACTCAATGGAATTGCTTTATAATTGGTTGTGAAGTGGAAAGTGCCCCTCAAATGGTGAGATTTTGCCAGAAATAATACAGCCCAGCGGTTTAGGGTGAGCATAGCAAGCTTTTATAATTTCATCTCTTTTGTCTGCCTCTTGTTCTCCCCTCCCCAGCTCTAAAACTCTGGGGTGGCAGGGGGAGCAGCATCTCCTTTGTTAGATTTATGTAACTGCTCAGGGAGGAACAGAACTTGCATTGGGGAAATCTCATTTATCACTGGCACTGCTTCTAAACTTGGACTTCTAAGACAGATGTGAGGAGGATGAACAAGACTCCAGGGAGGATGAAATGTATTTTCTTAGGGATAATGGCAAGTCTTCCTAGAGAACTCTCTCTTGTTTCTGTAGACTGGATGCCCTCAAGCTGCTATCCTGACACCTCTCTCCATATTTCTGTCTTCCTGGTAATCAAAGCTGAAATGATTCTCAGAATTGCTACATTTAAATGAACTGCTTGCTGGTACTGTGATTCAAGGATGATTTTTTTTTAAATAGTAATTTTGAGGTTGAAGTCTATTCTGGGCTGGAATGTAATACAGAATAATCTGCTGGCTATCCAAGTAAATTCTTGTTCATTATTTAAACATTTACTTGACTTTGATACTGTGGATAAAACGAAGATAATCAGGTTTTAAAATCCAATTGAGAAAAGCCAAAATATTTTTTGGTATCATTTGAAAGCAGACAGAACATGAATAGATCCCTTTTATCAGGGATCTGTACCGAAGCAAAAAACTCAGAAGCTGGTTTTTGACTCTGCTGCCATAAAAAGCAAATGCCACTGCTTGTTTAATGTTTTCCTGCTAATGAACCCAAATGTTGTGACCCGGCTCTGTGAATGTGCTTGATTTGTAATCAACTTCATCTGACAAGCTGTACTGCTGCCTTTCTGGCTGTTTATTTTTGAAGGGATTTGGTGCTCAAAATGGTTCTTTTCATCCCTGAGATGCTCCCAGCTCCTGTGTGTGCTCTGCTAACGAGCCATGCTGCCCCTGCCTTGATGTTTGCTCACTGGCAGCTCTGCCAGTCTGATGTATGGAATAAAACAGCTAATTCCAAGCAGCTTTGGGGCCAAATTGAGGGTCTGGGTGGGAACTGAAGGGTTTCATGGAGGAGATGTGATGAATGGGAAGGATGCTGAAGTGATGCCATGTGGTCTGGAAAGGGTAGGGAGGGAGAGGAAAGGGGAATAGGATCTCTTTTACATATGGGCTATAATAAATAGCCCAATGAACCTGCTGGTAATGAGGAAAAGCCAGCTATGAGGAAATCCTGAGCTTTAGTGTATCCACAGTGGGATGGTTACCAGGAGTGGGTAATCACCTGCTGCTTTATTCTCAAGTTCCTTGAGGAGGAAGTAATGCCAAACAGAAATGAGATTTCCCTCTATGTCTGGCAATAAAAGCTGTTCCCTCTTCAGAAGTGCAGCAACCCCAGAAATCAGGAGATGAAAGTGCAGCCCTGTGAAGGATCTTGAGAGAGAAGTGACAAACCTGCACTGGGGGATGTTTAAGTCTGGTTTCAGCTGAAGGAGGCAAGGGGAGACTGAGGCTCTGTGTGCAGGGGAGTTGATTTAAAGAGGAGCAGCACAAACCTCATTAGGGGGTGTGCTGCAGGACAGACCTGTCTGTGGCATTAATAATGAAAATTCAGAGGTGGCTGCTGGCAGAAAGCAACTTTGTGTGCCACAAGAACTGCAGAGATTCATAGCAGAAGCCAAAAAAGCTTGTTCAAGGCTTATGAAGGGACAGCAAGGATTTAATAGGCTAAAAGTGCCCCTTAAAATGTGCTTAAGTTCCTAAGGGGTTTTTGCAGGGTCATAAGGTTTTAAAGATCATTGTCTACCAACCTGTTGGAGCTGTAAGTGGCCCTGTGCTATAAATACCTCAAAACTGGACACTTGGGAAAGCCAAAGCTTTGTATTTTCAAATTCTTGCAAATAACCTGGAAGTGAAAAGAAAACAAGGCAGTTTACCTCGGAAGAAGGTGGACTCCTGTGAACAGGGGGAGTTATAAAGTGCTGGTTTGGGGACTTCCCTCGTTGAAATAAAGAACTGCACTTTGCAGAGCAAAGCTGAGCACCCTGGTGAGTGCAGAGCTGTGTGTGCCAGCAGAGGATAAGCCACACGCTGGTCCCTGCCGAGAGGATTTGGGAGTGACAAAAGAAACAAATTGCTGAGTCTGATGGTCCTGGGCCAGAGACAAAGTCTGGGAACAAGGAACTAAAACTGCTTTTGGGGAAAGCTTTACAAATAGGTTGTAGCCAGGGCTCTGGGAATCCTTGACTTCCAGCCAGGCATTTCTAAAGGAGGTTTGCTGTGTTTAGCAATCACTTCATGGCTGAGATAGAGATTCACAGGGGGGTTTCAAGGTAAAGCCCTAAAAAGCAGGACTATTCTATACCTTCAGAGAATTCTGAGAGTTAAACACGTCTGAAATCCAGGACAGTGTGTCTTAGCAGAAGAATCTGCTGAATGAATCAGCATGGATGATTGATAGATATGACTTGGCGTGTCGAGATGGCAAAACTCTGAATGAATTTTTCATTTGAGGTGGTTCCCCTGCTCTGCACAGACATGCCTTGCTGTTTGTGCCTCTCATTAATGGCTGTGAGGCTGGAGGAAGGAACTGAGAGCTTGAACACTCCCATGTGAGCAGCAGGACAGGGATAATCAAGGTTAAATGCCATAAATAAGGTGGCTTATCCCAGGGGAAGCCTGGACTTGTCTGAGATGAGGGAAATTTGTCGAAAGACACATTTTTGCAGCGAGGATTGACAGGTTTACCATACTGAAGGAAATGAACCTGAACACTTGTCAGTGCTGGAAAAGGTGTTTCAACATGACAGCAAACAAGGTTTTTTGCTCCCTTTTTTCCTCCTGGAGCCAGCTGTGAAATGTTTGAGGTGGGGAAGGATGTGTTTGGTGAGAGGGAATGATGGTTACTGGGCATGTTACCCTGAGTGTCAGTGTCCTACAGATGTGTCAGACAGAGCTGGGCTGTTATTGCAGATTTCTGCTGCATTTCCAACATGTTCAACACCCACTGCCTGCTGGGTGGTGCCTTGTGTGTTGTGCAAAAAGGATTTGCCCAAAATCTGAAAGTTTTAAGGTTCCTGGAATGGCTGGAGCTGTTCTTTGTCAGCATCAAAATGATGCCAACCAAGATTTTAGGTGAAGCAGCTTGCTTTTTCTCTTTTTAGGTTTCTCTGATTTTAGGTGAAGCAGCTTGCTTCTTACTTTTCAGAAAGTAAAATTTATTGGCAAACAGTCAACTTACTGTTATCCATCAAGGTCAGCACCCACAGAGGAACAGGGTGTCTCCTAGTACTGAAAAGAAACTTTTTTTTCCTTTTGTTTTAATTTATATGTCACTAATACTCATCTGGAAAGCTTTTTACTCTTCTGCCAGGAAATATGTAGATAACAAAGAACAGCTTCAACAACTTCATTTCTTAAAGAGCTTAAAATGCATGAAAAAACAAAGCTTTTTTTTAATTAAAAGAAAACAAACACAAAAAGCAAGATGGAAAAATCAAATGGCCTGTGAAATTAAATAAATGGGAGGAAGTTTGAGAGGAGAAGGTGCCTGGCCAAAGAGCATAACCAACCTTGCATGTCTCCTTGCACAGAAATGACTTGCAGGAGGTGTCATTGAGGGTTTTTCTGTCACCCCAGTGCTTGAAATAGGGTTGTACTGAGAGGTTTGATGTTATATTTGTGAAGGCTTTGCCTTCCCTGTGTGCTCCTTGTGATGCAGCACTTGCTCTGATATGGAGAAGGTTTTCCCCATGCATTCCCTTCCTTTAGCACAAGGATTGAAAAAGTTTTGTGCATTGATTGATTTCTCTACTCTGAGATATTGATTTGGTTTGGGGAAAATGGGCAAATCAAATCAGGTAGCGTTTGGTTTGGTGCAGACTGAAAATCATCTTTGCCAGGCTCTTGGTTATTAGATCACACTGGGCTGTTTTCTCTGCACATCCTGCTCAGCCTGCCACTAAAAGCCCTTGTGACAGTTTGGCTGCAAGATCACAGTAAATAGCTCAGTTGTGCTTGAGGTCCTTTAAAACAAACAAAAATCTTCCTGTTCAACAAATAAGGACTGATACAGTGACCTGATCCTTTCTTCATCCCACCCATCAGAGGTGAGAATGACTTAATTTTTAGGCAATTTTAAATTTCAGTGTTCCAGATATTAATGGTTGGGAAATTATTTTTTGGCTTCTACACAAAAAACCCCCAAAACCACACCCCAGCCAATCAACGAGAAAAGATCTCTCAACCCCCCAAAAAACTTCCTAAAAAAAAGCCACCAAAACACTCCAACAGACCCCTTGTATTTTTATTTTTGCTGTGAAGCTGGTTACTGTCATCACTTGAGATTAGGATTTTGATAAGAATTGCTGAACAGTCAGATGAATTATATTAATACCTTTCAATTTATGAAATTGAATTTGGTAACTTGAAAGAATTCCACAAAAGCTGAAGAAGTCAAACTGAAACCCAAACCCTGTTCAGCCTGGAAAAGGGGAAAATTAGGTCTGATATACAGAAGGAATCCTTCCCTGTGAGGGTGGGGAGAGAAGCTGTGGCTGTCCCTGGATCCCTGGCAGTGTCCAAGGCCAGGCTGGACAGGGCTTGGAGCAACCTGGGACAGTGGAAGGTGTCCCTGCCATGGCAGGGGGTGGAATGGGATGATTTTGAAGGTCTCTTCCAACCCAAACCATCCATGGTTTTCTCACTCTGTCTCTGCACACCTCTGAGGGCTGCAGGCATTTTAAACTCAGGGTTGGCCAAATGATTTCTTGCCCAGCAATGTGGACATACAGCCTCTCCTGACAGAGATGTGCCATGAGCCTTTTTGGACCCAAATTCTGGGGTCTGTGACCCCCAAGAGAAGCTGTGCAGCAGCACACAGTGAGGGAAGGAGGGCTGGCAGCTCCAGGTGGCACAGGGAGGCACTTGGAGTTTATTTACAGAGCACCAGGTGAGAATTGAAGCAGCACTTGGCTCCTGAAGGGCACTGCAGGACAAAGGAGAAATTGAGAATATTTTTATTATGTGGAGAGTTGCACAGTGGTCAAAGCACTGAGAGGAACAAGAGCTCACACTGGAGGATACTTTTGCCTCTGAGGGATGAAGAGAAGTTTTGAATAACTTTGTTTGTTGATGGCAGCAGAGTGGCAGCTGTGGCTCTGTGCTGGTGCCACTTTCTCAGGGCAGAGCACATGCAGTACACTGAGCAGCCCTTGAACCCCCAGGCTTCACCACCCCAAAGGCTCTGGGATGTCCATGATCCACCTTCATGTTGTTACCCAGCAGGCTTGGACAGCAAGTGCTCTTCTCCTTGTGTCCCTGCTGGCTGCAGGTGATGTTTCTGCCACCACAATCCCATTTATTTCCCACCTGCCCATTTGGAGCAAGAATTTGCAGTCATTGTGTCAGACCTGAATGGTTCTTCTTCTGCAGTGTCAGCTGAATGACTCGATCTGTGTTGCTTCCTTGCTTCAGTGTGCTGCTATTGTAAGAGAACATTTTCAGGGGATTAAAGATTTATTATAGGAACAGTTGATTTGGCTTTCACTATAACATTAAATGCTCTTATTCTGTTTTCTGTGAAATAATTTGTTTCCTTTTGTTGTCTCTGCTAAAAGTATTTCAACAACTTGGCAGAAGAATAAACAGACATAGCTTCAAAATAACTCAAAGTAGCAAGAAATTTTTTTAAATTAAGAGGAGAAAACAGGTGTGGGGGAAGCTTATTATTTAACACTTTGCTGCAATGATGAATTGCCTGGTTCCAATGTTTTTATTGCTGTTCATGTGACATCAGCTTGCCTCCTGAAGTCATCAGATGAAAGAAAAATGAGGGTTTCTTGTGACTCACTCTGCTTCATGTAATGAAAAGAACTTTGGTTCATGCATTAACATAGGGAAAAATAATGGATCTAAGGCAAGGAGATGTTTTATTTGGAAGTTTTAGTCCTGAATACTTCAGTGGAACAGAACTATTTTTCAGTTGTAAGCAGAAATGTCAGTGTTCTGTTGTGTGGGTTAGCAGCACATTGTGCTGCCTCAACTCTGTTTATAAGAAAACAATTTTATTCTGCATTGTGGTACAAATGCTTGTGGGTAAAAGGTGGAGAGATGCAGATGGAGTCCAAATCAAGAGTTTTCTTGCCAAACATGGTTGTTAACTTTGTCCTAACAACAGGAAAACTGTTAATGCCAGTGACCTTGGTGCTTTCGTCACTCTTCAGATTCAAGGAGCTTGTGGAAAAAGGACTTTTTACATCAGACAGAAATATGTATCAGAAAAATATTGATGCTGGGGAGAAACCCCTGGTGAGCTGTTGGGCTGGAAAAGAGTTGTGTGTTCACCTCTAATGCCCCATCAAGGCAAAAAGGAGCACAGGAATAACAATGTCCAACTGGTTCTTCCCATCTCCAAATGTTCCCTTGTCAAAATGCTGCCTCTGAACAGCTATAAATGCTGAGATGTTTCCTGGGCTGTTGGCTGTGGTCTTGCTCCCCGTGGCTGCACTTTGATCTGCACCTGGATCAGGTGTGATATATTACGAGGTAACTTCCCTGTCCAGGTTCTTCAAGGTTACTTTCCTGTGGCTTGTTTTGTTGGTTGTTTTAAGTCTGTGTCAGCAGGAGCAGGACTTTGTTACAGCAGTTTGTGGGCGAGCTAAACCATATTTGCACAGTGTGCTTAGGATTTTTTTTTTCAACTTAGTTTTAAAAGATTTAAACTGAAATTAAAAAATTAACACAGTTTCCCTAAGGCAGAATGCACAGAAGATGAGTTATTCATACACGGATTAAGGTACCTTGGGTGCCACAGGTTTGGCAGGAGCTCCTCACTATATTTTAGCAGCTGCTGCCAATTTGCATTTCTGGTGTGTGAGATGCAGGTAGTGCTTAGGGCACTCCTATGGCAAATGCAGTTCTGTGCTCTGGAGTGCCTTGTGACTTCATCTGATAGCCCATTTATTTTCTCCTGAACCCTTTGCTACATTCCAGATAGTGTAATTCAATGGGTTGATGGGTGCCAACAGGGTCTGCATGTGCTGTCCATAACTGTGCTCAAAGAAAGGGGAGAGCTGGAGCACATCTGGAAATCTGGGTGGGAGAGCACTAAATAAGCCCCGTGAGCACTTCTGATGGGGCTGTTGAGATAGATAAAGCTGTACTTTGTGCAAGTGTCTCTTGGTGTATTTTCTCATTGTAGGGCTCTTCTAAGTATTGCTAAAGTGCTGTTTCCCTGCTATAAATTCCTGGAGTGAAAACCAGAGGAGCAGGCAGAGCCACCTCTCCAAGAGACCCTGTAATTACATTTTTGACGACTCCAGGCTGGTGTTTGTCTTTTTGTTTGATGCTGGCAGGAACTGTGTAGCAAAAAGGCTTTTGAAGTTAATACCTAATTAAGATGGATGGAGAAGGTCAGCCTCTGGTAGTGCTCTTGGTTCAGGCTGTTGGCTGCCTCAGGAAGATTTACAGGGAGCTGTTGTGTGCATCCAGGTTGGGCAATGTTATTTAAAAATCAATGGGTGAACAGAAGTCCTGAGTCCTGCATGCAGACAAAGAGGGCTCTTTGCCAGTTGGGAGAGCCAAGGTTCTTAACTCCCTTTCCTATCAGAACATCCTTGTTTCTCTTCTCTGGTTAAACACAGCCTAAGAGGGGTTGGATTCACATGGGGGAGCTGGAAATGTTGGGGTTGCAGTGCCAGGGTGGGATGGAGGTGCAGCCAGGGTTTGGTTGTCAGGCTCTAAAGAGAGCTTTGGCTGCTGGGTGATCTGTGCACCACAGCTGCATTCCTGCTTCCTCATGGCAGTGCAGCCCTGGCTCTAAATACATCATGGGAGCACTAAAATAAGGCCTGGGACATGTTTTGAAGGATGCTCCCAATCCTGAGCTGATGTTGGTCTTTCAGTGCATGAGCATACATTGAAAAACTGAGTGAAACCCAGGAAGAAAGTGAACCTCAGGCCACAAGGCACAGGGGAAAGGGAAACAAGAGGCAAAGTTTTGGATAACACTAAATTAGTTAACACTTCTCAGAGCCCAGCTCTGTTCAGTGTGCAGTGTGGATTTGAGATACTGAGATAGTTTGACCTCTATCTTACAATAACAAGTGAACAAGACAGCCAGAGCATTTCCTAAAGGGATGATATGTTTAGTGTGACTAAAGCAGACATGGACTAATGAGTGCCTGAGTTAAGGGAATTCCCACTGCTGTTAGATTGGATGTAGAAAAGCAAATTAAAGTGTAGCCTGTTTAAGTCTGCTGTGTGCACCTCTGAGCTTTTGGAGAGCAGAAGTCTGCCCTGTCTTCTTTCTGAATTGAGTCCCAGCTTGGTTATATTTGCAGCCTTACTGCTCTTTATTTGCTTGCTCTGCTCAGCCAGCTGAAATCTTTGTGAGCCTTAGATGAGGTGTTACTGCTAAATTACAGAAATGTGGCCTGAAGGTGGAAAGCTAGAAGGAGGTGGTGCTGTTAGGTAAGCCATAATTTACTGTATTCATGCAGGCCCCAGTAAATGTTTTGTACCACTTGAAAATTCAGGATATCCAGTGAGCAAACACTGCTGGATAATGACAATACAGAAACTAGCTTCATCCTGGCTAATTCCTTCCAGCTGGAAACGAGGTCTCCTTGGTGCTTGCTGAAGAATAAAAGCACTTTTCAGAAGAGCTCTGCTAACCCAGATCCAAGCCTCCTTTGCACAGGATGCCTTGGTCATGCCAGAGGGATAGAAGGCATATCTAGGTCTGCTGGTGGGTGGGATGGCATGTTAGATCAGAGAGAAACCCCCCCAGCTTCTCCACACAACTCCATTTGTTCCAGCTCCAACCTTGCTTCTCCGTGTCAGTTTGTTATTTCTGCCTCCTACACGTTCCTTAGCACATTGCCCTGCCGTGGTCTCTCCTGCTGCTTCACAGGATTGGAAAAATAACTCCTCGTGCCTGCAGTCAGAGTGTGTGGTTAAACAGGGGGCTTTGGAGGTGTGTTTATGGAGAAAGATGGCTGGTTTAGTTCTGTGAAGGTGTGTGGGGATTATGACTGGGCTTTGTACCAGCTCAGCTAGTTCAGAATGGGTGTATTCTGTAGCTAATTTCAATTAAATTGAATTCTTTTTGCTAGCTGTGAAAATGGTTGCCACAGCAAAAAGCCAAGCTTTGTTTATTGTTGTATCTCTTTAAAAGCTGACGAAGTCCTCCAGTAGTACTGAAAGAAAAAATGGAAAAGAGTGCTAATACAGGTTCAATAATGTTGTAAGGATGCTATTACTAATTCTGGAGGATATTAAACTAGGATTAAATTAGTCCCTTTGTTTTACTTAGTCCAGCAGCACCTTGGGTTAATTATGGGGAGAGAAATAGCAATTTTGCTATGCTAGAAGAGATTGTTAAATGTCTAAATCAGTAGACCACCAGAGCAGAGAAAAGTGGAGAATTAAAACCTGAGCATTTGGATATCCATTAGTGATGCATCTTTTCTCTAGTTTTTTGAGGCCCTCTTTAGGAATGGGAATTCAGCCTTGAATGACATGGGAAAAAGATCCCTGATCTAATGGTATTAATGGTTTGGTGTGTTTAAATCTATGGCACAGGGCAGTGGTAATTTGGAAACAGACATTGTAAAGGAAATATTTACAGTAGATATGAGGATTTCCTCCTGTTTTAACTCCAGGAAAACAGCGCTGAGGCTTTCTGTGCACGACTGATTTTTGCTGAGCAGACCACCTTGCTTTGCATCAGTGCTGCAGACGAGTGGGAGAGGGATATGTAGGGACCTGGGGAATATACTGCCCTGTGTATTCAGAATGGGGAAGCTGCCAGGAGGGTGGGGAGGGAGGAGGACCTTTGGGATCATCACCCAGGGAATTTGTTGGTTTTCTGATAGCTGCTTTGGGGGATGGATCATTGTTGCCTCCATCTGCCAGGCTGAATGCTCAGCTCTTGCCCTACATTTTTCCCTCCCTTTTTGCCCATGAGTGCTGCTGATTCATTTGGAGAGCAGGGAGTCTCACATACGTAAGCACTCGGAAAAGGCAGTGGGAGTGAGATTTCCATCGGACATTGAGCCCTCCAGGTGAAGCTGTTGGCAGCTTGCAGAGCAGTGACAAACCCTCCTCTGGCCCATCACCCTGCTCCTCCTTTTCCATCTTTTCTGGCACACCCCCTGTTCCTGGGTACAGTCACCCCTTAGGCCCTGAGTTAATTGCTCTGACCCTGGTGTGTTAATTCCCATTGGAAACTAATCTCAGATGAATGATGGTTATTGGAAGTGGATATTAAATATTTGGTGATGAGCTCTGAAGTGCTGCAGAGAAGTTCTGTCTGTCAGGGTGTTGCTGCACTGTAAACTTTGCAGGATGTATCTGTGAGCAAATGCTGAGATGGAGAGAATTGTTTGTTTATTCTGAGATGAGTCAGGATGTGGTAGGGTCAGGCCACCAGAGAAGTGTCTGGGGGGAACTGGGAACATGGAGAAATAAAATAGGCTGTGAAGAAGAAACAGAACAAGGAGATTTTTAAGGGCTAAGGGACAAGACAGAACAGGAGCTTGAAAGTCTGTGTGGAAGAACAGTGGAAGGGAAAATGTTTTGGAGCAAAAATAACATTTGCTAAATTGCTTAAGGATTAAAAATTAGGTGGAATGATTGAAGAAGATGCTATAAAACAAAGCAGCTGTGAGGCTGAGGAGGTAGTTACCACAAATACTGCACAAAGACAGGCATGGAGGCCTTAGGACTTGAGAAGATGTTCTTTGGCAAGAATTTTCCTTAAATTTGATCATGTGTGTAATATTTCCCATGGGAGTGATGAAATCTGTATGTTCCTAGGCTGAGGAGTCTCTTGAGGACTTTGGCACTGCAGTCCCTGGTGAGGGATAAGGCAAAGCTTTGTGTCACAGTTCCCCAGTGCCTTGCTGTGTGTCACAGCTGCCTGGGGAGCCCCAGCACTGGGGACCTTGTTTTTGGGGCAGGAGGAGCTGGAGGGCTGAGGCTGTTTATCTCTCTTCCTGCTGTCTTGGACTTTGGGCTGGCTGGAGGAGAGTTCCTGAACTTTTCAGACTGCTTTAAGAAAAACTGTATTATTTTTCAGCTGGTCCAATTAGCTGTCCAATGGTCTCTTGCTGAGCAATGGGATAACACGGTTTTGGGGTCATCATTCTTGAGACTAACCCTGGCCTTGAGATCTCCTTCTGGTTGTTCAGTCTTGTTTTAAACTGTTATTATCAGTCAGGTTATTCCTCGGGAGGAGATATTTGTCACCTCTGTGCAGCCTTTTGCTTTGCAGTGATTTTCTGGCTGAAGCAGAAATGTTGTTTCTACACTTGGTCAGAGGATCTCACCTTGTCACAGTCCTCTGCTGAACACCCCTACAGCCAGGCATAAATGGGATGTGAATTGCTAATATTTAGTGGTGTGCTGCACTACAAAGTACTTTATAGCCTTTCTGTCGTATGTTTCGAATGATTCCACTTCAACCAAACAAATTGTCCTGGCTTAATTTCCAAGAAATCATTGTCAAAATTGCCAAAGCAGTTTAATTCTAAAGCACATATTTATACTGAGCTGCACAAAGCACACCGCCGAGTGAGATTACAAATGGGAGAGAAGAAAGTTTAATCAGAACTGAGATTAAATTTGAAAATGTAGAGTGTTAGTGATCGCTGCTGAGGCTCAGGCAGGGTGTAAAGTCATAGATTTTTCTTAGCAGGGCTCAGAATAGCTCACTTGAGGAAGCTGAAGAGCACATATGCCCTGGTGCTGACAGCGGGAGAATGCGCTGGTGGCCTCAGAGCAGGGAGGCTGCTATTTGGAGCAGGTTGCTGCAGTGTTGTGTTGTGGAATGAAGGGAAAGTGGGGGAAATACAAAGGTTTTGAGTTGCTGTCCTTGTGCCAGGTGGAGATGGGGACAGGAAGGGAGTGAATGGGTTTGAGCTGGGGCTTTGGCTGTGTGACCTGCCTGTCCCCAGCAGCTCGGAGGGAGCTGGGGAGGATAGCTGGTCTGTCTGGAGTTGTTGGGTGATCTGTGTATTTGAGTGGAGGGACCTGCAGGGCAAGTTAGAGAGGAGGTTTGTAAGGTGGCATTTCTCCAGCCTGCTCCAAGAGCAGCCTTTTTGGGCTGCTGGTTCCCCCTGTGGCCTTTTTGGGCTGTTGGTTCCCTGCTCCATTACAGTTGGATGGAGTGTCCTTGATCTGAACTGTAAAATGTTTATATAAATACATTGTTTGTATCCAGAGCTGTTGTCCTGCACATCCAAGCATCTGGTTTCTCTCTGAAGGAGCATTGGCTGAGTGTCTGGAGGAGCAAGAGGAGACAATACTGAACACACTCAGTGTTGTCTGAATCTCTTTTTCAGGCAAGTCTACACTTGGCACAACTTCACTCTTTTTGTATCGCAGGATGAACATTTCATGTTGATCATTTCAGCTGTGGGAGGAATTCGGAATCTTAAAATGGGATGTTTTGCCTTGAGGAAAGTTTTTTTTTTTTTAAATTTGAACACTTTGGTGTGGGTTTTTTTTCCCCCCCCAAGTCTTGAACACTTCTAAATAGGAAAGAATTGGTACAAACCTGCTGTTGTTGCCACATTCCCCCTACAGAAAGCTGCAAAAGAAAAAAAACCTCTAATTGAGAGCTGAGCAGATCCCTGCCCCCAACACTCAGAGATTATGTGCTGGCTTATAATCACTACAGGGAGAAGCAAGGCATAGCAGCAACTTCTTTTATTACAGATGAGCCAGGCTGTGCTCAGTAATCTCCCAGCCCTGTATTAAATCTGGGACACCTCTCCAAATTGCAGGTTGATGAGAAGTGCAGCCCAGGAGCAGCGTTAATGTTGTTTTGATGTGTAACACAGGTTACAGCAGCTGCTGCTAAACTGTTCCTGCTCCCTGCACTCCGAAGTGCACATCTTCTGGCCACCAAGGAGGTCCTGCTTTTCCTTATTTATTTTTTATTAAGCATTAATGAGACAATTTAAGCCTTGCACTTCTGTGACCAGTTATTTCTCAGCTGTGTCTGTGCTACCTTCTATTTTATTCTTGCAGCTCTTTGGTTTTGTGTTTCCTCCTGAAATTTCTCATAATAATTCTTTCTTGCTGTTCCATATTTTCAGCATACAATGGGGTGCAAATGGAAGGTGATATTTGGGTTTAAAAGGTCATGACCCTCATTTAAGGGATCTAAGTAGCACCATGTACTGCTGACTCTTTGTGGTGCACACTTGCTTTGAGGGGAAAATGGAGAGGAATCTGTTCTTTGGTCGAAAATTTCCTCATGGAAAACTGACCCAGAAGTGCCAAATGGGATCAGTGTAGAAATGGCATAAAACATAGGGATATTGATCACTTACCTGGGTTACCATATCAGGGATGACAAATTCTGTGCAGCTATTTAAGGAGTGCTGGTGAATAATCCATCTAAGGAACATATCATATCTTAAATTTTGGCATTCAAAATGGTGCTGCTTTCGAATTATCTGTAAAGTTGACTGAATATACAGGTTCTCAGCTGGTCTGGCTGCTTGTGCTGCAGTGCTGCCCACGATGGTGTGCTTGGTTGGTGAACAAAGGGTAAAAAAAGTGTTATAATACAAGAATTCCAGTGTTTTGGATGGAGGTAACACCAGTTTCCTGAAATGTCTCCCTTTTGCAAATATTGTGTAAGCTGATATTAGTAATTAAAAAAAAAAATCACAAAGCAAAAAACCCACAAAACATCTTGACATGAACGCACCTGATTGACTAACTCACTTCATTTTCTGATTTTACTTAATTTAGCTCAATGTCAGTCAGCCACAAATTAGGTTGTACAGCTGCTATTAAGAGCAAGTGTTGTGTTTTGGTCTTTAAAATGCTGGACAAGCTTTAAAAACCCTTACTGACTTTCAACGTGGCCGTGGTAAAATTGAACCAAGGATTATATTGTCACTTCTGCCTAATATAGAATTATTAAAGCATATAAAGAGAGGAGCAGAGCTGGAGGCCAATACATCATGTGATAGACTTTGTGTCAGGCTGCTGGGGGAGCTCTGCTCGTGGAGGACATGGTAAAAAAGTGTTGCCTTAGAACAAAACAAATTGGCCAAAGTGGCAGAAAACTGGGCAGGCATTAAAGAGTGGCCCCAATTAGGGCAGAGGTTTGGTGATTCTGAGCAAGGGGGAGCTGGCAGGCACAGCACAGGCCATGGGAAAGGGAGGAGTGTGTTGATGAAATAAAAACTCTGCTGTGGAGAAATCTGTAAGCATCCCAAAGGGACCCATTAGGCAGTAAACTCCATATGTGGTCCTGCACTGGAATGGCTGTGGGAAGGGGGATGGATAACTCATGGGGTATTAAGCTGCTGGATAGTGTGCCCTTAAGTGTAATGATTGCTGCAGTGCTAAAGTGCCACGCATAAAATCAGCTCTGATGTACTGAATACATTTGCCGGGGAGCTCTAAAGAGGTGGCTTTGTCTGTGTGTAACGAGAAAATGAAAATGTCAAGAAAAATTTGAAGTGCTGTTGCTTCTTAGGGAAATGATTAGCTTTGCATTGACTGAAGGGAGAGTTCCTCACCTGCCTGAGCCTGGATCCTCTCCTTGGGTTTGTGTGGTGCCTTGCAGGAGCTACAGAGCAGCAAGATACACGTTAATCTGTAACCTGAGCTGAGGCTTTTACACCAGGAGTGAGCCTGAGTCATGATTGGAAGGGTTTGAAATAGCTGGGCTGCACGTGGGTGAACAGAGCCATTAAAGCACAGCTTTTTTGTTGTGCTGCAAGCATTCTAGGAAGGACACTTACTCAATTATTTTCTTTCTCTCCACTCTCCCCCAGGAGCATGGATACAAAAGGAGACAAAGACTGAAGAGTGAGGCTGTAATTTTGTGGCATTATAAGGAGTCTCACTTCGTTCAGTTCTTTGATTCTTTCTCCTCAATATTGTTTCACACTATCATGTCAAGTCAGTGCTTTAGCTCCTTGCAGATTGCACCCCTGAAAGGGTGACCTGGGTGAGTTGTGTGTAGTGTCAATTAAACGTGGCAATCAGCAAGCAGCAAACTCTGTGAAGAGATGAAAAACTTTGCCTGTGGACACCAAGTTTGTGAAATGTCTTTACATGAATAAAATAGCACTTGGATCTCTAGAGCTTTATCAAGTGTTGGAGAAATTATCCTTATTCCATGCATCAGGAACTGGTGACAGAGACAACAGCAGCATGGCAGCTGCTGGGGAGGCTGTGTGTGACCAATCCACCCCAGTCCTGCAGGAAGCTGAATATGGGGAGACTTATCTGAAGACCCCAGAGGAAGTCTGTTAGGATTTTAGCCTATAAAGCAGTGTAGCACTTGGTTATTCTGCCTTTAAAGGCAATGGTGCCAAGCAGATCCTGTGGAGTTTTGAACTTGTAGCCCCACTGAGGGTGCTATTTAAAAATGAGTCCATCTGACCAAACAGCAGACATGAGGGGAGGCAGCTTGGTGTGAGTTACCACCCGGATCCTATGGAGAGCTGAGGGTTTGTGATGGAAGGTTCTCACTGGTTTCTGTCAGCCAGCCAGAAATGGATTATTCTGGAGGAACAAGAGACAGACCCTGGGCTTTTGTCAGCTGCAGAGCTGCTTTTCTCTGGTTGGCAGCCAGCAACTTGCTGTGCTACTATCCTGTTGCTCAGCTGGGGTTCCTCAGACAAATTAAACAGCAGTGACGATGGGGAAGGAAGTGGCAGCAGCTCTGGAGGAAGATGCCCCTCAGATTCACATTTGCTTGGTGAGCCAGAAGATCCTGCAGAGCCTTGTGGGGATGGAAGTGGCAGTGCTTAGCTCTGCTCTGACATGAGATGCATTCCCTCCCTGCTCTGTTATGACTAAAGTGGGAACTGGGCTGTGTTCCAGACCTGTAGCCTGTGGCATTGGGCTGAAGAGATAAGAATTCACAGAAATGTAGAGCATCATAAAGTGTATGAGAGAAATTGAAATGACAAAGTTCTTCCAGTAGAACTTCCATAACTGGAAGCATTTCAAACTGTTTTGTCCTTCCAGATAAATGCAGTCAGCTTTCATGCTCCCTTCTTATCTTCTCCTGCCATGTATGCAATTATCAAAAATGTTTGTTGAAAAACCCCCCAGGCTGGCTTTTCTGTTCTGTGAGAAATCCTTACAGCCAAACTGAATGTGCACATGGGTGTTATCTCCCAGAGGTTTGATGTCTTCTGTCTCCACAGCTCAAAAACTGGTTGTGTATGGAGCAAGGTTTGGTGTTTACCCACAGTCTGGGCAGCCTGTGGTCAGTGTATGTCCCTAAAACCCACACAGTTGGTCTAAGAACCAAGATATTGCTTGTTTGCAAATGCCCCGTGCAGAACTTTGCATGTGTAAAGTGTTTAGAAGGCATTCTATCCTGCTGGAGAACAGCTTGGGTGCTGAAATGCAGCTACTGCTTCTTTGGCAGAGTTTTCTGATGTATGAGGAAAACTAAGCTGAACTGGGAAAACATCTTTATCATCCTCCTGTGATCCTCCCCGCATGCTTGCTTTTCGTGGAGTTGCTCTTTCTTGTAGGAAGTTGATAGCATTTTGGGGAAGGGAGGCGGCACTTGGCAGGAAGAAACCTTGAACCCTTTAGTGGGGCCTTGTGATTCAGCAGAGATGAGGATTTTGCTGCTCCCCAGTCTGGGAGAGAGTGCTGTTTGGCTGGGTTACTGTGGTACTCATGGTGCTCACCATCCAAACCTGGAGGTTTTTACACTTTTAAAGTCATCACTTGCCCTCCTTTGCCAATGGCTAAGTTATTTGATTTCCAATGCCATTAGATATGATCTTAGTGTCATTTTTCACAGTTTCAAGAGCACTGCTGATCAACAGGCCATTCCTTCATAATAAACCTGTCCAAACAGCAGAAGGGAGATGAGCAAGGTGTGATCTTGGCCCTATTGTGATATATCATAATTCTCATTTCTTCCTCCCCTTCCTAGAAACTAGCAGGATTACTGTTCACAACCAGAATTTGGGGATGCTTCCCTAGAATGTGCTCAGATTTCTGTTACAATCCTTTTACTATTGTTTTTCTTGTTCTTGACACTGTGAGTAGGATTAGAGGAGCTCAGGTGTAATGTGCCCATCTGTGTGTGTCTGGTCTCCATCCCTCCTCGGGTTCCTCTGCTAGCAGAAAGGAGAGGATAATGTGTAAATTTGCCAGATCAGGCTGATCTGATGAATGTCATCAGGCTGACAGGGCTCTTCATGACAATTCAATAGCTGGAATGGACTCAGTAAATTTCCCAAGCCCTCTAGCAGGGAATACATTCCTCACTCCTCTGTTGCTGGGCTCAGGCACTGTGGCACTGACAGCTGGGGGAGCCTGTGCAGCTCTGGAGTTGTCATTGCATGGTGCTGGCATTTACATTACCAGGTGTAAGCAGTGCTATCTGTTAGAAACACAATGCAGTTTTTGGCTTTTATGCCATAATAGGAATAAATCTAACACTCAAAAAGACTTCTGTATCTCACATGCCCTGTTTTGTTTAATGTATGCGTGCACACTGGTGTGTGTTTTTCCATTGCACTGCAGGATGCTACGGGAGAACTCTGCTCTATTTAAGTCTCCAGCAGTAAAATAATCCCATCAGGTTCATTAGGAAAGGCCATATATATTTTTTGGAGTGGGGGTGCAAAGGGGATGAGGAGGAATGGGGAGGGTAAAACAATACTGACATTTATGAGTGAATGGATGGTAAGAAATAAATGTTGTACCACAAGACACAGTGATACTTTTCTCTTCTTACTGACATTCAGTGATGCTTTGAAGACAGCAGGAAGCTTTGCTTTGAATCCTGAGCATATAAAAATTAGATAATTTAAATTTTATTTCTTTTTTGCCTCCAAATATACCTTATCCTCGAGCAGTTTTTATTAAAGATGCTAATTGCCCAGACCCTGACTAATGCTGCCTGCACTGTGCTGCTGGATTATTCTCCTTTGCCATCTTCTGAAGTTGGGCAAGGCAAAAATTAAAGCAGAAGATGTAAGTACTCTTTTAGTGCTTTTAATACTGCAAATGCCATTGCAAGTGTCATTTAGCCTGAAGCCATGGCACTGACAGCCAGCCTGCACAGAGCTCTATTTATTCCCTATTAGCACATCTGAATCAACAGCATGGTGGACACAATATTCTGCATATCAAGGAGCTGGCTACAAGTTTCTTTGTTCTGTATCTTTACCCTGTGTGGACACACACACACTAAATTACAGAGATGTATATATCTGAATTGGGTCACACTTTCCCACTGTCACTTGATGCATCAACTTTATTAATGACACAATTCAATGGCAGTGTTTGGAGGGGAGTAGCTGCCCTGCAGTTGATGGCTGTGCATTTGTGCCCTTCAAGTGTGAGGGGATGCTGCCTCCAACCCTGGTAGTGCTGCATCTTGGATAAAAGGGACTTGAAAGTCTCAGTGACAGCCTGCTGCACGCTTCCTCCTTTGTTGCTTTAAGGCAGCCTTCAGTTTTTCCTTTTAATTTTCTTGCATAAATCTAATGTCTGAAAATATCAACACTTCCTAATGACTTTTTTTTTCTCAAACCAAGCCTTATTTCCCTCTAACCATTTAAAAAATTCCTCATACTTGTCAGATTTATCTGTTTCAAGTATTTAGATGCCTCTTTAATAGATTAACTGTTTGACCATTTTCTTTTATGTTTCCTTCATTGGTGAGGAAAGAAACTATAGATTTTTTTTCCAGGCAAAAATAAGTCTATGGGGCAGCACTGTTTGTGCTGGATAAGAGCCTGGAAATCTTAACTGCTTTCTTCACAGACTGTAAGCACAACTAACTTAATGTCTCTTTATGGATTACATTGAGTTGTAGCTCTTCAGTGTTCCTGATGCTTATTTAGATGATTTTTTTTTTAAGGCTGCTGAATGATTCTGTACCATGCGCTATATATTTTCATTGTCCTTATAATTTATATTTTAATGTACTTTTGCTTTTTATAAGCTCTGCCAGTTTAACTGATGACTTATCTTGCTGCTTTTTGTATGGGGGAGAATAATTAAAGATACGGCAGCTCTGATGGAGGCCACAGAGTCTTGTCCAGATTTCCCAGATGGATTTCTCTCCCTGCTCTCTCCATTCACTCCAGCATTGCTATTTTACTGTTTTACCCCCCAAATTTTGTCCTTGCTGGCTGTTTCTGTGTTGGCACAGGGGTGACCTGGGAGGAGCAAATACTGTGCAGTGCCCATTACTGGATTTTCCAGAAGGACCAGCTCACTCTGGAAGGACCCTGTTTGCCCTTTTTGGTGGCACTGTGTGAATCCATCACTGAGGATTCAATCAGATTAACCTCGTCTCAAGTGGCAATTCAGGAAGTCAGCAAAAGTTAGGGTGGCTGAGGTTTATCCAAGAATAATTGCCTGCCTTATCCTCCTCTGATTCAATAGTTTAGAGAACATCTTTCAAGTTGCAGGACAAGATAAGAGGTTTTAAAGGAGTGTCCCTCAATTTGCTGACCTCAGGCACAGCTCTGGGTACAAGAATGTTTGAAAGGAGTGCTTTTATTCACAGAGCAGCTTTGCTCTGGGTGCAGGGTGGGGTGCTGAGTGTGTCTGAAATGCAGATTTTCAGAGCAAATGGGATCAGTCAAGCACTGCCCAAGGTGTAAATTTGCTTCCTAGAGCAATTGGAAATGTAAATTGGCTGTTCTAAGCCACTTGCTGTTAATTTGGGAGCCTTAAATGGCTAATGGCAAGCAGAACTTCTTATATCCCTGGTGAGGTGAGTAGCTATTGAAAGAGTAGTGGATTTTTATGGGGGCCTAGAAGGAATTCAGAAACACTACTTTTTTGTCTTGATTATGCACTGAAGTATATCTCATTCAAGTCTAAGTGGCTGAACTGCCACAGGGACAATTCTCATATTTGTCACTAATCTGCCATTTATTTAATTTATATGTTCTGTAACCCCTTCCAATAGCAGTGCCTGTGATAACAGGTGTGTTAAACTGGGTTTTATAAATGAATTTGAAATACTCATTGGATCTGGAGAGCTCTGCAAAGCACCAGCTGGACACCCCTGGGTGCAGCACCCTACAGATTGCTCATCACTGGTGATTCCAGCTCTATTGAAAGCAGGAGTTCTACAGGCTCAGTTTTCACTCTGTTTTTAGAGAGTTTTTGGGAGTGAATAAAGTCGTTGCAGGTCAGCACTGGCATTCTGGGAACTTCCTTCAGCACTGCAAACAGTAGGATCTTGCCTGACATTACTGACTTGCTTCTACCTGGAACTTGGTTTGTGCAACATCACAGCTGAAGGCTGAGAGAGAGAGGAAGGAATGATTGATCAAGACTAAATTCTGGTGAGAGTAGCTTGTATTCCACCAAAATGTATTCTTAAAATTGCAATCTCTTTCCTCAGTCCTGGTTTGAATAGAGGGAATTGGGAGAACAAAGGCACATGAATAGATATCTCTGTGCTTTTTCAGGGCTTGCAATTTATCTGAGCCTCTCTGATGAAAGATGTAATGAAAGACTCAAAGCACCATGTACAATAAAACAAGACCTGCCTGGAAGATGTCTTTAAAAGAGTGAGCTAAGTGAGCTAAACATTCTCAGCTGAAGCCTTCAGGATAGATCCTCATCTCCCAGAAACTGAGCTGGCTTTGGGGGAGAAGGAAGGGGAAGCAGAGCTGTGCAGTGAGCCAGGCACTGCAGTGAGCCAGGTTAAGCTTTTATGTTCTGATTGCTCTTTATCACCTGCTATCGCTGGGGAGTTTCCCGCTGGGTTGGGATCAGCTGTAGAAAATCTGCCTTCATGAAGGTGTAGAGATGTCAGGAGCTCCTTTTTGTTTTGCTCCTGACAAAGCTGCATGCTGGGCACAGGAAGGCAGAGGAATGTGTGTTTGCAAACTGGCAGAAGAGAGGATAACAGCAACGTTTAATTCTGTGTGTGGGTTTAGCTTCTTAAGAGAAGCTTACCTAGAAATGGTTTTTGCTCATCAAGATGATACCATGCTGCCATTTTTGTGGCACTGCTTCAGTAGACAAATATCTTTATAAATCCAGTAACAGGCCAAATTTAAGAGCTCAGCCATGTGAGTTTGGTCTTCAGCATCCCCAGTGACCATTTCACACTGCTTCATGTGGTAGAACTTATTTTTTAAGGGTGGTGGAAATAATGTTGCTGAGGTTTTGTGGTTTGTTTCTTTTTTTTTTTTTTTCCCCTCATTGTGGTTGGGCAGAGGAGAAAACTTGCCAAGTTTTTCAAGTTGTCTGATTTAGCCTTGCAGACATTGCTTCTTGTTATGTTGTTCTCTATTACATTAAGAAGCTCTTTAGGAGCTGCTATCTTATCCCCAAGGACACACTTGTAATCAAGTCCCTTTCAATCTCTTTGATAAAATAACCAGAGTGATCTCTTGCCTACTCTCTGTTGAGAGACACTTTCTGGGCCTAAAACAAATATTCTGATGCTTTCCATAGCATCTTGATTTCTTTTTATGGTTTTTTTCAACGTTGTTAGTGAATGTGAATGTTTGTTTTAAACATACCAGTATCTCGTGGTATGCAGTGGTGGGAATAAGTGTTGTTCCTGTTTTATAGATCCTGAAAGATCTTATTGTTTTAAAATTCCACAGGTCATTAGTGCTTTTTTACTGGTTTTGTGTTTTATTATTGGTATTGTTACTGAGCTGTTCCTCTCTGGAAAACTCATGACAAAACTGATGATAGCTCCTGACAACCACTATGGAGTAATCAACTCCCTAGTGCTTACTCTGTTTTAATTTCCTTGTAGATTATAGTAACTATTAGGGAATCATTATTATATCAAACACCTTAAAGCACTCAAAACCTCACATCTGTCCAGGTCAGCTTGATAAAGGGGAATCAACCCAACCCTCTATAAATCTGTCCCATAATTTTCCCCCAGTTACATAGTTAGACACATTTTTTCCTTTTTTGCCTAAGATTTAGCCCAGAACAAACCAGTTTTTGTGAAGTGAGTCACTCCCCTTGCCTTACATGGATATTGGTATGATGTTATCAGTCTTCAGAGATGTATTAAAATTAGCACCAGCATGTCAACCATGTCCCAGGGTGCTTTCAGCGAGTTCCTGTTGTTATCCTTTGAGTTGCTCTTGATTGCAGCTGCAGCATGAAGTACTTTGTCTTTCTCAAGTGATACAAGTATATCCTCCTCCCTTGCTCAACATGTAAAGCAGAAATATTTATTGAACTTTTCTGTCATTATTAATAATTTTGTCCTTCTGCAGCAGCAATGGGCCTATGCCAACGATAAAAATCTCATTACACTTGGAAACAACAACTCTTTATCACACTTAGCCCTTCTGCTGTGGGTTTTCCCTGGTGCCTTTTGATTGTTCTATCAGTTATTCTCCATTTTATAGTCTTGTGTCCATTGAGTGTCCTCTATTAGTTTGAAATAGTCTCTCAGCTTCCCATTTTGGCTCCATGTTAACCCTATCAGGGGTGGTGAGGATAAACCTGCTCAGACAGCTGGGCCTTGGTGCAACTCTGTGACTGACCTGCTGCATGTGAGCCACTTGTGATTTAACCAATGAAATCTGATGCTTATTTTAGAGCAAATCAACTTTTTAAAAATTTTTTTCCCAGTGTCAGCTAGGGGAATTAATTTTAAATTCATTGGGATTTGTTGAAAGCTTAATGCTACCTTTGAGCCTCTTTAAACTCCCAGCCTGATTTGTTTTTTCTAAGTGTCATGAATATATGAGTAAGTGCTCTTGACTTTCCAGGAGAAACTGCCTCTGGTGTCTCTTATAAAACTGCAACAAGACAATTCTAGGAATTGTTGGATTATGGTGTTGAAGTGGAATTTTGTATCACCCAACCCCATGGAGCACAAAATGTGTGCAAGGCAGACCTGGATTGTGTTCTAGGCTTGATGCTGTGTGCTTCTTATTTTCAGAGACATGGTTATTTAGGATTTGGAGGGGAAAAGATGGTAGATATTGCAGGGAGCTCAGGTTGTACCAGCTTGTGATCACTGGGAGTGCTTAATTTGATGTTCTTGCTGAGTGAACTGGATTTTTATAAACTCTGCTATGGTTTTGCCCTCAAGTTCAGAGGAAATCTTGTCTGTTTATCTGCAGAGCTGAAGACTTGTGCCTTGTAGGAGCTGTTTTGCTGCTGTATGACATGGACAGTGAAATTTAATCTTTGCCTTGCCTAAGCTTTAAGGCTAAAAATAGTTCACCTGTCATGTAAGGGAAACTTCAAGAGTATTAAGCAGTGCTTGGGGAAGGCTGGGAGATAATGTAATGGGGGTGTCATGGACGTGGAAGCGGTGAACTCCAGAACCTGCATTTTATTTTTTCCCCCATTTCCCCAGTGGCAGGTGTGTTTAGAGGGCTAAAGAAGGGGAAATCCACTCCTGGCCCAGGCAATAAGGATGAGGTGAAATACTTCCTAACTGGAAGCCACTTGAAGATGTATTGCAATTAGTGAACTCTTCCCATGTGAGGTTTCCCTGATTACATAGATTTCGGAAGTCACGCTTTTACAATTTCTCTTGTTAAGATATTGCTGCAGACTGAACAGGTTTATTTCTGGCTCTCGCAGAAAGCAATTACTGCAACTATAAAAACATTGAGTATTGAACTAGAATTCTCAGCCTGAGAATTTCTGGACCAGGTTTTTTTGTGGTTTTTTTTTTTTTGTTTGTTTTTGTTTTTTGTTTTTTTCTTTTTTTTTTCTTCTGGTGAAGCATTGTTTGGTGGTGCCACACCTAAATGACTTTGATTTACAGTGGTTTGATTTTAAAATAACAAAAAACAAAAGCATGCCTAGAAACCCCCAACCCTATAAAGAACCAAACCGTGGTTTGAGACTCAGTGCATATCAAAGTGGTTTTAGTAGGTATGATGTAGAGTAGTTTAGCATTTTTGTGGTTTTTTTTTTTTCTGGGTGGGTTTATGAGATCTTGATTTTAGTACAAATGTGTCTTACATTCATATTTCTATGTATGAGGGCTGGCTGGAGAGTTGGTGGTAGAATAGTTATTTTTAAATCAAATATGAGGCGAAATCTTAGCTGAGGGCACTGTATCCTCCTCAGGTGGCCAGTCTGAATTCAGTCTGGCATCCACCAAAAGTGGTGACAATCTTTTGTCAGCTTCCTGGGCTCAGAACTTGGTGGTTTCAAACAGCAGCAAAGCCTTTAGTTACTCACAGGAATAGAAAGAGTGCAACAAACACTGAATGAATTTTCAAATCTTTGGGCAAACACTGACTTCTAAATGTATTTTTGTGGAGTCTTTTTCTCCATTTAGCTCATTTATTTGACTCGTATTCCATGGGGCTTTCATGAAATCTATTTAGTGAGGTATTTAACTTGGGCATGGTTATTTCAGCACATAAACCTGGAATAAAGAGCTGGTTTAGTACAGTTCTTGCTCAGGGCTAATAGAAGGCTAATTTTGGCACTGCAGACTGGGTGGTCTGGGGAGGTTTGAAGCCAGGCTGGATCCAGGTCTGGGAAGAGGTGGAACTGCTGGTTACCCATTGCTGTACCAAGTGAATTCACCACGTGGGATGTTTGCCTGAAGCTGTTTTATACAAATGCTGGAAACCTTTCCATATATTGTTACTAAAAGCTGGCCTTTTGGAAGGAAACTGATTATTCACCAAGTTTCCCATCCATGTGTTTTGCCAGACTGCTGTGAGCCATAAGGATACTGATAACATTATATTAATTACATGCTTTATTTCTAAAACTACTTCTGCTCTGCACCTCTTCAGTGTGTTGGGAGAATCTGACCCCTCTGTCTGTTTTCCTGTCAGTAAAACAGAGATAATGACACTGCTCTGTTCAGCACAGTTATTATAAGGTGCTTGAATATGTATATAAAAATGCTAGCTGAAAAAGTAGCTTAAAAAAGGTTTAGGTGAGCCTATATGTCATGGACATAATCAGAAAAATTTGTGTTCTTGGTTGGAGAGGGAGTATGATAGCCACATGTTCCCATAGCAGGAGGGCTGGAAATGAGGTGAGGTGCTTTTAGAGAACTCTCTCAAATGCTGTTTTCTATCAGGTGGCAAAGCTGATGTGGTTGGGTACAGAGAGCCTTGCCAGGTTCCCGGCAGGGGACTGATTCTTCACACATCTTTGAGTGCACAGCCACTTAGAAACTTCCTAGGCTAAAGTGTTTTCTCCCATCAAAAGCTTGAAGCTTTTGTGTTGTTGGTTTTTATTTATTTTATTTTATTTTTTTTTAATTTCAAGAGACTTGGTGTAAGTGAGCTGGAAATATCACCAGTAGCTGAGACTCAAGTGCAATTCCTGCTGCTAATTACACAGGCTTTTTGCTAAAGGTAGTAAATAGAAATCATTCATGGGTCCTCAGAGGCCTCAAAATCATTCAGTATTCAGGGTAAATATATCAGGGAGCTTCATAAGAGAATAATTTTAAAACAAAGCCTGGTCAGCTCTTTAATAATTTACTGATTGTGATAGCAAGGAGAATATCTAATAACCAGCAAGATTGGCTTTCAAGTAGAAAATAGATTAGTGTTAGAGGAGGGTTTTTTTCAAAGAATCATAATTACTATTAGAGAAACATTTGGTTATCATATCAGTCCTTGATTGCTTTACAAGCACTTACCAAGGCAAAGGCACTTTATTTGATTGTTTAGGAAGCTGCAAAGACAGATTTATTCACATGACACTTGTCTGGAATAGGAAGCTCTCAACAGCCTTGTCAAGTCCAGTCTTAAAATATTGCAATTGGTCTGCTAAAAGAGTTTGGATTTTGATGACCACTCATGTTCATTGGTCTGACATGGGAAGGGATGCTCCAAGTAATGTAATAACTTTTATGAGGCCTGGGGTTGCTCAGTGTGAAGAAGAGAAGGTTCTAGAAGACTTCTCTAAGTCCCTTCTAGTGTCACAGGGAGCTCCAAGAGAGCTGCAGAGGGACTTTGGACAAAGGCCTGGAGTGACAGGACAAGGGGGAATGGCTTTAAACTGAGAGAGATCAGATTCAGATTGAATATTCCGATTGGAAGAAATTCTTCCCTGTGAGGGTGGGCAGGCCCTGGCACAGGGTGCCCAGAGAAGCTGTGGCTGCCCCTGGATCCCTGGCAGTGTCCAAGGACAGGCTGGACAGGGTTGGGGCAACCTGGGACAGTGGAATGTGTCCCTGCCCATGGCAGAGGTGGAATGAGATGATCTTAAAGTTTTCTTCCAACCCAAACCATTCTGGGGTTCTGTGACTTTGGCCAGCTGTCAGCTATTGAGCTCTTGCTCTAAAAGCTGAATTTAGGATAGCTGCAGAAATTCAGCAGGGAATACAGACTTGCACAGAAAAGCAAGTCCTTGCTGTAGGGTACCTTGCCTCTGCTGAAGGTGCTGACTGTGGCAAACCCAGATTACAGCCTGTAAGAGCATTAATAGCAAAACAGCAATGTGAGCAGTCTTTGCCTCCATCCCTCAGGCTTTGGGTCTGCTTTGGTCCAAGTGGTCACAGGAGCTGGCTGCTGAAATGGCAGGACCAGGGTGGTTGGTGAACTTGTCTTTATGGAAAGTTCCAGGCTCTTGAAGAGGGAAGGTGAAGAACAATCACGTGAGAAATGTAGGGATTGAGGCTTTGCACCCTTGTGCAAGTCCTGAGGGTGTTTACAAAGATTGATTGTTCATCCAAACACTTTTAGATGGATTGTGCCATGGGATGGGATGGTCAGAGGAGGAGGGAAAGTTGAAATAAATAGTGAAGAAAAGGTTGGATGGTTTTTCTTTCCCACAGCTCCTTTGTTCCTAACACCATGTTGGCCTGAGGAGGAGATTTTCCTTTGCTCCCCAAGCTGATAAAACTCTGCTGTGTGGCACTGTGTTCCTCTCCTAATGACTGTTAATGACACAGCACCGAGAGCAAAATATGGCCTTAATGAAGCCTGATGAATGGCTATGTCTTAAAAAGGAATTAAGTGATATTTTTGAGGGGGGAAATGTGAAGACACAGTAATTCTAATTACTTTTATTTTATGGCACTCTATATATTCCAAATAACTGATAAAGTTTATGCTTGGCTGTAATGGTGTAGTAAATTCCTAACAAAAAATATTTTCTATCACTATGTTAGCTTACAAATTTCTCCATAGATTTTATTAGATGAGCTTCGTGAGCAATCCATTAAAAATGGGAGCTGTAGAATTTACAAGTTTTCCATGTAGTTCACAGAAAACTTCCATGCTTTCCTGAATGAGTGCATAATGGATGTGACTCTTTAGTCACAATTCATTGGCACATTGCAGGGCCTGGTGCTTTGCATGCTGTGCAGGAAGAAGAAAGGCTTCCACCTCCTGCCAATGCTCAGCTGCTTGCTTTATGTGGCCTCAAATTCCCTGGGTACAGCTCATAAGAATAAGTGAACAATTGATGGTTTGCTCTTAAATTTTAGCAGAACTAGTTTGCTTTTAAAGTAATTCCTAATGCTCTTGGCCTCTTGCACTTCCTGGAGAACTTGTAATCACAGAATTGTTGAGGCTGGAAATGACATTTAGAGATGATCAACTCTCAACCCAGCAGCACCACCACGTTCACACCAATCCATGTCCTCAGTGCCACATCACAGGTTTTCTGGAACATTTGCAGGGATGGTGATTCCATCCCAATGCTGGCAACCCTGTCTGTGCAGAAATTATTCTTAGAATGTCTGTTCTGTCCTTCTGGGGTCCATCCACATCGTGACAGATTCTGCTTTTACCTGCACGAGGGAAGTGAAGACTTTGTGTGCAAAGAGCTGAAGGTTTGTGGCTTTTCCTCTCTGACAAACTGTGCTTTCCAAACTTTCCAAGCTGGAGTGGTTGAGAGAACTGTTTGACTGCCATTTTTCGTTGATTAACCGAAATTGCTTACACTGATAATTTTTTTGTGAAATGTTCCTTGTAGAACCTTAGCTTCCAAATCAGGACTCTGCAGTTTCTGGGAGGGAAGACAGAGTGAGGCAGTAGAAGTGGCTGTGATTTGTTATACTGAACTTGATGTATTGGAGAGAAAAAAATGACTTTCAGATATGCTAGCTGGAGTTCAAATTGTCATAGCTGTTTATTCTTCCTTCTAGCCCTGAAAAAAAAAGATTTCTAAAAATTTTTAGAATTAGTCATTTATTTATTCATGCTACTGCCTGTTCCAGAAACTGGGCTTGGAGTAATCTTTAACTGGAATGCTCCCCTCTTCATAGCTCTCAAATATTGTTGCTATTTCTGGATCCCAATAGATACAAAGGTATAATATCACTTTCAGATATTTTGCTGAGGTGTTTCCTTGTTGCAATTGGAATCTGTGAGTTGTCTGACTTAGGTAGCAACAAATTTATGTCTTGTACCTGGAGGAGCTGTTCCTGTTCCCTGTGGCTGATGAAAAGGCACTTGCTACCCTATTTAATGGCAGCATCCTTTGGAAAGTCATGCAGAGCACCTGCTTGATGATACAGATCTAATCCAGATCCCCATTTTGTGGTGTTAATTCAGATTAATTTTATATCAAACAAAACTGGCAAGAAGAAAAGTGAGCAGCATCAAGTACTTGATGAAATGCATTGTGGTATATGATGGAACTCATGTAAACCAGGAGTTTTCACCTGCTCAGTGCTTTGGAAAGAGCTGAAAAAAATAGGATTAGTGGGAAAATATTCCATGCAGGGAAATGCACTTGAGGTCCCAGTGAGTCAGAAGGTGGCAGCAATGACACTGACATCCCTCTGTTGTGCTTTGCCTTGACAATAAGTTACAGCTGGCGCGGCTGGAATTGCAAACTTTGGATAAGAGTAAGAGCTCAGAGGGATCTGAAAAATATTGAATAAAAATAAAAGGTTGGGTAAGCAATCTGCCTGTGCCCTCTCTGTTCCTCCAGAGTCAGCCTTGTCCTCTCATCGAACAGCTCAGTGGCTTCCTGCAAACGCTGCACCAGCTATTCCTGGTGCTCAGAAAAGCCTCTCTGCTCCCTCCCAGGCCTGGCTGTGTATTTGCAGTGCTGCTGATCTGAGCTCCCTTTTGCCTGGCTCTGATTGCTGTCAATGCCATCTCAGCCTGCCCAGGAGAGCTTTCCCCACTGAGCACACTCAGGTGTTCTCCAAAGGGAATATCCCCTCTCCCAGGGCAGAGTTCCACCACCCTGAGTCTGCAGGCAGCATGAAGAGCCAGGTGCTGCTCCTTCAGCACTGTGGAGTAAAGTGGAGCCAAGAAAAACAAACACTGTGTTATAGCTGTCTCTGCAGCTTTGTTAATTTTGTCTATAAATTGAGCTACACCCAGGAAAAGCAGTGCTTTATTTTAGAAAGGTGCTAAGCAGGGTACACTGACCCTTATTGTATTATATGGGAAGATAAAGAGTTTAAGTTCAAAATTTGCTGCTAATGGAGAACTGCTGGGCTGTTTGACATTTTCAGACTATTTTAATGTTGCCTCCTTGCTGCACCTTTCTATTTACTTCTGTCTGTCTGTGGTACTAATATATTGCTTTTCCATGACCCACCATTGTTGAGATAAACTGCTAGATCCAGGTCCTTTTGGCATTTCCCAGAAAGTGTCTTTGTGTTCACGTCTAAAGGTGAACTTGTATTGCTGAATAATTGATGGATGGTAGTTAATTTCTTTGTCTTCAAAAAGGAAGAAACTTATTAATGAGGATAATGCATGAGAGATCAATGCCAATGTGTGTGACATCGATTAATGATTTCAACTTGTAACCAGGTTTAAAAAAGCAGCTGGGCTCTGTATTTGAGCACATAATTATCTGTAATTGTGCTGGTAACTTGGTGGGAGTGGAAAAACAGATAAGGCACCACTTACAGGGTACTGGGCAGAGGTCTTCTCCCTGATAGTCACTGAGCTGGCTTATGATTAACTCCTCAGTAGTCAAGGTGCTGCACAGATGTGGTGTGGGTTTATTTTTTTCTGTAGGGATGGTGTGTCTGTATGTGCACATATATATATTTATAAATATGGATGAATCTGTACAGAGAAGGAAAGCCAATGCTGGAGAAACAGTTTTGTTTTTAATAGTACAAATTGTCATCAGGAAGGGAGATGGTGAAGTTGCAAATGGTATCAGGAGAACGGCCTGAGGTGTAAAGTTTCCTTTCTTTAACACCCCCACCTACCCAGACAGCAAAAGCTCAACAGATCATGTTCTAGACCCAAACTTTCAGTGCACAATACAAGGAAGTGAAAACTTCACTGTACTCTTTGAAGTTTACCTAAAACTTTCACTTGTCAATCCTGTTTTTAACAAGGATGCTGCATAATGGGAAGCTCTGTAATGAAAGCTGTAAGTTGTGTGTATTTATTTGTAAGTACACACTTACTGCTTGCCTTGGGGCAGAAAAAAGGAGTTTGCTCTATTGGGCAGGCTGATCTTGATGTGTACTGAACTTTTTAAAGCTGACATTCTCTTTAACACCCATTGGTGTGTGGAATAAACTTCCCCTGTACCTCTAGGACTCTGCCCATAGCCAGAGATGTGAGTGGCAGTTGTGTTTTGGGGACTTGTGCACCCTTAAAAAACCTTTTAGAACTGCAAAAAGATGTATCCCTGTCCTTCAGAAGCACATGGGCTGTGAGTACTCATTTCCAGGGAGAGGAGCTGTGATGTGGATGGCAGAGGCAGCCTGGCTGAGCTCTGAGTCAGCTTTGTGTGGAGCTGTGAGATGTTGTACTCACTGCAGGGGACTGGAGGAGTTCTCCACCTTCCCATTCCAGCCTGGCAGTAGGATTGGGTATTTACACACTAACTTTTTTTGTTAAATACTTCAAACCCATACATAGACTCAAATTCATGAGCTGATCTTGTTAAATATGTTTCCTTGATGAAATGCATCCGCTGTCCTAACGTGACAGTGCCTTCAGTTGTTTAGCACTTCACTTTCCTCACCCACAAATGGTACAGCTTGTCCCTGGAAAACAAAGAATTGGTTTTTTCCTCATCTGACACAGTAAGGGAACAGTTTTATGGAGTCAAGAAGCCTCAAGCGACAGTCTCAAGGAAACTTCAAAACTTATGTTAATGTTTTCTTTTTTAAGCCACTTGAGAGTTATTAGTAACAGCAAAATAAGCTGTGGTGTTATACACCAGGATGGGATCAGACTTAGAGATTTTTTTTTTGCCAGTTTTAGAAAATAATGTCATGTAGATATACTAGCCTTGAAATGTAGAAGTCTAACAAGACTGTTTTGAAGGGGTTTCAATTCTTCATGCCAGCTTGAAAGCCACATATTATAAGAGCCTCTATGTGTGTTATTGCTTGGTGAGCACCAGAGTTTTGGAGTACAACTTGTCCCTGTCTTGCTTGATGTTTTATGAACCAACATTATGGCCCTGTTTGAATTTCAGGAGTTCCCCTAGCTGTAAATGAGTTATACTGATGGTATGTCTCTTTATTTTTAAATTACACATTCCTTATCTGCAGCATGTTTTCTCATTTCCCTTCTCCAGCCTTACAACTTCTTTTAATAGCTGGATTTCATCCCACCACTATATATCTAGTCCTCCAAGATGCTGTTGTTGTCTGGAAGACTATTTCAATCCTCCTGGCTTACAAATATCTATTGACTTTGTCATTAACTGAAATAATTTCAGACTTTGCTATTTTGTACTTACATCTGCCTAATTTTAGTTTACCCTGTTCTTGCTGCAGTCATCCTGCATCTTATCATAGTCTTAGTTTTCACAAGTCTTTTTGAGTTCAGACAATTCTCCATGCAGTTTTAGCCTGATTTTAGTTCAGTCTCATGTTTGCCTTCGAGCTATTTGATGTCTAAGTTGTCTGTTACCAGTCCTTTCTTCAAGATTCTTGTAGACAATTTATTTCCAGCTTTTCTTCTCTATCCAGATCTTCCCCCTCACCCTTCTTCACCTTGCTTATGATGCAGGCTTCTTGGGTTGACACTTCTCTTTGGAAGAAGTATTAAACTTCTCTTATTTCTACTCCCTGAGCTCCTTGGGCCTCAGTAAGTCGGGTTGTTTAATATTTTTTTTGTCATTCTGAACATGAATTCTGGACTTGCTTTTTTTCTTTCCTTTTATTTAGTTTACATGGAAACAACTTTATTTAGAGTTGTTTTTTTACAGCTGTTCTTTGCTATTGTTCACTTCTTACCAGCACCATCTCTGTATTTCAAGACTTTCTGCTGTTATTGCCCAGGTAATTTGCACTGCTATAAGAATTATTCCAGTGGTTTCTGTCTACTGTGCTGGCTGGATCCTTTCTGCTGCCTAGCAGACTACTTAGTGAGGTTTTCTTCTTGCTATTCTGTTCTCTGCTCTCCCTTAATCTCCAGCTGTACTTGTGATTGTCCTTGTGCTAATGAAAGATACAGGTGTGCCTTAATTTCTGAAGTGATGCTGACACCTAAAGATAGGGTCAGACTTCATTGATAGGAGAGGTTTTTGGACTGGGCTAGGATTTGGTTGCCCAGAGAAGCTGTGGCTGCCCCTGGATCCCAAGGCCAGGTTGGACAGGGCTTGGAGCAACCTGGGACAGTGGAAAGTGTCCTTGCCCATGGCTGGGGGTGGGACTGGATGATCTGGAAGGTTCCTTCCAACCCAAATCATTCTGTGTTGAGATACATAGACCTCTCAAGCTCATCTCTGGCTGGGGCTTTGGACTGCTGACGGGGAGTATCAGCTGCAAACTCAGGATTGCACTGTGCAGTTCTTCAGTGGTTACTCCAGAGCCATAGAACAGTTCAGGTTGGGCAGGACCTTTAAGATCATTGACCCGGCAGTGCCAAACCCTCTACCAACCCATGCTCCCGAGTGCTGCATCCACATGCCTTTTAAACCTCCCTAAGGCAACCTCTTCCAGCTCCTGACCCACCCTTTCAGAGAAGAAATTTTTTCCTAACACCCAACCAGGCTGAGTCCTGAGGCCATGCCGGACCTTAAAATTACCGGAGGATGGAAGTTTCTCAAGTCGCCGGAGCTCGGACAGTACTTAGTGTCCCAGCAGCCCGGTGGTTTCACACACCCATGGGTGCTGCCGGTGTGCTGCTCGGGGCTCTGGCACAATAGTTATTTAGTGTCCCAGCAGCCCGGCGGTGCTGTCGGTGTTCGGCTCGGGGCAGCAGCAGTGCCGGGGCACCCCGGAGCGCCCGCAGCCGCCGCCGGTCCAACACCGCCCTCTTCGGGCCGAGCCCGAGCCGCGGAGCACGGCGGTGTGGGTGAATGGCAGCGGCGGCAGGAAGGGTGTTTGGGGAGGAAGCAGGGCTGTGGTACAGCCCAAGCGCTGGGAGAGCAGTGAGCCCGGCACGGATTGCCGCTGGAAGGCTGGGATTGTCCAAACCATTGTCCAGAGCCATCCCTGCTGTGCTGGTGGCTGCACAGGTGTGCTCTGTGCGGGTGGTCATTGCTCTCCTTTTCCGCTGTGAATTCCAGCTCAGGTCACTGGTCCATACTGATCTGTTCGCTATTCAGTGCCTTGGTTTTTTCCCTGCTTAAGGACAGCCATGAATTTTGGGTCCAGAAGTTACCTGTGGACAGCAATTCTTTAAATCGTGCTCGGAATCGTTTCCCTGCCTGTGCCCAAATCCTGGAGTGCCCAGTGCGTGGTGTGACTGGGTGTTGAGCAGTGAACTCCCGAAAGTGAAGTGAATAATGACAGAAATGACTATTTTCGGCCGTGGGTGCCCGTGAGGTGCTCCTAGCAGCCGCGCCATCCAAGGCCCCCCAGCCCTGCCCTATCTCCCTCCTCCTTGGCTCCAGCAGAGGGTCGCTCCCTCCACCCCATCCCCGCGCCGCTGCCGGCCCCAATCCCACCCCCAATCCCAGCCCTCCGTTTAACGCCAGCCCCTGCACCGCCTCGCCATCCCCGCTGGAAACAGGGCAGGAGCAGCGAACCAACCTGGCTGCGCCGCGCGATGCTGTGCTCCAGCCGCTACCGCGGGGCGCTGTGCGAGCGCGCAGCCGGCCTTGAATAGGGAGCCGAACCCCAAAAACAGCCCTCCCCGCCGGCCGCGGAGGCAGCCGCTCCCCCGGGGGAGGCGGCCGGGGTGCCCCCGGGGCAGCGGGGCGGGCTCGGCTGGGGTACCTCCCGCCCGCCGCTCCGGCGGCTCCGCCGAGCAGCACCGCGGCTCCGGCTGCCGGGGCCGCCGCCGCGCACGGCCACCAATGCGGGGGATAGCGGCGGCGAGGCAGCGGCTCCGCGGCAGCGGGGAGGGCAGGTGAACTCCGGGGAAGGATGACCGGCGTCGCCGCGATCGTCTTTCTCCTGCAGCTCTTGCCCAGGGCGGACGGACAGGTCTTCCCAGGTGAGTGATGCCCGCCCGGCCGCCGCTCGGCTCCGTCCCCCCGGGTGCCCCCGCCGCGGGCGGCTCTGCCGGCAGCCCCAACTCTGCCCTCGCCCCTGCCTCCAGCCCCGCGGCCTCGCACGGAGCTGCCGGAGCCAGCCGGGGTGCGGCGGGGGATGGAGGCTCCTCGGCAGGCGCTGGCCGGCGGCAGCGAGCAGAGCAGCCTCGGAACCAGCCGGTTCCGAAGGCACCGGGGATGCGGGGGGCTCCGCCCGGCTGTGCGGGGCTCCGCGGGGTCCCGCCGGGCAGGGGGCTGGGGGTTCGCTCCTCCGAAAGTTGCGTGTGGTACGAGGTGACAGCATCGCCTTTATTCAGGGATTCACCAGATATGAGGCTGTTTTTGGTGGAAAACAGCGTTTTGGAGCCCGAGGCAGGAGTTGGCTCCCGCGGGATGAGTAGCGCGGGGGAACCACTGCCTTTCCCTCCGGACAGGTTAAAGGCTCCCAGCTCGGTCTGGGAAGTTCGGCGGCAGCTGTTTCACCACTTGTGTGTCACAGCTCCAGGAACTTTCTCGGGGGCTCAGCCGCTCGGCTCGGCTCCTTCCCAGTTGTCACTTTGTCAGTCACTGATGGCAAGGAGTACTTTGCTCCCTGGCATGTGTACAGTAATAGTAGCCGGCTATTTTCCCACTCCTACGAGTTCCTTTAGGCATAGTTTGAATTACTTGAAGATGACAGGTGCTTATGGAGCTGGCTCTCTCCTCCTGTGCTATTTTGTAGGTAATCCAAAGATACATTAGTCTTGTTTTTCTCTTAGATCTTGCAATATATTAATTTTCTCACTGCAGTTTGTGCTCATGCTAAAAAAGAAACAGTTACAGCGTTCTCCTCTCTTGACTTAGGAAAAAAAGTATTTTAAAGCTATCTGTATATTTAAGACGAGTAACATTTCCATGTGTGTAATGTTGCTTAGCACAGGGATAAATCTCAGTGCGTGTGACTTAGGCACGTCGGAGGCACGAAACTAAGTTGAGTTCATCTCAAACAGAAGATGATTTTCATCAGGCAAGACCGAGAGCTCCAATGCCTCTGTCTCGCTGCTTTCAAGCAGCAACAGTGGCGTGTTGGAGATGCTGAGCACCGAGCTCACTTTCCCCCCAGCCCTGGGGTGCAGCCTGGGCAGGGCTGGACCGACCATCGGTGGAGGAGATGTTGTCACCAACCCGGCTGGCTTTGACACCGCCAGGATCGTGTTTACATTGCTAGGCAACTGCACCAAGCACAGATTTATTAGAGAGGCTGGGAAATCTAACCTAGTTAAATAGCTGCTTCCTTGAGTAAGCAATATGTGGAGCTATTTATTTTTCCCCCTTTTTCTCTCCCTTCCAACTGTTTTCGTGTTCTTGACACTTGTCATATCAATTGAGATTAGATCCGGGGCTTTGGATGAATCATTTAGCCAGATGCTTGGAAAGAAGAGTGCAACGTGAAAATAGCAAAGTTTTAAGGGGGCAGAAGACACTTTGTATTTGAGGGAGATAATGTGATATGAGCTAAACACGTGAAAATGTAATATTTTAAATTATTTTTAGGAAAGGCATGAAATATTTTCGTTATCACTTCAGTGATTGGGAGGATTTTAATCATTAGTGTCCCTTTCTCCCTCCTGTTTTTGTGCTTCCTACCACTCAAAGTAAGAGGCACTGATTTTAATAACTAATGTTTTCTGAGCTGCTTGTAGTGCTGAAGTTAGAAGAAAGTGTTCTCCTCTTACACTTCACACCAAATATTTAGTTTATCTATCTGGACTGTGCCCATATAGATGATTTTTTTTGATAAAAAGCAAAGCTTTTCAGGTGCACTTTGTCCCTGAAAATTGAGGGAAGTTTGGAGCGACTCCAGCTAATGCCATCGGTGTCTTTCCCCATCCTCCATCAGGTGGTGCTCTCTCCATAACTTTTAGGATGCAAATACCTCTCGTCTCGGATTATTTTTCAAAGCCTACTGCGTTTATACAGCAGCCTTTTGTTAAACATCCCGAAAAATCACTGTGCAAGTTGTCGGCTGGGTTGTTTTTAATTTATTTTCTCAAGCGACCGTCGGACTAGGACATAGGAAAGACACAAGATGAAATGTATTCAGCTCCTACCCGATTTGCACAGCTGCTGCTGCTGCTTTGTGTTATCCACACCGTAAAATCAGGAATACTACAAAGAGGCAGCAGAGTGCTCATGGCTTCTCCCTGGAATACCTCGTTTCGTAGGGAGCTGGCTAACACTCATTTCTTTATGTAATTTCTGTATCACTCTATTTATAACTTCTTCCCAGCAATTACTTCCACTTCCCTGCAGTCTCTGTATTTATTTGTAATTCAACATATGCTTTTCTAGGTTCTAAACTTTTTGGCGGCTCTGGGGTCAGCTACTGTTTGTAATGCTTTATTTTTCCACCCAAGTAGCACCAGGTAATTCTAGTAGCTCCCGGCCCTCTCAGGATTTTGGAACCGAAGGAGCATTACTTACAGGGAAGTTTTTCTCCCACCAAAACGTGTGGATTATTCTTGCAGTTGCTGCACACTTTACCACTGTCTGTTTTGTGAGGATTTTTAACACAACAGAGAGATAAATTGAGAGATTAAAGTAATTTGCAGCTGTGAAAAAGCACTCGGTGGGGGGAAAGTAGGACAGTGGGCTTACATGGGGGCTGTTGACCTGAACACCAGATTATTTGATGTTTTTTTTTCTTCTGATATCGGTGTTTGCTTTAATTCTCCCCCCATCCTGCTCCCTGTTTTGCTGGCAGAGCTCCTGAACGCTTGGATGTGTAGCTGGCTGCTTCCAAAGGCTGCTGCTACATCCTAAAGTTATGGCAGCTGAGAGTTCATTACACAGGGTTTGTCCAGGGAGGAGAAGATGAAAAGGGAGCAAACTGCAAGGAAATTTGGGGGGAAGCTTTAATGTGGTAGGAGTTCATTTGCTCAGGTTCTGCTGTCAGTAAATTGGCAATGAAAAACGGGGCTTTCTCAGTGAGCTGCTCTGTGTGGCAATTGTTAACAATGCAGCCATTTAACTCAATAATCACTTTTCTCTCCCTCTGGGGAGCTGTTAGCACCACAATCCCACTTTATTTTTATCCCCGGCTGGCTCGATTTGTTTTCTAATACATAAACAATTAATAGTGAGAAGGTGATGTTGTGAAAGTGTCTCTGCCGACAGCGGCAACGAAAGGTCACTGTGTGTATAAAGGCGTTTGTGAATCTCCGAGGGATAATCCTTCTCTTTTACAAACGCAGAGCCCTTTTTAACCATCCACCCTCCTGCGAGTCCCTGAGCTCTGCTTTTCTTGTTTAATTGTACTTTTAAAGTCTGTTATGCTCGGAGTGCAGGCCCACGTGCTCTAGTTTTCATTAATGTTATGGGAATGATTTGGGGCACTTACTGTAGAATATTAAAGTATATTTTTTTTAGAAGGCACCATCATCTGTTGCCATGGAAACCCGAATAGTAGTCAGGATGTAGGTCTGAGGCTTTGAACCTCAAAAGCCATGGACAAGGGTTGTTTCTTGTAGGAACAATTACTTTTGTGTATAAAATCCAGTTAAGTGGAGAGAAGAAAGGGAAATAAATTGATCTGTTCAGCATTGCACTGACAATCCTCTTGAATAACATTCAGCACAGAAGGATCAGTGTCTCTGATTCTCTCTCTGTGGGTATGGTGTGGTTTTTTTTTAAGCTCCTTATTTATCATAATAGTTGTTTTATGCCTCTGGTAATTTTCATTGTGATTTTATAAGTGAGGTGAACGCATGTGTATTGGCAGGTATTGTTCTTTGCCTGAATAGGAAGAGCTAAATATACAATGGAGAGGTGAGCATTGGAGCTTAAATGTTTTGGCAATGGGCAAATTGGAGACTGATTTAACGTGGCCCTAATTAAAAAAATTATACAAATAAAGCCAATTTCATCTGAAATCCAGCTGCCAAAGTCTCTGATTGATGTACACATGGGTTTGCTCACTGATGGGAGCTGTAATGCTTCCATTCTGCCACAGAAATCCTGCAGCCTGGTTAACATCCCCACAAACTCACAGTGTTTGGGTGACAAGCAGCAGGATGTGTGTCTTTGCATTGCTATATAAAACCCTCTGTCTTTTTAGAGAACACATTCCTTAATTTTTTTATGGAAACCGCTCCAGTCTGTTTCCTCAGCATTTTGTAATGCCCAGATTAAATATGTAACTAAGCCTCCAAAATATGCTTGTAGGTACATCCATAGATGAGAACTTTCCTCAGATCTATTTGAAATAGCAGCAGCATTCAGAGGTCACCTGCTGCTATGAACAAGCTGTAGTCCAGGTTTCCATCTGTGATGCAGGAAACCTTCTGTGCCTCAGTTCCACAGGGCTCCACTTCCCTGGAGAAGGGCTGGTGGGCTGATGGTTCTTGGCTCTGTGTTCATATCCTTGACAAGAAGATGGTATGTGGCTCTTAGGGTATTTCTTGAATGTTTTATGGAGCAGCATTACTTGGCTCATTTAAGCCAATGTATTTGGCTTAGAGTCACTTTTTTGGAATATACCGCTCACATTTCCTAGTTTTATTTTTTCTTTAGCTGGTGCTTTCCCTGTTTGTGCTGGATGGTGCTACTTGGATGTACCTTAGTTTAGGTGATATCTGGGTGGTGTTTGGTTTTTTTTTTTTGGTTTTTTTTGAGATTTTCTTACCTGCCTCTTAACCTACACTTTCCTGGCCTTGTGCTCTCTCTTACTTTTGAGTGCCATTCCAGCATTCCAGGCAAAGCCAGTGAAAAAGAACAGGCACATCGAGGTGGTGAATGTTGATGGCATCAGTAAGGACTTCTTACATCCTGATTCAGTCTTTCTGTGCACTTGTCAATTATACAACAAGAAATTTCTTCTAGGGTTCATTATTGTGAGCCCTAGAGATCATATATCTTCATGGTAAAGGAGACAATTACTGTGTCTCAATCAGACTATGCATCATTTAATCAGACCTGCTTGTTTTTTAATATCCAATAAATACATCCCATCTGTCACTGTGGTTCAGGGGTGTCAAACACTTTGTAAACTGGATGACAGGACATTGCATGTTCCAGAAGAAAATGCTGCTAAGTCAACTAAAGAAAACAAAGACCTCTGGGGAAAGAAGGCTGTTAGAGTGTTGTTTAATGCCCCAGTTAGAGATGATGTAATTCTGTGAAGTGAATCCACCTGGTAAAACAGGACAAGAAACCCCAGGAAGAAAGGACCTACTTAGGGCTTGGTCTCCTCTGATTTTCTTGTTTTCTTTTAACTAGGGCTTGTAAATCAATCCAAGGCCAGTTGCTTGATTTCTTTTCTCCAGCTGGATCCCCCTGGGACTGCAGGCTTGGGAATTCAAGCTGGCTTGGTGAAGTCTGCTGCCGTTTGAAGTGGTGCAGCTCATGTAGCTGAAGAATGATTGAGCTGCTTATGAATTTGGGGAGGATGGGACCTGGCTCTTGTTCCTTGATATTTTTGAGTTCATGTCTCAGGAAGGCTGTGGGGTTTGACAGCTGCTGATGTTGTGTGGGCACAGATCAGTGCTGCAGCCTGAGCAACCTCCAGTTAGGCAAAGCTCTTTGTTCAGCCATGCTGCTCCGTCTGGGCTGGAAGTGCTCGAAGGGTCCCATATCTCGTGTTGTGTTAGCTGAAACAGCTTCAGATCTGGCTGTACAGAGGAAACTGAGTTTATCACATTTTTTCCCACATCCATCCCTGTCAATCTCAGCTTCGTTCCTGGGAGTGACTGTGTTGGATCACTGGGAAGCAGCTCCTGGCTGTGAACTCAGCTGTAGAGTGAAGGAGGGCTGCTCTGCTCTTCTCTGCTGTGCTGTAAAGAACAACAAAATCAAGAGTGTTACAACTTAAGCCAGAGTTTATCTATTTTTATGTTGAGGATCAATCCTTCCCTCTTTGAATCTGAAGAAAGTATGAGCAGAAGTAGAGCTTCATGCTGTGCTGGGGATATTATTGGAATGTTGTGCTTTTGACTTCAGCATTGCTGAATTTGTTGCTTTTACTGGAATTACCTTAATGTGAACATGTGAGACCCTTCATTCCCCTAGTACTGATTCAAAGGTCAGCCCTCAATAGCAGAGGGGAGAAGGAAAAAATCCTAAATAGGCAAACACATCAATTTTTTGAAGTGGGCTTTCAGGATGTTTTTTTTTTTTAATGGAAAAGTGTGGAGTTGGAGATGGTAACGGTGCCATGTGGTTTTGTTTACTTAAGAAGATAATGCTGATTTGTAGGTGTGTAGCTTAGTGAAAAGCATGCGTGGTTGTGACCAACTAGCAGAAGTAGAGCATAAAGCAGGGGAGGAAGGAGGGAATTAAAGCAATCTGCCTGCTCTATAGATGGGCCTTCTTTCTTTAGAAATATTTACTGGAATTGCAGCAGCATTTGCTGGATAAGCAGAAGAGCACTTCTGTCAGCAAGATGGGAAGCTGCTGAGCTTGATGGTTCATTTCTCCAGAAAAGGGATTTGCTGTCAACATGTACCCATTTAGGTGCAGGCAACCCAAATCTCATTCTGCATTTCTAGGTGGGAATTCAGTGCTCTAATGGAAACAGTTGTTGCTGAAACTGTAATGTGTTTCTACCACAGTCAGTCATTTCTCTGGGAAATATTTCATGGGTTTTGATGTTTCTGCAGAGGTGTGTGGCTGAGAGGGTAGATTTAAAAAACCCAAACAAGGAAGCCAAGAGGCTGTGTCTATGTAACTCCACACTTCACTGCTTTGGGTTGATATCAAGAACTTTTACTGACTTTTACTGACTCATAAGAACATGCTTTGCTCTTATGAAAAGCAGCAAGATAAATGTTAATGAGCTGTTTCTGGTGTTTTCCATGTGTGTCCAGCTGTTCACAAGAGGTGTATCTATCTGAAAGTCTGTTCTGTACTTTCTCTGGCCTTTAGTTTGGGTGTTTTTGTCAAGTGGCTGAGCAGAAGTGCTCATTACCTTCTCATTCTGGACTGGAGAGGCAATTGCCAGTTGGTAATGCTACCAACTCATCTCTCCTAATGAGCCTCTTTAATAGAAAAGTCCCTTTTTCCTCTTAATTGTTTATTAAACCTGAAGGGATTGCTTTGTTGTGCAGTAACTTTGGAACACTTGAAGAGCCAACTGCTAAATGCTTTAGAGGCACAAATTACTGGAGGGGTTTGATACCCTGGAGAACATTTTCTTTGCGGTTGTGTAAGAGAGAAACAGAAACAGCAGCAGAAACATGAGCAATTCCACAGTCAAACAAGAAGGATGACAGGATCCTGGTGTTTTTTGGGTGGGGATTAGTGATGGAGAACGTGATGGGAAGAAGAATATGATAAATTTATAGCAGTAGGGAGAGGGAGCAAGTATGAATAGAAATAGGAAAGGTAAGGGGACTTGACCAGAAGGGAAACAGTGAGGCAGCAGACATAAACTAAAGCTCCAAAGTGGAGTGCTGTTGGATGCTGTCAGGCTGGGAGGGTGGCTGGTGTGATACAATCTCCCTTTCTTTAAATTACATGTCCACCAGAGTCATTGTGAGATAGCTCATGGCTGCAAATTTTGATCCTTAGGCTGAAACCTGGGATACAGTGCTCAGTTCTTGTCTTTAATTTCACAGTGATTGAACATCTCCCTTTACAAACCAAACTGATAGGGATATTTTGAATTTACCAGCAGCCCATTTTAAGTTTGCTTAGAAAAGCATTTATTTATCTGTTTTATTTGCCAGTTGCTGATATTTTAAGAGCCTTAAACACTCCAGCAGCAGCTCTCCCTGTTATTCCTCCGGCTCAGCTGGTATTTCAGAGCTCTGCTCGTGTGTTCACACAATAGTTGCACACTGTTTATTTCAGTAATGGAAAAGAATCAGCAGGTGAAAGGAAAAGGCTGACAGATTTACACTCTGAAGAGCACTGCTGTGCCAGGGTAGCTGATCAGGATACCCTGGGTACCTCAGAGCATCACTGGGGCTGGCAGCCCACATGTGCCTCAGTTGGTGCAGCAGCCAAACCTCATTAACCACCCAGAAACCACCCAGTCCATCACTGTCGCTGTTGAGCCACTAGCAGAGAAAAGACCCGAGTTCTCAGTGTGACAAGAAAGAAGAAATTTATTATTTTGATTTCAATATATATAGACTTTTCAGAGGTCACCCAGATTGGTCAGTCAGAAACCTCCCCCTAGGCCTGATTGGCCAGGCCTGAACTGTCCAAATCTCGAGACACTGTTTTCATAACATCCAAACTTTATCTTTGTTTATAAAACACAGAAGAATGTTCTCACAGGGAAGACCTGTGCTAGCCACACATCCCCATCTAACACCATCACTGCTCATCTCTGCTCCTTCCCCTCAAAAAATCCCTTTTGGTATTTTCCCTGGCGAGGCAGACTGTGTGTGTTGCAGTGTCAGCCCTGCCGGCACAGGGCACAACCATCTGAGGAATTTGACTTTCAGATCCGTGGTTTGCAGCTCTCTGTGCTCTGAGTTTTTGCCAGCACTGACTCATTGCCTCTGGGGCACTGCAAGGTGGAGCTCTGCAAGGTGGCCTGAGGTCTCTGCTGGCCAGGCAGCTAAAGAGACACTTATTGCAGATATTCCTGTGAACAAACACGTGCTTTTAGGATGCTGCATCCACTATTTCATTTTTGGAGGTGGGAATTTATTGGTTTATGTAAATTAAATCTGGGCCCATTTGAAAAGCTTCCACAAATACCATCTGAAAAATCCTTTTGCTGTTCTAAACCAAACACTTCCCTGCAGTTCTTGAGGTTCAGATATTCCAGCATGAATCAGGGAAAATAAATCTGTGATCTAGTAAAAAATAATACTTTGTTTTTTAAAATCTTTTACAAAGGAATTTTTGCTGTGCAAATGTTGGTCAAAACATTGCTCCAGCTTCCAGAATAAATTTTTTATTGGCTATAGGGTTTCCTACACAAACAGTAAATATTTTTATGATTAAAACCTGGGAGATGGTGTATGTACTAACAGCTATCAGCACGTGGTAGGAATAAGCAGAGAAGTGGAAAGCTTGGAAATAAACACAGTGTCTCTGTTGGCACAGGGATAACCCTGGAGACTGCCAAGGCCAGAGCCTGCAAAAAATAAGAAAGTATAATTAATTGTCCTTAAATGAACTCACCAAGCAAAAACAACCCTTTTAAAGCAAACACTTAACTTTGCACCTTTTATTATAAAGCTTTATCACGTTCTGTAGTGTGTTTATTAATATTTCTGTGAACATTTAGTGTAAAAAAATTAACATAGTATAGCTGCACTGGACATGTGTTTTACCTTTGCACTTTAATTTTCTAGTATTAATACAAAATTATTTCTGAAAACGTTGGGAAGTAATATTTTGGAATGTTATTTGGTGGATTTTGAAGGTTACTTGGCCGTTGTCTGTATTGGGTCACTCCTGGGTTTTGTTGTGGGATTTTTATTTTTTTTGTTTGTTTGTTTAGGGTTTTTAAGGAGGCTTTTCTTCCATACTGATGATTCTTCCATACTATTAGCATACTGCCAACAGAATGCTTGATAAATGAGTGCTTCAATGAAAGAAATATTAAATTTCCTTGTGTCCTTTAGTGTAATTCCCAGTGGTTGCTGACTTCTAGGTGATTTGCAGGTATTGAAAGCCTGAAACAACAGCAGCATTATCAATACATAACCCCAAATTTGTATCATCCTCCTTGCCAAGTGTAATTCATGCTAAAATTGCTGGAGAGAATACAGGAGAGGGTTTGGATTATCCTGTTTGGATTATCCAGTTTGGATTACCCATGGAGTTCTTCCTCATACAGGGGATGGCAGAAGGATCACTCGCCAGATTCAGACTTCAGATGCAATTTCCATTAAAGTTGAGAAAATTTGGAAATAATTCCTTGGTTTAGTTTTGGGTTAGTGATGGTAAACTTTCAAATTTTCACTTCTTTTAAAAAATGAGATTTTTGAGAGGACTGACTGATGATTGATGACATATTTGCATCAAACTGAACATGGATTTGAAAAGCAAGTCCACTGAGGGCAGAATATGCTACCTGCTGTGTTTGTGTTTTAAAAAAATACATGTCAGGATGTTTTTTTCTGCCTGGAATATTCCTCCTGAACATCATATTTCCAAGAGTGACAAATTAATGTATTGAGAGCACCCACAAGTGACAGCAATTCATCCCCCTTTGAACAAAGATTTACAGTATCTAAACACATTTAATTTCTGGGTCTGCAACTGAGAATGGAGCAGGGAAGGACAGAGTACCTGAGAGGGAAGGAAGGGGAAGAAGGGAGAAGTATTTAATGTACACTGAAAGGACTAGAATGAGATAAAAACCAGAAAATAATTACTTGGGCATTAAGAAAATCTTACTGCAGATCCATGAGGCTGTGGAATTGTGTCCCAGAGGAAATGGTGGAAACTCTGCTGTCTGAGTCACTTTAATTTAGTCAGGACAAAATAATTGGCTATCTTTTGTAGAGAAGGGAAAAAGTGTTGAAGTCTATAAGAAAACAAATTGAATGATAATCCACTGCAGGCTTTTTTCCTCTAAATTTCTAACTTTCTTATAATGCTGTTGAAGAGGGAAAAGAGGAGGAGGTATAGTGAGAAAAAAAAAAAGATGATGCTGTATTTAGTGTAAGTGTAATTGCTAACACATACTAACGTTTCTCTGCTGTTTTTTAATTAATCTGTTTATCTGTGAAATATCAACAGCATCATGGTGAAGGCAGGATTGCATTGTGTGCCCCTCCACATCCCTCTCACTGCCCTCACCTCCAAATCTGTATTCAGTTTTTATCTCATCTGGGGGCAAATAGGGAGTGTGGGATTAAAAAGCCCAACCGAGCACACCATAAACAAACAAAAAACCCAGAAAAAACCTCAGACAAAACCCCCAAGCAAACAGCAAACCAGCCCAAACAAAACAACAAAACCCAATTAGAAGTGCAATCCACGATCTGTAGGTGCTGAAGAAGCACATAATGTACCAGTCAGAGAGAGGGGGAGTGTTAAGCATGTGATGCTTTATTTCTGTATCCAAATTCATGAGAGCTGTGGGTGAGTTGTGGCAGAGCTGTGGCACAGGAACATCAGCTCTTACGCTGGGGGGGCTGAGCTGAGACCCCAAAAGGGCTGCAGGTGTCACATCTGCAGTGAAATCAGGGCTGCTGTGTTTGCTGGGTGGATGCAGAACCCTGGAAATCCCTGAGCTGCAAATGGGAAATGTGATGTTAATATGGGTTTATCTTTCATCTCCCTTGGAGTGCCCAGGAGGACAGGGCTGAGCACAGAGCTGGGTGCTGAGTGGGTCTGAATGCTGGTGGTGGCCCAGGAATTCTATAGCTGTGGAGAAACCTGAGAGGAAATTAAGAATTCTCTCTGTGCAGCTCAGTTTGCATAGTGTGCAGTAAATAATGCATGGGCCCACGGAGCTAAGAGTAAGAATAAAACAAAATATTGAGTGGCTGCTCCTCCAGTCAGGGCCATCCATCTTTTGCATGAACAACAAAAGGTCCTGTGCCAGAAGTGTGTGATCAGGTGATTTTTGTTTTTCAAAATCAAACCTGCAAGAAGATTGGCACAGGGTTTTGTGGATTACTTTCTATTAATGCAACTAATATCTCTGAGAAAGTTTAATTTTTTTATTGATGTTAATATTCCTCTTTTCTTAGACTTCCCTTGTGGTAAGGAAGACCATCACCTGAGCTGGTCAGGGATTTGTGGGTTTCTCTTTTTGGTCCCATGAATGTCCTGTGGGGGTTTTGCTGCTGCTTTGCAGTCAGGAGCTGCTCTGTGTGCAACTCTGCAATACTCTCATCTTTTTGTCATCACCCCAGAACTGATGAAGCAGGAATATGAACTGAAGTTTGGGGTATTTGGGCAGATTAAAGTGCTTTTCCAGTCTAAACAGTTCTGTGTTGTGAAAGAAGCTCATGACAAGCCACAGAAATTTAAGGGAAATGTGTTGGAATTAATAGATTTGCTTTTTTGCTGTCACGGATTCAGATTCCACTGACATCTAATTCATGCAGGAAGGCAAAGCTGTCATTTCTTAGGCTCTGTCTGTGTCAGGATGGTGACTTAGTTAATTGTTCAGAACTTGAAATTTCTTCTTTTGTGGGAAAACTCAGGACAAAACAGAAGCCTGGAAACATAACCTGTAGTTCATGGGGAGTAGATGTCCATAGAGCACCTATGGTGATCATGGAGTGCTGCCAGGAATTGTGGTTTAGACTTGCAAGGAGGCAGCTGGATTGCAGTGAACTGGGATTTATAGTTTTATGGTTGTTTATTTAAAATTGTGTTTGCTACAAGGTACACTCATAGCTGAATCAAAGTCAGCATCATGTACTCAATTAAGGTCACTCTGTGCTTTGCTCACCTTGACTGGAGTAGTAGAAAGCTGGGTGGGGAAACCAGTGCTGTTGTAATTAAATTGAATCATTTGAATGCCATTAAAGAAAAAAGGAGGAGAGAAAATACTGTTATGTATCAGTCAGCTTGAGGGAATTAATGTCTTCTGAAAATCAGCTTCAATCCTATTTTTTTTGCTATTGTTCTCAGTGCTTGTATTACTGTAGTGTTAAAGAGAACAAATTATAATGAGCTTCATCAGATTTTTGTTTTTTTTTTTTCCTCATGCCCTCAGGCTTCCAATTCATGTTGCTTTCTGTGCTCTCTCCTTTTGCAAGCCATTTAGTGGCCATTCATTCCTGCTGTGTTCCTGCAATGCCCATCTACGTTGAGTGATATTCTAGGAATTTACAGTGGCACAGCAGCAGGTGTTGGTCTGTGTGCTCTTTGTCTGTGCCCTGTAAGTCTGCAGATCAGTTCCTTTGCTGAGGCTGTCAGGGTGACTGGAGTTGTTTAGGAAACCTCTAAATTTTCCACTGTAACAACTCTGTGGAGAGCAGTGAAATGGTAAAAAAAATCAGTGGTAAAAATGTTAGCAGATTTTTCTTAGTCTTTGGACATGAAAGTTTGTTTTTCATAGGTGTTTGCTGGAGGCAGACAGAAGAGTGGTGGTTCATGCCCTGCTGGTGGTAAAAGGAGGGAATCCCTCCTGAAGATCATCTTTTGGGGTTCCAGCAGCTCGTGGGCTTTGTGTTCCCAGGGCTGCTCCTTGGGCTCCAGGATTAATTAATTAATTAATCCCAACCAGCCACGAGTGCATCACCTCAGGCCTGCTGGAGAATTCTTTTGAGAATGCACACCAGGGATCTTGAGATCTCTACAATACCCAGCAGGAGCAAGGCAGGGATTGTCCCACTGTGCTGGGTGCTGGTGAGAGCTCACCTTGAACCCTGGGGACAGTGCTGGGTGTCTCATGGCAAAGCTGAAGAGTGTCCAGGCAAGGGAACGGAGCTGGAGAACCAGGAGAGGCTGAGGGAGCTGGGAAAGGAGCTCAGCCTGGAGCAAAGGAGGCTCAGGAGGACCTTGTGGCTCTGCACAGCTCCTGACAGGAGGGGACAGCTGGGGGTCAGGCTGTGCTCCAGGGAACAGGGACAGGAGGAGAGGGAACAGCCTCAAGGTGTGCCAGAGGGAGTTTGGATTCAGGATTAAGTAAAATTCCTTCATGGAAAAGGCTGTCAAACACTGGTACAGCTGCCCAGGGCAGTGGTGGATCCACTGTCTCTGGAGGGACTTTAAAAAGTGTGTGGATGTGGCACTTGGGGACAAGGTTTAGAGGTGGCTGTGTCAGTGCTGGGTTAACAGTCTGACTCAATGACTTCTGAGGTATTTCCCAGCCTAAACAATTCCATGATTCAACGGGGTGGGAGAAGCTCGGGGCAAGTTGCAAAAATTTGGTAGAAGCATGGCAAGATTAAGAAATTTGCTTTTTTTCTCTCATGGAGTGAGATACTACTAGCATCTAACTCAGGTAGGAAGATGAGGCTGCCACTTCTTAGCCTGTCTGTCAGAATGGGATCTTAGTTAATTGTTCAGAAATAGATGGAATTTTTCTTTTATGGGAACTCAGTCCAAAACAGAAGTCTGGAGACTTAAACTGCAGTTTCCTGGCAGGATGTGTCCACAGGACACAGTAATGAAATAGTGCACAGTAATGCAAGCAGGAATTGCATCTCCAAGCTAAATATTTATGTATGAATTGACCTTGGCTCTTTCTGCTCCCTTCATTGCCCTTTTAATATTTTAAAAAGGAAGTAAATACCAATGAAAAATCATTTGTTGTATTGAATGCTGTTCCCCTGGATAGCTCTCATCAGATGGTAACTTTGATTCCAAAGATATTAGGGAGGAGGAAAATGTTTATGTTGCTGTTTTACAGCAAGGCAAATTGAGTACAAGAACATTATCTGTAATATATGTATAATTGCACAAGGAAGTGATTTAAAGAAAATGTATTTAAAGATGAACATGAATCAAGGTCTTCCCCTCCCCCAGCCCCTTATGATACTTCACTGGTAATTAATTCCTTCAGACTTAAGGATATTGCAGCTCTGTCTGCTCCTGGTTCTGCAGGAAAATTAAAGTACTCTGACTCTCCACACTTGTATTTCTCACAGGTGAGAATGAAATTTTGCCCTTTCTGGCTAACTTCAGCTTTCCTTGCTGCCAGAGCAGCCCACTGAATGCTGTACTGAAATCATGCACGTGGTGAGACAAGTGTGCTCCCTGCCCAGCACTTTTCCCACCACAGGTAGCTCTCAAGTGTGGGATGATCCAGCAGGGAGCAGGGGAATCTTTGGCTCTGTGCTTAAATCAGGGATTTGGAGGCTCAGATTCCCTGTTCCAAACTTTATCCCCATCTTGTTTTATAACCTCGGGCAAGTTAATTTTTCCATGTCTCACTTAAGTCTATTGTAAGTAGCATCTGTGCTTCTTTTTTGTTTCTCAGGAGTTTGAGGGAGTTTAATGAGCACTTTTGAAATACTTGAAGATCTCCTGATGAAAGGTGATATAAGGGCAGTGTGTTTTCAGCTTGGTTCTTACTTGTCAATGGCATCAAATGAAACTTCTCTAGTTTGTTTAGATCTTGGCTGTCATCCATGAACGTGTGCTGAACAGCATCAGTGGAGCTACTTCTTTTGCACCTTCCAAAAATCTTGTGAGCACTAAGTGATGGCAGTTCTTTCTTGCAGGAAGAGATCATAGAATCATGGAACTGTTTGGGTTGGAAGGGACCTTGAGGACCTTGTTCCACCCCTACCATTCCAGGGACACCTTCCACTGTCCCAGGCTGCTCCAAGCCCTGTCCAACCTGGCCTTGGACACTCTCAGGGATCCAGGGGCAGCCACAGCTTCTCTGGGCAATCTCCCTTTTTTCCTTCCCATGAAAATGGGTAAGATTCTCATGGACCTTCCCAGCCTCTCCCTGTGTGTCAGGTGCTCTAATCCCTTCATTATTGCCTTTTGCTGGGTTTGCAGCAGGACATCCATGTCTGCCATGTAATACTTGTGTCTCCATGTCTGTTTTAATTCTCTCTGCACAGATCAGCCCTAATTCAGAACCTCTTTGTACTGTCACATTTTTCTCTGTGTCTAATTTTACACATATATGTATATTTTAGGATTTATTTGGAGATAGCTGATGCCCAGGGCAGGGTTTCCCAGGTGATTCTTACCTGATTAAATTTCAGTCTGTGCTTCATCAAATATTTGGCTTCGCTGAATAAATTGGTGTATTATGTTCATCCTGATTTACTGTCTCAGTGCTGTCCACTCTGTACAGAAAGCTAATAATCAGTGTGTTAGTATCTGTTATATTTTCATTTAAGGGAAAACATAATAATTCTTTTTTGAGACAACATACAAGAGGAGAGTTGTGGGGTTTTTTTGATTTTGTGGAACACTGAGTTGTCTAGAATATTTTTTGCTAGAAGCTGAGGCTTTTTTCTTCTTCTTTTAAGGCCTCTTGAACAATTTATTTGGTTCTTCTGAAGAGCTGAAAATGCTTCTAGTACTTGACCTTGTTAAAGTCTGGAGGTATCCCTGCTGTCCTGGTGGCTTTGATACCAAGGCTAAACTTAGCTTAGAGTGTGTTTTGAATTTTGTAAATTGAAAAAAAACCCCAAAAAAACCCCCAAGCTAATTTTTCCTCCTGTGGTGTGTGGAATGGGTTGGGGCTGTTTGTAGTTTAACTCCCTAAACACATTTATAGGGAGTGGTGCTACCAAGTGTAGTGCTGCATATTTGGCACCTCCAAAACTCCTTTCTCTGCCAGCACTCTCTTTTAAGCTTGTTTTTGCATTTGTTCACATCTTAATATAGCAGAGCAGTCTTTGTAGGAAAAAGAGGAGGGTTTTTCCATTGATGGAGCTAAACTGGAGAGCTCAGTGGCAGCAGATTGCTGCTGTGTGTTGTGGATCAGGGCTGTCTGCCCAAACCATGCTGGGTACTCTGGGCTGGATGATTTGCTCCATGTGTGGCACCACTGGCACCTCTGGTTCCCACCAGACTGCTTGGACCAATCATGTGAAATTTAATGATTTTTGAAATATTACTCTGCCTGCAGTAATCTGTGAACTGCAAGCACTGCAAGTTTGATAGTATTTGCAATGTGTGCATTCAACAGGGTGAGAGAGAATTCCTTGGCTCTGAGCTGCCCCTGCTTCAGTGAGGTAAGAGGTGGCATTTCTCTGGGCTGTACACATCTGTGAGCTCATGGAGTTGATATCTTGCCTGAGTCTGAAGGATCTCCTGGTTTAGGATGGTTTTTTGGGCTGAGCTGATGGCTGAGGTTGTTCAGGCTCCTTCGAAAGGCTTTGGTGAAGAAATCCCAAGGGAACAGCCATAGCCAGGGTCAGCCTCAGTGGTGTCTAGCTGGGCTCAGGCAATGTGCAAATAGATGTAAAAATGGGACATTTACATCTTCTTTTCAGAGGGAATAGGAAGACAAGAAGAAAATATCAGTTTTCAGTGTATTCTTGCAGCATTGCTTACTTTTTTTAACTGAAGATTTCAATTGTTATATTCCAGGATGTAGGAATTGAAATGGAGTATTTTACTGATGAATAAAATCTGAATTGATACTCCAACACTTGTTGAGGAGCTGTCTTCAGCAGAAAGCAGGGGAAAACCCTTTGCTGCAATTCAGAACAGAACATTACTTTGGAATGAACAATTAAAATCTATCGATTTTTAACTTGGAGATATTAAAGTAAGGAAGTTTAGTGTCAGCTGCTGAATTGCTTTCTCTTAGCAATTCCCTGTTTTGTCATACAGATAAAGCTTTGCATGTAGAGCTGACTGCTTTTTCCTTTCCCCTGGCACCTTCCTCCAGATCTTTCCACATCTGTGCTGAGCTGTGGATAAGCAAAAGCTGAAAATTGTCAGAATTACCAAGGGGTGTGGAAATATTTCTGAATTGGGCAGTAAGAGAGAAGTGCTTTTGTGAAAGCTCTGCTGGCTTTGGGAAGCAGGTGGACTCAAAAGGAGTTTCTGTCAGGTTTCCCTGCTCCACCTGCATCCCATCCCTGCCCTGTGAATTTTGCACTGCAAGGAAAAATATTAAGTTGTGAATTTTCTTCCAGATGAGAGGTTGAGTTAAATGATGCTCTTGGGGTTTTTTCTTTGAGTTAAAGGATATCAATCTGCACAAAATCTCTCCACACAAGCTGGGATCCTGAGCAAAGCTGGGAATAACCTCCCTGCTCCCACAAAGCCACGTGGCAAATATTTTATTTTATATTATCATTCAAGAAACTTACATGAACAAATTTTGGGTCTTTGGGGTTGATTTTATTTCCCCTTCTCCATTTTTTTTTTAGTCTTTAAAACTTAATTTAGTTGCCTGTAATCCAGTCTGCTCTGCACTCTTGTATTTGATTCTAAATGCTGCAGATTTTTGTCTTTTTTTTTTTGTGACCCTAAAGGTCCAAGAGTGTGTATTTATATTCACTTATCCACATATTCTAATAGAGAAGAGGGGGCAGAGGTTGATGGGGGGTCTTCAAGAGTGTTCTATTAATTCTAACAAAGCTGGAAAGTTGATTAGCAATCCCATAAGTAAATGCTGTGATTTTGGCTTTAATTTCTCTGCTGTTAATGATTAAAAGTGAATGACAGTGTTTTAAAAAAGAGCAGTTGGTGGGAAGACTGTAATTTGCATATATGGGCCAAAATAATTTCAGGTATGGTAATTTCCAGTATAGCTAGAAGGATGCTTAAGAAAAGGCTTGGGGAGGAGATGAATTTTTAGATTTGGAAAAAAGAAAAAACCTGGTTTTCTGGTGTATCTGACTTTCACTGATGGTGCTCACAGATAAAAGATGAGCAGCTGAATTTTGGCTGTACCTTCAGCTGTATGGAGGAGATGCTGAGGCATCCTTTGAATTTGTGTGAATGTTTGTGCATTAACAGCTGAGCTGCTGTGCTCAAGGATCTGCTTCCAAGCCCATATGTAAAATAATCCTAGTCACCTGTTGGAGCTGCTCACAGCCATCCCCTCCTGCCAGCCCTGCAGGACCAGAGGAGTCCCAGCGTTTTTAAGCCATCTTTCATCTCACGGTGCTCTGTGAGCCTGGGATCTGTTTGCAGACCTGTGACAGGATTATTAACCACATTTCAGCTGACAGATGGAGGAGGTGAAGGGGTTTAAGTTCAAGTCCCAGCAGGGCCAGGGACCTTGCTCCGTTCTGATTGCAGATCCTCACACTGCGTCAATATTTGGTGGTTCTGCTTCTCATCTGTTGGAATATTGCCCTTCTCAGGAAAGCAAACATTTGCTCTTTGCTCCTTTCAATATTGGGCTGTGAGAGAAAGGTGGTGATTACTGCTTCATACCGAGGGTCTAAAAGGCATCCAAGTGCTGCTGGTTTGTTTTTCTTAAATGCCAACTTGTTTTTCTGCTTGGATTGCTGAAAATAACGTGGTGTGTGTGTAACTGTTCTGTAACATGTGCAGATGGAGGCCCTGACTAACTGTGAGGTTTGGGGAGTATCTTGGCCCTGAACTAGGAGGATTAATCACATGGAGGAAGTTATTCCTGGAGTTTCACTTTTGCCAAATGTAAAGCTTCTCTGGCACACACAATATCATATTTGGGCTGATGTCCAGAAATAAAAAATGGTCAATAACGATTGCCAGTTGCTCTGGCAAGGAACCAATTATCCCATTCTGTTTCCATCCCTCTGTGCACATGTCAATAAATAATCACTCACCCGTGATCCCAATCAACTCTCTCTGATTAAACATATGTGTACTGAAAGCTTTGAAACTCTAAGTGGGAGCAAATATCAAAATGCCTTTACTCATTTGGATTTCTTTCCATCTGTTAAAATACCTATTGAGGCCTTAAACTGTTTGATTACACTTGAAGCTGACAATGGAAAATCAGTTACAAATAGCATGGGCTGATCCATATTGACACTGAAATACCCATGCACTGTATGAACTGTGTAATAGCACTGGGAAAGTGTCTCAGTACTGAATAATGGGATGCTGTGCTTCAATAATGGGATTTGTGTCCATTTTAGAGCTGCTCAACTTTGAAAGTTGTACAAAGTGACTTTGCAGTTGTCCTTGTTTGCGAGCAGATTTATAACAAGCTGTTCTGCATGCCAATTATGCGTGCTTGAGACTTTCAGATAAAGCCAAGATTAAAAGAATTATTTTATAAACAGTCTATAGATATAGTAATGAATGTTGATTGAGATATTTTTGAGGCTGGAGTGGTTTTAGTGGTGTTGGTGTGGACTGCCAGCATTGCCTGTGGATTCCCCAGCCCGTGATGATGCTCCAAAACAATGCTGCCTTTGTCACTTTGGTCCATATCCAGCATCAGGTTGGCTCCTGGGCTCTGGAAAAGGAAGAAATACCAGTTTTGTTTGGAAGTCACGCAGCCACAGAATCTATCTTCCCATGTGCAAGCTCTGTACTGCAGGAAAACACAGGGAAAAGTGTGGTGACACCTGTTTGGGTGTTCCTAAGGAGCCCCTGGTCCTTGTTCACCACTGCTCTACACGTTAGGACATCAAACATTGTGCCACACAGCTTTAGTTTGGATGACAAGATTTCCTTGGAGTGCTGGAGAGCAGATGTGCCTTTAGTTGAGGAGTGAACATGTGGATGTTGGGAGAGCTGCTGGAGCACGAGGCTCAGGCTCTGTAGGCTGAGGCTGCAGTTTGCCAGGAGCACAGTTTAATGTTAAATGTGAATGCAGGGCTGCAGATGGCATCCTCGGGTTTCAGGCATATGAATTCAAGCTGCTGCTGAGCTGGGTTTGAATTATCTTCCACCGTGGAAAAGCTGAAGCTGCACGAATTGGATCTTGGGTTTGTCTTTGTTCAGAGGAGAACAGGTTGCTCGTTTAATGACTGACAGCGTTTTGCACTGAGAAAACCCCAAGTTCTCACCAAGTTCCAGGTGCAAGGTGCCTGGGCTGTGACAGATTTTTCTTGTCTCATTGCTTTGTTTACCTGAGTCCAGCCATGTTGTGCTTCATGCATCAGCAATCGCTTAATTTGTAATGATCTTGCACTTCCCTGAACTTTCTGTGCTCAACCAAACAAAATTTGTCTCTTTTTTAAAAAAGAAAGTTCTGCTTTCTGTTGATTCTCTCAGGGAAAAAAGAAAAGAGGCTATAAATAGGAGTACTCTACCTATTTGCATTTAGCTCTTTCTGTTGAATGTGTTGTTTTGTTTTTCAGTCCTTGCTGCAAATTGTTGCTGGGCAGCATTAGCAGCTGTTCCTCCTGGCATATGCTTTTTAGTACAGTATGGCACCATCAATTTAGTAAATCTTTTATTGGGATGAATAAAAGTGCTAAATATGAAAGTTATGATATTTTCATTTAACGCTGTCTTGAATTTAGTAAAACTCCTTCCTGTGCTGTACCAAAACTGAGCTGTTGATTATTTTACTGTCTTTTCTGGTGCTTATACAATCAAGGTAAATCCATATAAATCATTTAAGATTGTGTAAGGTAGAGATTTCTGCGGTTTAAAAATGGGAAGGGGGGAGAAGATGAGGCTCTTATGGCAGACTTTCTAGACTAAACCTCTTGGATCTACATTGTGCTGCTATTCAGAGATCATTTCCTACAACATAGAGCTGTGTTTAGACCCTGGTCTCAGTATTGAGGTAGCTCAGCTCTTAAGATCAGCCTCCTTGACTTCAGTCAGAGTGAGCTTGAATAAGTAAGTTCTATGCAAAGTGAGTAATATTTATCAAATGGGTTATTCAAAGATTTACTTTTTCTATGTATGGTGCTTCCTTTTCAGGGCTTTGCTATTTTCTCCCTCTTTCAATTCATCTGGTGCTCCTGCCTGTGGTGGAATTTGGTGTTGTTTAGGAATAACCTGAATAATCTGGCTGTTTCCAGAAGCTCTCTGCAGACTGGTCCAATCAATCCATTTGACCTGTTGATCCCATATATTCTGTATGGCACAGCCAGGTCAGGACATACTTGTTCCCTCCTCTGATGTTGTGAACATCAGAACAGCAACCTAAAGCTTTCCCTGAGCTGCCAGAGCTGTGGCAGGGAGCTGGATCCCCCTGGGAACTCTGCTCCCAGCACCTCTGAGCAGCCAAGGCACCACTGAGTTCCACCAAGGAAGGAAAAATACATTTAAATGATATATTCTTGTAAATAATAATAATACATTTCCAATGCCTGAAGTCTGAGAACTGGTGTTCAAGTTGGACTTCATCACAGGGCAGAGTTGTTTCCCCTCTGGTACAAGGGATGTGTAAGGGAACAAATGTCAGGTGATTACTGTTAATTCCTTAATACACCAAGAACCTATTTAGTTACTGCTGTCTTGTTTCTATAGTAAAAACATTCCACAGAACAATTTGAGGGAAAAATAATTTGTAGAAATAATTTTCTTTTATTGGAAGAAGCTAGAAGGGGGAATTGGATTTGCGGTTTTGTTGTTTAACTCCCTGAAAATAGTTTAGGAGTTCAACAGGAGTTATTAAGGTTAATTAAAAGGTTATTAAGGTTAAGCAAGATGTGTAAATGGTTCCTAAACCCCCCTCTGAGCCTCATAAAAGCATAAAACATTTTCATGTGTTGTCATTTGGCCCTGAATTCGGCAGAGCAGCCACTCTTTGAGCTGCTGTGTTTGGGATTGAGTTCACTGGCCATCCTGTGAGACTGGACAAATTGCTGCAGTTGACAAGATGTCCCCAGTCTGAATAGGCAAATGCCACAGTAAAAGTGATTTGTGTGTGAGAGAATGTGTGTGTCCAGAGGGTAATGTGCAAAATAGTGGAGAAGTTGAACTTTTATTACTTTGGGGCAAGTTGGTGGCAGATGTCACTGCACTGAGCCTGGAGAATTGCACCATGTGGATGTGCTCTGTGCCAAAGGAAACTTAATGGGGCCTGGGATGACATGATCAATGGAAAAAGAAATATGAACAGATCAATAACTTCAGATAGCTCTTCTAATTTGGAGAGAGGCACAGCATTGATTTGTAAAAGAAGAGTATGGATGCAGCAGTTCTAACACGCCGTGTGTACATGTATTAGATAATAAAATCCTGTGCAATGCCCTCAGCCCCAGTCAAAGGCAGAGAGTAAATCATCAGAGAGTCATGGGTGTTCCCTCTGAAGCACGAGGCTGTGGAGCATGGAAATGACCACAGTGCCTGGGAGAGAGGGAAAACAGCACGCACTGAGGATGTTCATCAGTCAGGAAGATGAACAGTGCTTGCTCCACGTTGGGTAGCTGTCCTGCATGATGCCATGAAGGAATTAAAGTGTCCAGAGGATCACACAATGCAAAAAGCAGCATTTGCTGTTGTGTACATTTCCAAATCTCTCTCATGCAAATTCAGACAGCTGTTTTGGGGAGCTATTTCATATACCAAATCAGGAAAATTCAGTTATTTCTCTCCTGATGGATCTGGCTTCTTGCCAGCGTAGGTATGCAAAGAGAAGTGCTGACTTTAACTGGGACTTGTTGATGTGCCAGAGTTTTTAAATTTATTTTGTTCTTACACTTGATTCTGTTTATGGCTAAAGTGCTGTGCCATTTCCTAGCCTCATAGCCTTCCTAGTTTCCTAAATGGGTCTCTGATTTTAGGAACAGATGCTGCCCATGGATCCTGTTAGGAGTTTATGAAGGGGGAAACCTGACAAGGTTGCAGAAATAGGTTTGATCCACATAGCAGAGCTGAGGTGACCAGCAACAAATTCCTCATCTGGATGAGAAAAAGATGTCATTGTACAAAAATAACTGTTAGAAAAATCATATTAATAAAATAAATACAGTCTTCTTTTTTTATGGCACTTCAATTTCCCTTCCACACTATTTTTACCACTGACTTTTACTGTTGCTGTGTTTGTCAGATGAGTCTGTCAGCTCCAACATGTGATAAGTGATACTGCTTCATGTTTGGGTGCATGTTAAGCTAAAATAGAGTTTTTGTGTGATAAAAGGTGAGTTATGAACTGCTTTTATAAATCCAAACACCTCTGGACACCTGATGGAAATTGGGTATCTGAGGCCCATGTGACACAGAAGTGCTCAGAATTTAATATTGCAGCTCTTCTGGCAGTTCTCATTTCAGGTAGGCAGTGGCAATTAATTATTAAGAGCCATACATGAAGTTGTGGTCTTTAATAATATTAAAGTTTCTTTCATTTGTGGTTTTTGAAAGTGGGATGTTATCTTCCCAAGTGCTCAACGTGTTCCTCACTTACCTTGGGGAAAATTGATAATATTGGTGAGAATGAAAAGCTGCAGTTTTCTTGCTGTTCAATGCCTCTGCTGCAGTGGTGGAGGGAATATAACTGTCCTTCAAAGGGCAGGTTCTGCAAAATTCTCTATTTTCTGTCAGAAAAGCTGCAAGGGGAGTGAGTGACTGTGGGTGTGATTGCTATACAGGTGTGTGTTCTGTCTGGGTACTGGGGGGGAAAACCCTTCAGATATTGAAATGATATGGACATAAAGCTGTTTTGTCCAACCATGTAGGTCCAGCCCCTGCTTAGGCTCAAAGGTCACACACTGTCAGTGCTGTTGTTAGGTTGTAAATCAATATAAATGAAAAAGCTCAGCCCCACGTGGGGCTGCTGAGCTGTGCTCCTTTGTGCAGACAGGGATGATTTCCTGACCCTCTGCCAAGGTGGTAAACACTCTGCTCCTGCAGTCTTTGTAAAACAAACACCTCTGTGACACCCCTGGGAGATTTCCCTGAGCTGAGCTCTGCTCCAGGAGTTGCAACCCTCTGTGCCTGTGTTGGGATTGGGAAAGCCTAAAACAAAATAATCCTTCCAGAACAACTTCTAAATAAGCAGCTTTAGTTATTCAGCCTTCTTCCCGTGGATCTAAATGATGTGTTGTCAGAGATAATGTTGGAGAGAGATGTTTTGGAGTATTATAAAAATGTTATCGAATTAAAATGCGAGCACGATCCAGCCCAAGCCATTCTATAAATATCTTATTATGAAAGGCTCAGAGATGTTTCTCTTAGCAAATTTAAAATAATCATTAGAATCCTTCAGCAGATTGCTGTTAATTGGATTGAGAATTAAACAGCTTTGTATGAGTGCAAAGTTAATTAATAGCTCATTACTTTTTAATAAGGCAAATTCATTTGGAAATAAAAGAGATGCCATGGAGTTTACTGCAGATTTGAGATGAGATTGGGAATATCAGCCATTCTTCATGGGAGAAAAGATTTATAATTAAGTTGCCAAGGTTGGCTGGTGGTGAGGGAGATGGAAAGGAGCAGAATTGATTTTTGACTCCTCTGAGAGATGGAGGGTTTGAGGTCTCTTGGGGTACCCTGAGCTGTGGTGGAGCACTGGGCATAGCCTGCTGACCTTCCACTTGGGGGGAGAAATGGAGGAATGGAGCAATAATGTGGAGGAATCATGGGGATCCAAGATGCCCCAGGGTGTTGTGGAGTTGAGTCAAATATCTGGAAAAATAATTCTATTCAAAAGTGCCTCCTACGCCACAAAATGTTAGTGGATTTTTTTCCTTTCCTTGACAAGTATTTACCTCTTGCAGTCTCTTCACCAGACCCAGCTCTTGACTTTCCCTCTTGCTCCCTCCTTTCTCATCCCCCCCATCCTCTGCCTGCTTTTCCCTGCAGACTGACTCTTGCTCCCATCTCTTCTGTGTCCATTAAACTCTCCCCAGACCTCTCACGACTCAGATGTGCTGTTTATCTTCATATATTGGGGGATTAAGGAGCTGCACCTCAATCTTTAGTCTTTCCCTCCTTTTTTTGTGTGCCTTGTCAAGTGCACTGAGTGAACGTTTTGTGCCAATGGTCCCAAAGGAGGACTGGAAAATGGAAATTGCTGAATATTGAAGAGAGGGGATGTCTCCACCACGAAGGTAATGTGGGAATGATCTCTGCCCTGCAGCAGCTGGGGAGCTGAGCAGTGCCACCTCATGCCAAGGGAAATGCCCTGGGGAAGTTTGAAGTAATTTCATCAACACTTCCCCTTTCTGGTATTTAGGAAGTTTTTAATGGAAGGGATTTTGTTAAAATATCAATGGCTCTTATCTTAGTCAACATGGATTTGTGGGTGAATTGCATTAGTTTCATTCTTTATTAATTGATTTCTATATCAGCTGTACAGTTATTTCACCTGGGGTTGATGCCAGGCTGACAACTCTGTAACTGCTCAGGTAATTTAATTTGTCCTTTAAAAATATAAAAAACCCTCCACTGCAAATAAAAAAACCTCCACTGCACATCTCCTTTAGGCTAAGTCATAGTATTTGTTTTTACTCAATACACAGAAGTGAATAACATAACTTCTTTATTTCTATTCCTCTGCAAACACACCACAGATTTTGGAACTTCATGTGTTCTAGAGTTGTGTTTCTGCCCCATTTTCCCATTTGCTGGGGCAGCAGGGATCTTGCCATTCAGTGGATTAATTTAAAATCTCACTTTTCTGGATGCATAAATCCAGAAATCTGTTTTCTGTCACTTTCCTCTTTATTTTCTTGTTTAGCTGCAGTTAGGAAAGTGACTTCCAGTCATGTTGAAATAAGATAGTATTTTGTACCAGTTAATAAACCTGCTTGGTTTGGAAAATGATTTTTTTTCTCCCTTTTCCCTCTGTGAAGTCAGGATACAGTCACCATCAGCTCTCCTCCCTTCCACCTTTTTTCCTCCCCTATAAAATACAACTGTAAAGCTCAGCTAAGTGATGATGGCTATAAAACAACCTTTGTTTCCTGATCCATTTTGAGGGAAGGAAATGCCCTTTGTGTCACCGTGCCATGGCCAGTCTTTGGGGGCTCCTGAGCCAGAGCAGCCCCTTGGTTACCAAGTTGATTTTACAAGCAATAACTGGGAATGAATCAAGAACAGAAGCTGCATGGTTTTGTGGCTCCTTGAGCTATGACTTTTGGGATGAGGTGGGAGATCTGATTAAAAAAAACCCCATAATGGTACCAAGTCTGGGGTGGCTTCACATGGAATCTTTAGGGAGTGTTAACAGCACCTGATAAAAGCTGAGCATTAACACCTATTTTTAGAGTGAGAAGAAGGGAAGTAATTTAAATATTAAGAAGCAGTTTTGTTCCTGAATGAAAGAAAGCTTCACCAGCATCCCCATGTGAACTGCAGTGTCAGGTAAGGAGTTCTGCCCACTGGTAAATCCCTGACTGGGCATTGCTGGCTCCATCCATCCCTTCAAATCCATTGCTGTGCCAGGGGATGTCCCTTGCAGATGGGGACATCTGTGCACTGAGCCCAGAGGTCTCCAGCAGTCAGTGATTTGTTGTTTGAAATCTCTGCTTAAAGTGCCAGAGAGTACTCAGAGTCTTTATCATCCCATCCTTTGGCTGATCTGGTGCTAATATTTTGAGGAGAATTATCGAAATCACTGGGTTAGAAACGGAGCTGAGGATTTCCAGTATCACCTGGAGAGAAAGGAGGGGGAAATAGCCCAACCCCCTCTAGGCTTATTTAGGAATAATTAGGTCAGAACAAATGCCTGAAACACCCAGCTGATTTTTCAGCTGTTTCTAGGCTATATTTTCAGCTGTGTCTAGAATTATTTCTAGGACAGAGCAGCCTGTTCCCAGGAGTTTTCTGAACTGATGTGGACTGTCCAGGTGAAGTGATGGTCACTGCTGGTGATCAAGTGTCCAAGGCCAGGCTGGACAGGGCTTGGAGCCACCTGGGATAGCAGAAGGTGTCCCTGCCATGGCAGGAGTGGAACTAAAAGGTCTTTAAGGTCTCTTCCAACCCAAACCATTCAGCAATTCTAGGATCCAAGGCAAAACTTAGTGGTACCACATGCTTTGAGTGGAGCAGTTCTGTTGAAGCTTCATCTTTGCAGGCAGCAAATCAGCTTGACTCAGATGGCAGCAGGGTTGGGGTTTTGCCTTTAACATTGGAATTTCACTGCTCTGTGCAGTAAATCCAGGTGCCTTTTCCATTAGCACTCCCAGCATTTATCACTGCCCACTTCCCAGCCAGGAGAGCACTAAACCCTGAGGTGATAATGCCCAGGTCTGTAATTGCCATCCCAGGCACTTCTCCTTTTACCTATTAACACCTTGTTTTGCTCCAGCGACGGGGAGAGATGATAGCTCAGAGACTGAGGAGGCACCTTCGGGTGTGATGGTCTAATTGGGGCAGGAAGGAGTCGAGGAGCTGCATTTTGGGATGAAAGAAGCCAAACACGACCCTGGTGAGTGCTGCAGGCACTGAGAAGGTGCTTAATGCAGCTTTTACCACTCAATCAAGGGAAAGACAGTCTGGGCATCAGTATCACTTATGGGCTCTCAGAGGCATCAAAACTGGCCTTTCCCTAAGCTTTTTAAAATTTTTTTTATTTAATTAATTTATTTAAAGATATTTTTAAAATAAGATGAACCAATGCTTTTAATTCAGGTGTTGCATCCCAAGCTTCAGTGAAGGAGAGGATTTAAAAGAGCCTGAAATAAGGATGTGTTTATTCTTGGTGAGAAAAATATCTGTGTCTTCAGGAGCATGATGGCCTTAAAACCCCAGAAGTTTAAGAAAACTGTTAAATAAAAGTCCAGGAAAAACAGCTTTAAAAGTGAATAGTTGTTGTCAATTTTTTCAGATTTTTCAAAGAAAAATCTTGGAGTGTGAGCATCAGGAGTGGTGAAAAAAAGACATTCAGGTGTGAAACAGGCTGGGCACTCTTCGGTAGAACAGCCTGTGATTAAAAATTTGGGTTACCATCCAAATAATCTCATAGTTAAAGGGTCAATAAGATTTTTCCCTTGGTGATGTGTTTAAAAACCTGCTAAAACCCCAGTTAATTAAAAGAACTTGCTTCCTTTCCTTATTTGCTGCAGGGTTGGGTTTTGCCTGGGTTTTTGGGACATGTTTAATTTCTTTTGTGGTTTTGAGACTTGTAATAAATGTTAAAGAAACAAAAAGTTGGGCTCATCCTTGTGGTTTGCAACCTCTTAATTGCAATTCCTACTAATGGTAGTAGGAACTTAATCCATGTAAATTCTCTGAAGAACTCGAATTGTAACTATTATTGTAAACTAAACTTGATATCCTACACGCAAATGAATAGGAATTTAAATAGCTGGTGGTTCTGACAAGGAAGTAAAGAGTTGTTTTGATTTTATTTTTTGAAGTTTCTGTAATTTTTGTTACATTTTTAATACCTGCACCAGCCATGAGTTGTGCATGTAAAATGTATCTTGCATTCATGTGCAGATAACAACATTGCCTTTATGAACTTTATTTTTGGAAAATGAAACAATCCTGAAATGTTTTTCAAGAGGAATCAGTGAAAAATTCGCACTGTGTCTCTTCCTGCCCAAAGCAAGTGTCTTCTGAGGTGATGAATAGCTGGAAAGATGAAATTTGCACCTTCTGCAGATGGTTTTCTACCACTTACTTCCAGATGGGTATAAATCATCCAATATTTTCCCCTCCAGCCTCACTGTGAGATGTCTCAGGTTTTTTTATCAGGCATTTTCATTATGTTCCAGGAATGCTGGAGAGCAATTGTGTTTCTATTGGTGAATGTAGCCAGAAGATGGCTTTGGCCACTGCTTTCTTCTCAGGTCAGCCTTGGCTGCTGTGCATTCCTGAGCTTTCCTATAAAATGCCAACTTCCATTCCTTGTAAGGCATTTCAGTCTGTGCTAAGGAAAACCTGCTTTAGTGGATCCACAGGTCACAAACTTCTCTTACTGTCCATGGGCAGCCCTAAAGTGATGATCCAGGGAGGTGCAGGTGATGTTGGATGTCAGTCTGGCTTGGCCATAATTCTGGTGGGTTTTATGCCAAGGTGCCTCCCATGTGCTCTATTTCCTACAACTTCTTCATTTTGCAGCTTGAAGGAGGTAAAGAATAATCACTAGTGGTGAGTAGTTAGTCATGACAGTTTGGCACTTGAGATGAGTTAGAAAATAGGAGTTTAAGGCCATAGAATCTTAAAATATCTGGAAGGCAAAAGAGGCTTATCTGTGCTATGGAATGGTCAAAGGGAGCCCAAATCTGTGGCCATGAGTTGTCTTCCATCAGAGCTGAGCAGGTGAGCACAAATCCCACGTGATTTGGGATTTTTCAACTGACAGATGCTCCTAAATCCCAGGCTGCTTCCAGGGCTGAGCCACAAGGTGATGTGTAGGATGAGGCTGCAGAGTGGATTTGAGGCAGGAAGTGAAATGAAGGCTCAAGATGTGTTCTTGCCTCCCCATCAAGCCTCCTTTCCAAAAGAGGGGAATAAGATGAATGCTGCTTTCAAAGAGAATGATGGGCCTGGGGAAGAGATGTTTTGCCTCAAGGAAATACATTTGAATAGGTGCTGGCTTGAGCAACTGAATAATTTATTTGGAGAATAAGGCATAATTTTGTGTGTTTCAAGTGAATAATTTTAGTGCTTTTCTTATTTGCTTGAATAGTCATATTTTTTTTTCTTGAAGGAGTTAAAGGCAACATTAGGGGTTTGTCTGTTGGGTAATGCAGTGTTAGTTGTCAAAAGGCTTAACTGATTTCTATTCTGTATTTGTTAGTTAAGATTGTTTTCATATGTGGGCATTTAAAGAAGGAAGCACAGCACAGGTATTTTCAGGTATTTGCAGATTTTAGTTCCTGATTTCACCATCTGGCCCAGCCAGTTAATTTTTCTCTTTTGAGATACTTGTGTGTCAAACCCTTGTGCTTGTGTGAAGTCTTGGTGTGAGAGTTTCACTTCTGTGTTTTAAAAGATGGGAATGTAAATGAAATAATGGTTTTCTTGTACTTTTAAAATACATAATGGAGAGGCAGAATGCAAATCTCTTGAAAGCTGCAGCCAAAGAGCAACAGAATCCACACAACTGATCTAATGCAAAAACACTGTTTCTCAGGATCAGTTTTCCTGAGGTGCTCTAGGAATTTGGGTGAGGCGTGGTTTGTGCTCGTGGTTACTTTTTGTAGGGACAGGAAGCTGTTGAAGCCCTGAGCGGAACGCTTTGTGAACTACATTTTAAATAAATAAATGTCTTCTAACTGCTGCAGGTGCATTTGAATCCAGCAGGACCAGAGGCAGATTTTGGGGGACAATTCTGGATATAAATGAGGTTTACTTGTGTGCTGGCAGAGCTGCTCCTCTGCTGGGCTTTTCCCACTCTACTTCTGGAATGCTGAACCACTCAGCAGCAGCAGCAGCTGGGATACAGGGATGCTTCAGACCAATCAGCTGTTATTTCTTTCTTTTTTCTTTTTCTCTTTTTCTTTTTCATTTTTTTTTCTTTTTTCTTTTCTGGGCAGGGCAGATAATTGTGACTGACATATAATGGTGACTGACAGGTCAGAAATCTTGCCCCGAAATTTTAAAGCAGCAAAAGCAGGAGTCAAGGAGGTTATTAAATGTTGCACGAGGAATGAGTAGAGATGCTTCGTGAAAAACTTGCGTAACGAAGTTATGGTTTTATAATGAAGCTGGTTTTATAAACCAAGGGTTTAGATTTAAAATGTTCAAGGACAAGCAAGGGGCAATGCCCAAATTGTAAGGGAATGCCAATTTCCTTCTGTCTGATTATTGCCCAGATGTGCTGTTTGATATCACATATCCTTCTGTCTCAGTCTCTGCCTCCGCGTGGTGACTTTTTTTTTTAGATGCATTTAGGCATTCAAAACTGAGAACAAAACAGATGCTGAACTTCTCCCATCTGGAAGGAGAGCTGCCTTACCTCCCTTCTCCCTGGCTGAGCTCCCCCCGTGCTGTCTCTGCCTGGCTGAACATGTCCATTTATACCTATTTAGCACCACTGACGAGAGCTAACCTGCCTGGGATACATTTTTGGCACTCCTCACTCCACGGCATCTTATTTCTTCTCTGTTGAAGCCTTTCACTGTCTAAAGGATGGGATTTGCCTTTTCTTTCCATGCAAAGCAGCTTTATCAGCACTGCTGATGCTCTCTGTGTTCTCACAGGTGGGAACTGTGGTGCCAAATGTCACAAATCAGGCAGGGGGACTGGGGTGGGCTGGATTTGAGAACAGAATCTTAGAGAAATACTGACTATTACACTAGGTTTGAACTAATTATTCTGAAATCTGTCTATGCTGCTGCTGCTGTGAATCCTCTCCCAGTTTTGGAGCTACTTTGGAGAGGGGAGGAGAATCTTTTAGTCCTAACCTTGCTCTGCAGCCCCCTTAAATGCCTCCTGTGCTGTGTAACGGAATTCCTCAGGACAAAGAGCTGCTGAGTCCTCTCTGGTGGGGGAAATGAAGGAGTTGAGACCTGAGAGGACCCCTGGGAGGGAGAAATCCCCCAGGACTCTGTCCTTGCCCCCAAAGAGCTGCAAACAGCAGCCCAGCTCATCCATCCTGCCCCTGCTCTCCCACCAACACCACTCTCCTCTCTGTGCTAGCCTTGGGTTATTCCTGGGGGCAAAACAAAAGCTCTGCCACAAGAAACATCTCACTGCCGTTTGCTCTGGTTAATTCAGGAGGGTTACTCTGCTGAATGGGCTTGTAATGTACCTTCCCAAATGGCATTTGATGGTTTTGCTTGCACTGGTAAAAGAGCCATGAAGAGATTTAGCATGGAGAGCTTGCTGGTGTGTATTGGGGGGTGGGGATTAAATTAATGATCCTGAATTTAAGGATGCTACTTATCTTTCTGCTTCTATTGCAGTCTTCAAATAACTGAAATTCATGAGGTTTATTGGCTCATAGTTATAAAGCATCAATAACGTTCCCCTTGGCAGGCTTTTATATGTGTATGTGTGTGTGGTGAATAGAGGGAAATGTAATCTCCAAGTTATCAAACTGTTTTACAGTGTTCTTCTGAACTGCAGAAACCCTTGGGAATATTTATGCCTCTCCTGGGCCTTATTACCACAAAAATTATATGTGTATTTTATGGGATAGGAAATATATTGTACTCCTTTCTGATAATAAACAAAATAGAAATATGAGCTCTTGCACCAAAAAAAAAAAAGAAAAAGTAGTGGATGCTTTTGGGCTGGTTTTGTTACATCTCTTTGTGATGCTTTTCCCCTGAATCTTGGCATCCCCGAGGTGGTTCTTGGGTTCATTTGCCTTCTCCCCCTTTAATTCCATCGTGTCACCTGGGTGGTCCTGCTCCTCATCCCTTATCACAGCTGCTCCCAGGCTGGGTGAGCACAGGCAGAAGCCCAGGACCCTCGAAGGAAGCTCAGGGGTGAAGAGATAGACAAAGCCAAATGCTAATTGGAACTTTTTCACTCAACTAAACTGCTACAGCAGTGTGGGAAGAGTCTGCAATCACCTGGACTTCCCCAGGAATGGAACAACCTATTGGGATGCAAGATCATGAACTTCTGCCCTGTGTTTTTATGTTTTTATCTCTGAGCTCTTCCTTGGGCTGTGCTTATCCTGCCTCTGCCTGTGCAAGGATTGATTAATGATGTGAGGCTGCACTGTGGACTGGGATCAGTGTGCCTTTTTTTCACAGACTTATTGCCCAGTCTTGGCTAAATGAGGACTCCTGGAGCTGTTGGAAATGTCTGTGTTTAGGCACTGCTTCTCCTGACAAACCTGAGCTGTGGGTCTTGGGATTTATTTGCAGGTGTCCCCTCAGGATATAAGCTCTCTCTTGTCCAACGATTCAAGGAAATTAATAAAAAGGCCTGATGTGCCCAGAAGCTGCAGAAATGGGACTGCATAATTAATTTAAATGTAACATCCTGCTGGAACCCCCAGGTGGCTCTGAGGGTTTGGGAGTTTGTGTCTTTGAATTTTATCTGTGTGAGAGTTAAATCTGGTGTGAGGAGTAAGGGCAGTGTGGAAAAACCTGCTCAGGGGGTTTCTCTTGATCTGCCACAGGTCTTGTCCACAAAAATCAATGGAGTTGGATTTCTCACTCAGTGACAAATACAAGCATGTGAAAGGCGCCTTCAAAAACAATATTCTTTTTAAAACTGTATTTGACCTAAAATCTGCCTTTTCAGAAACTTACAGAATTGTTTTCTGTTAAGATCATAACTTACTCACTTGGAGACTAGGAGGAAGTGGAAACATCCCCTACTGGGCTGTTAATATTTGGGAAGACAGAGCTGGGGGAGTAGGAAATGCTGTGGCTGAAGGAATATGAGATTGGCTTGGTGTGTTTTGCTTTTTTATGTCATGTGTGACATGTAAAAGTAGGATTTTTATGTCTTTTCTTTAAAAATGAAAGCTGCTATGTACCAGATTGGGGAATAGGATGTATTTATCTGCTAGATGTGCTGATGAGTAAATCTTACTGAACTGAACCAAAGGCTGTGCTTACCTTGTTGTTGATGGTTTTTAAAATTGACTTTTTTTTTCAACTTTTTTCTGTGCATGCTGAAATGTAAAGGGACAAAAAAACCCAACCCAGCAAAAACTGGGCTATTCCTTACCAGAACACAAAATTAGCTTGGCCTGTGGTGCCCTGGTAACACTCATGTGCTGTTGTGTTTGTGGGAATGATGCTGGTGAGGCAAATTGACTTCAGACGAACCTTTTTTATTAAGGAGTTAACTTGATTTCTGCTATGATACTGTGCTCACCAGGACTTAAAGGACTGTTCTGGCAGTAAGTGGTGCTCTTTTTTTTTCTTTTCCTAGCTCAGTTTCTCTATAAATATTGTTCAAAGTTCTTTCTTCCCGAGAGACCCCAATTATTTTTAGAAATTGCTCAGTATTTTCTACACTCCTTTTGCCATGGAAGTGCAGCTTCCCAGAGTGTGAAATAGAGTTCTTGCCTTTTCAGTGTGGAGTCACTCTGCTTCTCCCCCTGTTCCCACTGCTTTTGGGCTCTCCAGGCAGCCCTGGGCTGTTCCTGGTGATGCTGGGAGGTGCTGTGCCAGCAATCCTGACCAGGAGTGCCACCAGCCACAGGCAGGAGCAGAGCAGCTAAACAGGACAAACAAAGGTGCAGGTTGGCTGTGGAACTGAAGTTGCAGGGGAGTGAAGCAGAAATAGCTTGGAAATGTCAGTGAGGAGTTCAGCAAGGGCACAGGGGGAGAACTGTGGCTCCTAAAATTCGCTGGAGTTTTCTCAATGGCCATAGGCTGGCAGGACCTTTGGGTCTGTCATCTGTTTGGAATTTGCTTTTCCCTCCTGATGGATTCTGCCTCCTGCATGCTCTGCTAGCACTCCTGCTCTGTCCCAGCTGCTGCCTGCCCCGCTGGTGTCCCCAGCTGTCCCCACAGCCAGTCCTGCTCAGTCCCGTGAGCTGCCTGGGCCTGAGGTGGTGCTTGGTGTGGGTGAGGTGGATGCGAGTCTGGGAATTGAGCACTAATTAAGGTCCTGGACATGAACTGCTTCACCAACTCCACTTAGAGGATTTGTCTAATTGACTGAGGAAATAGTTCGAGGTGGAGGAACATTTCTTTCCATTTATGTTCGAATGAACTGCAAATTACTGGACTTTGAAGCCTCCATATTTCCTGAAGATAAAAGCTTTTTCAAAAATGGGAATTGCACTTTGTTTTAAATCAGAAACAGATGCATTTGTATGGGGGGGTAGTTTTAAGTAATTTTCTGCATGAATAATTTGAAAGCTGCTGATGAATGGTGAAGATGGGCTGTAATATTTCTTAGCCTTTGACTGGGGAGTATATACAATTTTTTTCTGTTATAGAATGGGAACTGATTTGGAGAGAGCAAAGACATTCCCTGGGCTTAGCAAATATCTGAGCTGACTCTGGTGCAGTGATTCCCTTTATGCAGTTGCCAATATTCACACCATCTAGGATGTACCTTGCTGTCATCCTGGAGTAGCAGAATTAAGGTGGGAATTGCAGAACACAGGTTTTTCTCATGGGATGGAACATCAGAAGGGCTCAGAGGGGGTGGAAGGGGGCAGAAGCAGCAGACTTGCCATGAAAACAAGGCAGGTGGATGCTGTAGGACTAGTCATGGACATAGTCAGAGACCACCATCAGAACAGCCTCCCTTTCCTTTCTGTGACCTTTCTGCTTAGTGATGAGTTAACTCCTGAAAAAGCTCACAAAAACTGCTGCTGTTTTACGATATCACCCTTTTCGTGGAGCATTTTAAGGGTAAACATTGCTGTTCTACAATGAAGGATCCTTAAGATCAATTCCACAGAATCCTTACATTTCCAGAGGCTGCAGCACTCTAGAAACTCCTCCCTCCTGGGGTGTAATTATATAAGGAACAGCACTGCTCCTTCTAATATGGGTTTGTCCTAATAATAATATCCCTGTATTGCTTTCCCCATCTGCTGTGCAGCCATTCCATTCCTGCTCAGGGTCTTTATGCACAGCTAATGTGGGTTCTCCCAGGGGACAGAAATATCATGGCACTTCCTCTGGAAAGGGGAGCAGATGGCACCTAGCCACGTACACACTTGGATTTTCTGCAAGCTGTTTTGGCTCTATCTCGGGGGGAAAGGAAAAAAAGTTGAATATTCAGCTGTTGTTGCTTCTCTCAGCAGGCAGGAGTGGTGCTGACCTCTGTGATGGGTCAGGGATGGCAGGGAGGTCCCTGCACTGGATTTTATTTTGGGGTGGCTCTGGTCCTGTGCTGTGAAAGGCTGATGGGCTCTCAGGACTCCATCAGCTCATCCCCACCCCTGAAACAGAGATGCAAGGTGTTTCCCAGGGAGAGCAGTGATGCAATATTTCCTCAGAAGATGGAGAAGCAGATAAAGGGAATTGCTTTGTTTTTCCCCTGTGCTGTGTGATGATGCTTTGTCTTGAAGGGTGTTAAAGGAAACTTGCTGTTCAAAACAAAGGGTAAAGAAAAATGTATAAGAACAGAGATTGGCTTCTATAGGGTTTGTTCAGCTTCATAGCTCTGTATCACATTTTTATTATGGAGAAATAAATCCTGGTTTGGATGGAACGAATGTAGATCTACACTGTGTTAGCTTGATTCTAATTTAAAGCACATATTTGATCCATCATTCAAAACATTTCAGTTCTTGGGTTGCTAATTCAGGTTTATAACCCTGTTTTTAACTCTGGGCCTGGGTGTGATCATCAGGTTTGGACCTCAGGGTGCTGCTGGTGGGAGCTGCCACAGCTCTGTGGGAGTTGGTGCAATGGGGTGAAAACCTGTGTGCCATCACTCCTGAACTGCATGGCACACGTGACAGAAATTCTGCACATGCTGAAGAAATCCACTCTTTGAGAATATATTTTGAGTATTCTGTGCATTGAGTAATTCCAGGAAACTGCCAGTACTTCAGTTAATCCAATTTTTTTTTCTTCCCAGTGTCTTTTTGACCATTCCCTACACCAGGCTCTGCCCCCGTGCTCAGGATGGGTTTTGTTCAGTTAGGCAGCAATTACAGCTCTTGAAAGCCCTTGCTAGACTCAGTAATGAGAGCCTGGCAGCTCAGAGCCACGGGAGAAACCCATCAGCACAACAGCACAGATTTTATGTGTATATAGTGCTTAGCAGAGGTACTTTTGGAGGCTTTTATCATTTGTCAAGCAAGAGTTAGGAAGGGAAGAAAAAGAATCAGAATGAATGGGTACTGTCATGAATTTCTGTGTAGTGGGGAGGATCCATTCAGTATTCCCTGTGATGCAGGTTCAGTGTGCTGGGGGATGTCTGTCCCCAGGGCAAGAAGGATCCCAGGATTAAGAGGTGCTCAGAGAGAGGATAAAGTGAGAGCATTTTCTCGTCATGCTGAGCTGCTGGACAGACCCCAGATGGGACACTGTGGGGTGCAGCTCTGGGTGCTGGGGCAGTGCTTTAGCAGCACTCTGTGCTCTGGCAGATTTGGTTCAAGTCAGTTTTTACTGCTTGAAAGCTGCTGCTGACTGCTGAAGATGGGCTGTAATATTTCTTTGCCTTAGACTGGGGGATATATGCTTTTTTTTTTTCTTTTATAGGATGGGAACTGATTGGGAGAGAGCAAAGAAATTCCCTAGGCTTAGCAAACATCTCAGCATCTGAGCTAACTCTGGTGCAGAGTGATTCCCTTTATGCAGTTGCCAATATTCACACCATCTAGGATGTACCTTGCTGTTATCCTGGAGTGGCAGAATTAAGGTGGGAATTGCAGAACACAGGTTTTTCTCATGGGATGGAACATCAGAAGGGCTCAGAGTGGGAGGGAGGGGGCAGAAGTAGCAGCCTTGCCATGAAAACAAGGCAGGTGGGTGCTGTAGGATTGATCATGGACTGCTGCAAGCAGAGACCATCAGAACAGAGTCCCTTTCCTTTCTGTGACCTTCTGCTCTGCTAAAAACTTGGAATTATGGTTTTTATTCAGGGCATGCCCCAGGTGTTCTGTAAGAGCATCCCCTGCACAGAGCAGAGGGAAAATCTGTGTTGGGAGCCCTTGTGTGGCTGGGGTTTGCATCTGTGTGTGTGTCAGGGCAAGATCCAGAGCCAAAAGTTTCATCTAGAGGAGAGAATTCCCTCTCACCTCCCTGGGCTGGGGCTGAAGGAGAGGCACAGCCCCTCAGAGGGTCAGACCTGGTCCTTGCCAGAGATGGAGAACATCCACCAGCAGGGCAAGGTGCCTCCAGCTCCTCTGAGAAAACTTCTCTCCAAGATTTCTGGGCATCTCCTGCAGCTCCAAAGGTTACCCACCCAGCTGGAACATAATGGATAGGTAACATTCCATTGAAAATTAGTTTTCTTCATGCCTAATGCCGTCACTTCATCTGTCTGTTGAAAGGAAATGATTGCAATAGCAGCTCTAAATGCCTTTCAGAGACTTTTTGTAGTTCCTGTGAAGCCACACACATCTCTCATTTTCCCCTCAAGGCTGCTAAGGAAAAACCTCAATGATAAATCTGTGAAGACAAACTAATGGGAAATTATATCGATTGTTCTTTCAGAGTGTTGCTTTTTGTGCCAGTGGTCTGTGTGTCAACTGCTCACATGCAGGTTGGAGTTTATTTTTTTAAATAAGTTCTGTTGAGGGACCTGAGGGATGTTTGGAATGATGGCAGGTGGTGCAGGGAGTTGGTAGGAGCTTGTTTTAATTGACTTTAAATGCTGTGTTTGTGAGAAATAACAGATGATATCCAATTCCTGAGTGTCTCATTTCTGCCTGTTGAGTATCTCCAGTGTAAGGGTTTTTCTGGCCCTATGAGGACAACTTTTAGCAGTCCTGATTTAAGTGTTTTATATTGATAGAAGGAATGTTTTCTGATGAGCAGATCCTGCACAGACAAACCTGTTATATCTATCCAAACAATAAGACTGTGAGGTAGACTGTTGAAAAATTCCAGCTTTTCCCATATCACTGTGGCTCTTGCACAGCACTGACCCTAGCAGGGTGGACCCAAGCCTCTCTCTGAAACTTAGCCTCTGTCAAAATGTCCCAATCCTCAGCATGAACAGTTGATTTCCAGAACAAGTCTAAAAGCTGGAAGTTTGGTCGTAAAAATTGCAAATTCCAGGCTTGTGTGTTTGTGAAAGAATGAAAATAAAACCATATTGTGTCTTAATAAACCCACTAATTTTTTCCTTAGGATTCTCCAGCTGTCCCAGCCAGTTTTCACTGCCATCTCCAGCAGCTTTCAGGGGCACTGGGATGTGGTTGTGATGACAGCAAGCAGCTAAGTTTGCTCTCAAGCCTGGCTTGGCTGCGTTGGCATCCATAGGTGTCCTTACAGCCTCTCCTGTGTGGCTCTAAACCAGCTGGGTACTGCCTGCTCCTAAATTCATCTTCAGCAGCTTTGATAAACTTTAGACCCCACCAAACTATGACCTTTTCCTGTATTTTTATTGCTGCCAATGTACCCGAAAATCCCCAGTTTTCCCAAACATTTCTCAGAGTTTTTTAAACTGCTCAAGAAAACATTGTGCTATTGTACAATTAGCAAAAATGTGCATAGGTCTCCTGCATAGGTCTTCCACACCTACTTTCAATGGAATAAAAATTAAGTTTGTTGCCATGGGTTGCCCAGACAGAGTAAATCTCTTACTGGGGTTCCTGAGAAGATATCCCATAGCACTTTTTTGGCTCCTTGAAACGTCACCTTTAAAAAAACCCCATCCCATAACTCCAGCTGATGTGCTGCACAGCCACTAACACTGCAAAGCTGGTGGTACTTCGCAGCCTCAGATGTTTATCTGGAACATATGTTGTGAGAACAGGAAGAAAAGCCATAGCAGGGAAGCAAGAGTCTTGGCTGTGGTGGGTGGGCTGAAGATGTCAGCTTGGTTTCACTTTGGGAAATGTCGGAAGCATTGCCTGAGCGTGGGAGAAGTCACAATATTTGGTACAGGGTTTTGAGGTGCTTTTTTTTTCCCCTCCTTGAAATCTTTTCTCTCTTCCCCATGTGTTTTTGTGAACGTGTCAAGTGATGTTATTACACTTGGCATCCCGAGCCCTAAGGTTGCTGCGAAAGAAATGTGCAGCGTGGATTTGTTTTCTGTTCAATAAAGCAGGGTTTTTGATGTTGGAGGATCTTCAGGGCAGGTTGAGCTGTGTTTGCACACTGCCTGGGACAGGCAGGGCTGCAGCCTTTTCTCAGCCACCTTAATACAAATACACCACCAGTAGCAGATTATTCTGAAGGGCAAAAAAAAACCTTAAAGAAAATCTGTCCAATCTCGTGGCTTCTCATGTGCTTAGCCTCTGCAGGAGCAGTTTAATTTATGATTTCACCTTTTTTTCCTGTACTTTGAGATGTGGGGGTCTCACTCCCAGTTTATTCTGTCAGGGTTTGCATTCCCAGCAGCCCTGGGGCTCTGACACTCTGTGCTCTTGGCTCATGCAGGACATGTTCCCTTTGTGCTGGAATAGGCTGGAGTGCTTGGTGCAGGGAGTGGGGAAAGTGAAAAATGGGGAAGGGTCTGGAGGGGCTGCATGAGGAGTGGCTGAAGTCACTTGGTCTGTTCAGCTGGAGGAGGCTGAGGTCAGAGCTCACTGGGGCTGCAGCTCAGGGACAGGGACAGGACCCAGGAAGGGCTGGAGCTGTGTCAGGGCAGGTCAGGTTGGATATCAGGGAAAGGTTCTTCCCCCAGAGGGTGCTGGCACTGCCCAGGCTCCCCAGGCAATGGGCACAGCCTGAGGCTGCCAGAGCTCCAGGAGTGTTTGGACAGCACTGCCAGGGATGCACAGGGTGGCATTGTTGGGGTGTCTGGGCAGGGACAGGGGCTGGACTGGATGATCCTTGTGGGTCCTTCCAGCTCAGTATATTCTGTGAGGCTACAAAAATCCTGAACCTGTACAATTTGTGTGTGTGCATATCTGTCTTCACTCATTCACAGCAAAATCTCCTCTGTAAAGGCAGAATAAGCTTCAGGGAAACAAATGGGTGAATGTCAAATATTTAAAACCAAAAAATGTCTAATTGCCTTCAAACTCAGCAAACCCAGGAAATAAACAGCAAAGGTGTCCTGGAGAACTGCAGCATGCAGAGGTTGTGTTTGCAGTTTTCTGGCTCAGAGCTGGGTGCTGCACCTGTATGGGGTGGGAGTGTGAGAGCCCCAGTGCTCCCCCAGGCTGCCCACACAGGCAGGCTGTGTTCCCAGCTCAGGGCCAGGATTGTTGTGGAGCAGCCCTGGCAGTGGCAGGGATCCACAGGAAACCTTGCTGGGAGGCTCCTGCCAGCCTCCAGAATGCAGCTGGGGGTCACTTGATGCTGTGCCCTGAGGGGATGTGTGCAGCTTCCATGTGCTAGTCCAGGCTTGGAGTAAATGTTCTCATCCTGATGAGATACAGCATTTCTGTTATCAAAGTTTAGGAGTACATTGTGTTTGCTTATGGTCATTTGGTAGGGATTTGTTTACTTATGGTCATTATGGTAAGGATTTATTTATTTGCATATGGTTATTTGGTAGGGATTTATTTCTTTTCCTCTTGCCTTGAAACTTTGTTACCTTGCTTTTTGTTCTGTGGTATGGAAATGCCCTCTTTCCTTTAAAACTATGAACATACAGTAATTATAATCTGGTTTATCCCATTATGGGTTTGTGAATGCTACGGTAATGGTGCAGAAAGTACTTTTAATCTCTAGTTTAAAGTTTGAGTTAATCTTTTATTTATATATGTAGAGACTCAAAAACCCTAAGCCACTTCACCACTCCTCTCTGCAGCAAGCACTGTTGAATTTCTTTTTGCATGCAGTGTGTGTAGCTGCAAATCTGGGTGATCATCACTGCAAAGCAGCTCAATGATTTAAGGGAGATTTCCTCCCTCAGAAACGTGGGTTTACCTTGTGTGCTTCATAGAGAGAGTGCCTTCCTTCACTTCACATACTGAGTATGATGCTGTAAGGTCTGGACTGTCCCTGGGGTCACTAGTGGTCACCTGTCCTGGCAGTGTGCCTCCCAAGCTCCCACACACCCCCAGCATGGCTGTCCAGGGGGCAGGAAAGGCCTTGGCTCTGTGCAATCCCTGCTCAGCAACAACAGAAATATCTCTATTA